>NC_133326.1:361626687-362264711 GCF_042186555.1 Aquarana catesbeiana | reverse complement strand
TCTGCTTCACTAAGCTGAAACCAGCAAGCAACTTGTGATCTGGGCTGAAACAGGTATTTTGCCTTTTGAGAGTCCCCCCCTTTAAGTAAGACTCAGTGTGGTGGATCATTACGATAGGTTACTATCCATATGACAGAAATTGATGCTACTCTGCTTTATCATATCTTGAATGAACATATTTGCATGCAGTTCCATTCTGAACTGGTTAGTGAATAATTTGTGGTTCTTTTCATGTACAGCTTCTACTGTTCATGCATCTGCAAGAGAATGTTAGCTTGACATTTTGATGACATGGATGGATGGACATGGCATGAATTCTGTGGAGGATATCCTGAACACATACTGTAGATGCTTTGTACTGATAATAGCACACTTGGTAAAGATAAAAAAATGCAAAGATGGTGGACAGTATACAAATCTCTTAGGCCATGTACACACGACCGGTTTTGCCATTGGAATAAACCCCGAAGGTTTCTCCGACGGAATTCCATTCAAGCAGTCTTGCCTATACACGGTCAACCCAAAGTCCAACCGTCCAGAACGTGGTGACGTACAGCACGTACAACAGGACTAGAAAAAGGAAGTTCAATAGCCAATAGCTTCCGTCTCGTACTTGCTTCAGAGCATGCGTCGTTTTTGGTCCGTCAGAACAGCATACAGACGAGCGGTTTTCCCGATAGGAATTGGTTCCATCGGAAATATTTAGAACATGTTCCATTTCTAGGTCCGTCAGAATTTTCAAAAAAATAAAGTCTGATGAGGCCCACACACGATCGGAATATTCAATGAAAAGCTTCCGTTGGACTTTTTCTGTCAGACATTCCGCTCATGTGTACGTGGCTTTACTGGCCACAGAATACCATCAGTCTCTGGTTTAACTGGTTTATGCCCAAGAGATCTCCATTGGTATCATTGACCTCCAGCTCCTTTCCTCCTATCAGCATGTAAGCTAATAAGAGGGCTGGAGGATCTCAGTTATGAGGAACAAATACAAGCATTTAACTTATTCTTCCTGAAGAAGTGACACTTAAGAGGGGATATGATCACAATATAAAAATCTTTAAAGTAGAAGGCAAGTCAAACCCTAAACTTAAATCTACTCCCACCCTATTCTACTGTATATACCCTGTAAAAGGGAAGATGTGTATACTTACCTATTCTGATGTCGCTCTGGTCCGGTCACATGGTCAGGCCCAAGTTCTGGCATCAATGTAGAGGAGGGACAGCTGACAACAGATGCCCCATAATCAGCCTATGGGTGACATCATCACCCAGGTTCTACAGCCGTTATCGGTGATTTCTCCTCTAGACTGAAGCAGGAATTGGTGAGATCATGTGACCAGACCAGAGCGACTTCCGAACAGGTGAGTATATACATCTTTCCTTTTAAAGAATAGGATAATGGGGGTGGGAGTAGATTTAAGTTTAGGGTTTGACTTCCGCTTTAAAGATTTTTATATTGTGATCATATCCCCTCTTAAGTGTCACTTCTTCAGGGAGAATATTTTAATGCTTGTATTTGTTCCTCATAACGGAGATCCTCCAGCCCACTTATTAGCTAATATGCTGATTATTTTGCGGAGTATACACCTCTTTCCTTTTAAAGGGTAGATAGAATAGGCTTAGAATGGAGGTGGGAGTAGATTTAGGCTTAGTTTTTGACTTGCCTTACACTTTAAATGGTGACTCAAGCATTAGAAGAAACGTTTTAATCTAATCTGTCTCTGCATGCAGCAAGTATGACAAAAATGTTATACCTACCTGCTCTGGGCAGTGGTTTTACAAAGAGCAGCCCAGATCCTCCTCTTCTCGGGTCCCTCTTCTGTGATCCTGGTCCCTCCCTCCTGCCGAGTGCCCCCACAGCAAGCAACTTGCTATGGGAGCACCCGAGCCGAGTCACTGCTCTGTGCATGCATTCAGACACGGAGTCGTGGCTATGCCCCGCCCCCTCTCTCTTCTCACTTGCTCACTGAATTTGATTGACAGCAGCCAATGGCGCCTGCTGCTGTGTCTCAGCCAATCAGGAGATAGAGTCCCGGACAGCCGAGTCTCTCATGCAACATCGCTGGATAGAGTAAGTATTAGGGGGGCTGCTGCACACTGAAGGTTTTTTATCGTAATGCATAGAATGCATTAAGATGAAAAACCTTCTGCCTTTGCAACCACTTTAAGCTGGACAAGAAACGGTTCAATCTTAAACTGGGTTGGGGGTTCTTCACTGTTATGCCCTGTACACACGATAGGATTTTCTGACAACAAATGTTCAATGGGAGCTTGTTGTCAGAAATTCCGACCGTGTGTAGGCTCCATCGGAATTTCCGACAAACAAAATTTGAGATCTGGATCTCAAACTTTCCGACAACAAAATCCGTTGTCGGAAATTCTGATCGTGTGTACACAATTCCGACGCACAAAGTTCCACGCATGCTCGGAATCAAGCAGAAGAGCTGCACTGGCTATTGAACTTCATTTTTCTTGGCTAGTCGTATGTGTTGTACATCACCGTGTTCTTGGCGTTCGGAATTTCCGACAACATTTGTGTGACCGTGTGTATGCAAGACAAGTTTGAGCCAACATCCGTCTGAAAAAAATCCATAGATTTTGTCAGAAAATCCTATTGTGTGTATGGGGCATTAGAGCAGTAAGGATGTTGAACTCCCTTCAACAGTTGGTGGTGCTAGTAGAGAGTGGAGATACATTTATTAAAAAAAACTTTTTTAAATGTATTTTTCAGCTGACATAATGTACAGGGATATTGGAAATGATAGTGACATAAACACATGTACACACACTCAGGCTGAAGTGGATGGACTTGTGTCTTTATTCACCTTTACCAACTATGTGACTAGAAGTAACTATGTAACATGCTCCCTGTGAGCACATGAACACTACAGCATAACTGACTGGGTCCTTGCACTACTTCTCCCTTTCCCAGTCTGAGTTCTGCTGTATAACAGGTACCTGCTGCTACCAGTTCGTATTCAGATACTTACACTGCTTGCATTTCATTAACTACATTTTATGAAGTCTTAATAAGTTGCATTATCTGTAATATCTTCATGGAATTAGCTTTAATAGCTTGCATAAAACAAGGACCCTTTTTACAATCACGAGTTTTGTTTAAGGCCCCTAGCACACAGGCAGCTGAGCCTATTCAATGTAAATGCCAGTGTCAGCCCCTGCCTGAGAAGCCTAGTTGCAGTGTACAGTCTTCTATAGACATGAATGGCTGTGCTCTGCTGTACTCAGGTCTAGGCCAGTGCTATCAGTGCAACACAAGAATGGGGTATGAACAGCCGGGACAAGGGGTGGGCAGGAGAGGAAGTTACCCTGGGCACAGCATAGCAAGGGGACAGAAAAAGGACACAGGGCAGTGTCTAGCACCCTGGGTGCTAGACTAACCCGTCCCAGGACTGGGTATGAGCATACGCCCATACACTATACTCGTGTTCACGATAGCACTGGCGTATACTCGAGTTTAGCAGCGTACAGCCATTCATTCCTATGGGAGGTTGTACCCGGGAGGGAAAAACATACTGGCATTTACCCTTAAGGAGCTCAGAACCAAGAACCCTTATGTATTAGAATGAGGTATAGAACATAACTAGATTTCATATTTGTTTTGCCTCATGGCAGCAGACATATACTTACTGGCCACTTTATTAGGTGCACCAATTCAATTGCTTGGTAACACACATTGCTAATCGGCCACTCACATGGCAGCAACTCAATGCATTTATGCATCTAGACATGGTGAAGACGACTTGGTGAAGTTCAAACATCGAGCATTAGAATGGGGAAGAATGGGGATTTAAGTGACTTTGAACGTGGCATGGTTGCTGGTGCCATACAGGCTGGTCTGAGTATTTCAAAATCTGCTGATCTACTGGAATTTCGAGAGTTTACAGAGACTGGTCCAAAAAAGAGAAAAGATCCAGTGAGTGGCAGTTGTCTGGACGAAAATGCCTTGCTGATGTTAGAGGAGAATGGGCAGAATGGTTTGAGATGATAGAAAGGCAACAGTAACAACATATCGAACCTTGAAGCAAATGAGCTACAGCAGCAGAAGTGGTGGCACTCCTGTTAGCTAAGAAAAGGAAACTGAGGCTACAATTCGCACAGGTTCATCAAAATTGGACAATAGAAGATTGGAAAAATGTTGCTTGGTCTAATTTCAGCTGCGACATTCAGATGGTAGGGTCAGAATTTGGCATAAACAACATAAAAGCATGGATCCATCCTGCCTTGTATCAACATGGATCCATCCTGCCTTGTATCAACATGGATCCATCCTGCCTTGTATCAATGGTTCAGGCTGGTGGTGTTGGTGTAATGGTGTGGGGGATATTTTCTTGGCACACTTTGGGCCCCTTAGTACCAATTGAGCATCGTTTAGACACCACGGCCTACCTGAGTATTGTTGCTGACCATGTCCATCCCTTTATGACTACATTGTACTAATCTTCTGATGGCTACTTCCAGCAGGATAATGCACAATGTCACAAAGCTCAAATCATCTCAAACTGGTTTCTTGAACATGACAATGAGTTCATTCCACTCCACTGGCCTCCACAGTCACCAGATCTCAATCCAATAGAGCACCTTTGTCATGTGGTAGAACGGGAGATTCACATCATGGATGTGCAGCCGACAAATCGGTAGCAACTGCGTGATGCCATCATGTCACTATGGACCAAAATCTGAGGAATGTTTCCAACACCTTGTTGAATCTATGCCACAAAGAATTAAGGCAGTTCTGAAGTTATAAGGGGGGTCCAACCTGGTACTAGTAAGGTGTACCTAATAAACTGTCCGATGGGTGTATAGGGGTTAATCCTGCTCCTATGAGGATGGATAAGAGGTTGTACAAGAGTGATAACACCTCCACTCCCACATTGATACTACAAAGACAAAACAAAATGGAAGGCGCATTCACCTAGTGCATTACCAAAAACATTTATTCAATAATAAAATCAATAAAAAGTAGATACTCACAAAGTGGCAACGATCAATGAGCCATAAAACCCACACATTGTTAAATGTTTTTTGGTAATGCACTAGGTACATGCGCCTTCCATTTTGTTTTGTTTTTGCAGTATCAATCGGATTACCCCATCTGAAGAGGGCAGCATCCGCCCGTATTCAGAATACTGTTGTCCTTGCTGCTTTTTACCACAGAAGACCTCATAACACTGGAAGTGACAGCTGGCCTCCACTCCCCCATACCTGAGGCCTGTCAATGGAAGAGGAAGGTGATCCTTATTTTCTTCTCCCATTACTCCACTGTTCTTGTCCAGAGAAGGTCTGGCCTTGTCTTCTTTAAAGACCTCACTGAGGCCATGAGTTAGGCATCTAGTGCCGCATGTACAGCGTAGTGTAGGATGCATCGGCACTACGTCTGGGTTGGTGACGTCAGAGGGTGCTATTAAGTTCCCCTGGTGTCTCCCTCATTCCGAGGATCTTAGTGGATGTAAGCTGTTCCCCATCCAGGTTAGGAATAACCCGCCTGCTACCATTTTGTACTGCTGAGCACTCACAGCATGTATTGCATTCATTGCTACTGCAGTAAGCATGACTTCATCCCTATCTCACATCTTTCTAAACCCGAAGAGACAGCACAGAAAATCATTCTTCGTGTGTGAGATTTTTTTGACACAATGATGCATTTTGACAGGGTTGCTCCAGTACCACTCCCTCGGTGGATTTGTTGCATTGCTATCTTCCATTTTGACTCCCTCCATGGGAAGGGACAAGATAATAAAAAATGGAATCCCAAATTTACAAAATGTTCCAGCTGCCTGAGATCCTCCAAAAAGAATGAGGTGATGAGGTGTGGGGGGGGGGTTCGGAGAACCATTATTTTTATTTTTTTTGCACTTCTTAGCTGTCCACATGGGAGAGGATAACTCATGGGTGGCCACCATGTTGTGTTATATATATATATATATGTACGAGATGGAACCAATACCATTTTGATTTTAGTATGTGAACAAAAGGAATTTAGGGAAGAGAAATAAAAAAAAAAAAATAAAATTATTATATATATATATATATATATATATATATATATATCTTGACTTGCCTTACACTTTAAATGGTGACTCGAGCATGGAGGAAACTATTTAATCTAATCTGTCTCTGCATGCAGCAAGTATGACAAAAAAAATCTATATATATCTATATATAGATATAGATATATCTATCTATCTATCTATCTATCTATCTATCTATCTATCTATCTATCTATCTATCTATCTATCTATCTATCTATCGAGAGAGATATCTATATTACGATGATGATAAATCTTTAATATGTATTACATACAATTCTACCCAACAAAAATACATAGATCAAAACTGGAACTGCAAGAACCGTAGTGGAGGGGGGGGGGGACGTATTTGGTAAATGATCTTCGTTAGCTTGCCCATGTCCCTTTTGTCTCATTCGCAAAGATGGAATAGCTACCTATTCCACTCCCAGTGCACCCCCCACCCTTCACCCACGAAAAGGTCTAATTAAATTCAGCACAGACAAAGCACAGCTGCACATCTTGAAGCTGACAATAAAAGGGCAGGCCTGCTACTGAACATAAGGAGCCCAGGAGATTGTCTGCAGAGCATCGCATCGCATCGCACTGCACCCACCCCCCAATCAGTGCACCATACACTGAAAATCAGGAGATGTGTATATGTACATATATAAAAAATCTGGGGTTAACACATCTCGGGAAGGAAGATTATCTTGCAATAATGATGTTTTGTTTTTTGTTTTTTTTTCACGAAAGCTCTATATTCATCTAAAATTCACGTGACACTGACATACAGATGAACGAGACGGAATGGTGTGACGATGTGTAATGCAGCAAACCAGATGCAAAAATAAAAATAAAAAAAAATTGAAAGCAAATTAAAAAAAAAAAAAAAAAAATAATGTGATCACGTTGATTCTTGAGGATGGTAAGGATGCTTGATGGATGATATGGAAGTCTTCCCCATGCATTGTTGGGTGGTGCACATAGGACCACCCCCTACCAGCTGTGTCACCCTCTCCCTTTGATGGAAGAATCTCTGCAATAATAACACATTACTACTATATACTACTGTCAATTACTACATGAAAAAACATGGATGTAGTAAATGTCAGTCTAAAAAAAAAAAAAAAAAAATACAATTTGATGTGCATGCACAAGCAAAGGACGTGGATGTCTAGCTAAGACTAAGACATTGGATGATGCCAGAGAAAAGCAGGCACCTGCTAGTGTGAGATTATACTGAATTACAATGTAATCCTAATACAGACAGGTCAGTTTCACCTTCTCAGGATAATCATGGACTCAGGGGGGTCCATTCTGATGGTCTGAGCACTGCATGAAATAAAACGATGTGATGATCAGACAAGGTGATCATGGGGTGATCAGATCCCCTCTTCTAATGACAGCACATGTAATCTACTGATCATGATCATCAGTATGATCAGTGATCATCATCCTCCACACACACACACCCTACACATACAATCATAGGAAGAGATGCACAGACTCACTGTTATCCTAGGAATGTTCTTCTTGCCCTGGTAAGACATGATTTCTCTGCACAAGATCCCCTCTGCTCTGCAGCCTGCTCCCTTTGTGTCTGCTCCCTGTAGCTGGTATACTGCAGATCAGGTAAAAGGATTTTGTTTTCTTGTTTTTTTTTTTTTTTTTCTCTTAGCTGCCTTAGACAATAGTAAATCCCTTTTTGCAATGCCAGCTGGGACTCTGAAGAGAGAGAGAGAGAGAGAGAGAGAGAGCTGATCCGGACTCCTCCCTCTCTACTAGTCCTTGCTAGGCACTGGCCTCACCCACTGCTCACTTCTGCGTCTGCACTGGGCTTCTTCCCACGCTAGGGGGCGCTGCGTGCACTGCAGATCTGCACACCGAATGAAAGAAAAGCTTTTTTTTCTCCTTCTCTTATGTTGGAGAGAGATGAGAGCTGGGAGAGATCGGGGGGGGGGGGGGGGGGGATCATCGCACACCCTAGTACTGGTGTTCTAGTATTAGGCATCAGGTGGAAAGGATGCTGACAATAAAAATGGCCGATGTAAAATGCAATGCCTGCCAGCAGTTCCTAATCATTCCAAGCAATCAGCTGATGACAGCACATGTAATCACAACAGATGACATCTACATTGATAAAGCAGTATGGGCTTCATTTACTAAATCTGGAGAGTGCAAAATCTGGGGCAGCTCTGCATAGAAACCAATCAGCTTCCAGGTTTTATTGTCAAAGCTTAATGGAACGAGCTGAAGGGAGAAGCTGATTGGCTACCATGCACAGCTGCTCCGGATTCTTTGTGCCCCAGTTTTAGTAAATCAACCCCTTTTGCAGTTGTGGCCCGTCCATTAGGGGCGCCGCCCCCCTAATCCATGCACCCGACCCCTAATCTACATGGGGGGGCGCATGATTAGAGCCTGAGGCTCTAATTGGCTTCAAAAAGGGTGGGCTTGGGGAGCGGAGCACTGTGTCCAGAGCCCTCCCAGTTTTGTGATAATAGCGAATTAATATTTGCTATTGTCTTCCTGCTTCTCCTCCCGGCCAATCAGGAAGCAGGTCTTAAAGTGGTGTTCCCATTTAAAAAAAAAAAGTCAGCAGCTACAAATACTGCAGCTGCTGACTTTTAATAATCAGACACTTACCTGTCCCAGGGTCCAGCGATGTGGGGGATCGAAGCCCCACTCGTCACCCCTCCGCTCGGCGGCGCCGGCATTTTAGCTGTGGGCGCGAGCCGGGCACCCACTGCGCATGCGCGCCGTCACTGGCTGCGCAATTATCTGGGACCAGATGATTGACAAGAGGGAGAGAGGGAGGGGGAAGAGGCGATCTCCCTTCCTGCGCCGAGGGAAGGGACGTCACGAGCCCAGGCGCTGAAGGAGGCAGACTGCAAATGACCCCCTAGCAATAGGCATTTAGAGGTGAGTAAAAAAAAAATGTTCTCTCCAAATGTTTTTTTTTTTTTTTTTTAAGCACAATACTAATTTTTTTTTTTTTGGGGTGGAACTCCACCTTAAGACCCGACTGACCGAGAGGAGAAGCAACTGTATTGGCCAGGAGCAGAAGCAGGGGGGAAGCCGCCTGAGGAGGAGACACAGGGGGAAGCTGCCCGCGACCTGGATGGGGTAAGTGCGGACAGGCGACAGGTGGGGGTTTGACCATCCAACCGAACGGGGGGGGGGGGGTTAGGTGGTTTGTTTGTCGCCCCCCCCAAAAAATAAAAATGGAGCACCACTGCCTTATTGTATCGTAAAGTAATGGCATATTTGAATAAATTAATGTTTTTCATCTTTCTTTAATCCTCTATTACAGCTCAGTGCTGCTGATCACCTTCAACCCCTTTGTAGCCACTTCCTATCTACATACACTCTAATAGTGCCATGCCTTGGGTGGATGCCACCGATGCCTGGGATGGATGCCCCCCCATTTACTGTTGCTGACTGCTAGGATGCTGGCAGCCCAAGCCACAGAATGTAATTGGTTGCCTTTGCAGAAAGGAGCCTGAACCAGAACATAGTTGCCAACATTTTCAAAAAAATGTTTAGGGACACTTTTTTGCAGAAAGCTAGTGTAGGTGGACAGTATGTTAGGGGCGGGCATCCTTTTTGTGGGCATGTCCGGGGGTTTAACATAATTATGGCGTGCAGAAATGGGCATGGTTTAAATTATGCTAAAATATTGGGCGTGGCTTAAAGGTGTGTGGTTATATATAGTCTGTTTACATCCGCCTATTCATAGGGATGCATTGACCTTCCCATCAGGTCCACCTGTAAAACTGACAGGCAGACCTCATCGGACCCGCTGTGTGAAAGGAGCCTTAGTGGTGGTGTCAGCAAGGAGTGACTGTGAGAAATTGGGTTTAAAACTGCACTGCCCAATTCCTCAGTCATGACAGTGCTACATGAAAAAAGGAGAAAACATCTTAAAGTCTAAAAGATGACAGTAAAAGAGTGCTGTTATGCAATAACATCAGTGCAATGTCATCAGAGCAGTCTCATCAGTGCAATATCATCAGTGCAATGTCATCAGAGCAGTCTCCTCAGTGCAATATCATCAGAGTAGTCTCCTCAGTGCAATCTCATCAGAGTAGTCTCGTCAGTGCAATCTCATCAGAGCAGTGTTGTCAGTGCAATGTCATCAAAGCAGTCTTGTCAGAGCAGTCTCCTCAGTGCAATCTCGTCAGTGCAATCTCATCAGGGCAGTCTCATCGGTGCAATGTCATCAGAGCAATCTCACCAGTGCAATGTCATCTGGTCCTAGCCATGTCAGGCGAGCTCCAATCACCATCCATGGGCTCAGAAAGCAGTGCTGCCAGCTCCAGTCATTGGCAGGGCTGCCTCTCCACGTGCTACTGCATCCGCCACGCCCTGCCACTCCGTCACATCCCGATGTCCGTGACAGAGGCGGATTTTCAGGATTTTGCCCAGGACACTCTCAGACCGGGACATTGGTCTGATTTCCGGGAATGTCCTGGGCAAATCAGGACTGTTGGCAACTATGCCAGTATGGACACTCAGTGCCACTCCTACCACGCATAAATGTGTACCGCTTATGGCAACCAAAACAATTAACATCATGGATCGCACAGCCTTACACTCCAGTGACGGCATTTCTCAGGGCAGCTTTCCCGATGGTGTCAATGCCTTCATAATCTTGAATGGACTTGCCAGAAAGGCACCAAAGTAGCTCCTGCACCCTTTTTTGGAACCGACTTTGGCATTTCTTTTTTCTAGTGTTTTGTGCATTGGTGTTTTGGTGCGTTGGTGTTTTTGTTCGTTCTGGAAACACGGGCAGAAGCACGTGATTCTGACACACTCAGATGTGAACGGGGCCTAACATTTCTTTTAGCTTAAAGGAGAAGTGTGAAACTCTAACAAAAAACACGCAAACTCACCTCCATGGTGCAGCATCAGCGTCGTGGGGCGGGAGTGGCTAGCTCTGGCTTTCAGTGGTGCGCTGAGAGGCTGAGCCAGCTGTCGGTCAGGTACTGTATCTGGGGGGATCCCGACATTATTGCTGGGATCCCCTTCCAGAACCTGGAGCAGCTCTGTGTTCTCAGCAGACAGTAGGCTTTGAAAGCTGATTCTGGGTCACGGGAGAGCACAAGTAAGTGCACTCCTGTGACCCACATGTAAAGTATGACCAAAAAAGCTTTGGCAATACTTCTCTTTTAAGTGTACTGTATCTATGGTCAAAACACAAAAACATATTTTCATATCCACATTCATAGGCGTGCACACAGGGTGTGCCAGGTGTGCCTTGGCACCCTGTATGGCATGGATTCTCAGTTTAGATCCCTGATATTTCACCAAAAAAAAATTGTAAAAGAAATAAATTAAAAAAAATGTAAAAAATAATTAAAAAACAAAATAATACAAATAAAAACTACTAATACTGTCCACTGCCTTACTAACACCAATCTCTGCCCTACTGACACTGTCCACTGCCTTACTGACACCAATCTCTGCCCTACTGACACTGTCCATTGCTCTACTGACACTGTCAGTATATATATACATGCACACACACTCATGTATATGTGTCTGAGCTTTGGGGTGCACAGCCTAATGCAATAGGCTTGGCACACCTATGTCCATATTGAATTTGAATTATTTCTAGTCTACTCCTAATAATCTGAACGATCTTGCAGTTTGTTAACTCACTTTCACTATCCCCTGTGAGTAGCCACTGCTGTGTCACACAGTTGGGCCTTATATTGTGACTTGTCTAACAAGACCATGATTGCCTGTAGAACTGCACATATGGCCTCTACCCCTGGTTGGGCCTCCAAAATACAGAGATCGGGCACCATGTAAAGGTCAGCTATGGTGGCATGGTTGAGGAGTGAAATCGGGATATCTATCTTCCCTTCTTCTCTTTTCCAATTTCCTCTGCTGCCCCCTATCCATCTTGTATCTTTTTGAGGTATACTGTGATAGAATCTTCCCCTTTGTCCCTTGTCCCCTGTCTCTTTGGTTTCATGGGGTTTTGGTAATACTGCCTTGGGGCTTGACCCCCACATTCCTTTCTAAAGAAAATTACCCCAACATTAGATCTCCCTCCAAGTTCATTAACTTCCCACTTTGTTAAGGGATGACATTTCAGGTAGGGACATTGTAACCCATGGAATCTATTCTGTGTCTATCAATAATAGGAAGGTGTTTTTAAATTCATTTGTTTTTAACAACAGATTGACCTTCATCATACACATCCCTTTTCTCTCACAACTATTACTATTACCCTCCAATGTATTTCTCACTGAGGGTGAATTTGAGAAATCAAATCAAAGGTGTCCACCTGTAGTCATTTACATATCTTTGAATTTTTATATGTTTCTTTCTCCTGACCTCTAGATCTTTCTTAGTGAGGTCCTTCTGTAATTTTTTTGGATACATCCAAGTATGTGACACTACTGTTCCCAAATGGGTGGAGTGCCCCCGGTATGGATTGGGTGGTTGATGGCCTTGGCGTAACCATAGTCTTCTGGGCTGGTGGCAGAGAGCAGTAAATGTTTCTCTAGCAGTTGGTGAAGCAGCCATTACTGTGCTAGAAAAAGAAGGGAATGTGAAGCCAGTTAAGTGATTTGCTAACCAGTCACAGGCCACAATGACATTTGCCGTTTGGAGGTTTTACCACCCCCAAACTGCAAATGTTATCGAGCCCTTACTAGCCTGAGCCCCCTATATGGCTGTTTTCACTTTGCGGCTTTCCTACGGGTTAGCTGTGCTTTGCCAGAAAGAATCATTTGAAAGAGATTTTTTAATACTGATGGAGTGGAAACTCACAAGAATTTAAGAGGCACTTTTAAGAACGTCAAATATGTTATGGAAAAACAAGTTCAATTATGGTGGGACATAGTCACGTTGAAAAAGTATATCTCTGAGAATAATACACTGAGGTGCATGAGATGGGCTACGGCACCGAATGATAGCCTAGGGGATGAACATTCTCTCTTGGAGTGGAAAGTTTTGTTCTGCTCTAGTGAGAGAAAATTACCAATTCAGAGAAAAAGAAGGAAATTAGAAGAAAAAGAGAGACCACCATTGAATCATTTAAAGAGAGATACAACAATTTAAGAACTCACAGGAATACTTGAATGTAAAAAAAATTACAAAAGGACCTCACTAAGAAATATCTAGAGGTCAGGAGAAAGAAACATATACAAATTCAAAGAGATGTAAATGACTACAGGTGCACACCTTTGATTTGATTCCTCAAATTCACCCTCAGTGAGAAATACATTGGGGGGTAATAGTAATAGTTGTGAGAGAAAAGGGATGTGTATGATGAAGGTCAATCTGTTGTTAAAAACAAATGAATTTAAAAAAAACCTTCCTATTATTGATAGACACAGAATAGATTCCATGGGTTGCAATGTCCCTACCTGAAATGTCATCCCTTAACAAAGTGGGAAGTTAATGAACTAGGAGGGAGATCTAATGTTGGGGTAATTTTCTTTAGAAAGGAACGTGGGGGTCAAGCCCCGAAGCAGTATTACCAAAACCCCATGAAACCAAAGAGACAGGGGACAAGGGACAAAAGGGAAGATTCTATCACAGTATACCTCAAAAAGATATATAGATGGATAGGGGGCAGCAGAGGAAATTGGAAAAGAGAAGAAGGGAAGATAGAGAGGATGCAGAGATAGGAGGAAGAATAAAAAGCAGAAGGGACTACAGGCTCTCCTCACTTAACGACCAGGTTTCATTCCAACGACCAGGTCATTAAACAAATTGGTCGTTAAATGAGGAGCCACAAGTAATCAATATTTTAAGTATTCTTAACTACTGTACTGTACTGTATTGTGAAAAAAGGTCTAAACACAAAACTCCAGCTCAATAACGTTGCATTAATTTTCATAAGTACAGAACGCAATCTAAAATTCTGTACTGTACTGTACAATACAATGATGTACAGCCTGTTGTTCAGGTGGGGAGAGCTGGTCGTAAGTCTGAGGGATCGTTAAACAGGTAAGCCATTAAACGAGGAGTATCTGTATTAGGACAAGGTATATATAATCTCAGTCAATCTTACCAAAGAGGAAACAAAAGTTCCTAATCTAGGTCTCAAATTGGCCCCGGGGCAAATTTGAAAAAATTCAGTGCTTACGGTATATACTGTAGACTTGAATAAGTTACTTAGAAAAAAAATATTATGTCACCTTACTGGGCCCCACACAGAGGGCTAATAATTTTGGAGATTTTGTCATGGTAGCCTTAGAAATAGGTGTACTTTTAATTCTCAGATAAATGCTAATCATCAAATAGAAATCTTTAAACAGACGGTGAATAGTGAAATACGCAATTTAAAAGTGAAGAAACTGAAGGACTGTGATAAAGGATATTGGAGCTCGAGAAAAAGGACAATATAATGTGCCCAGCAGACAAAGGGGGAGGAGTGGTTCTACTTAAATGGCAGGACTATGAAAGAGAGATGACCCATACATTGGGGATGAAGAAACATATGAAATATTGGATAAAGACCCTATGGTTAAATTTAAAAAGGAAATAAAATGTTTAGTCAATAGAGGTAGTGATAGGCGTGTACTGAATTGTAAGACACAAGGTATCTAGTTCCATCAGTATGCAGAATACCTACTATTTATTATTTGCCTACAGTTTATAAGAACTTTATCAATCCTAAGTTTCCGACCTACAATTAGTGGAATTAATTCCATACACGTTAGCACTAGAAAATACGGTCAAATCTCCAACCCTTTGTTATGAGTATGCCAGCCTGAAGGATAGTCAGGATGTCCTTAAAATCATTGAAGGTATTAGAGTAGCGAATAATATTGTCTTAGCTACCACTGATGTAGCTTCACCATACACTAATATCAGATATCAACGTGAGGCGGATGCAATTAGGTGCAAGAAAAGGCCCTAGAAAATTATAGTGAATTGGAAGGAACACAGAAGGGGTTCACCCTTGATGCCTTTAAATTTGTAAAGTCTAGGAACTATTTTTGGTAAAAAAAGCTTTTTTTTTTTTCCAGAAAAAGGCAGCTGCAATGGGGGCCTAGTTTGCCCCAGTGTAGCGAACCTTTGTATGACTAAATGGGAACATGAGGCCATTAATGGCAAACATTGGGAGCACCTGGGTCTGTGGAAGCAATTCATAGACGATATATTGGTGGAGCAGATCTTGAATCTTTGAAGTTCTCCTTTATTTATTGACAACAATAATTATGGGATCAAATTCTCCAAGTCAGTAAGTAAAACCTGTGTAAATTTCCTAGATTTGCAAATTTTCATACAAGATGGGAAGGTATACACTAAAACATATTTTAAATGTCAGATCGACATGGGTACCAGTAACTAGTTGTCACCATCTAGTCTGGATAAATCATGTTCCGAATGTACAACTAATTAGGATTAGAAGAAATTGTTCCAAAATGAAAGATTACCTTGTACAGTCTGATGTTATTGTAAGGAGATGTATTAAAAAATATATAACAAAAAAAAGTGAAAAAATTGTAAATTAAATATGTAGAAAATATTTTAAAGGGATGGAAGGAGACTGGGTCATAAACAGAGGAAGCAAAAGGAAAATTCAGGGTATGCTATGATTCTGGATTTTATTAGCCGGTATAAAGAGGTTGAGGAAATTGTCCGAAAATACTGGCCTATCTTGCATAAGTATAAGGTCCTTGGATCATTAATTCCAGATAAAGCACATTTCAGGTACCTGAAGGCGGTGAATCTTAGGAGTAAGTTAGTGCTCCTCCTCGTAAGAAAAAAAATTTCATGTTCGATATAAAAGGTTTTTTCAGTGTAGAAGATCCAATGTGTGCAATCGAAAAAGAGTATAAAGTCAATTGGTTCATTACATGTAATTCTATGTATGTCACCTACCTGATGTAGCGCCTTTGTGACCTCTAGTATGTGGGCATACAAAGTGCAAATAAACTTTAGGCTGACTGAACATATACAAAATACCAAAAAGGGTTTTAAAAAGCACAGCTTGTCTAAACTCTTTCGGGAATTCTGTAATAGCAATTCCTCACAATTAATTGGGATCCCTCACAGTTAAAATTTTGTGGGATCAACACAGTGATGGGTGACTGGAGAGGCTCCAATATGGTGAGGGGGATTTCAATAAATGAGACCTACTGGACATCTGAACTGAATTGTGTGCATCTGGGCTTACTGTAATGCGGAAATTATTTTATTGCACTTTTGATTTTGTACTTAGCCTGTGATGAATAGGATTACGAGGCTTTTATATAATTTTATTTTAGAACAATCATTTCGGATATTTTTTTTATTATTTCAAAATCTTTTTTTATTTCATGTTTATATTTCCAACCATGGCACTACCTGCCTGGAGTTTGCATGCTTTCGCTGTGCTTGCATGGGTTTCCTCTAGGTACTCTGGTTTCCTCCCACACGCCAAAGATATGCTGGTGGGTTAATTTGCTCCTCTCTAAATTTACCCTAGTATGCAGGGCCACTGATAAGGGGCTATCACCAGCCCTCCTGTACCAGGCCCGACTGTCAACTCAGCAGGGGAGAGACCCGGAGGTAGAGCAGGCGGGGACTCCCAAAATTCTGTGCACCAATGTGCTAATCCCCGCTGTGCTGTGTAAAAACAAAAACAGAAAGTGGACTATTTAATCACTTTTGGGTCTAGGCAATTGACCCACGACAGCGCTCCCAGCCGGCCCCAGTATATTGACATAGGAGAGAACGGGCTTCAATATAATTGTGTAGATCGCTGCTGCAAGTTTAATCCGCCTAAACCCTAAAAGGGTAATTAAGCAGTCCCCTGTCTGTCCCCAGGTCCCCACTGAACACAAGGGGCCTGGAGAAGTTTGTTAAATAGCTGCACAGTAGGAATTAGCACAGAATATGGGAGTCCCCGCCCGTTCTACCTCCACCACCCCTGCTAAGTTCCCCCCTGCCCTAGTTGCCCAGCTCAGTGCCCAGGAGGAAGGGATATGACCAAATGTATCAGTGGTCCTAAGCTGGTCCCAGACTCCCAGCTCCAGAGGATCCACCTACAGGGGAAGCACAGCACCTGAGCCCCAGGTAGAAGAAGCTGTCCAGGGGGATGAGACCAACAATACTGCATTTCAACTCTTGTTCAATACACAGCAGGTTTGGAGTGACACATCATTATTGCTGTAGATTAGTGTACACTAGTGTTTCCCTCTGAAGAGTGATCCACAGTGGATCGCTTTTCAGAGGGTGTTTGGCAGGCGGCAAGGAAGCATTATATTGCCTCCTCAATGCCTGATTTAATCCCTAAAAACTTGCACCCCCTCGCTGCAACTGCATTCTATTGTACATGGTTGTGAAGCGTCCCCATTCATTGGAGTGGATTGCATTTGGCCACTGAACGTGATGGGGGGGATATATTTGCATATACCCATTTGCTGTCTTTGCCGTTACCCCCTCATAACCATTGCACTCTGTACATTACATATTCAAGACCCCTGCATTCTATACATTACCCACTCCTGACCACAGAACTATGTACATTACCCACTCTTGATCTCTGCACTCTGTATATTAAACACTTCTGACCCCTGCACTATGTACACACCCCCAAATCCTGAAAACTGTATGGTACATACTCCTGGAACTACACTGTGTAAGTTACATAGTTCTGACCCCCGCACACAATTAAATTTGGTTAAAATTAACTTTGCAAGATTTCATGCTGCCAGATATAAGTATTTATCACATTTGGGTTCTATAATAGCGGTCAGCTATTTGTTTATCATATAATTTATAAAGTAATGGCGGCTTGTATGGATGGAAATAGTGTATAAATGGAAGTTTACTGTCTGACGCCACATCCTCTTGAGAAAGTCTTGAAGATAAAATGTGTCGAGGAAGTGAAGTCAGCATGTTGGGCCAGAAGTGGTAATTCCGCCATCTTTGTTTAGTAGAGTGCAATGTCTGCAATTTTTTTTGTAAGCACATTCTAAAAAGTGGTTGTAAATTTTTATAATACTACATTATGGGGCTGTTCTTGTTATAACATCTCTTGGAGGCATTTGGGCCATTTAAGGAGGGAGAGTCCGGTGACCAAGGAGGATCGCCACCATATGCTATATATGACCTTATGTGGTCTATGGGTCGCCCTATTTGGTGAGAGTCCATTGCATGTGGGTGCGACACATTGGTGACTGGATTGGAAGAAAGATTGGATTCACAGACAATGTATTTAAGGATTTTGGAAGTTGCACTTTTATTTTATTTTTGTGTGAGCACATTTTCACTTTGTGTTTGTTTTTACAATACTACACTATAATTGTCTTTTTTGTTTTTCATATACTTATGGGAGAAAAATAAGAAGTATAATGCCGTGTACACACGGGTGGACTGTTCGACCGGACTGGTCCGACGGGACGAATCCGTCGGACAATCTGACCGTGTGTGGGCTTCATCGGACCTGCAGCGGACTTTTTCGGTCGAAAATCAGACGGACTTTAGATTTGGAACATGTTTCAAATCTTTCCGACGGACTCAAGTCCGCTCGAAAAATCCGCTCCTCTGTATGCTAGTCCGACAGACGAAAACCGACGCTAGGGCAGCTATTGGCTACTGGCTATCAACTTCCTTATTTTAGTCCGGTCGTACGTCATCACGTACGAATCCGTCGGACTTTGGTGTGATCGTGTGTAGCCAAGTCCGTTCGTTCAAAAGTCAGTCAGAAGTCCGTCAAAAGTCAGTTGGAAAGACCGAAAAGTCCGCCCGTGTGTACACGGCATAAGAATACTGTATGTGCACATTGAGAAGAGGAAGAGGGACACCTGGTCGCCATTGATGTATTTGATCGGCGTCGTATATGACAAATTTTTTTATGCGAGTCTGATCATATGGTGAGTGTTTATTTTTTCTGAATACCATATAAAAGATATTTTGAGAATTGCAAAATGTTTATTGTATTCACAAGGACATTTAATATTAGTAAATGGACACTGATGAAGCTGAAATTTAGGGTGGTAACTCTGACCGCTGGGAATATATAATTTGCATATGTTATCTACAACTGCAGAAAAAGACTTGTTCATATGTTCGCATTCATGTGCGGTATTCATGAGTTTCATTTATTTACAGGGGTTGCCAACAAACAGCAATGCACATTTAACGGATCTGCAGCATTTTTTTCTTTTACAACACAGCACACCACAATGCACAGATGGTTCACAAAATAAAAATGCATTGTGCTGTACTGCCTAGGTGTGTTGGGGGGCACTGCACTGTGGTAAATGTGTCATTGTGTGTTGCATTAACATGCTTAAAAGCAGGAACTACACTCAGCAAATACTTCTGCTGCTACAATGCAATGTCTGCAAGGTCCCTCAAAGGTGCCAACATCTTCCTCCAAGCTTCTTCTGGGTGCCAGACTGTGTTGATTAGCTGGCCAGGGAACGACGCAACTTGCGCGCATGCACACGGGAGTATATTTATTCTGGTGCTGATAATATACACTGTGCTGTGCATGTGCAGCTCAGTGTACATTCTAAGGCTAATGACACGTGAGCTATTCTGCCACTAACGAAAAATCACCAGCGGGCAGATTGTAAAAAGTCTTCCTGCGTGTCCTTATGGAATCGCTCCCTCTATAGTCACATGAAGGGAGACGTCGCTCTGTCTTTGGCTTGAATGCTGTTAAATCTCATTCACTAGCAATGACAGTGATATCTTGCTGCCTCAGCTACAGAGGGAACGGTTCATAAGGACAAACAGGCCGCCTCTTTGTGATCCTGCCGCTTGTGATTTTGATAAAACGTCAGCAACAGAGTCAAATTAGGAACAGGCAGATACGTTTGTTTTATTGCAGAAGGAACATAGCAATAAAGAGCTGTCTGCTCACAATTTTTACTTTAATTTTAGCTCCACTTTAAGACGCATGTTTTGTTTCATGTTACTGCATTGACTTGTGAACAGGCTCTAAGAGCACAGATTCATTCTTTACTGATGTTTAAACCTTTAACATTTGTGAGGCAGCTTTGCATGTCATGAGCCGAAATTTCCATTTTTTTTACATGCATGAACACTCACTGTAGGCCTCAAAGAGCAAAACATAACCCCCCCTCCAAACAATCCATTTCCTGACAGCAAATTGTGTATGCCCCATGATACTCTTGCAAATGTTAGTGAAAAATCTTTTTAAAAATACACTTATGCCGCGTACACACGGTCGGACTTTTCGTCTACAAAAGTCCAACGGACGCTGACGGACTAAAGCTGGCTGGTAATCCGATCGTGTGTGGGCTTCTCCGGACTTTCAACGGACTTTTTTAGCCTCAAATCCGACGGACTTTAGATTTGAAACATGCTTCAAATCTTTACGTCGTAAGTACGACGGACCCCGAAATCCGCTCGTCTGTGTGCTAGTCCGACGGACAAAAACCCATGCTAGGGCAGCTATTGGCTACTGGCTATGAACTTCCTTATTTTAGTCCGGTGTACGTCATCACGTACGAATCCGTCGGACTTTTGTGTGGTCGTGTGTAGGCAAGTCCGTTCGTAAGAAAGTCTGCCGCAAGTCCGCCGAAGGTACGTCGGAAGTCTGTCGGACAGGCTGTCGGACTTTTGTAGACGAAAAGTCCGACCGTGTGTACGCGGCATTAGAGGCATATTTATAAAGCAGTGAAAAAGTGGTATTAACCACAAAACAAACATTTATTATATTGCAGCTCGCTAATTCTTAGATATGATGGCTGCATTAGTTCTGTTTTTTTAGGCTTTTTTCCCCTTATTATCACCAAATGATTTGGCCAGTAAGTCTGTTGTTTTTCAAAAGAACAAGCTGTCTTGCAGATGCAGCAGTAAAAGGGTTGAGACAAACCATTTACCACTTACAGGGGTGCTTACAGTGATCAGCTTTTATTTATATATGTGAAACAGCAGGAACTGACCATATTTTGGTATATGTGCATAGCTCCCAACTGTCTCTAATTTCAAGGGACTGTCCCTGATTTGGAGCAATGTCCCTCTGTGCCTCATTCCTCCTCGTTTGTCCCTCATTTTGGTCTGATCTATATAGTTGTATATAAAATGCACATTTTAGCTATCAAAAAGTGTTTTCCAGCGCTAAACCTTTCATCTGATTTCTAAATTGCTGCAGTTATAAATTACAAAAGCCAATATAAAGGAATAGTAGTGGTAAAAAAGCACTTGTGGGTTTAACCAATCTTGTTTTTTTGTACAATTCTCCTTTAAGGGGGCATGGCAGGGGGTGTGTCCTATGTCTGCATACTTTTGCTGATAGGTGTCCCTCATTCCCATCTCAAAAAGTTGGGAGGTATGCATGTGTACCTCTCTAGCGACCAGCTTCTGTTGAACAGTCCTGCTGGAAAGTCAGCATTGAATCAGAAACTTCCAATGGCTGCAGCGCTGATCTGTGTATTCTGACAGTGGGAGGGAGCCCCCTCTGTCAGAATGCAATAGTGCAATAGGAAATTCCCTGCTTGTGTGGATGCAGGAATCTGTGTGTTGTTTTTTTTGTCCACCCGGTGGCTGAACAATACAAAAAAACAATGCGTAAATACCCTGCTTAGATCTTCTAGTCCATATAACACTCCCGTCCCTCCAGAGTGACTTGTTGCTGTCAAGAGGTGCCCCCTGTGCCCCCAGTGTAAGCACTCTAATACAGGAAGTGTGTTACTGGCCAGATCACCAGGCAATAACAGAGGAGAAGGCCTAAAAAAAGAAAACGAATGAAGCCATGACATCTAATGATTGGTTTGCTGTAATATAATACATTTTTTGTTTTGGATTTGATACCACTTTTAAAGCTGAATTCCAGGTATAGATATTTTTGCATAGTTACATTGGTCCAGTATGGACCATTGTAAGTATAATTTTCAGTACTTGCCCCTATTGCTGTGGGAGTGGAGCATCACTGTAGTATCCGCCACAACCACAGTGATCCTTGCTGTCTTCTGCGTCCAATGTGGAGCGGCTTCCCTAATGTGTGGTAATTACAGGAGGTTGCTCGCTCATCATGGGTCCCATTCAGAGAACGTCACCACCCCTCTTCTCCAACTCATGCAAACAGAGAATGCTTTGTATTCAATGAGAAAAATACAAGGCAATCTCTGAACGGCCCCCATGCTGAGAGTGGGACCCCCTGCGGTTACTCTGCAGCAAGACAGGGGTCATAAAAGGCAGAGAGGTCTGTTCTTCCTAGGCATGATTGGGTTTTCTTATACCCCAAAGACATACTGGTAAGTTTATTGGCTGACCTTACATTGTAAGTTCTTTTTTGGGCAGAGGCTGATGTGATAGTACAGTGTGTATAGCATTGTGCAAATTGTTGGTGCAATACAAATACCTGTAATAAATAGAGTACATTTCGCTGCATTTTCTGCTCCAGAGATCCAATAGGAACTTAGAGGAATTTCCTTCTTAGACGGTTGTCTTCAGAAATGGTGTCTCCTTTGGAAGATTTCCCCTCAACTCTAAAAAGTTGAATTTTCTCTTATCAGTACCAATAGTGGGGTGAATCTCCTCACTGGGGGCATCTAACCCTTCTTCACTATATCCAAGACGTAAAGTGGTTGTAAAGGCTAAAGGTTTTTTACCCTAATGCCGTGTACACACGGCCGGACTTCCCGACAGAGAAAGTCCGATAGGAGCTTTCAGTCAGACATTCCGACCGTGTGTATGCCCCATCTGACTTTTTCTGTCTGCATTTCTGATGGACTCAGATATAGAACATGTTCTAAATCTTTCCGTCGGAAATGCTGACGGAGTTTAGCCTGTTGGCAAGTCTGGCCGTGTGTACGCGGCATAATACATTCTCTGCATTAAAGGATAAGTCTACCTTAACACTACAATCTCTACACCCATAGACATCCACAATCTAACACTAACGTATCTAACCCTGTAAAGAAGAAATCAGTATGCATACCTTTTTTGAAGCCGATCCGACCCAATCCCACGCTGAGCTGTCAGCTGTGGCTTCGCTGTAGAGGCGGGTGCAGAGGACACAGCTGACAATGGAAGCCCCATAGTAAGTCTATGGGTGACGTTACTACCAATTCATTTCACAGCCATTGTCGACTGTGTCCTCTTCAGAGCTTCTGCCGCTGGAGACCGGACCAGATCGGCTTCAAAAAAGGTATGTATACCGATTTCTTTTTTACAGGGCTAGATAGGTTAGTGTTAGATCATGGATGTCTGTAGATGTAGCGATTTTAGTGTTAGGGCTGACTTATCCTTTAGGCTCGGTTCACACTAGGGGCGGCACGACTTGCAGGTCGCCTCACCGAGGCGACCTGCACACGACATCCACGGCGACTTGCAAAATGACTTCTGTATAGAAGTCTATGCAAGTCGCCTCAAGTCGCCCCAAAAGAAGTACAGGAACCTTTTTCTAAGTCGGAGCGACTTGCGTCGCTCCTATTAGAACGGTTCCGTAGTACAGAACGGGATGCGACTTGTCAGACGACTAGGTCGCCTGACAAGTCGCCCCTGTGTGAACCGGCACTAAAGGTAAAAAACCTTTTAGGTTCAGCCCCCACCCTCCTAAGTATTTACTTGAGCCCAATATCAATCCAGTTCCTCTCTCTCGCTCCCTGCTGTTGTGAGACACATGGGCAATATTGGGGAAAATACACCTGCATGCGTGAATGGAGTGCAACTTTGTGCACTTTCAATAAAGTTAAAAAAATTAAAACACTGCATCACCCCACCCAGGAAAATTAACTCCAGCTTACACGCTAAAACAAACTGGTTTAATCTTCGGCTGGTGTGACGAAAAAGTATTTATTATTATTTCAGGTACTTATATAGCGGCATCAATTTACGCAGCGCTTTACATATACGTTGTACATTCACATCAGTCCCTACCCTCAAGGAGCTTACAATCTAAGGCCCCTAACTCACATTCATACATACTAGGGAGAATTTAGACAGGATCCGATTAACCTACCAGCATGTCTTTGGAGTGTGGGAGGAAACCGGAACACCCAGAGGAAACCCACGCAGGCACAGGGAGAACATGCAAACTCCAGGCAGGTAGTGTCGTGGTTGGGATTCGAACCAGCAACCCTTCTTACTGCTAGGTGAAAGTGCTATCCACTACACCACTGTGCCACCCACTACACCACTGTGCCGCCTATTTATTCGTTCCTGAGCATGCGTGACCTTGGTTACACGATTTTTCTTGTACAAATACTATACAATTACACAAAAATTGTTTGTTCTGGTATCATATTATAAATATTTTCGTGCTTGTCCCTTCAGATATTTTTGCATGATCAGCTCTCAAAAGCTGCTACTAATAATCAGATTATTGGACGATCACTTTCATTGCGGTATTTTTTGTCCAATTTTCTCATCGTGCGTTCTAACCATTTGGATAGTAATCATAATGAGGTAGATGTCCAGAAGTTATTGAGCCTAAACAAGAGATTTTTTTTTTTTTTTACACAGCTATAGTATGGGATTTTAAGAAAACATGGAATACAAAGTCTATGCCTTTTATTTTTTCTCTTTGCATATTTTCGTAAGTTGCATAATTGGTAATAGTTTTGATTTGCCTACTTTTTTTTTTTTAGCTAACACAGGTTTCATGAATCTTCCCTAGCGGATGCTGCCAACACGCGTGGGTGTTGGCACAAATCAGTTTCATACCTCAATGCAGCAGACAGTTGGTTGCATATGGATATAATGGAGTGACAGTTCCTATACATTTACAGAAGAACTGACTCAGTCCAATATATTGCATAAACATCTACATAGAAACACTTTATATGTTTTAGTCTCAGCTCATAAAAAAAGGAGTGATTCAGGGAAAAGTGATCTAAGATCAAAGGTTACAGTTTTCCACGACAGAATTTTCAATCCTTGATTAGGACTCAAACTACGTAAAAGACATCCACAAGCTGCCAATGAAAAAACTGCAGTTGCTTCAGAGCCTGTTGAAAGGCAGTGGTAAATCACAGCCACCACGTTACACTATTCTCTATCAGCTTTTGTGCCTCAAGCAAAGTAGCATGCTGCCTATTAATGAAGTTGTATTTAAGATTCTGGGACCCCAGCCAACACAGAAGACATCTCCATGGTTTTCAACAAAACATTATGGGTAGAGTCATGCCTACTTGGACTGCCTGCATCGATAGTCATGAAAAATGGAACGATTTCAATGCTAAAATCTAAGAACGTGGCTGGTAAACTATCCATGCAAATAGAATAAACTAAAAAGCATTACCATGTATTAGATCTAGTTTTATTATGGAGTGTCCTTATATTAATGAATCTTAAATATGAATCCACCATTTTGGCCAAAATTTGATGTTGTCCCTGGCAATGATATTTATGTGGAAGAAATATTGATGTTCAAGGACTGCAGCATCAACACAGAACTTCTGCTTCTGTATACTATAGTCCATGGGCGTCCGCTGAACTTTTTTCGGGGGGGGGGGGCATCATTTTAAGGTCATGTATTACAATTTGCAATACAAAAAGATGTACACAGTGGTGCCGTGGCACAGGCACTGCTGTTACCTGTGGTTTTTCAGCGATAGGCCCAGGACAGGCACTGGCAACCAGGCAGTGTATTCTCTGTTGTCTCAGCCACTGCACGCCATGCACCTGTGACCTGTGGGAGGAGCCGGCGCCACGCCGGCCGGATCGGCATAGGCACAACATACATTTACACAGGCAGAGGTAGGATGAGACAGCAGCCAATCACGGAACAGCCGGGTCACGGTGATGTTAAGCAGAGGCCCGAACGGCAGAGCCAATCCGATGCTCGGGCCGGGGGTGAGGAGGGATGGACGGATGTGTAGTCGGAAAAGACTGAGAGCAGCCCCAGCCCTCAGGCCAGCTGCAGACTTTGAAAAAAAAAGTCCACGGCTGCCGCGGAGACGGCCACAGTGGCCATTCCAACACAGGGGGCAAGTGTCTTCACTCTGACTTCAACACTCTTACGATTCCAGGGTGGGAATTGACCCTCCTTCCCCTATGTTGCGGACGCCCATGCTATAGTCGACCTTTATTTTAATGCTGCTCACTGAGTGCTATTCATTTGGCTTCACACAATTTTTATATGGCCAGTACCAGGTATCCAGCAGAAGTCTCCCAATTTACAACGTATTATGGTAGGAATAAACAATAAATATTCCTTATTTTTATAAATTATCCTTTGCTAAAAAGCCTAGTTGTTAACAGAGATCAATAGCTGAATCTAAATTTACCCACTAATAGTCATGGCAGTAACTAAGGAATGCAGAGATGATCAGATGGTATTTTTTACGTTAAGAATACATACTTGAATATATATTTTTTTTAAATCTGAGTTTAGTGGCCCCTTACCTTAGTACTATCTCTTGTATAGCAGCATTCAGTGCGGTGCATTGCATTAACTAATGCAGATGTTTTTGTGCATTACGTTAAGGCAGCCCATGGGCTGGCAGTGCACCAAAATGTTCAAAAAATTAACATGCGCCATTTTTTGGCAATGCAGTTATTATTATTATACAGGATTTATATAGCGCCAACAGTTTACACAGCGCTTTACAATATAAAAGGGGACAGTACAGTTACAATACAGTTCGATACAGAAGGAATAAGAGGGCCCTGCTCATGGAGGGGGCGGTGCACCAAAACACGTGGTAGTGCATTACCTCATGTTGTGCTGCAATGCATTGCCTTAATGTGTTGGAGTGCAATTCAAAATGAATGGCCCTGCAACATGCTAGCGCATGTAATGTGCATTAACGTGCTTTGCCATAATGCATGCTTTACTGCAACACACCATAATTGAACTAATGGAAAATGAATGAGCAGCCTAAAGGCCATTCAGGTGTGCTGCATGCACATATACCCACAAGAAACATGCTGAGAGGAAGAAAGAGTAGAGAGATGAGCTCATCTGTGTATTGTTGCCCTTTCACTGTCCATTCACAGGCTGTACTTACTACTTATTTTACTCAATGAACTGCAACTCAATGTATAACATTTGTATTGTGTTTTTTTCTGGATTTTTGGTTGATATTATGTCTCTATCATTTAAAATACACCTACGATAACAATTCTAGACCCTTCATTTCTTGTAAGTGGTCAAACTTACAAAATCTGCAGGAGATCAAATGATTATTTTCCATAATGTATTTCCTATGAACATCAACTAGTAGCTATAATGCAGCATTTTTCTGATTCACCCTAAACTGTATGACTTAGTAGCATCCAATCTACAGAGAAACTAGCCTTATAACATTCAATGTTGCCCCATTTGCACAGAATGAATGTACATACAGTTTCACAGATTGACTAT
The DNA here is from genome assembly GCF_042186555.1 of Aquarana catesbeiana. Lineage (NCBI taxonomy): Eukaryota > Metazoa > Chordata > Amphibia > Anura > Ranidae > Aquarana > Aquarana catesbeiana. Next base: position 362,237,435 of record NC_133326.1, on the reverse strand, counting down.
CCCTGCAAATATTTTATAACCACACCTCTTGAAGTGATCTTTTATATACAAAATGTTCAGTAAGTACCTGCCTATGGCCGTCACCTTACATTATCTCAAGTATCCCTTGATGTTCATATTTTTCTGACCTTGTTTCATGCTAAACCAAAATTTAGGGTGTAAGCATGCACAAGCGAGCAAAGCCCCCCTCCTTTTTACAGGATTGCGGGATTCTTCATGGTAGAGGGACTTGTATTTCTTAATGGAGCACAAATGCAACAATGTCACCACATTTGTAGTCTATTGATACTTCCCCCAGCTCCATAGCTTAAGGTCTGAACCTCCGTACAGGTCTGAAATTAGAGGAAAGCCTCGTACACACGATCGGATTGTTGGCCAACAAAACTGTGGACTTTTGTTCGAAGGGCGTTGGCCCAAACTTGTCTTGCATACACACGGCACACAATTGTTGGCCAACAATCACGAACGTAGTGACGTATTACGTGTTTTTTCAGCTCTTTAGCACCACCCTTTGGGCTCCTTCTGATAATTTCGTGTTAGTAGAAGTTTGGTGAATTTTGATTCGCGCTTTTCATTTCCCGCTGTTCATTTAGCGCTTTTCATTTCATGCTTTTTAGTTCGTTTCTGAACGGCCGTTCGTCAACCAGACATGCTGCGGAATCGGAGGAGATAACGTGTTATTTATTATTGGCCTTGGAGTTATTGCTTTGACATTCTTTTTTTGGTTGAATAATGATTTGATTTTAGAGCTGCGCGATTAATCGTTAAGAATCGTTATCGTGATTATTTTTTCCCCATTGCGATCTTGAAAAAAGTATTTCCCGATTCTTACTATGCAGAGAATTCTCTCTGCTCTGCTACAGCTGACAGCCGTCAAAAGAAAGGAAAAAAAAAAAACGGGCAGTCTGCCAAGAATCACAACATTCTTTAGCAGTGGAACTTAAGTAGAAGCATTGTAACAATTTGTCCTTTAGATCAAAGGAATACACTTTGGTGTGAAAATGAGGAAAGTTTAACCACTTAAAGCGGGGTTCACACTTAAAAAAAAAAAAATTAAAAGTCATCAGCTACAAATACTGCAGCTGCTGACTTTTAATAATCGGACACTTACCTGTCCCAGGGTCCAGCGATGCGGGGGATAGAAGCCCCGCTCGTCTCCCCCTCCGCTCGGTGGCGCCGGCATTTTAACTGTTGGCACCCGTCACTGGCCGCGCAATCATCTGGGACCGGTCACGTGTCCCAGATGATTGACAAGAGGGAGGGGGGAGAGGCGATCTCCCTTCCTGCGCAGAGGGAAGTGACGTCAGGAGCCCAGGTGCTCAAGGAGGCAGACTACAAGGGACCCCCTAGCAACAGGCATTTAGAGGTGAGTAAAAAAAAAAAATTCTTTTTTTAAGCACATTAATTTTTTTTTTTTTGGGGGGGGGGTGGAACTCCACTTTAAACACTAATGCCCCGTACACACGGTCGGACTTTTTTCGGACATTCCGACAACAAAATCCTAGGATTTTTTCCGACGGATGTTGGCTCAAACTTGTCTTGCATACACACGGTCACACAAAGTTGTCGGAAAATCCAATCATTCTAAACGCGGTGACGTAAAACACGTACGTCGGGACTATAAACGGGGCAGTGGCCAATAGCTTTCATCTCTTTATTTATTCTGAGCATGCGTGGCACTTTGTCTGTTGGATTTGTGTACACACGATTGGAATTTCCGACAACGGATTTTGTTGTCGGAAAATATTATATCCTGCTCTCAAACTTTGTGTGTCGGAAAATCCGATGGAAAATGTGTGATGGAGCCTACACACGGTCGGAATTTCCGACAACAAGGTCCTATCACACATTTTCCGTCGGAAAATCCGACCGTGTGTACGGGGCATAAACCTTTTTCTGACATTTGTTGGTTTCAAGTTAAAATCATTTTTTTTAATAGAAAATTACTTAGAACCCCCAAACATTATATATATTTTTTTAGCAGAGACCCTAGAGAATAAAATGGTGGTTGTTGCAATATTTTATGTCACACTGTATTTGTGCAGCAGTCATTCATATGCAATTTTTTGGGAAAAAAATTACACTTTAATGAATTAAAAAAAAAAAACTAACCAGTAAAGTTAGCCCAATTTTTTTTGAATAATGTGAAAGATTTTACGCGAGAATCATGATCCTCTTTTATTCTAAGCAAAAGAATTGTGATTCTCAATCGTGCAGCTCTATTTGATTTGGTATATTTTCTATATTTTTGGATGCATAGAATACACTTTTTGGTTAAGTTCTATTGGCAGATAGCATGTCTAATTGTATTTGTTTTCTTTTTTTAATGCACAATAAAAAAAAATGTGTAGAATAATACTTGGCTATGTGTTTTACTTCAAATGGGAGTTTGGGAGTAGGCAGTTACATTTTAAAAAAATACAATGTAAAATTGACAAGGGACACCAACATAGTTGTATCTTTGATCTTAAAAACTACAGGATAATGGTGTTGTGGTAACTTGCCTAAAAAAAAATTAAAAAAAGCAAAAGCTGGAATTCTCCTTTAAACCTGTAAGATGCCCCTTCTGAGAATGTATACCACTGGTCAGCATTCTGTGGTGTATGCTACTGCTCTTTCTGATATTATCCCTGAATATTTTAAAGATGTTTAATGTTTCAGTTAGTTCCATTTTAAACGACTGAAATATCACATCCTGTATCTACATATGTTTACATTATCGCCATTTACTTTAAACTAAAAGTGAAGGTTCCAATTCAAGATATCTGATTTGAGGCATTTATTACTGAATTAAGGCTTACACTGTTTATTTGTTGATATAGCTGTAATTCTGTTTTAATGAGCAATTTTCTAAAATTTCCCACAGATTATCCTGCATGACTTACACTTTATATGCCTTATGGCTCCAATTATTCCCATTTTTAATAATAAAATAAGCAAATTCGGCTAAATATTTCCGAATGGATAACAGCTTCGATGTGGCTCTAGCTGAATACAAGTTATGTTTTCTTGGCTCATCTGGGTAACAAAGCTGCCAACTGGCCTTTTGTATGAGAATTTTATCCCCTTCTTATAATAAAGCCTAAAGCATTTAGTGTACACAAGAACATAACATTAATTATCTTTGGTATGTAAAACTAAGGTACAAAAGGATACATACAAGCCGCAAATATGTGATGGTTTACTCTGACCTTTCAGTGGCATGCCAGCGCTAATTGGCACATGGCATATACACTAAGGAGAATTAGGCTGAGCTTAAAGAATATTGCTTTAGTTCATCGTTTGTAATTTTTCATACATGTGTAGCTGGCAAAGCAAACTGTAAGGCTTTCATCAAACTGTTTAAATAAATGACAACAAAGCCTAGTGCACATCAGAAACATTTAGTGCAAAGTATTAGACCTGGTTGTAGTCCAGCAATAGTTATCTTATGAGGTGTTCATTTGTTACTTGGCTCAGTAAATTTAAAGTGGAACTCCATGCTCATTAAAAAATGCTTATACAGTAGTACCTTGGATTATGAGCATGCGTTCCAGAAGCATGCTTGTAATCCAAAGCACTCGCATATCAAAGCAAGTTTCCAAATCAATGGAAACTCAGATAATTTGTTCCACAGTGACTGCTGGTGTGTGCAAAGCTGTATGTGGCCAGAGGTGCGGGGGCGCCAGTGTATGCAGTACCACATGTGGCCAGAGGTGCGGGGGCGCCAGTGTATGCAGTACCACATGTGGCCAGAGGTGCGGGGGCGCCAGTGTATGCAGTACCACATGTGGCCAGAGGTGCGGGGGCGCCAGTGTATGCAGTACCACATGTGGCCAGAGGTGCGGGGGCGCCAGTGTATGCAGTACCGCATGTGGCCAGAGACACTCGGATACGATCAGGGACACTCGGGAACTGCATACCCCAGTGGCTTGAATTCTGCTCATCTTGCGAGACAGCGCTCCCAAATCGAGTTAGGATTTTTTTAAAAATATCTTGTATAGCGAAACGCTCATAAACCGCATTGCTCGCAATCCGAGGTTTCGTTGTACATTTGTTCTTAATGACAGAAGTCATCCCTGCAAAATATATACAGTATCTCACAAAGGTGAGTAAATCCCTTACATTTTTGTAAATATTTTATTATATCTTTTCATGTGACAACACTGAAGAAATGACACTTTGCTACAATGTAAAGTAGTGAGTGTACAGTTTGCTGTCCCCTCAAAATAACTCACCACACAGCCATTAATGTCTAAACTGCTGGCAACAAAAGTGAGTACACCCCTAATTGAAAATGTCCAAATTGGGCCCAAAGTGTCAATATTTTGTGTGGCCACCATTATTTTCCAGCACTGCCTTAACCCTCTGGAGAATGGAGTTCACCAGAGCTTCACAGGTTGCCACTGGAGTCCTCTTCCACTCCTCCATGACGACATCACGGAGCTGGTGGATGTTAGAGATTTTGCGCTTCTCCACCTTCCGTTTGAGGATGCCCCACAGATGCTCAATAGGGTTTAGGTCTGGAGCCATGCTTGGCCAGTCCATCATCTTTACCCTCAGCTTCTTTAGCAAGGCAGTGGTCGTCTCTGAGGTGTGATGGGGTCGTTATCAAGTTGGAATACTGCCCTGCGGCCCAGTCTCCGAAGGGAAAGGATCATGCTCTGCTTCAGTATGTCACAGTACATCTTGGCATTCATGGTTCCCTCAATGAGCTGTAGCTCCCCAGTTCCAGCAGCACTCATGCAGCCCCAGACCATGACACTCCCACCACCATGCTTGACTGTAGGCAAGACACACTTGTCTTTGTACTCCTCACCTGGTTGCCACCACACAAGCTTGACACATCTGCACCAAATACGTTTATCTTGGTCTCATCAGACCAAATGACATGGTTACAGTAATCCATGTCCTTAGTCTGCTTGTCTTCAGCAAACTGTTTGCGGGCTTTCTTGTGCTAACCTCTGGATATGAGGCTGAGCACGTGCACACAACTTCTTTGGTTGACCATGGTGAGGCCTGTTCTGAGTGGAACCTGTCCTGTTAAATTGCTGTATGGTCTTGGCCACTGTGCTGCAGCTCAGTTTCAGGGTCTTGGCAATCTTCTTATAGCCTAGGCCATCTTTATGTAGAGCAACAATCCAATATGAGAGAGTGAGAGCGATAACACCAAATTTAAAACACCTGCTCCCCATTCACACCTGAGACCTTGTAACACTAACAAGTCACATGACACTGGGGAGGGAAAATGACTAATTGGGCCCAATTTGGACATTTTAACTTAGGGGTGTACTCACTTTTGTTGCCAGCGGTTTAGACATTAATGGCTGTGCGTTGAGTTAATTTGAGGGGACAGCAAATTTACACTGTTATACAAGCTGTACACTCACTACTTTACATTGTAGCAAAGTGTCATTTCTTCAGTGTTGTTACATGAAAAGATATAATAAAATATTTACAAAAATGTGAGGGGTGTACTCACTTTTGTGAGATACTGTATTTATACTACAATTTGTCTTCAAAACAGCATCAAATCTTCTAGGTACACTTGCACACAGTTTTTGAAGGAGCTCAGCAAGTAGGTTGTTTAAAACATCTAACTAACCACAGATTTTCTGTGGATGTAGGCTTCCTCAAATCCTTTTGTCTCTTCATGCAATCCCAGACAGATTGATGATGATGAGATCAGGGCTCTTTGGGGTCCAAACCATCACTTGGGGACTCTTGAGAAGCCTCCCGCCAAATGCCTGCTCTGCGCTTTGACATCTCTTATATAGATGAGAGGCGGGGCTACCTGGCTACATCACCTGGTGGCCCCGCCTCCTTGTGACATCACATGCCCAGCTTGCACTAGTCTGTGGCATCAGAAGAAGGCAGTGCCACCGGGAACAGTTCAGTATAATACGATATAGGGTTGGTTTAGGTGCACTCTAACGTGCAGTATGGGTGTAGTATGGATTGGGTACACCAGCTCTCAGGGGCTCAGCCATTGCTAGCAGTATCAGCAATGGGCAAACAGCCCTCTCACCAGTCCCCAGGATGCTGCAGTGACCTCACACTGTAGAAGGGGGGCACCCTTGATCTTTCTCCGAAAGCCACCGGTGGTCAGCGGTGGGAAGCAGAGGGTGGGTGGATGCTCCAGTCAATCTGCAGCGGTACAGGTGCTGTGATTTGCTGCCACCCGGTGCTCCCAGTCTCAGGCTCCGATCCCTGCTAGTATGGTCTTCCGCTGGCAGGCGAATATCCAGACAGAGGTGCTCTCTCTAACTCCCTCGGTGCCAAGAGGAAGAACTTTCCCAAGCAGTTTATTAAAAAAACATCTCTCCACGCTTCCTACTGCACAGTGCCTACTGGGATCTGTAATGTAAGGAGTCTCTTCATCCCATTATATCACTGCTGTCTCAAACTAGAACTCTCAGGTGTCTCAGCACTCTGCATAGAAGTCTATGGGCTTGCTTGGCTTAAGCTTTTCCCTTGCTGGCTGGAGGAGAATGGTGCAGCATATGGTGAATTATCTCAGTAGAGCAGGGGTCTCGAACTGGAGGCCCTCCAGCTGTTGCAAAACTACAAGTCCCATCATGCCTCTGCCTGTGGGAGTCACGCGTGTAACTGTCAGCCTTGCAATGCCTCATGGGACTTGTAGTTTCACAACAGCTGGAGGGCCACCAGTTTGAGACCCCTGCAGTAGAGGGAGAGAAGAATAAAAAGCAATGTCTCCTTCTCCATATTGCTGTAGCCAAGCACTTGGCTACATATGCACACACACATGCTGTCACTACCTACTTACAAAATTATAAAATGTTAGTTGAATGTTATGCTGACCTGGCATCAACACTATGAGTCACTAACCCAGAACAGGTACGCAGATTCGGACTTGAATTTACTCTGACATTCCCAGTATGCATACTAGTTCTGGATAAATGACTCAGAATGTATTAAATCCAGAGGGTCAGTAAAACATGCAAGCAAACGACATTTTCAGAAGTTCAGCACGTATTTTTCTTAGGAAATGTTTACTTTAACAATCTGTGCACAATGATCTTCATATTTAAAAACAACTCTAGGTACTTTGTTGCCTTTTGAAAAAAAAGCCTTAGGCTCGGTTCACACTGGGGCGACTTGTCAGGCGACCTAGTCGCCTGACAAGTCGCCTCCCGTTCTGTGCTATGGAACCGTTCTAATTGGAGCGACGCAAGTCGCTCCGACTTAGAAAAAGGTTCCTGTATTACTTTTGGGGCGACTTGGGGCGACTTGCATAGACTTCTATGCAGAAGTCGTCTCGCAAGTCGCCCCGCAGTCGTTTGCAGGTCGCCTCGCTGAGGCGACCTGCAAGTCGTGCCGCCCATGTGTGAACCGAGCCTTACCATGATGCTTTGTTTCAGGCTGGATGTTCACATAATGCATACTTGAGAAATCTGAGGATCTTACCATGTTGGCTGCCATGCTTCTGCTATGGTCTCTACTTACTGCCTAGGGGACACAGCAGGGCCAGCTCAGAGGGGCTGAGGAAAGGAAGCTAAACCTCCCTACCCTGTCTTCCCATCACCCAAGCTAGGACCTCCAGAGAGGTGAGCACTCTGGAAGCAATGTGCAATACCAACAAAAGCAACCTTTACCAATAAAGGGGACTTTGTATTAGCAGTCATGGATGAAAATTAGTGTAAGGCTTGCTACAGATTTGCCTGTGGAATCCCTACAAAATAAACTGGGACCTCATTGTTACATTAACGTATGACTTTGTGCCACAGACTACCACACATACTGTCAGGGTATACAGAATTTAGGGGCCAGATGAAGCTGACTCTGTGGGCTCTGTAGGCCTTCTTTTATGTTTTCTTTGCACTGTTGTCTGTGTCTTTTGTCATACTGGCATTATATCATCAGTCTGCAGTAATGTTCATGTCTGTCTGCTTACCTCTCTGTTGTGTTCAGCTTAGAGACTGACAACTGACAACTCCTGGCTGCTTAAGTAATCTTCCCTCAAGCATGGCTCCATCCCAGCCTCTAACAGGGAACACTATATTAACCTGTGCACTGTAGCCAAGTCTCGCTGATCAATATTGTGTGTGGCTTCCTGTGTGCTTCCTGCCGTGTGCGCTATGTCTGATTCTGTTTACCATCCTTGGCTTGTTCCTGACTATCCTTGTCTGCTTCATACCCTGACTTTTGGTGTGTTCTTTGACTACCCCTGTCTGCTCGTTGCCCCGACCTTTTGGGTTAACACCTGACTATCCCTTGTTGTCCCGGTTTGCTGCTTCCTCTCTATTCTCCAGTAGCCTACCGTGAGCGTGAGCTGGGAGACCCTGGGGGCCACGACCTGGAGACAGTTGCAGCGAAGTCCATCCCCACCACTAGGGCCTCTGGTGAACACCTGCTGGCTCTTAGACTCTGCATCCTGTGGAATCTCATGCTCTAGCTCCCAGTGTGATCCGTATTGGTGCTCCAGAGGACCTACTTTCCTGAACCACCCAGAGCTCCATCTGTGGCAGTCAGCTGTAAGGTCCACTATCTTAGCGGTGCACTCCTGACCCCAACTGCATGCATCTGTCGCCTAGCCTCAGGTGATCTGACAGTTTGATCAGCCATGGACCCGGCTGATGTGCTGCTACCCACAGATCATCCATTGCAGGGCATAGTCCGCAGACTCAAGACCCAGGAATCTAATCAAAATCAGGTGATGCGATCCCTCCAGGATTTGGCTTCCTGCTTCGAACAGCTTCAGGTCTCCTTAGGAACCCCAATATAGAAACCTCAATTACAATCGGCGGCCGTACCAATTCCGGTCGCAGTCGCAGACACACATTCACTGCAACTGCCAACTCCGTCCCATTTCTCTGGGGACTCCAAGGCCTGCAGCCTCAAAACTTATCGTCTGATCGGGCAAAAGTAGCCTATATTATTTCCCTCCTCTCCGGTGAGGCTTTAGCCTGGGCTGCCCCCCTGTGGAAGAAGAATGATCCAGCTGTTTCTAGCCTGCCTGACTTCTTGAAGCTCTTTCGGAAAATATCTTCGAGGAACCAGGTCAGGTTTCTTCAGCGGCCAGTGTCCTTTTACGTCTTCGACAAGAGTCTTCTTCCGTGGGACAGTATGCCCTTCTGTTTCGTATACTAACAGCTGAGTTAAGCTTGAATAATGAGGCCTTAGTTGCAACCTTTTTACAGTTTATGGAAGACACCCTCAGCTCCCTCTTCCTATGACCTGTTCTCCATAGCTTTGGCTATGGCGCAGGATTCTTGCAATTCTATTTAGGGTGACGTTCATGATTCCCTCCAGGCAGCGGCTGACAAATTCAAAGGTATTTGCCAACCGTTGCAGGCGTAAACCGCCTTCTGTCAAGTTCTCATGTACCTGACTGATGATCCCGATAGTGCAGAGGAAGGCCTCCCTTACGTATCTGACTCGTGGCCCTTGGTAGAGCAGACAGGTGGCACGGGAGTGCAGAATGGTATGAGTGCCTGGCAGGATCAACAGCAGATGGGTCAGATGGCCGGCACAGCAGACAGGACCAGCAGGCTGGATGGATCAGCAGACAAGTGAGCAGACTGGATGGATCAGCAGACAGGTGAGCAAACTGGATGGATCAGCACACAGGTGAGCAGACTGGATGGATCAGCAGGCAGGTGAGCAGACTGGATGGATCAGCAGTCAGGTGAGCAGACTGGATGGATCAGCAGGCAGGTGAGCAGACTGTATGGATCAGCAGGCAGGTGAGCAGACTGGATGGATCAGCAGGCAGGTGAGCAGACTGGATGGATCAGCAGGCAGGTGAGCAAGGTGAGCAGACTGGATGGATCAGCAGGCAGGTGAGCAGACTGGATGGATCAGCAGGCAGGTGAGCAGACTGGATGGATCAGCAGGCAGGTGAGCAGACTGGATGGATCAGCAGACAGGTGAGCAGATTGGATGGATCAGCAGACAGGTGAGCAGACTGGATGGATCAGCAGGCAGGTGAACAGACTGGATGGATCAGCAGACAGGTAAGCAGACTGGGACTGAAGCTGGATGGCTGCAGTAGGTAAGTATAGCAGACTGGAGGAGAGTCTTGGAACGTCAGGCAGGCCGGGTCGATAATCAGGCTGGCAACCAGGGCCGGATTAGCCACAAGGCCACCGAGGCCAGGCCTCGGGGCGGCAGTGGTGTAGGGGCGGCGCCGCTCCTGCAGCGACTTTGCGGCCGCCCTCCCCTTTCGTGCTGCCGATTACAGTCTATTATGGGCACCAATGCCCATAGAAAAGATGGCCGCGAGCCGACCACGCAACTGCGCATGCGCCGTTCTGAAGCCGGCCGGGCTCGGGAAAGCTCGTAAGTGCTCAGCCGGGTGGCGCGTGCGCAGTAGCATGATTGCGCCGCCCGGCGCCATTTTTGAAAAAAATTGAGAGTAGCAAGTAATGTCAGCGGTGCGGCGGCGGGGGAGAAAGATGACATCTCTCATTGCCCGCACCGCTGTTCCGCCCTCCTCCTTCTGATGGCAGGCAGCATGGTGGCAAGTGACATCCCCATCTGGTGGCAAGTGACATCCCCATCTGGTGGCAAGTGACATCCCCATCTGGTGGCAGGCATGGTGGCAAGTGACATCCCCATCTGGTGGCAGGCATGGTGGCAAGTGACATCCCCATCTGGTGGCAGGCATGGTGGCAAGTGACATCCCCATCTGGGGGCAGGCATGGTGGCAAGTGACATCCCCATCTGGTGGCAGGCAGCGTGGCAAGTGACATCCCCATCTGGTGGCAGGCAGCGTGGCAAGTAACATCCCAATCTGGTGGCAGGCAGCGTGGCAAGTGACATCTCCATCTGGTGGCAGGCAGCGTGGCAAGGGACATCCCCATCTGGTGGCAGGCAGCGTAGCAAGTGACATCTCCATCTGGTGGCAGGCAGCGTGGCAAGTGACATCCCCATCTGGTGGCAGGCAGCGTGGCAAGTGACATCCCCATCTGGTGGCAGGCAGCGTAGCAAGTGACATCCCCATCTGGTGGCAGGCAGCGTAGCAAGTGACATTCCCATCTGGTGGCAGGCAGCGTGGCAAGTGACATCCCCATCTAGTGGCAGGCAGCGTGGCAAGGGACATCCCCATCTGGTGGCAGGCAGCGTGGCAAGGGACATCCCCATCTGGTGGCAGGCAGCGTGGCAAGTGACATCCCCATCTGGTGGCAGGCAGCGTGGCAAGTGACATCCCCATCTGGTGGCAGGCAGCGTAGCAAGTGACATTCCCATCTGGTGGCAGGCAGCGTGGCAAGTGACATCCCCATCTAGTGGCAGGCAGCGTGGCAAGGGACATCCCCATCTGGTGGCAGGCAGCGTGGCAAGGGACATCCCCATCTGGTGGCAGGCAGCGTGGCAAGTGACATCCCCATCTGGTGGCAGGCAGCGTGGCAAGTGACATCCCCATCTGGTGGAAGGCAGCGTGGCAAGTGACATCCCCATTTGGTGGCAGGCAGCGTGGCAAGTGACATCCCCATCTGGTGGCAGGCAGCATGGCAAGTGATATCCCCATCTGGTGGCAGGCAGCGTGGCAAGGGACATCCCCATCTGGTGGCAGGCAGCGTGGCAAGGGACATCCCCATCTGGTGGCAGGCAGCGTGGCAAGTGACATCCCCATCTGGTGGCAGGCAGCGTGGCAAGTGACATCCCCATCTGGTGGCAGGCAGCGTAGCAAGTGACATCCCCATCTGGTGGAAGGCAGCGTGGCAAGTGACATCCCCATTTGGTGGCAGGCAGCGTGGCAAGTGACATCCCCATCTGGTGGCAGGCAGCGTGGCAAGTGATATCCCCATCTGGTGGCAGGCAGCGTAGCAAGTGACATCCCCATCTGGTGGCAGGCATAGTGGCAAGTGACAAGAGATGGTGGCAAGTGACACACTCAGGGCTCCCAATGATTCTGCATTATGGTGAGTTGAACTATTTCAGTTTATATTACAATGTAATGATAGAAATAATGTGTTTCAATCATCCTGACACCATAACAACCATGGTGCCGGGGATGATTGAAGCACTAACACCAGCCATTGCCTTGAAAATTTGCTTGCGAAAAATCCTTACCCCTCACGCGCTTACCCTGAAGTATTTTTAGTCTGTACAATTAAAGCCAGTTATTTTCAGTGTTCTCGTGTGTGGAGATATGTTTTTAATTGATCTATTGTAGAAGTCATCGATAAAGGACGTGGTGTGTGTATGTGTGTGTGTGTGGGGGGGGGGGGGGGGGGGCCGCATTGAAGGACCCGGCCTTGGGGCGGCAAAGAGAGTAAATCCGGGCCTGCTGGCAACAAAGGTACAAGAGGAGCAGGCAGAAGGAATCATCAAACAAGCCAGGGGTCAGGTGCAGGCGGATAACAGGAACAGTCTCAAAACATGCCAGTCAAACAGGAGCAGATATCAGATCTTCAGGAAACACATACACAGAGCTGCAGATCAAACAGCAAGGACACAGAGCTGCTGAGGTGTTTAAATAAGGCAGCCTGTTGCCAATCACTGAAATCAGCCTGGACTAAGTTAACCCTTAGGTGGCAGATCTATGACATTGCCCCCTCCTAAAGGGCAGCCTCCGGATGCCCAATTGGGCCAACTTCACATCATGGGATCTCTTGAAGAATTGCATTAGTTCTTTAGCATGAATATTGCTTTCAGGCTCCCAAGAGTTATTTTCCGGCCCATACCCCTTCCATTTGATTAGATACTGAACCTGATTGTATCTCCCTCTACAATCCAAGATTGCCTCCACCTCAAATTCCTCCTCTCCATTGACTATTACAGGCTCCGGTGGACCAGTACTTCGTTCAGGGAAGGGATTCGGAACAGCAGGTTTCAAAAGAATCACATGGAAGACGGGGTGAACTTTAAGTGAATTGGGTAATTCCAGCTCATAAGCTACGTCATTGATCTTTCTCTTTACAGGGAAGGGGCCCATAAACTTAGGGCCCAATTTTCTTGAGGGGCAAGCCATTTTCAAGTTCACTGTAGACAACCATACCTGGTTACCATGTTCCAGAATTAGTTCTCCTCGTTTTTTTCTGTCAAAGATCTTTTTATTGTACTCTTGTGTTTTGGTCATGGTCTTTTGTAATAGATTGTTGTTTTTAGAGAAGAAATCTATTGTTTCAGAGACTGCAGGGATTGAGCATTCAGGTATGGTACTAGGCAGGAAGGATGGGTGATAGCCATAATTAGCAAAAAATGAAGTTTGTTTGATGGCAGAATGGGAAGAGTTATTATAAGCGGCAATGGGGAGTAAAGCGACCCAGTCATCTTGTGAGAACGAAGAAAAGCAACGGAGGTACTTCTCCAAGGTCTGATTGGTTCTTTCCGTTTGCCCGTTCCTCTGAGGGTGGTATGCGGAGGAGAAGGCCAATTCAATCTCAAGGGACCCACACAAAGCTTTCCAAAACTTGGAGGTGAACTGGACACCTCGGTCAGACACAATGTTGGCTGGGACTCCATGGAGCCTTACAATTTCTTTAATGAATAATTTTGCAGTTACCACAGCCGAGGGTGTTCCTTTCATGGGCAAAAAATGGGCCATTTTGGACAGCCTGTCCACCACCACGAAGATGGTAGAAAAACCCTCTGCCGGAGGGAGTTCCACAACGAAGTCCATTGAGATAATTTTCCAGGGTCTCTCTGGAACGAGCAATGGCTTCAGTAAACCCCAGGCTTTTACCTTGCTGTTCTTGCTTCGGGAGCAAGAAGTAAAAGACTCCACATAACTCTTATGCCCCGTACACACGGCCGGATTTTCTGATTTTCGGAAAATGTCCGATCGGAGCGTGTTGTCGGAAATTCCGACCATGTGTGGGCTCCATCGGACATTTTCCATCGGATTTTCCGACACACAAAGTTGGAGAGCAGGAGATAAAATTTTCCGACAACAAAATCCGTTGTCGGAAATTCCGATCGTGTGTACACAAATCCGACAGACAAAGTGCCACGCATGCTCAGAATAAATAAAGAGATGAAAGCTATTGGCCACTGCCCCGTTTATAGTCCCGACGTACATGTTTTACGTCACCGCGTTTAGAACGATCGGATTTTCCGACAACTTTGTGTGACCGTGTGTATGCAAGACAAGTTTGAGCCAACATCCGTCGGAAAAAGTCCTAGGATTTTGTTGTCGGAATGTCCGAACAAAGTCCGACCGTGTGTACGCCCTATTACAGTCATATACCACCTGAGGCCACCAGAACGTGCGTTGTACCAGTTTGGCCGTCTTCAGGGCACCGAAGTGCCCAGCCAGCTTATGGTCATAACAGAGCTCCAATACTGCCACCCTTAAGTCCTTAGGTACAACAATTTTACCTTCATGCCACAGTAGGCCATCCTGTGCCTGTAAGCTGGTTTCAGAAGACGAAACAACCTCAGCAGAAGCCTGTTTGATTCGGGATAGCAGATTCTCCTGTAGTATGAGAAAGTTTCCTGAGGGAAGGATGGTGTCTGGAAGTGTGGACCTCTCAGAGTCGTTGAACATACATGAGCGTGCATCTGGTTTTGTATTCTTCGACCCTGGCCTGTACATTATATGGAATGAGAATCTAGAGAAAAAAAGTGCCCACCTTGCCTGCCGTGGTTTTAATCTCTTTGCTGTTCTCAGATATTCCAAATTCTTGTGGTCCGTATAGACCAGAATGGGATGTGCTGCACCTTCAAGTAAGTAACGCCATTCTTCTAATGCGGCCTTGATGGCCAAAAGCTCACGGTCTCCCACATCATAATTTCTTTCCGCTGTAGATAATTTGCGGGAAAAGAAAGCAACTGGGTAAAGTAGGGCTTTAGCTCCTTGCCGTTGAGACAGCACAGCCTCTACTGCAACTTCCGAGGCGTCAACTTCAAGAACAAACGGTAAGGCAGGGTCAGGGTGCTTCAAGATGAAGGCTGAAGTGAACAGTTTTTTGAGGGCTTCAAATGCCGATTGCGCTTTGGGAGACCAGAGGAATCGGGTTCCTTGTTTAGTTAGTTCGGTAATGGGGGCAATAATAGCAGAGAACCCCCTAAAAAACTTCTGGTAGAAGTTGGCAAACTCAATGAAGCGCTGAACCCCCTTCTTGTCCACAGGAGCTGGCCAATCTAAGATGGCGGTGAC
This sequence comes from Aquarana catesbeiana, assembly GCF_042186555.1. Classification (NCBI taxonomy): domain Eukaryota; kingdom Metazoa; phylum Chordata; class Amphibia; order Anura; family Ranidae; genus Aquarana; species Aquarana catesbeiana. The sequence continues at coordinate 362,222,389 of NC_133326.1, read as the reverse complement.
TTTCTGGGGGTCCATCTTGATGCCTTCAACAGAGATTATCAGGCCTAAGAACTGGATACACTGAAGTTCAAATTCGCACTTCTCCGGTTTGGCGTAGAGGCCATGCTGCTGGAGTCGGGTTAGCACATTTCGGACATGCCTACGGTGGTCATCTACTGTGGAGGAGAAAATCAGGATGTCATCCAGGTACACAATGACGTACAAGTCCAGATAGTCAGGAAAAATGTCATTGACAAAGTGCTGAAAGGTGGCTGGTGCGTTGCATAACCCAAAAGGCATGACTAGGTATTCAAAGTGCCCAAATCGGGTACGAAAAGCCGTCTCCCACTCATCTCCTTCTCGAATACGGATTAGGTTGTATGCTCACCGGAGATCCAGTTTAGTGAAGATGACTGCGGTTCCCAGTCTCTGAAACAGTTCGGGCACAAGAGGCAGTGGGTAACGGTTTTTGACAGTAATCTTGTTTAATTGTCGATAGTCTACGCAGGGGCGTAGTGAATGGTCCTTCTTTTCAACAAAGAAGATGCCTGCGCCAGCCGGAGAAGTAGATGGGCGAATAAATCCTTTCTTAAGGTTGTCATCAATATAGTCCTTCAGCGTGCCCAACTTAAGCTCGGTTAAAGGGAAAATCCTTCTGAAGGGGACCTCAGCCCCTGGTAACAGTTCAACAGGGCAGTCGTAGGATCTATGGGGAGGAAGGGTCTCAGCACCCTTCTTACTGAACACATCCAGAAAATCGTGGTATGCCACTGGGATTGATTGGCGTAATTCAGGATCTGTGTCAAGGCAGAGTAAGGGTGATGGGTTGACTGAGGCCTCTTGCAGGCAATGTTGCTGGCAATAACTTGAAGGAAATTTGATTTCTCCAGTGGCCCAGTTGATGTGGGGATTATGGGCCTGCAGCCAGGGCATACCTAAGATGATGGGGAACAGAGGTGATGAAATGGCATCCAGGCGTAAAAACTCTTGGTGATGGGAAGCAATGATAGCCAGCAAAGGGACAGTCTCCTGTGTGACCGGACCAGATTTAATGACAGAGCCATCAGCAAGATGTACGGCTAGTCTCCGGGTCTTTGGTTGAAGTGGAATGAGGTGTTTGACTGCAAACGTCAAGTCTATGAAACAGCTGCAGGCTTCGGAATCAATTATGACAGATACCTGGATGCTCTTTCCTGGGAGCTGTAACATGATGGGGAGAGCAAAGTGAGAGGCTTGCTTAGGTAAGACAGGAACATGCATTGAAGAGATTGAAAGGCACTTACGCATCTTTGCAGGACAAGACCTCACATAATGCCCGGGTCCCCCACAGTACATACAGAGTTTATTGATTCGCCTGCGCTGTCGTTGCTCCGTGGTGAGAGAGGGACGAAGCAAACCCAACTGCATGGGCTCGGAGGAATCCGGAGCCAGAGTAACTGGAGCGGAAGGAGTCAGGCTGGAGAAACTGGGAACTTTAGGTAGCATCCAAGTTGGCCGATATTGACCTATGGATCTTTCGGATTGACGTTCCCTTAGACGTCGGTCAATCTGAATTGACAAAATAATAAGTTCGTCCAGAGATTGGGGTATCCCTACTCGTGCCAGTTAATCCTTTAGAGGATCAGATAGTCCCATCCGAAATTGGTAACGAAGGGCCGCATCGTTCCAATTGGTATCAGAACTCCAATGCCTGAACTCGGCCACGTAGTCCTCTGCCGCTCTGCGGCCTTGCTGAAGTGCATGTAATGCGGCCTCAGCAGTGGCAGTCTGCTGGGGGTCCTCATAAAGTTGTGGCATAGCGACAAAGAATGTGGTGAGGTTGTTTAACGATTCGGCCTTTTGTTCCAGAAAGCGATGTGCCCAGACTTGGGGTTCACCGATCAACAGGGAGATAACGAAACCCACTTTAGTTGCTTCCAGAGAAAAGGTGCGGGGTTGTAGGGAAAAATAGAGTTCACAAGCATTACGAGAGGCTCTGTATTTGCTACGTTCACCCGCAAATCTTTCGGGCGTGGGTACCCTTGGTTCTGGTGGTAACATCACTACTGAAGGTGCGGATGAGATACCAGCTGAGGTAGCGCTTTGAGGGTTGCCAGGAGATGACAGAATTTGAACTTGTTCTTCCAGCCGAGTATATCCCTCTTGTAGATCTTTAACAGCTTGTGTCAAACCCGCCAGGTGTCCGCACAGTTCTTCCATGGGGGAGGTTCCTCGCTTGGGCTCAGACATGGCTGTTTGATACTGTCAAGTTCTCACGTACCTGACTGATGAGGCCGATAGTGCAGAGGAAGGCCTTCCTTACGTATCTGACTCGTGGCCCCTGGTAGAGCAGACAGGTGGCACGGGAGTGCAGAATGGTATGAGTGCCTGACAGGATCAACAGCAGATGGTCAGATGGCCGACACAGCAGACAGGACCAGCAGGCTGGATGGATCAGCAGACAAGTGAGCAGACTGGATGGATCAGAAGACAGGTGAGCAAACTGGATGGATCAGCAGACAGGTGAGCAGACTGGATGGATCAGCAGGCAGGTGAGCAGACTGGATGGATCAGCAGGCAGGTGAGCAGACTGGATGGATCAGCAGGCAGGTGAGCAGACTGGATGGATCAGCAGGCAGGTGAGCAGACTGGATGGATCAGCAGGCAGGTGAGCAGACTGGATGGATCAGCAGGCAGGTGAGCAGACTGGATGGATCAGCAGGCAGGTGAGCAGACTGGATGGATCAGCAGACAGGTGAGCAGACTGGATGGATCAGCAGGCAGGTGAGCAGACTGGATGGATCAGCAGGCAGGTGAGCAGACTGGATGGATCAGCAGACAGGTGAGCAGACTGGATGGATCAGCAGACAGGTGAGCAGACTGGATGGATCAGCAGACAGGTAAGCAGACTGGGACTGAAGCTGGATGGCTGCAGTAGGTAAGTGTAGCAGACTGGAGGAGAGTCTTGGAACGTCAGGCAGGCCGGGTCGATAATCAGGCTGGCAACAAAGGTACAAGAGGAGCAGGCAGAAGGAATCGTCAAACAAGCCAAGGGTCAGGTGCAGGCGGATAACAGGAACAGTCTCAAAACAAGCCGGGCCAAACAGGAGCAGATATCAGATCTTCAGGAAACACATACACAGAGCTGCAGATCAAACAGCAAGGACACAGAGCTGCTGAGGTGTTTAAATAAGGCAGCCTGTTGCCAATCACTGAAATCAGCCTGGACTAAGCTAACCCTTAGGTGGCAGATCCATGACACCTTCTCTACAGCCAGGGGACAAAGTCTGGCTTTCCACCAGAAACATCAAGCTCCGGGTTCCTTCTCTGAAGTTTGCCCCACGATTCATTGGCCCATACTCTATAACAGGCTGTGACCTGGAGCCAGTTGCAGCGAAGTCCATCCCCACCAATAGGGGCTCTGGCTCTGGCTATGGCTCTTAGACCCTGGGGAATCTCATGCTCTAGCTCCCAGTGTGATCCGTGTTGGTGCTCCAAAGGACCTGCTTTCCTGGACCACCCAGAGCTCCATCCGCGGCAGTCAGCCGTAAGGTCCACTACCTTAGCGGTGCACTCCTGACCCCAACAACGTGCATTTGTCACCTGGCCTCAGGTGACCTGACACATTAAACTTTAGGGATGACAGGTGTGGAAGGACAGAGAATGCATGTCGCAACCATTAAATATTTTTGGGTGTGGTGTTTTTAGCCCCACCATCTCATTCTGCTCTCTGTTCCTGCTCCCATTCCAGGCCCACTAATTTTCAAAAGATCCCAGAAATGACAATGCTGCTGTGCAGGAGGGTTCCTGATTTCAGATAACCGTGGTCAGAGCATATCTAGAATTTAAATATTTTCATGGCCACTATAATGCTTCAAAATATAACCTTTCCTTGAGTCCTGACCCTTTGTTAAACTCTTGTTTGCTGTCTTTCCTACAACTCCCCCATTCATTTCAGGCTGGCTGTAGTGCATCACAATACAATCACATCTCTATGTTGCCATGCACTATACGAAAGGCGCAATTCATTTTACTTCATATGAATGTTTAGAATTAATAGAAATGCATATATACTGTGAATTACTGTGGTAACGTGCATTAAAAACACACATTTCCGCAGGTGTTACAAGAAGGGTCAAGGTGTGGAACCAACCTAAAGCTTGGACTGAAAATATGGAGGGAATGGGATGAGTTAGTGCTTTGACTTCCCACTTTTTCATGTAAATTGCATCTTGAACTATAGAACTCTGTAAACAATGGCCATTTTACCACCAAAAGTAGTAAAGAAATACAATACATGGTAAAAAGACCTTTTACGATTTAAAGTAGTGTGATTTAAAGCCCAAATTCAACCATTTCTTCAGCACTACTTCTGTGAGATTTGTAATGATTTGATATGACTTCAGTGCTACTTCAGTGAGATGGGCTGTCCATGTCAGAGGGAGGAACAGTGATGTTATGAACAAAAGTTTAACTAGCAAAGGGTTAATATTTAACTTCTTTCAAGCTAAAGTAGTGCTGATATGGACACAGGCACGTTTTACATTATAGTCAGTATGGCAGTGAAATCATGCTGAAGTCTTGAAAAAGTAATGCACGAACTGCTTCTCAAATCGCACTACTTGAAATCGTACCTATTAAGACAGTGCCCTAGAAACACATTAGACGCTACTTGAGGTACGATTTGTAAATCGCATGTAGTACCTGAAGTCGTACCGGTGTGACCGGGGGCTAAAGCTCCACTTGCTGACTGAATATTAGGGCTAAGCCACTGGGGACATTTCAGTTTCTTGGCACTAAGAGATTTAACCATGTGCTGGTAGTTACCTGAATAAACAAGTACTAAAAATGGCTCCCTACACAAGTAGCATGTAGTGGCAATCAGTCTCACATGATCACTAGGTATGGGCGAACGGTTCAGCCCAAGCATCAGTTCGCCAAACACCCGAATTTGCAGGGTGTTCGCCCCGACAAACAACCTGCAATGCACTGAGCAAAGCTCTTCCCAATCAGGGCGCAGTGTACGCTGGTTGTTAAGGAGCAGCATCCTTAACAATCAATGAGTAATTAGGTGTCAAAAGGTTTCCCTGCTGACAGTTGAACAATAAAAAAAAAAAGTGCTGGTTGAAAAATAAAGAAAAAAAACAGCGTGGGGTTCCCCCTTTGGGCCAGGTATGGATTTGGAGGGAAACCCCATGCCAAAATGAAAAAGAGAAACAGCGGCGTGATTGACGATGGATTTACATAGAGGGGCGCTATTTTTTTAAATTTTAATAAAGGATTTGTCAAAAACTGTTTCTGGTGTTTATTACTTTTTGCCACTTTTTTGGTGAATGGGTAGGAGTACTATGTACCTGATACTCATTCACGTGGGGGGGGTGGAATCTGTGGGCCCCCTTGTTAAAGGGGGGTTCCAGATACCAATAAGCCCCCCGCCCGCAGACCCCAACAACCATAGCCCAGGGTTGTTGAGAAGAGGCCCTTGTCCCCATCAACATGGGGACAAGGTGCTTTGGGACAAGGTGCACCATGTTGAGGGCATGTGGCCTGGCATGGTTCAGGAGGGGGCGCTTGCTCATCCCTCCCCCTTTCCTGACCTGCCAGGCTGCATGCCTGGATAAGGGTCTGGTATGGATTTGGGGTACAAGCCGTTTTCTTTTTTTTATTTTGGCGTGCGGTTCCCCTCCAAATCCATACCAGACCCTTCGGAAGTGGTCACACCGTTTTGTTCTTTATTTTTTCAATAGCCGGGTGCTGGTCATTTTAAATGGGATTTTACTTTTTTTTTTTCTTTAGAAACTTCATTTTTTCTGCAGCATGTTTTATGCATGCTACAGATGCGCCATTTTACAGGCACATTAGGGGACCCCCAGGCACTATATTTAAAGGAATTTTTCATTTTTATTTTTTATTGTTGCACTTAAAGCATAATTAAAATCACTGCTCCTGCAAAAACGATCCTTTTAAAAAAAAATTTATATTGATACATGTCCCCCGGGCAGTACCCAGACCCCCATACCCTTTTTATGGCCAATTACTAGTATAAAATACTATACTATACTAGTATATTAAAAAATTCCAGTATATATACCACAGTTTGTAGATGCTATAACTTTTGCGCAAACCAATTCTGTAGCAGAATACATACTGGCCTAAATTCATGAATAAATTATATTTTTTACATTTTTTATTAGATATGTTTTACAGCAGAAAGTAAAAGATATTCTTTGTTTTTTGTTTTTTTTTCAAAATAGTCAGTCTTTTTTTGTTTATGGGTCAAAAAATAAAAAAAAGCCCAGTGGTGTTCAAATACCACCAAAACAAAGCTCTATTTGTGGGGAAAAATTATATAAATTTCATTTATGTACATCGTTGCATAACCGCTCAAACACAGTGCCGTATAGAAAAAAATGGCCTGGTCATGAAAGGGGGTAAATCTTCCTGAGGTCAAGTGGTTATACACCATCAGAAAATCGGATGAAAAATTGTCAGATAATCTGAACGTCAGTACACAGCTTTCGAGAGACAATCACGACAGTACACGCGGAAATATCTGAAGGGACAAACACGAAAGTTTTTCTTGTACGTTTGCAGAACGAGCAATTTTCATGTAATTAGTTAAGTATTTGGTGAAAAAGGATCCAAGACCACGCATGCTCAGAAATGAAAGCATACATTACAATACAATTCAAAACATTACATCACTTCTAAAGTTGTATTCTGTCGTGTGAGAGTTTTCTTAACTGTAGTAACCTATTGGTTTTCATCTTGAGACTGGCATGGAAAGAAAAAACAAACGGGCGATTATTCGTCTGATATTCTTATCATGTGTACTAGGCGTACGGATCTAAACATGAGTACTAGAGATGTACCGAAATTTCGGCCACCAAAACATTTTTGCCAAAAACGGTGTTATTGGCATTCGGCGATTTTACCATGATTTTACTGTGCTTACGGTGTGTTTTTCATAAGTCATGTGACTCAAAAAACGCTTTTTTTTTAACTGACCAAAAATGCAGCAAGCAAGATTATTAACACCACAATGGAAGCCCAACAGACCAGTGTGCAGACATACATAGAATTTAAAGAGATACATTTTTCTTGAGTTTTTCTTGCGCTATAATGGCCAACAATAAATTCATATTCATTTAAATGATTGATGATATTAATAAAAAAGTCAAATATAATACAATTATATGTAAAAAAAAATTATATTTTTTAAAAACTGTCTGTTTCAGTTTTGGTTTTCGGCCAAGTGCATCCTGCATTTTCGGTTTCTGTTTCGGCACCAAAATTTCCATTCAGTGCACCTTTAATGAGTACCTTCAACCGCTTGCCGACCAGCCTCAACATGGCTCAGCTGCGCGAACCGCCTCCATGTTACGTTGGTTCCCTTTTTGTCCACTAGGGGCATGCATGGGCCACCCCCTGCTCGCCTACAGAGCCGTTGCGAGTGCCCAGCGGTCGTGATTACCGCCGGGCTCCCGTGATCGCTCGGGGCACACGGAGAACCGGGATCTGTGTGTGTTCCCTGAGTAGACAAGTGACAGATCCTCTGTTCATACAGAGTATGAACAGCGATCTATCTCTTCCCCTACACAGTCCCCTCCCCCTTCAGTTAGAACACACTCTAGGGAACACAGTTAACCTCTTGATCGCCCCTAGTGTTAACCCCTTCTCTGCCAGTGACATTTTTACAGTAATCAATGCATTTTTATAGCACTGATCGCTGTATAAATGACAATGGTCCCAAAAATATGTCAAAATTGTCCAACGTGTCCACCATAATGTCGCAGTCCCGATAAAAATCACAAATCGCCGCCATTACTAGTAAAAAATTTTTTTAAAAATTAATATTAAAAATGCCATAAAACTATCCCCTATTTTGTAGACGCTATAACTTTTGCGCAAACCAATCAATATACTCTTATTGCGATTTTTTTACCAAAAATATGTAGAAGAATATATATCAGCCTAAACTGAGGAAAAAAATAGTTTTTTTATATATTTTTGGGGGATATTAATTATAGCAAAAAGTAAAAAATAATGCGTTTTTTTTCAAAATTGTCGCTCTTTTTTTGTTTATAGCGCAAAAAATAAAAACCACAGAGGTGATCAAATACCACCAAAAGAAAGCTCTATTTGTGGGAAAAAAAAGGACATCAATTTTGTTTGGGTGCAACATCACACGACCGCGCAATTGTCAGTTAAAGCGACGCAGTGCCAAATCGTTCTGGTTAGGAAGGGGGTAAAATCTTCCAGGGCTGAAGCGGTTAATGAGTACCACCCAGTACCACCTTTTAGGCTGGGTTCACATATATGCGGCAAATATAGGGTGCAAATATTTACCTGCAAACGCACCTGAGCCGGACTGAAAAACGCACAGGACTTTAACCACTTAAGGACCGCCCCGGTATTTTCTAAAACGGCCAGTGGTCCTTTTTCAGATAAAAGTTGCCTCAGCGGCAGATTTGAGGCAAGATCACTTTTATCAGGAGTGGGGGAGTGCACCCCATGAACACCCCCCCCCCGCTGAGCTCCAGTCACCTCTGCCGCTTACCGGAGCCGTCGGTAACGCCTGCTCCCCTCACACAGCCTGCTGGATGCCGAGTAATGGAAAGATGGCCCCCACTCAGCTCCATAGCACTCGGCCCCCACTCGGCTCCATAAGGTCTTTTTGACCCCAGATCTCACATTTAAGAGGTCCTGTCATGCTAGGATGTTTATGTAATAGGAATAAAAGTGACCCTATTTTTTTTTTTAAAGGACGGTGTAAAAATAAAAAGTAAAATAAATAAGAAAAAATAAAATAAAAATTAAAGCCCCCCATCCCGCTGAGCTTGCGCGCAGAAGCGAAGGCATACGGGAGTAGCGCCCGCATATGAAAACGGTGTTCAAACCACACATGTGAGGTATCGCTGCGATTGTTAGAGCGAGAGTAATAATTCTTGCACTAGACCTCCTCTGTAACTCAAAACTGGTAACCTGTAGAAATTTTTAAATGTCGCTAACGAAGATTTTTAAGTGCCAAAGTTTGTCGCCATTCCACGAGCGGGCGCAATTTTGAAGTGTGACATGTTAGCTAACAATTTACTTGGCGTAACATTATCTTTCAGAGTATAGAAAACAATTGGGCTAACTTTACTATTGTCTTATTTTTTAATTAAAAAAAGTATATATTTTCTAAAAAAATTGCGCTTGTAAGACCGCTGCGCAAATACGGTGTGACATAAAGTATTGCAACAACCGACATTTTATTCTCTAGGGTGTTAGAAAAAATATATATATAATGTTCAGGGGTTCTAAGTAATTTTCTAGCAACTAAAAATGATTTTAACTTGTAAACAACAAATCTCAAAAAGAGGCTCGGTCCTTGAGTGGTTAAAACTGCACTACGGCCGCCCAACACATGTGTGAACCAGTTGCATTGAGAAGGCTGCCAGTTCACAGGTTATGTGAATTGAATGTAGTTCAGATCACATCCGATTCGCATATACAGTATGTGAACAGAGCCTTATGGCCCGTACACACGATCCGCTTAATAGTCGCAAGTAGAAATTGAATAGGTTACTAAAGTCACGAAATTTCTCGTAAGACAGAAAAAAACGGAAGTGATGTCATGTGTTGTAATGTATTTGTATTGTATTTTCGGACGACAACTGTACTGACTAGACGAAAATCGTATGATCTGGTATCGTATGAGGAAAACTTTCGTGCTTGTCCGTTCGAATAATATTGGATGAATTGTCATGATCGGCTCTCGAAATCTCTGTAATAACGATTTGATTATCGCACGGTCGCGTCGAAAGCTGTATTTTTCGTTCGATTTTGGTATCGTGTGTACGGGCCATTAGCTTGGTCCAGCTGCAGCCTGCCATAGACTTTAATTGGCTGCAGACAGCAAGTCTGGATGCTGCACTTGTGCATCCCGGGCACACTGAAACTTTGGAATGCATGCTGTGCAGCTATACTCCCCAGTGGTACAAGGGGTCATAAATGCAATCTACTGTAGGGGCGGTAGAGAGTGCCGCTCATATAAATGAGCCCTAAAGCTCACCACACACGTTACAATCTAACAACAATTACCAGTTATGTCATGCAAGGGCCTGCCAGATTGGATACAAATTGATTGGCTAGAATATACAGGTCCTCATATTACCGTATTTATTGGCGTATAACATGCACTTTTTCACCCTGAAAATCAGGTGTAAATAGTGTGTCCGTGTTATCCGTCAATACTTCAATTTCAGCTGCCTCAGAGGGAACAGGGAGGGGGGCAGGACGAGCACCATACAGTGAGAATATCCTGTTTACTTGGCGGCCTCTGTAAAAGGAAGTCCCCTCTCCTGGGCCGCCACTGGACCACTGTTCAGTCTATCATAGGAGATTCTTACTGTATGTAATCTGTCGGCGCTCGTCCCTCCCCCCTCCCTGTCCCCTCTAGGCTGCAGATGGGCATCAATCAGGCTGCACTAATGGCAATGGTGAGGCTGCTGCACTGAAGGCAATGGTGAGGCTGCTGCACTGATGGCAATGGTGAGGCTGCTGCACTGAAGGCAATGGTGAGGCTGCTGCATTGATGGCAATTGTGAGGTTGCTGCATTGAAGGCAATGGTGAGGCTGCTGCACTGATGGCAATGGTGGGGCTGCTGCATTGAAGGCAATGGTGAGGGTGCTGCATTGAAGGCAATGGTGAGGCTGCTGCACTGATGGCAATGGTGGGGCTGCTGCATTCAAAGCAATGGTGAGGTTGCTGCATTGATGGCAATGGTGAGGCTGCTGTATTGATGGCAATGGTGAGGTTGCTGCATTGATGGCAATGGTGAGGCTGCTGTATTGATGGCAATGGTGAGGTTGATGCATTAATGGCAATGGTGAGGCTGCTGCATTAATGGCAATGGTGAGGCTGCTGCATTGATGGCAATGGTGAGGCTGCTGCATTGATGGCAATGGTGAGGCCGCTGCATTGATGGCAATGGTGAGGCCGCTGCATTGATGGCAATGGTGAGGCTGCTGCATTCAAGGCAATGGTGAGGCCGCTGCATTGATGGCAATGGTGAGGCTGCTGCATTGATGGCAATGGTGAGGCTGCTGCATTCAAGGCAATGGTGAGGCTGCTGCATTGATGGCAATGGTGAGGCTGCTGCATTGATGGCAATGGTGAGGCTGCATTGATGTGGACTGATGAGGCTGCACTGATGGCACGTGTGAGGCTGCAGATGGGCATTGATCAGGCTGCACTGATGGCAATGGTGAGGCTGCAGATGGGCACTGACTCTTATTTTACTTCTAAACTCCTTATTTAAAATTTTTTTTTTTTTCCTGAAACTTCCCTCTTAAAATGAACATGCGTGTTATACGCCTGTGCGTGTTATACGCTGATAAATATGGGTAATTACATTGTTTGTAAATCTAAAGCTGATTGTGCAAAGACTACTGTGTATTTTGATGCTAAACCAAATTAATTCTTTTTTATTTTTTGAATTCTTCTATAATTACATTTCCTTCTATGAAAGATATTTGTTTTTTTTTATTTCAAACACGTACATGCTTCAAGCTCGACAACTCCATCTGCTGGTTGGAAACTCTACAAATGTGAAGTCATTTCAAATGCCAGAAATGTGCACAAAATGTCAGCATTTAACTTTGGAGTCAGGTATTTTACCAGATGTAGGACACCCCCTCCGTCCTCACATTGATTTTATTATAATGTATCATTCAATGCAAGAGACATTACAGACAACATAATTCCAGGCCTCTAACAGGACACTGTTATCCAGACGTACAAGGATGATTTGCCAAAAATACTCTCTGCCCTTAGAAGCTTCGCATAGTTTCCCTCTGAAATGCACTCCAGGGTTTTGCTTGTGAAAACAATAGGAAGGGTTGACAGATGTAGTGCCTGAAGCCAAGAAAACACTTACATTATTCCGATATGCTGCTTAAAATTCAACCTACAGACTCTGTGCTCTTAACAGAAAACACATTAACGGACACACACGCCTAAATGGGTATTAAGCACGCCACACAAAGTGCAGACATCATTCAAAACGCAGAAGTTTAGTGATGGCTGCAAATGATATATGCATTACTTTGTTTAAATATTAATCCTGTAAATTCATTAAGGTATCTTACTGGCTTTTCAGTTTACCAAAGGCCTCAATAATACTCATCTAGGTTTAGGTCTTTAATTTTCCAGCAGGCCTCACTTCATAAATATGTTATATATGCACTAACAGCTTACATAGGAAGTTTTCACCCTTTTGGCTAAATCTATGTATTACTTAATAAGTATTCTGATAATAAGTATTCTGATGCGATTCTAATAAATATACGTATTCAGAAATATTTCATTTTTTTAAATGTATTTTTTTAGAGTTCAAGATTTGTACTTGACACAGTATAATGAACACATTATTCATAATATAATCAGGACTTTTTTTCAGGGGGAACTTGGTGGAACTCAGTTCCACCACCTCTGTCTCAGACTCTTGGAGGGGGGGCTGCTCACCACAATCACTTGTAAATACAGAAGTCCGGTTTCTGTGTTAACAAGTGACAGCTCTGCTTGCACTCTGTATGTAATGCAATCTTGGTATTTAATGCCCCTTTAAGACCCTCCTACTGTTCGTGAAATTTGATTGACCACACCCAGTATTTGATGTGATTTGGAGGGTGTGTGTGGGTGGAAGGGTTTTGGGGGGTCGTAGCTGAGTTCCAGCACCTATTGTTTGAGAAAAAAAGCCCTGAATATAAGGTATAATATACCTAAGGTATTAAACAAGTAAAAGAAGAACATATAAACATAAGTGATATTGAAATGTATCCCTAATAAAAAAAAAAGAAAGTAGGGATATAGTAGATTTGTTAACGAAAAAAAAAAACAAAACAATTAAACTAATATCTTGTTTAAACAAGATATTAAAAGGATTAGTATATAAAGTAGTATTTACGTAGTATAATAAGTATCGTTATTAATCATTAACCAACTGATTCGTGATTTTAAAGTTGTTCAAAATAACATAAATCATAAAAAAAATAAAAGGAAAGATAAGAAAGAAAAATGTGGGCAGGACAAGGAGAGTCAAGGTTTTTCTTTCACGAATCTCTAATATTCGTAGATGAATGAATAATGTAACCAAGGTCGCCACATATTTTCAAAAATAGTTAAGTGGTTATGTAAAATGTAAGTCAATTTATCGTTGATCATAACCCAGTTCAGCTTTTGTATAACATAATCAAATGTTATTCCAGATTGATTCCAACAACGTGCAATGGTTATTCAAATGGCTAGGATTATATAAGAAATTAAGCGTTTGATGTGTTTAGATAAACTCATATAACATTTTTGAAATAGAGCAATTTCAGGGCGTGGCCTGAAGCTTCATGGAGTAAGGAGCGCAGTGTGAGAGCTCCGGCTACAAATATCCTTACTATCTATCCTTCGGGGCTAAATCACCCCTAACTTTGGCATAATATACCACAGCTCACTCAGCTACCTCCCGCGATCATGTCGCCACCTAAGCGCAACACCGGGACGCTCGGGAAGCTTGACAAGTACCGCCACGAGGAGCGGGAGTCGGTGAGTGAGGATGGCGCTCCCTCGGCAACAAGGGAAGGGGCCCCGACATCCGGAGACACAGCTCGTATCTTGGAAGCAGTCTCTGTCTGCCAAACGACCCTCACCTCTAAGATAGAAGAGGTCAAGGTTGATATCTCTCTTATCCGCCAAGACATTCATAAACTGAGGGAAAGAGTGTCCGAGGCAGAGCGCAGGATTGGCCAGGCGGAAGACGAAATTCCGCCATTACAGGTTACCGTGGAGAGGCTGCAATACCAGCTAAATACAGTCCTCAGCAAACAGGACGAAACGGAGAACAGACTGCGCCGCTGCAACCTCCGCTTTGTGGGACTCCCTGAGAGAGCGGAGGGCTCAAACCCCCCAACATTCCCAGAGAATCTCCTAATTACTAATTTTGGCAGGGAGGCCTTCTCCTCCACCTTCGTGGTGGAACGCGCGCACTGGCTGGCGGCGTGGCCACCTGCTCCTGGAGCCCCTCCGTGAACCTTCATCGCAAAATTGCTGAACTTTCGGGACAGGGACACCATTCTACGCCTCACCCGGGAAAAGGGCAACATTCCATTTGGAGACACACACGTGGCTGTTTTTCCCGACTTTTCCGCGTAGGTGCAGAAGAAGAGGGCGCAATTCTCGGAGGCCAAGCGCCAACTGCGCAACCACCATTTAGCATACGCCATGTTGTTTCCAGCGCGCCTCCGTGTGGTCCGGGACGGCAAGGCTCATTTCTTCGAGGACCCCTTGGCAGTTATCTCCTGGTTGGAGGGCTGAGCCGCGGCCAGCCCGGCGCCACTATGATCTGAACACCAGACCACTGCCTCTCTGTCCCGTGCTGTGCAGGAACCTTTCATCTCGGAGACCTACATCAGACCAACAGTGAGTTGTCTTATCCAAGCTCCTTCCCCCATACCAGGCCCCTGGCCCCTGCCGATTTAATGGATGACTATATTGCCTGACTACTTTTTCCCTCTCCCAATACATGTACCCTGTGTAAAGCCACCCTCTCTTGTCACCCCGCTATATTATTTAGCCCCTTCTGATGAACTGCACGTCTAGCCGGGCTCATGTAACTTGAAGCACCCCCTCCAGACGTTGAGATGCTAACTTGTTTGGCACCGCCATGTTCTTCAGTTAACTCTTGTTCGTCCTCAGCAGTTTGTGGGGTGGCACCTGATCCGTCTTTACCCTGGCTTACATGCTTTATGTTTATCCTACTAACCGGACTGGGTCCCTCCCTGCAACTGCACAAAGCAATGTTTCCCTGGCCAGCAGCAACCCCCACGGCCGTGGAGGGTTGCCATAAGTTTGATAAGCCCCGCTGGTCCAGAGCTGGCATAGTTTCAGTTTTTATTGTTTTATATGTTAATGTTCTTTTTTTTACATCTGAGCAATGTCTGACATGTCATGTAATACAACCTACGAATAGCCTGTTTCTGCCTGCATTTACTGCCTTATTCATCTGTGTGACTCCCTGCAGACTGGCGGGGTCCACTTTATGGTCCTGGCCGGCCTGTTTGCAGGACCTCACAATCATGATTTATCGGGCTGGGTCTGTTTATTGTTTTACAACACTACCCGGAACGGGTTTGGCTGTGGTGGTTGGGGTGGTGGGTCTTCTCCTGCTGGTCCGACTGGGCATTACATTCCTATGAATTACTTGATGGCCTCTTTAAAAATAGTCACGTGGAATGTGAGAGGGCTGCGCGATAAGTCTAAACGACTAGCTGTGCTATCTCACCTTAAGCGCATGCACGCGGACATATCTGTACTAGTGGAGACCCACATAACAGGACAACTTCAAATGGCCCTTAAAAAACCGTGGGTGGGCTGGACTTACCAGGCCCCATTCACCAACAACTCCAGAGGTATTGCTATCCTCATAGGCAAAACGGTTAATTTCCAACTACACAATTTAAGATCGGACCAGCGGGGGAGGTTCCTGTTCTTACATGTTACTGTGGGGGGGTCTTGAAACCCTTTTGCTGGCCTTCTATGTCCCCCCGCCATTCCAATTCACTGCCCTTAGGGAGGGGTTAGCCTTCATGTCTGAGCATCCCACGCTACTAGCAGTCTGCATGGGGGATTTTAATATGGTGATTGACCCCCTCTTAGATAGACTCCACCCATCTAACACGTCACAGAACAGGCCGACTCTCACTAGGTTTGGTAGATTCCTTTTGGAATTTGCCCTATCCGACACCTGGAGACTTAAATATCCCAACACACCTGCATATTCCTGCTTCACACCCTCACAGAACGCAATGTCCCGTATAGACATGATTATGCTTACCCCCACTCTAATCCCAAATCTCCTCGCAGTGGGATTCGGTGCAAGAGTTCTCTCGGACCACTCACCCTACTGGATCACTTTGCGACTACCCTCCTCCCCGCCATCCCGGTTATGGAGACTGAACCCATTCTGGCTCGCAGCTCTCACTGATATTGAGATTATACAGCGCGAGTGGTCTTTTTATTTTCAGTCCAATCAGGGGTCGGCCTCGCCTGGGATGGTGTGGGAGGCCTTCAAATCTCATGCCCGCTTGACCCTCTCCACACACATCAACAGACATAAAGCCTCCTCTAACAATATCCTGCTGCAGGCTGAGGAACACCTGGGTTCCCTTGAACAGGCTTTCCTGGCAAATCCGACACCTTCCAATTCTGCCCAACTACGCTTGCAATCCAGGCTCACTGACCATTTACACTTCGAGAAAGCAAAGAAGGGTATCTTTTTTAGCAAACAAAGGGTCTTTGAGCATGGAGAGCGGGGGGGGGAAACTTTTAGCCTATATGGCCCATCTGGACCATACGCCCCCAGTGGTGGTCCAGCTCCGCTCACGGGATGGAACCATGCTCACAGACCCTAAACAAGTAGCCCACGAATTTAGAAGGTTCTATGCCAATCTAGACACCTCTAGAGCCAGCCGATCCTTAGACGAGCTACACCTCCTCCTAGATAATATTGACTTCCCCTCCCTCTCAACTGCCCAGGTAGAACTTCTGGAAGCACCCATAACCGAGGAATGCATTAAAGCGGCGATAGCAAGCCTCCCAGCATCGAAGGCCCCAGGCTCAGACGGCCTCCCACTGGAGTTTTATTCTCAATTCCAGGAGACCCTCATCCCCAGGCTGGAGGCTTTATATTCACATATATACACGTCCAGTACACTTCCGCGCACTATGAGCGAGGCACTGATTGTCCTCATCCCAAAGCCGGGTAAAGATCCCCTTCAACCCGAGTCCTATCGCCCGATCTCTCTCCTCCAATTGGATGTGAAAATTCTCGCTAAAATTCTTGCCATGAGACTTAACAAGGTCATCCTCAGCCTCATTCACCCTGACCAGACAGGTTTTATGCCCAATAAGAACACAGCATTCAATCTGAGAAGGCTATTCACAAATCTTCAAACTACACATGATGAGATTGGGTCCAGGGTGGTGGTCAGTTTGGACGCCGCCAAGGCGTTTGATTCTGTGGAGTGGGGCTACCTTTGGGAATGCCTCCATAGATTCGGCTTCGGCCCCAGATTTATTAAATGGCTCCAACTGTTCTACCAGACTCCCACTGCTCGGATCCAACTTAACGGCAAAATATCCACCCCATTTTCGCTGTTGAGGGGAACACGCCAGGGCTGCCCCATATCTCCCATGTTATATGCACTAGCTATCGAGCCGTTGGCCATTGCCATTAGAGCGCACCCCGACATCAAGGGCCTCCGTCGGGGGCAGTTGACCGAGGTGCTTAGCTTATATGCGGACGACATGCTACTTTATCTGTCAGACGCAGGCCCCTCCCTGGCTGCAGCCTTACAACTTATCCAACAATATGGGACATTCTCAGGGCTACAAATTAATTGGTCTAAGTCTCAAATACTCCCCATCGATGTTTCTGCTCCAACGAACACTCAGGTGACCCTCCCACTGGTAAGGACTAGCCAAATCAAATATTTAGGCATACAATGCTCACGCTCCCTAACAGATTATATACGCCTAAATATTGAACCAATGTTCGCACTTCTTAAAAACAAGACACAAATCTGGTCCAGACTTCCTCTAGGAGTGATGGGTCGTATTAACTTGGTGAAGATGATCCTCCTTCCCAAGTTATTATACCTATTCTGGCATGCCCCGCTGTCCCAATCCATATGTCCCAATCCATATATTCAGATCCCTCGAGTCCATACTCAACACCTTTATATGGGGTTCATCCAGACATAAACTGTCATGGCAGACCCTTAAATGTCCCACTCATTTGGGGGGTACGGCCACCCCTGACCTCGCACTCTACTATTTAGCTTCCCAGCTGTCCCATTTTTACTATTTTAATAAGCACGATAGACTCCGCTACACTGTTCTGGTATGCACATACGCCTCTGACGTGGTGGGACATCCCTTCCAGATACTTTTTTGTAAACATAGGGGTATGTCCCAACCAGCGGGTGGGAACCGAATGTTACAGCACCATTGTAAAATTTGGCACCGCACACTTACCACTATTGGAGTTCCCCCCGTTCACGCTCATACTCCACTCTGGGACAACCCTCAGCTCCCTGAATTGTTGACCATCCCAGACTTTAAACTATGGATAATTTACAAAATCATATATCTTTCCCAGGTTGTAGCGGGGGGAAAGTCAAGTCCTTTCAGGTTCTGAAGGATGAATTTGCCCTCCCTAACCATATGTTCTTTAGGTACCTTCAGGTTCGCCACGCCCTCCAGTCTCAATTCAATAACTCTATCCCCAACCTAGAAGTGGTGGCAGTCACAGATTTGCTCCTAGGTGATGACCCGAAAAAACTGATCTCCACCCTATATAATCTCCTTCTCTTGCCCGCTGCCACCACCCACACACAAAACCTTAGGGTCAAGTGGGAGGCCGACACCGGGACCTTCGATGATGAGCAATGGGGGGACATACTCGGGACTTGCACAAGAGTATCTCCTAAATTATCAGATCGTCTCACTCACCTATACATCCTTCACAGATCTTACCTCACCCCTGCACAAATCCTCAAGTACAGGTTGGATGCCGATCCAGCCTGTCCTCGTTGCGGAAATACCCCCAGCACCTTTTACCACCTTATATGGTCTTGTCCATCTATTCAGAATTATTGGCTGCAAATAGTTAAGTTTCTCCACGATTGCATGGGCTCCCCTCTGACGCTGTGCCCCCGCCAATGTCTGCTTGGTCTGTTCACAGTCTCGGAGGAGGAGAAATACTTATCAATATTTATGCAGGAGACCCTTTTTATAGCCAGAATGCAGGTTGCCCAGCTGTGGCTTTCGACCCACCTCCCCCACTATACAGCAGTGGAAGAGGGCAGTTAACCTCACTCTCCCCTATAAGAAAGTTCTGTACACCCACCGTGGTTGCCCAGCCAAATACCACAAAATATGGGATAGATGGATAAATGAAGCCTCCACATGCACAGACTAGTACTATATAACACATTTATGTCTGTCGGTTTAATGGCACTTGTTTTTTTCTTTTTTTGTTTATTGCCGAACTCCTTATTTATCTTACGAAGATGTACACCTTTATAGTGGGTTGCAATGACTTTTCAAGACAGTTTGTGTAAAAGTTAATATGTCTGACTTCAGTGCACGTTGCACTTTGTATTCTAACATTTGTAACTTGTATTGACTTTTATGCTCAATAAACTTTATTCTTGATTAAAAAAAAAATAGAGCAATTTCAGGGGATTTAATAACATTTATTTTGATTAATTACATTTATTTTTTATTATTATTTTTTTTGCACAGGGGGTTACAGGTCCAATAAATGCAAAGACTCAGTCATACTATTAACCTCCCTGGCGGTATGATTATTTCAGATTTTAGGTGCTGAAAGCGGTACAATTATTTTGCACAGAAATATGGCGTTTCATATTGTAGGCCTGTAATTCTTAGGAATAGTTCACTTAAATCTGTCCAAACAAGAGTCTAGTAGACATCCCGGGTATGATAAAGTTTGAAAAAACGAAATAAAAAATTATAATATAATAAATAACTATAAATAATTAAAACACATAATAATATAATAATAATAAAAATTATATAATAATGTAATAAAATCAAAAACACTGAAATTTGCACAGTTGCAGAATTTTAGCTTTTATTACTTTTAGTGTTTGATGACGGATCTCCCCACAAATCACTATCGCTCAATTCTGCAAGTGATTATAATTTATTATCGCTTTTTTCTAGCTGGTCTAAAACCACTTTTGATGTAAAGAGACAGTTTTGGTTGCTATGGACAATCTCCAGTTTCCTGGCAGAAAGAACAGTTTTATATATATAAAACTGCATGCAGGACACTGGGCAGACCACTAGGGACAAAGGGGATGTGTAGTTATTTGATACAGTACTGTAATCTGTAAGATTACAGTATGCTGTATCTATACTATGTGTTTCACTTTTGAATTTACCGCCGAACTCCGTCCCCGTGCGTCGGAACGCTCGCAGGGAACGGAGCTCGGCACTGTGAATCGAGCGAGACACAGCGGCTCGCCGATCACAGCGGGGAGACATCGCAGGAACCAGGGGACAAGGTAAGTAATCTCTTCCTGGATCCTGCGATGCAAGCCCGAGTCTGGCTCGGGGATACCGCTTTTGGTATGTAAAATCCACCCCGAGCCAGACTCGGGAATACCGCCAGGGAGGTTAACAATGCAGGTAGCATGCCAAGACACAAAGGGGGGGGGGGGTTTATTTACTAAAGCAGGAGCGTGCAAAATCTGGTGCAACACTTCATAAAAACCAATCAGCTCCGAGGTTTAACAAGCTGAAGTTAGAAGCTGATTGGCTACTATGCACAGCTGCACCAGTATCTGAGTGCACTAGCTTTAGGCCCCTTTCACACGGGCTGTCCAATCAGGTCCGACTGTCAGTTTTTCCGGCAGACCTGATTGGACCCTCCATTTGTTGGAAGGACAACAGAATGTAATGTAAAGTACTGTGAATTATATACTGTATGCATTATACTTATCTATGCAGCAGGTGGCGCTGTAGAATTATAGTGTTATAGCGTGTATTCTATACTATGACAGGATATACCATCTATCTAAGTTCAGTGCACTTGTTTGTGGTTAGTTCATGTTTTTCATGCTGTAAGACATGCATTGCAATCCTCCATAAAAGCAAAGCTATTGCTGAAAATAAGAAGCTTCCAGCGCATGATTTCAATACTCAGCTAACACCATTCACCCCTATGAAGTGGCGAATGTCAGTGGTGACATGACCCCTGACATCCGCCGTTATCCGATCCTGACTGCAAAATCCAGACGAATGTTGGTCCTATGTTCCATATGTCTGGCGGATGGGATCTGATGAAAACGGACAGGCAATCGGTTATCATTTCCCCATAGAGAAGAGAGGGACTGGGTCTGTCTCCGCTCTGCATGGTGAGCAGAGACAGACCTGTTATCCGCCTGCTCAGCAGGGATCAGTGGAGAGATCCCCTGCTGAGCAAGCGGAGTCCGCCAGACAGAGGGGCCCATGTGAAAGGGACATGAGCAAATAACAGTGTTTGCAATGTTATAGAACTCTGAGACTCCAATAGGACCCACCCCTTTACCCATTTTTTAACCAGAGGCTGCTAACGTCTAAGCCAAACTAATGCCCAAGAAAAACACAGTCACTTCCAGTGCTAAGGGGTCTTCTGTAGAGGGCAACAGGGAAAATGGTATCCCAAGACTTGGTGGATGCTGTCATCCTGCCTTCAAAGTTGTACTTTGTGCGTATCCACTTTTTATGAATTTTTTATTCATGAAATTATCATTGGTAATGCACTAGGTGTGCGTGCCTTCCATTTTGTTTTTCTTGCAAATTAATGCCCAAGCCAAAATTAACAGAGACAGCATGAGTCATAGCAATAACTCTATTTGCATACATAAATCATTTTTGATTTTTTTTTTTTTTTTTTAGTAAACTGTTTTATTGTATTTTTTTTAAAAAACAGCTCTGTGTTTATTGTAGTATGACAAAACATGTAAAAATATACTTTTACATTTTTTTATTTTTTTGTTCTATTTTTTAACAAATAATTTATCATTACTAGCTAAATTTTAATAACTGAATGTGAAGTTCACAATATTAGATTAAATCTATGGTCATAGCACACACTTTTATTTTACATCAACATGGTAAAAGCAATACAAACAATATTATAGTATAGTCAGATAGTTATATTTGACAACCCAGTATAATCTTGATTGAAATGTCTCCCTACGTGCTGTTAGTGATCTCTGCTGGCCACCTCTTTCCACAACTTCCTGGATTCCCAGTATGTTTTGTAGTTTCTCCTCTGCTGTTTCCATTCAATTTCTAAGGACTACATATCCCATAGTACCTTGCTGTCTGCAAGCAGTGCTTACTGTGCTGACTCTGCCTACTAAAACTCCTTCTCTCAGCACCTCTGTAGTTCAGAAGGTAGTCTCTGTGAAATGTGTGACACAGCAGGGCCTACTCACAGGGCATTGTGAATATGTGTCACAGAATTCAGGGAAGTAAATGTGTGGGGATCTTCAGAAAGAAAGTTAGCACATTTCAAGACTGTTCAGAGTAATAAGAGTAGGCTAGAAATAATTGAAATACCATGTGGAAATGAATATACTGTATGATTTTCAATTCTGACCGTAGATACGCTTTAAACTCTAAAAACAAAACATTTATATATTTCAGCTTACCTGAGATATAGTGGCTGCATTTGTTTGTTTTTTGGCTTTTCTACTTTACTTTTCCTGATAATCCTGTAAAAAAAAAATCATGTCCCTCTTTGTCTACCAGGGCTTTTTTCTCAGAGAATATGTGCAGGTACTCCAGCCTTCCAGAATCCCCTTGTCTACGCCACCTACCTACCTCCAAGCACCTTCCCTTGGTTCTACCCCCTACCCGACTCCCAATACCGCCCCTTTTAGAGAATACAGAACCATTAACACATTCCATACAAATTACTTAGCATTTTGCGGTGCTAAGTCATTTGTATGGCATATGGTAATGATGACAAGAAAAGTAGTAGCAACAGTTGACCCCCCTCCCCACACAACAATATACCACCCAGCAACAATAGATCTTCTAGCAGCCAGCATCAATAGAACCTTCAGCAGCAAGAAACAGCAGACACCTCCCTCAACAGAAGATCCCTCTCAGCAACCATTGACCGACTAGAAACAATAGATGTTCCCCCAGCCACAATAGATCTCTCCAGTGGCAATAGATTCCTCAACAGCCAGCATCAATAGACACTCCAGCATACCCCAGCACCCCTTGCTGTTACATACATTCAGTGCTGGAGATGCTGCATTCCCCCGCATTTTCGCTGAAAAAAGCCCTTGTGTCTATACTAATTTTTCCACTGTATCTATGGAAAGAGCCAGGTTCGTCACACAGACTGGACTTCACGTGTCTACCTTTGTTCATCTCCATTACATGGTAGATTGATGGGGCTAGTAGTTTACTACAGGCAAATAACATTGTTTTGCCTCCTTTTTATCTCGCAGGAAGTAACAAGGACACGCCACTTCTGGTGAAATCGGCATGTATTTTCTGCACTTGAATGAAGATGTTCTAAAGAAAAGAAGGAAACTAATGAGCCACCACATCTAAGGATGGGTAAGCTGCAGTCAGGGCTGGACTGGGACAAAAATTTGGCCCTGGACTTCACCCAGAGCGGCCCACTTTAATTTTGCAAACATGCACAAAAATATAAAACTACACGCAATTGCGCAATATGGATACTTATTGAGTTTGGGATGGATCTGAGGGAAGCGGTGCGGCCTTAGTATGGGGTATCACAGCGACCCGGAGGAAAATTGACACCTTGCCCCCCGGTAGGGTGACCACATTTCCAGACTGCCATTCAGGGACAATTTTGCCAAGGACCAGGGGGGAATGTAGTCTCAGGGTTGACGGGGAATTCAGCGGTGGGGATGATTTGTCGAGTGAATGAATGGTGCTGGCAATGAAAACATCCCGACACCATGCTTAATATGGTGTCAGGATGATCAAATCACATTATTTCTATTACTACATTGTAATATATAATGAAATAGTTCAACTCACCAGAATGCAGAATCAGTGGGAACCATTGCTTGTTACCAGATGCAGCATGTCATTTGCCACCACCGCCTGCCACCAGATGCAGCGTTTCATTTTCCACCATCGCCTGCCACCAGATGCTGCGTGTCACTTGCCACCGTCGCTTGCCACCACATGCAGTGTGTCACATGCCACATCGTCTGCTGCCAGAGAGAGGGCAGAGAGAGAGAGAGCAGAGAGAGAGAGAGAGAGAGAGAGAGGAGGGGCAGAGAGAGAGGGGGGCAGGGAGAGAGAGAGGGGGGGACAGGGAGAGAGAGAGAGGGGGACAGGGAGAGAGAAAGAGGGGGACAAGGAGAGAGAGAGAGAGGGGGACAAGGAGAGAGAAAGAGGGGGACAAGGAGAGAGAAAGGGGGGACAGGGAGAGAAAGAGAGGGACAGAGAGAGAGGGGAACAAGGAGAAAGGGAGAGAGAGAGGGGGGACAAGGAGAGAGAGAGAGGGGGGACAGGGAGAGAAAGAGAGGGACAGGGAGAGAGAGAGGGGGGACAGGGAGATAGAAATAGGGGGACAAGGAGCGAGAAATAGGGGGACAAGGAGCGAGAGAGAGGGGGACAAGGAGAGAGAGAGGGGGGGACAGGGAGAGAAAGAGAGGGACAGAGAGAGAGGGGGACAAGGAGAGAGGGAGAGAGAGAGGGGGGACAAGGAGAGAGAGAGAGGGGGGACAGGGAGAGAAAGAGGGACAGGGAGAGAGAGAGGGGGGGGCAAGGAGAGAGGGAGAGGGGGAGGGACAAGGAGAGGAATAGAGAGAAAGAGAGAGGGGAGGAGAGAGGGGAGGGGTAGAGAGAGAGGGGGACAGGGAGAGAGAGAGGGGGGGACAGGGAGAGAGAGAGGGGGACAGGAAGAGAGTGAGAGAGGGGGGACAGGTAGAGAGAGAGGGGGACAGGGAGGGAGAGAGAGGGTGGACAGGGAGAGAGAGAGGGGGGACAGGGAGAGAGAGAGGGGGGATAGGGAGAGAGAGGGGGGACAGGGAGAGAGAGAGAGGGGGGGGACAGGGAGAGAGAGAGGGGGACAGGGAGAGAGAGAGGGGAGGGGGCAGAGAGAGGGGTCCGGGTCTGGTCAGTGACAGTGCTCAGCTCACTCGAATGGTGCAGGAGGGGCTTTAATGTGGCTGTCGACTACTTGTTTAATCTTCCCGCTCCCTCTTGCTCTTCATCGATGTAACGTGCAGGCAGGGAGAGAGAAGCAGTGAAACACTGAAGCATGAGCCCGACCCAGTCCACTCCTGAATTACTGCCTCGGTCCCATGGTAGGGCCGGCCCTGGGCAGTACAGCAGTGCTCAAAATAATGGCTGCGCAGGCCGCGAAGCCATAATTTGACAGGCTGTCACTGAAACCGGCCCACTGAGCCATCGGCCCACCGGGAAACTCCCGGTAGTCCCGATGGCCAGTACATGCCTTACATTTTTGTTTTTGGGTTTAGATATGCTTTATTAGAGGTCTCTAAGTGTAAGTTATCATGCTTGAGGCCTATAGCTTAGGTATGGTAAATTGTCCAATCTCTTGTAATACAAACAGTCTCTGCTGTTCTACTTTTACAAAATAACAATAAATCCTTGGTGCTACAGGCCAGTATTTTTACATTTCTGGGTCTCTTAGGTGTAGCCTCAGATTTAACAGACCACTCAATGCATACTTAGCCTAGCAACACAGGAGGTCACTACCGTCATGGCCTCATAATGCTTTCTCCAGGCAGAATAGACAGGAAATTATGGGAATTGGAATCCTGCAGGGGAATTTTCTTTGTAAACTACAGCGACTTTGCATATATATGTGGAGCTCACACACAATCAAAACATCAAGTGTAGGTCTCTACAGAATATTATTTGTGACTGTCGGGATCAAAAGGTGAATTTACAATTTGCATACATTTAGAGGCTTGGCATCAGCATGCATGGATTAATACTTGTTTTACACTGATTGGCAGTTTTATTATGCGATCCTGTGATATTATATTATGAGATCCTGCAATACCA
This sequence comes from Aquarana catesbeiana, assembly GCF_042186555.1. Lineage (NCBI taxonomy): Eukaryota > Metazoa > Chordata > Amphibia > Anura > Ranidae > Aquarana > Aquarana catesbeiana. The sequence continues at coordinate 362,196,783 of NC_133326.1, read as the reverse complement.
CTGGCTGCCACCAGAGGAAGACTTCACCCAAATCCAATGGGATACACATCTCACATACAATCTGATGCACTTTTAGGCCTGGTACACACGATGAGCTGTTCAGATGAATGATCGTCCTTTGTTATTTTTGCATGCTAATCTCATATTGAAAATTAAGAGTTTACTGAAGTTCCGAAAATTCTCGTACAACAGAATAAAAATTTGGAAGTGATGTAATGTGTTGTAGTGTATTTGTATTGTATTTTCAAACGACAACTGTACAGATTAATTGAAAATCGTACTATTTGGTATCGTACAAGAAACATTTTTGTGATTGTCCCATCAGATAATATTGGATGAACTGTCATGATCAGCTCTCGAAAGCTCTGTACTAACGATCAGATTATTGTACGATCGCTTCGAAAGCGGTATTTTGCGTACGATTTTCTAATTGTGTGTACAGGCCAAAAGGCCTCGTTTATACTTGTGGTTGGAGGGCCACATAAATGTGCAGTTGAGCTACATTTTTGCTGCCTGCCAAATGCCCTTCTTTAACCACTTGCCGCCCGCCCACCGTCAAATGACGGCAGGATGGTGCGGCTCTCGTTCTGGGTGGAAGTCATATGATGGTGCACCCGAACGGCCGCTCCTGCACTGACGCAGCTCTTTAATAATGTGATCGGCTATGTCCAATCACAGCCAGTCACAAGTACACTCTGACACTGACAGAGTGCGTGGCGAGGAGAGCTGATCAGCGGCATCTCCTCGCAGGGGACAGTGAGAGATGTAATTAGGGCACTAATGAGCAGTGCACTGTTTTCATTAGAGCACTACCAGTGCCAGCAACCAGTGCCAAACAGTGCCAGCAATCAATGTCCACCAGTGCCATCAATCAGTGTCCACCACAGCCAGAAATCAGTGCCCATTAGTGATGCCAGTCAGTGTTGGATTTCAGTGCTGCCTATCAGTGATGCCCATCAGTAAAGCCCATCAATGCCTATCAGTGCCACCCATCAATGCCCATCAGTGCCGTCCATCAGTGACGCTTATCCATGCCACCTATCAGTGCCCACCAGTGCCGGCTATCAGGGCCTGCCAGTGCCACCTATCAATGCCCACCAGTGCCACTCATCAGTGCCGCCTATCAGTGCCAATCATTGCCACCTATCAGTGGCAATAAGTGCAGAATATTAGTGCCTCCACATCAGTGCCACCTAGTCAGTGCCCATAAGTGCCGCCTCATCAGTGCCCATAAGTGCCACCTATTAATGCCCATCAGTGCCGCCTCAACAGCGCACATCAGTGAAGGAGAAAGATTTCTTATTTACAAAATTTACCGACAGACACTAAGAAAAACTTTTTTTTTCAACATTTACTTGTCTTTTTTTTTGGAAAAAAATTAAAATCTCAGCAGTGATTAAATACCACCAAAAGAAAGCTCTATTTGTGTGAAAACAATTATAAAAAATTTACATGGTTAAAGTGTAGCACGACCGCTCAATTGTCATTCAAAATGTGACAGCGCTGAAAGCTGAAAAATGGCCTGGGCAGGAAGGGGGTGAAAGTGCCCTGTAGATAAGTGGTTAAGCTGCAATAGGCAGCAGACAGGGATGTTTACAAGCCACGCCCACGATGCTTTGCAGCTGCAGCAAAATGGACCCAACATGTATCGCTTGGTGGACGGCAAGCCCGCCGAACGTTACACATGCAAGGATTATGGAGCAACTTTGAGATTCCTGCACACTTGAGATTACCCAAGGCATTCTTTGACATAATCACTTTTCTCACATTTTAGGCTGCTTTCACACTGAAAGTGACGGCCGTTAGCGCTAAAGATGCTTTCAGCCGCTAGCGGGGCACTTTTAACCCCCAAAAAAGGGTTAAAACTCACGTTTTGCAGCGCTTCAAAACACTTTTCAGGCGCTTTGAATGCGATGCCCATTCATTACAATGGGCCGGGCTTTTTGGGAGCGCTAAATACAGCGCTCCCAACCCGCCCCAAAGATGCTGCGTGCAGGAGTTTTCGGAACGTCCCGCCACCAAGTGTGAAAAGTCAAAGTGGAATGAATGGGAGGTGGTTTTCAGGCGCTTAGCAGAGGCTATTTCCAGCGCTAATGTGCCTGAAAACCCCCAGTGTGAAAGGGGTCTTACAGTGACCACCTGCAGTTTCTCTGCTAGGCAACCACACACACACATTTCTGTCTAGCAGATATGGTAGATTCCACACACTGACACTAATCTGCATGCAGGCAGCTGTGCGATTACAGAAAACTTTGGAACACAATGCAATCTCACAGATTAGGGGGTTGTTCACACTTGGACAATGGTTGGGAAAACTCGTGTTCTGTACACGCTTACTGCACCATTTTCGAAACGCACTGGATGTACGATCTGCTGTAGGTGTCAATAAAATCCTAAAGACACCCCAAACCTAGATTGCAAACATACTGCGTTTGCCAGTACCAGATCACCTGGTACCACAGTATCCGGTGCAGGGCATTTATGAAAAGTAGTGCATGCACTACTTTTGGCGCAATCTAGTGCAATTTTAGCCCCTTCCAATGAATGAGCTGAAAATCGCATCGCACTGAATTGCAAAGGAATCACACAGGAATGTGGACCGTGTTCCTGTGTGATTCAGGTGTTAACTGGCCCTGACAGTGAATTCATGTCCAAGCACATAGACACTGGTAACGCAATGCACCAATTTCTCTCTAGCAGTATGAATACTTAGTTTAGTATCTAAAGCAATTACAAGAATAAAATGGGAGAACATACAAAAATAAACCTAACTGTTTAGGGCAGTATGGTTTATTCAAGGGGTGCCCAACCGCTGGAATTTTTTCTTTTTTATACTGGTAATGGCAGTGATCAGCAACTTAACTGTGTTAGTGCAACGGACAATCTGACATTAACTGACACTGGGTGGGAACTAACTAGAGTTGCCACTTCACCCCTTTAAACCCGAACACCTTTCAATTACACAGGTTCTGAGGCTAATTTAATGCAGATAAGGCACCAAGTGAGTTTAATTACCACCTTAATCAGTCACAGAACCTGTGTAATTAATATGTATTCAGGTTTAAAGGGATGAGGTGGCAACCATAGAACTAACTGACATCAACAGTTACACTAATACAGTGATCAGTGCTAATACACTGTTGCTGTTACACTAATGACATTGGCTGCGAAGGGGTTACCATCTGGGGCAATCAAGGGGTTAACTGTGTGCCTGTAATGTGTGCTTCTATTACTAATCAATGTGGTTGTTTTTTTTTCAGGGAGAAAAAAAAAGCTTAGAAAAAGATGATCCGCACTCCAGTGATTGGTCTTAAAATATGTAGTATTTATTGTCAAGCCACAGTGACCAAACGCAAATGAGAACAGTTGACGCGTTTCAGCCTATAAGGCCTTAGTCATAACCACATTACAGACATGAAACTTTGAAATAAATAGTAGCTCTAAGGATCACTGGCTCCACTCATTAATTGTCTTAATTGACAACAGGCAATTATCCAAAAAAGGGGAATCAGCTATACTGCATAGTGGGTGATCCATATGTATGCCACTATTTCTCACACATCTTATAGTGATAATAAGTACATGTGTGCACACACTCACACATATACATGATTAAAACACACCATGAGATTCAAAAAACATTAAGTACAAAAAATAAAAATAATAATCCAGGTATGTGAAAAAAGACAGCAGAGGAGGAAAAGAGAGAGGAGAAAAAAAAGCTGCATCAGTGCTGATCTGTACTGTGATACACTAAGCCAATCAGCAGGTCCCAGTCATAAATGACCTGGTGACCAACTTGTGTTGTACCAAATCACAGTACAAATGGGGCAGCGGGCACGTCCCTTCTAGCTGTAAATGCCGGATCACGTACATGTACACTATATTACCAAAAGTATTGGGACGCCTGCCTTTACACGCACATGAACTTTATTGGCATCCCAGTCTTAGTCGGTAGGGTTTAATATTGATTTGGCCCACTCTTTGCAGCTATAACAGCTTCAACTCTTCTGGGAAGGTTGTCCAAAAGATTTGGGAGTGTGTCCATGGGAATGTTTGACCATTCTTCCAGAAGAGCATTTGCCAGGTTAGGCACTGATGTGGATGAGAAGGCCTGGCTCGCAGTCTCTGCTCTAATTCAACCCAAAGGTGTTCTATCGGGTTGAAGTCAGGACAGACAAGTTCCTCTAGCCCAAACTCACTCATCCATGTCTTTATGGCCCTTGCTTTGTGCACTGGTCCAAATCATTTGGAGGAGGGGGGATAATGGTGTGGGGTCGTTTTTCAGGGGTTGAGCTTGGCCCCTTGATTCCAGTGAAAGGAACTTTTACTTCATCAGAATACCAAGACATTTTAGACAATTTGATGTTCCCAACTTTGTAGGAACAGTTTGGGGATGGCCTCTTCCTGTTCCAACATGACTGCCCACCAGTGCATAAAGCAAGGTCCATAAAGACATGGATGAGCAAGTTTGGGGTGGAGGAACTTGACTGGCCTGACCTTAACCCGACAGAACACCTTTGGGATGAATTCGAGTGGTGAGTGCGAGCCAGGCCTTCTCATCCAACATCAGTGCCTAACCTCACAAATGCACTTTTGGAAGAATGGTCATATATGTTCCCATAGACACATTCCTAAATCTTGTGGACAACCTTCCCAGAAGAGTTGAAGCTGTTATAGCTGCAAAGGGTGGGCCGACTCAATAATGAACCCTACGGACTAAGGCCTGGTTCACACCTATGCATTTTTTAGTTCAGTTTCAGTTTTGCAAAAACACACTGCAGTCCATTTAACATGGTTTCCTATGGGTCACGTTCACATCTATGTATTTTATGGAAAGGGCCAGGGACTTTGTTCTGGTTTTTGGATCCACAGACTTCAGTGGATCAAAACCATGTATTAAAAAACGTAAAATGCACCTGGAATATGCAAACTTCATAGGTGTGAACCAATCCTTAGACTGGAATGCCATTAAAGCTTATGTGTGTGAAGGCAGGTTTCCCAATACTTTTGGTATTGTAGTGTAAGTAGCATATGTTAAAAAGTGAGTAACAGGAGGGACACATCATTTCCTGAAAAATGACACTGACAGGTCCATCTGCCATCTATCACTACATAATAAATATAACTGGCAGGACCTGAAGGAGAGCTGGGAAACACGTTTTTGAGCTTGCTCTGATGCATTAGCACATTTTCTATGCAGATCAATCCCTTTACAAAGATTTGTACCGCTATGCAATGCAACGTTAACACTTTTCCAGCAGTGTGTGACCTTATTATGGATGGGATTGGCAGGTGGTATGAAAAAAAACCTCCCTTATTCAGCTGAGTAACTCTACACTAAAGTGACTATTCATGGGGCCTACAAAGGGATCCTACCCTGTGGTGGGCCAGTCTGGTGTTGTTGCCAACTCATCCTTGCAATAAGAGATACATATGAGTTATATAAGGCTGTCTGATTGGGTGCTGCTGAGACGATAATCCAAGTCTACATCTCTGAATCTCATCTGTTTTCAATCATGCGGCCTAGTCCCTTATTAAAGAGATGAGCTGCCAATCCTAAAATATGTCTCTTGTTAGGAAGACACTAGCACAGCATTGGTGTAGGGATCTAGGGGGTTGGATGAAAGCTTTGAACCAAAATGCTTTCCATGGCCCCCCCAGTGGCTATCCCCTCTTCACAAAAGGCGGGGAGGATTTGATTAGGGCAAACATGACACCTCGTTACAGTGAAAGAAATGCAAAGTATTGTATGAAAACCACAGACTGCAAACACAGCTTGTTCTTCTCCCTGAGCTTTCAGTCATCCCTGGAAAGTCAGTCCGGATATAGAGTCCTCTCTCTGTGGGCTTGGAACAGGTTTTCATTACACATTAAGTTTTGGACGCTGGCTGTCTCCAGGAAAGGAGCTTGTGATGTGTTTATTTTCATTAGCTCTATTTAGTGCCATCCACCCATAGCAACAGCTGTAGCGTATGTAGGCTGCATGATAGGGTGGGTTACCGCATCTCTGATAAGAACTCGCAAATGGGAGGGTGAACATGAGTGCTGCTGCATGATGGTCCTGGCTTGTGTTTTAATAGGAAAACAAGATATAGGGGATGCTGCTGCTGATCTCCTTCTGAAACTGCTAGTTGATTGGTTGTCATGCTGATCCTCTGGCCTTACATATACCCAATGGAGTGACTAGCCTCCGAGATGTAAACAAATCCTCTTACATAGGTTGCACCTCTTTATCTGTAGTCCTCTCTTCTATTCATCAGTTGATGAGTCCAGAATTTACACAGCATATTTGAGCATTCAGATGCATGGGACAGGGATGTGATGTCACATACTGCATTGCATAGAGCTGAGTTTGATCTGACACATGAGTGGAAAGGATGAACATAACCCCCTCTACACAATCCTATAGGGAAACATGCAGAGCTGAGGCTGTTAATTGCAGGGTGTGTGCTAGGTCTCCCATCCCCCATTCCAATTACTTGTAGTCTGCACAATCCACAAAAAATTACTCATGTAGATAGCAGAGGAACAAGGCATCAACCAGAAATCACACTTGGTGCTTTGGATTGATGCAAGCACACTCTGTAGAAGAATATGCTTTGTTCATTTTTTTAATGTCAGAGGTTTACAGCCACTATAATTAAAAAGGTACACCTGGGGGCGTGGCTTGGCAGCGAATGTAGCCAGATGCACAGCTTGTGAGCTCCGCTGAATATCCGTTCTGTTATCCTGCTAATTGACTGCTAACACCTGCTTTCAGGGATACACTGCGCTGCTGTACCTGCCGAACCTTTGGGCTGTAGACTGCTGTGCTTCTTGCCCGCCAGAGCGATGTCCAGACACGGCTCTTCCACTCAATCTGCACCGGACCATGCGGCTCAAGATGGCGGCTTGCCACAGAGAACGGCGAAAGAGAAATACACGGAGGCAGCTCAGAAGCTGTTCTCCAAGCCTGCTGCACGGGACTCCCCTGCGACGCCTGACGATTTGCCAGATGATCACAGTGGCTCTCTATCCAACACTGATGACACAGTGCCAATTAACGATCCGACAGCACCGATACTTCCATGCGATACTGTGAGTACCTCCCCTGTCATCCAAACCCCGCATATGGCCATAACCCCACACCCTGCTGGGCCAGAACCCACGCTGCGGGACATCAGTTACCTTTTGTCACCTCTCCATTGCAGCCATGGCCTCCGAGGTTAAGGGGGTAAAAACAGAAATGACATTCCTCTGCCAAGATATGCAAAAATTGCGGGACCGCACAGCAGCCATTGAAGGGCGCATCAGTACCCTGGAAGACAATTGGGTCCCTATGCAAAGAGAATCTCATGCTCAACAACTAATGGTGGCTAAACACTCTGCATGGCTCGATGATTTCGAAAATAGACTCCGCAGGAACAATATTAGAGCCATAGGAATCCCTGAAAAGATGGAGGGGAAAAATCCAGTGCAATTTATAGAACAGAGGCTTTTAACTAAATTTGGGAAGGAGTCATTTTCACTGATGTTTGCAGTGGAGCAGGCACACCGTGTCCCCAGCATGCCCTTGCCCTCAGGTAACCCTCCTAGAGCTTTCCTGTTCAAAATGCTTAATTACAAGGATTGTGATATCATTCTCTCTAAGGCTAGATCAGTGGGGGATGCTCTTGTGATGGACAACTCTAATATCTCGTTGTTCCCAGATTTCTCGGCGGAGCTACAAAAACAAAAAAGACGGGCCCAGTTCAACTAAGTGAAAAAAGGGCTTCGTTCCCTGGAATTACAGTATGCCATGCTCTACCCAGCTTGTCTGTGAGTGGTCGCCACAGAAGTCCACTTTTTTTGAAAAGCCTACAATGGCAATGCAGTGGCTGGACAGGGAGGAATGTTCCCTGCGAGATGAGTTGGTCAGACGCTGGAGAGCAACCTGATTACTGCTAATTACTCCTCCTGCATACTAGTACCAGACTGCTATCAAGGGATTTTTTGGGGGGTTTTTTCGCGTTGACTCTGTAAAGGCGGTTGACTTTTTCCACAAGTCACTTCACTATCAACTGTGCCTATGGATGATGCACATCCCATGTTACCTGTTGGCTCCTTTGTGCCGGCTATTAAACTTATACACTAACTATCAGAAAAAGTTGGACCCTGTTGGCCTCTGCGTTCAATATTTACTTATTTCTTTTTTCTGCAGAAATGACTCATATGGTCGCGGACTGTTGTATGCCTCACGGGATTATGTACGCCTCTATTTGCCTACCTCACGATGCTGCTCCTCGAACCGTACTCAGTCCTCCACTAAATTGGACTCTCTGGTATTTGTCATTTTATTTTATAGTTGTAAGGCTCTATGGCTAAGCATAATGTGATCACAAGCTGGAATGTATGGGGTTTGGGAGACAGAGTGAAACAGTTGGCTGTATCTCACATGGTTAAACGCCTGGGCTCCTCTCTGGTGTGCTTACAGGAGACCCATATGTCTCCTGACCAGGTGTCCCCGTTCTCTACCCATGTGTTTGACACCCAGTTCCACTCTGTCTTCTCCTCCTACTCCAGAGTAGTTTGTTCACTTTGCATGCTCAACCTCACTCATTGACCCGTATGGTCGCTATATTTTTTTATTGTGTAACCTAGATGGTCTTGTCTGCATTATAGTGAACATTTATGTTTCTCCTCCTTTTTCCATAGAGGTCATTAAGCTTCTGGCTAATTTCCTAGCACATAACCCTAGTATTCCCGCACTTATCCTAGGGGATTTTAATTTAACTATTTGGATGCAGACCTTGAAAATGTTCTACTAATGCCTAACAACAATGATCTGGGAGAGGTCCTACCTCTTTTGCTCGGCTTCTGTTGGAACTGAGCCTAAAGGATGTATGGAGATCAAAGCACCCGCAGGGTAAATGTTATTCATGTCATTCGGCCACGCATAGCAGACTTTCCAGGATCAATCTCGGCCTGGGCAAAGATGAAATGCTCCCCTTAGTGTCCTCTTCATGCTATAACTGTCTCTGACCATTCTCCCCTGTATGTCCAGATTCTCACATCTGATATTGTTAAGCGTGTTTATTGGAAAATTAACCCATTCTGGTTGACACTATTTCCTGACCCTGATCCCACTGGTAACCTCCTTACTACGTTTATTCACCTGAACAAATAGTCGGCTAGTCTTGGAATTTTCTGGGACGCGCTGAAGGCCTTTCTACGTGGCCAGTTTATCAAAACAATTGCTACCATTAAGACCAAGACCAGGTCCTGGGAACAATCTGTGCTGCAGGAGGTTGAGAGGGCGGAGTCTGCATTTGTTGGCTGCCCTCTGAACACACTGAAAGAGCTTTGCATGAGGCTCAACATATAGCTAAATGTATGGCACTAACAAAGACTGAAAACAAAAGGTTCTTTCTTCAGGGAGAAAACACCGGCCATATGTTGGCTATGATTGCGAGATCACAAAAAGGATCCTCCCATACAGAGGCAATTTTTAACCCGTTGGGAGACTTGGTCTCCTCCCACTCTGGTATTCTTTCAGCGTTTTCGGGATTTCTATGCTGATGTGGACTCTTCCAAAGTCTCGCCAACCATAGATGAAATTAAGGCTTTTCTTTATCGTAGCCAGATCCCGCAACTCCCTGCCTCGGACAGAGAACTATTGAATGCTCCTCTCACTGATGACATACTGTGGAGGCTTTGGCTCTCTCCTCTCCTGGCAAGTCTCCTGGAGCGGATGGCTTGCCAGGAGAGGTTTACAGGAGGTAATCTGAGATTCTAGTACAGCATTTGCGAGAGGTCTTTTTGGATGCCCTAGAGTGAGGAAGCGTACCCCCATGTATGAATGAAGTCGTTATTATTTTACCTTTAAAGCCAGGTAAAGACGCTCAATTCCCCAGATTCCTATAGGCCTATCTCCTTATTGATGACGGATGTGAAATTATTGGCCACCAGTAGGGATGAGCCGAACAACCCCCCGGTTCGCATCCAGAACAGGCAAAAAATGCGAACAGGCAAAAAATGTGTTCAAACACGCGAACACCGTTAAAGTCTATGGGACACAAATATGAATAATCAAAAGTGCTCATTTTAAAGGCTTATATGCAAGTTATTGTCATAAAAAGTGTTTGGGGACCTGGGTCCTGCTCCAGGGGACATGTATCAGTGCAAAAAAAAAATGTTAAAAACAGACGTTTTTTTCTGGAGCAGTGATTTTAATAAAGCTTAAAGTGAAACAATAAAAGTGACATATTCCTTTAAATTTCATACCTGGGGGGTGTCTATAGTAAGCCTGTAAAGTGGCGCTTTTTTTCTGTGTTTAGAACAGTCCGAGAGCAAAATTACATTTCTAAAGGGAAAAAAAAGTCATGAAGTAATAGCAGTGTCGGCTATAGTGAATTGTCTATGGGAGAAATCAAAAGTGCTAATTTTAAGGGTTAATATGCAAGTTATTGTCATAAAAAGTGTTTGGGGACCTGGGTCCTGCCCGAGGGGACATGTATCAATGCAAAAAAACTTCTAAAAACGGCCGTTTTTTCGGGAGAAGTGATTTTAATAATGCTTAAAGTGAAACAATAAAAGTATAATATTCCTTTAAATTTCGTACCTGGGGGTTGTCTATAGTATGTCTGTAAAGGGCCACATGTTTCCCGTATTTAGAACAGTCTGACAGCAAAATGTCATTTCTAAAGGAAAAAAAGTAATTTAAAACTACTCGCGGTTATAATGAATTGTCGGTCCGACAATACACATAAATGTTCATTGATAAAAACGGCTTGGAATTTCCTCACAGGGGAACCCCGAACCAAAAATTGAAAAAAAAAAAAAATGCGTGGAGGTCCCCCTAAATTCCATACCAGGCCCTTCAGGTCTGGTATGGATATTAAGGGGAACCCTGCGCCAAAATAAAATAAAATGGCGTGGGGGTCCCCCTAAATTCCATACCAGGCCCTTCAGGTCTGGTATGGATATTAAGGGGAACCCCGCGCCAAAATTTAAAAAAAATGGTGTGGAGGTCCCCCACAAAATCCATACCAGACCTGAAGGGTCTGGTATGGATTTTAAGGGGAACCCCGCGCCAAGATTAAAAAAAAAATGGCATGGGGTCCCCCAAAAATCCATATTCTGGTCTTTCTTCGGTGTTCTTCTTCTTCCCCATCTTCTTCCTCTCCATCTTCTTCTTCTCCATCTTCTTTGTCTGCTCTTCTCGTCCCGCATCTTCCTCTGGCTTCTTCTCCGCTCCGTCCACACGATCTGCCTCAGTGGAAGTCTTCCGCCGTGTGACGCTTCAGTTCTTCTGATACTTCTTATATATCGGAGGGCGGGGCCACCCGGTGACCTCGCCCTCCTCTGACGCACGGGGACTTTGGGGGACCTCCCTATGATAGAGAAGTCCCCCCGAATTCCCCGTGCGTCAGAGAAGGGCGGGGTCACCGAAGTGTCAGAAGAACCGAAGCGGCACATGGCAGAAGACTCCCACTGAGGAGGATCGTGCGGACGGAGCGGAGAAGCAGGAGGAAGATGCGGGACGAGAAGAGCGGAGGAAGAAGAAGATGGAGAAGAATCAGATGGAGAAGAAGATGGAGGAAGAAGAAGAACACTGAAGGAAGATCAGAAGAAAGAAGATGAAAGAAGAAAAAATTAATAAAGGACTTGTCAAATACCGTTGTGTTTTTTAACCTTTTTGACACTTTTTTTGTGAAATGATAGGGGTACATTTGTACCCCATTACCAATTCACACGGGGGGGCGGGGTCCCCTTGTTAAAGGGGGCTTCCAGATTTCGATAAGCAGACCCCCACAACCACCGGGCAAGGGTTGAGGGGATGAGGCCCTTCTCCCCATCAACATGGGGACAAGGTGCTTTGGGGACAAAGCACCCTCCCAATGTTGAGGGCATGAGGCCTGGTACGGTTCAGGAGGGGGGATGCTCTGTCGTCGTCCCCTCTTTTCCTAAGGCCTGCCAGGTTGCGTGCTCAGATAAGGGTCTGGTATGGATTTTTGGGGGGACCCCACGCCAAATTTTGGCGCGGGGTTCCCCTTAATATCCATACCAGACCTTCGGGTCTGGTATAAAATTTAGGGGGACCCCCACGCTATTTTTAAAAAAATTTTGGCGCGGGGTTCCCCTTAATATCCATACCAGACCTGAAGGGCCTGGTATGGAATTTAGGGGGACCCCCACGCATTTTTTTTCTCAATTTTGGTTCGGGGTTCCCCTGTGGGGAAATCCCATGCCGTTTTTATCAATGAACTTTTATGTGTGTTGTCGGACCGACAATTCATTATAGCCGAGAGTAGTTTTAAATTACTTTTTTCCTTTACAAATGTGATTTTGCTGTCAGACACTTTTTATGACAATAACTTGCATATTAACCCTTAAAATTAGCACTTTTGATTTCTCCCATAGACAATTCACTATAGCCGACACTGTTATTACTTCATGCCTTTTTTTTCCCTTTAGAAATGTCATTTTGCTGTCAGACTATTCTAAACACGGGAAAAAAAGCGCCACTTTACAGGCATACTATAGACACCCCCAGGTATGAAATTTAAAGGAATATTTCACTTTTATTGTTTCACTTTAAGCTTTATTAAAATCACTGCTCCCGAAAAAACTGACGTTTTCAAAACTTTTTTTTCATTGATACATGTCCCCTGGGGCAGGACCCAGTTTCCCAAACACTTTTTATGACAATACCATGCATATAAGCCTTTAAAATGAGCACTTTTGATTTGTCCAATAGACTTTTAAAGGGTGTTCCGCGGCTTTCGAATTTGTCGCGAACACCCCAAATTGTTCGCTGTTCGGCGAACTGGCGAACAGCCAATGTTCGAGTCGAACTCATATTCGACCTGAACATAAAGCCCATTCCTAGCCATCAGGTTAGCTAAAGTCATTCACAAACTTGTGCACAAAGATCAATCTGGGTTCATTCCCTCCAGGTCCACAGCTTTAAACATCAGACGATTATTCCTTAACCTTCAGTTACCTGCTGATAATCCAGGCCACAGAGCCATTCTTTCCTTAGATGCGGCTAAACCTTCGACAGCGTCAAGTGGCCATATCTGTGGGAAGTGCTAAGGTGCTTTGGTTTGGGTGTTTTATCACTTGGGTGAAATTGTTGTACGCAGCCCCCACAGCTAGGTTACATATCAACGGAGATCTAACAGATTATTTTCAAGGGGCACGCAGCAGGAGTGCCAGCTGTCACCCCTGTTATTCGCATTAGCCCTGGAACCATTGCTAGCTACCATACGGTCCTCCCCACTTATTACAGGCTTTAAAAGGGAAGGTGGAGAGGAAAGGATTTCCCTTTCCCCTATTGACACTCTTCTTTATCTAGGGGACACAGACATATCCCTCATCAACGCATTGTCAATGATACAGAACTTTGTTTCTTTATCGGGATTCTCCATCAACTGTCGGTTCTTCTACCTCTAGATGATCTGACGGCTCCTTTACCGGTTGGTGCACAATCCTATAGTTTAGTTTCCTCATTCAAATATCTGGGTGTTCAGGTATCTGCCAACCCCTCTAAATATCTAGAGGAAAATCTACTCCCCCTCTTCAAGAGACTCCAAATGACCTGTAATACTTGGTGCAAGCTGCCACTGTCTGTAATTGGTAGGAAAAACCTAATTACAATGGTTTGGCGTCCACAACTGCTTTATGTTCTGCACAATTCCCCGCAGTGGATACCTCGCAGATGGTTTACTCACATTGATACCTTATTCAGGTCCTTGATTTGGCAAAATAAGTGGCTAGGAGTCGTCTTTCCACACTGCAATACAGCAAGGATCATGGTGGGACCTAATCTTAAGCTTTATTTTTACTCCTTCCAGCTACAACATCTGGGTGGCTGCGGGCTACCAAATGACTCTGACCTGATCTGTAACTTATTGCAGTCCAGAACATTAGCTGCATCAATTTTAGCAGGTTTGGAGGCTGGACTACCGAATCTGCCAAAGTCGGCACCCACCATAATTCTTTTGAGGAAACTTTGGCCTGTAGTTAACAATAGTTTGGGAATCTCAGTATTTCTTATCAAAACTCCACTCTGGTGCAATCCAACTTTAGCAGAAGTATAAAAACTAGAAGGCTTTCAAATATGGGAATCAGCTGGCATTCGCAACATCTCTCAATTGTATAACCAGAACATACTAAAATCCTTTGCAGACCCTCAGGCAGAATACAACCTACCTAGACAGCAATTTTATAGGTACCTTCAATTGAGACATGCTTTCCAGGCCCAGGGTCGTATATCTACACTTTTATTATCGAGTCACCCCCTTACTGAGGGATATTTTCTATGAACAGGAGAAAAAAGGCTTGATCTCTCATGTCTATTCAAACCTACTGTCATCTACACTGGACCCAGCAACTTTACCATGTAGGAGGGGATGGACACAAGATCTGGGGGAGATAAGTGATGAAACCTAGGAGCTGTGCTTACAATCCGTGCTGGCTATATCGGTCTCTCAGTCGCATAGGTTATCTCATCTATTTTTATTCCATAGGGCATATCGAACACCCATCCAGTTGCATCAATGGGGAAGGAAGGACTCCTCTCTATGTCCCAAATGCAGTAGGGAGGAAGCTTCCCTAATCCGTTTAATCTGGCGATGTGCCAAATTACACCGCTATTGGGGTGAAATAACCAAGGCCATCTCCACTGTTTATCAGGGTAGGGTCCCATTGGACTTGTCAATCTGCATTTTAGGAGCTGTAGATGAAGAAATATATACACCCCCTCTATCAACATAGCAGTGCTCAGACTACTATATATGGCACGTAAGCTGGTGGCTAGATTCTGGCTCTCCCCACGTGTTTCCACTAGGAAACAATGTGTAGAACAGGTTAACTACCTCCTAGTTAGGGAGCAGTTAACATATTAGCAAAGAAATGCAAATCGCAAATTTCATTCAATTTGGCAAGCCTGGTTGGAAACTCCGGGGTTGGCGCCTCCACAGCTGGTCTTGCTACAAGTGTAAAGAGTATGCACGTTTGAAAAAGAGGATAATACTGATTCCTAGAGTTGCAAATGGGGCAGGTCCAAATGTTCTTGCTACCTAACTGTTTAACTATGATCTCTACCCATACCACCTGTTTATAGGGGATAAGTACCCTCAGGAGAGGGTAGGATGAAAGCGACCATGTTCATGATCTGACCCGTTGGCCGTATGTTATTCTATGTTGGGTTGAAGGGTTGACCCCCACCTACCTAACATGGATGTTTACTACTGTTTTCGTTTCATTATTTTCTTAGTTTCTTTTTAAATGTTTCCTGATTCCAATCAACCATCTA
Organism: Aquarana catesbeiana; assembly: GCF_042186555.1. Taxonomy (NCBI): domain Eukaryota; kingdom Metazoa; phylum Chordata; class Amphibia; order Anura; family Ranidae; genus Aquarana; species Aquarana catesbeiana. The sequence continues at coordinate 362,181,500 of NC_133326.1, read as the reverse complement.
GTGCCCTTTGTTAAATTTATAATCCTGAACTATTTAGGTATTCGTTCATGGGCTTCATGACATCATAATTTTTACACAGGAATGTATTCCCCTTCCCTACATGCTATGTTGTTCAATGTCATGTTGTGCTGCTAATACGTTATGGTGGTCTTGGGTTATGGGTAACGCATACCCGCTGTTATTTCTATGTAACCTGTGATGTATGGTGTGACAGACCTAGCTGGGACAGAGGCTTTTGGAGGGGACTGAATGCTAGCCTCTTGCCTACCGATCATGGGCCCTGGCATTTGGGGGAACGGTGCTCTTTGTGAGCTGTATGCCTGGGGAACCTTGAGGTGGTGTTACTTTGGATTCAGGTCCATATCCCCCCAAGACACACAGACTCTGGGAACCATGTATATGCCATATTAGAAATAGTAATTGATTCATAATGTTGGGACACATACTGTTAGATGCTAATGTCATCAAATCCAGCCACCTGTCTGTTGTCTTCTATAATGTAAATGAGTCTAGTCTGGCTTGCCACAGCTTCTTTCAAGTATTTTTCACCCATTGTTGTTTGTGCTAATTAACCCTGCAATTGTATGAAGGAGTTCTGTGTTGAGATGTATGATAATGTGTAGTGTAGTTAGGGAGTCACATCGGCTGCTTTAAGGGATTAGTTAATTAGCTCATGTTAATTTATATCTAAACTCTTAAGCCACTTTGAGTATGTTGGCGTGCAGTAGGTGTATCTGCACGCATGTTGGAAGTAGTGGGGGGGGGGCCCAAGTAAACTTTCGCATCGGGGCCCACAAGCTTCAAGCTACGCCTCTGCTATAACTAAAGCTAAATCGAAATTTGATATAAAAGTTAACACTGTTGGGTGGTTACCTTTTTTACCTGTTGGAGCAAACTGGACCATGCTATATAACCTGACTTACTACGTATCTGAATTGGAAAAATAAATACCTCTCTCAGTTTTTTAATGATTTCATAAAATCGACCACACCATTTAGATGGAAGAAATCAGGGCTAAAGCCTGAAACTTCCGTGACCAGTTCATCTCTTGGAAGGATTTTAAATGCTTATCGTTAAAGAAATCTTACTCCTTTACCCAGATGTTCCCAGAAATAAAATAGAAGCATTTCAGTTTGTATTACCAAAATTTAGCTGCTTCGCTTTGTTTGTTTGCATTGACTCTCTAACACAATTAGAATATCGGCCTGGCTGGAAACAAAGAGGTTATGCAAACAAAAGGTGAACCATCCGGCAGGGGTAGAAAGTATTAGCTTTAGCCTTTTGCCTCTTTTTTTTTTTCTCTTTCTTTTTCCCCACTCCGAACCTGATATGTCAACTCATTTATCAATTCTCATATATTGTCTTTATCATTTTTCTTTTTCCTTTCTATTTGATTTGTGTTCTATACTTTAGTCCTCTCAGAATCATATGTAATAGATTAACCTGAATTCATCTGAAAACCTGGAGATAATCAATTATACAATTTAAAAATGAGTTCCTAGAGACATCACATGTTTCTTAAATTCCACAAGAAACATGTTCCTTACTGTGGCTTAGTATTATTAATTATTATAGAACTTGAAGGCAATTATTTTTTGTCCAGCTATTCTCTTTGATTGCTCATTACAGTATGGAAACCTTTTTTGAAGTCATCTGTTGTGATGTTCTGAAAACAGCTATACAAGTACGTTTCATCGATTTTTTTAAACTGTATTTCTGTGTTTAATGTAAATTCAACTCTGGATAATGTCTCAGGTGTAACAGGCTGTACAATTTACTTGTCCAAAAAAAGTTTTTTTTCTAAAATAACACGCAGCACCGGATGTTGACAAGGGAAGAGTTATGCCCCGTACAAACGATCGGACTTTCCGACAACAAAACCATGGAATTTTGTTTGAAGGTTGTTGGCTCCAACTTGTCTTGCATACACACGGTCACACAAATGTTGGCCAACAATTACGAACATAATGACGTACAAGACGTACGGCGAGCCGATAAAAAGGAAGTTCAATAGTCATGCGCCACCCTTTGGGCTCCTTCTGCTAATGTTGTGTTTGGTGAACATTGATTCCGAGCATGCGTGGACTTTTGTGCGACAGACTTGTGTATACATGATCGTAAAGTGTGACAACAAAAATTTGTTGGCGGAAAATTTGAGAACCTGCTAGCCAACATTTGTTGGTGGAAAGTCTGACAACAAATGTTTGATGGAGCATACACACAGACGGACTTTCCGCCAACATGCTCACATCCAACCTTTGTTGTCGGCATAAGCGTAAAAATGCCTCAAATACAAAACCAATTTTTCCCATTATTTAGTAAAATGCACTGGGCAATTCATTGCAGTGATTTTTACACTGCTGCATGTAGCAGCAGGGTGGCCCCATGATCTTTTGGAACCCAGTCCAGTTATCACCGTGCCTCTGTCCCTGCCTATACAAAGTGCTAAAAGGGTGCAACCGCATGTGACAGCTTTCATTCTCAATTAACCCTCCGCACACTGCTATAGGGTAACAAACTTATAGCAAACATTGCATTTTTTAAACTGGGTTGTTCTTGTTTCACATACAATAAAACACTTCAAGCTGGAGAACCACAACAAAGTGATTACTCTTCAACCCATGGTCAAATCACATAAATAAATGACTAAATATGCACAAGTACATCACATGTTTAAGTGGAAATGTAATGCCAATGGGATAAAAATGCATTGCTAGAAGTGCATTGGGGCATACAGCAGTGAGCAAAGCGTTAACTAAAACTAAGGATTTGCTCATACTAGAGGCAACTGAAATCAGGTGCAGTATTGCATGTGATCTAGTACTTATTGCTTAGCATTTTCAGATGTATTGCAATGCAGTTTTGAAGGGCACTCGTTTCAATAAAATATTCCCAAAACTGACATAGTCAAATTGTATGACAAGGGGGGCGTGGCTTGCGGCTGATGGAGTAGGCAGCGCGGTATGAGAGCTCCCTGAAACTCTGCTCATTTATCCTGTTCTGGACACTCTGATACACCCAATTTGCACCTATTCAGCACCGGAGAGGTCTCCACGCGGTCCCCGACCCAGTGGTGCTATTTTGGCCGAGATCCGACACACGGACATGTCCCGCAAGACGGGCAAAGATTCCTGGCAGGCAGCAGAGCATGGAGGCCAAGATGGCGCCCGGTCACAGCGCTCAGCTAAAGAAGCAGCCATGAGGATATTCGGCGGTGCTCTGGGGAAAGGCACCACTTCAAGACCGCCTTCTCCCCCCCTGGGCCCTGCGGAGCAAGACACCGACCCTGCACTACAGGGGCATGCCTGGCCGGAGGACGCTGTGAACTCCTCCATATGGGACACAGTGAGTACACCAGGCCCTGATTAAAAATAGCACAGCTATGCCAGGCCAGGAGGACCCTGCCCTGGAACCAACCCTCAGAGATATCTTTGCAGCAGTTACCTCCTGTAACATGTCTATCACTACCCTGACTACAGAGATTAAAGGGGTTAAACTGGAGCTGAACCTAGTCAGACAGGACATGCAGAAGTTGTGGGATCGCACTGTGGCCCTGGAGGACAGAGTGAGCAATGTGGAAGATGATGTAGCACCTCTGGAGAGAGAAATACGCCACATGCAGTCGGTAATCACCGGCCATTCAGCCCGTTTAGAGGACATGGAGAACAGGCAAAGACGCAACAACGTCCGTGCAGTGGGCATACCTGAAAAGGCAGAGGGAAAGAACCCTGTGGCATTTATTGAGAACTGGCTGATCGACACGTTTGGCAAGGAGGCCTTCTCCCCCATGTTTGCGGTGGAGAGGGCTCACAGAGTCCCACCCAGGCCACCCAAACCTGGGGAACCGCCTAGACAGTTCTTGTTCAAGATGTTGAACTACAAGGACCGGGACCCTGCCCTGTTTCAAGCTAGAACCAAAGGGAACCTTATGAAAATTGATAACGCCCGTATATCGTTTTACCCAGATTTCTCTGCGGAACTGCAACGCAGGAGGGCTAAGTTCACTGACGTAAAAATCGCCTCCGAAAATATGATGTCGCATATGCTATGCTATACCCAGCCAAGCTTAGAATCGCTGCAAACGGTGAAACACAATTTTTTTATAATCCTGCAAATGCATCTCATTGGCTGGACCGTACGGAACATACCCTTCAGAATCGGCAGTATCCAGGGACTGATGATGTCCTACCTACTATTTTTGTTCCTGCTGACCACACTCCTCCTGGGTGAAAAACTGGGGACACCTCTCCATCTCCCTATATCTTTCTGTAAGGCGGAGAGTTAAATGTTCTATTGTTAGCATCATACTGCATCAATGACTTGGACTCGCAAGTCCCTTTGAATCAGTTGAATTGAAATGTTGCCCCCCCCCGCAACAGTCCTGCATGGACATGCTCAACGGAACTGAGCTCCTGTTCTGTTTTCAGGAAGCAAGATCCTTTTTTGTTTCCTTTTTTCTTTCTCTTTTTCTTGGAAAGTTTTTGGTTACTTCTAGTTATGATTATACTCTCTAACCTGACTTCTGTTGGTTGCAGGGGATATGTTATCTTTACATTTTTGTCTGCCGATGGTCCCAATGGATAAATATGGCTTAGGCTAACCCCACCTTACTTGAATCTGAAATGGAAATGCACTTTTAATGATTGCACTATTTTAAGGGTGTGGAGGATACTCTGTCATGCCCATATACCTGTATAGACTCCTGATAGCTGCCTCTCAATGTATTAATAGATGTCTGCTGAATGTACTTTAGTATCATGGAACGTAAGAGGGTTGGGTGATGGAGTGAAAAGAGTGGCCTTTTTTTCCACGATAAAAGCTCATAGGCCCTCTGTGGAAACACACCTGCAGGCTGTCTTTGTATCTACACTTAGGAGCTGTGGCTATCCCATTCTTATTTTACTCCGACCATACAGCCTACTCCAGGGGAGTTAGCACACTTATCTCACGGCATGTCTCCTTTCAACTGCTGCAATCCCTAATTGATGACCAGGGAAGGTACATTTTCTTGCTATGCAAGCTGGCAGGTCTGACATGTATTATTGCCAACATATATGTCCCTCCACCCTTCTCCTTTGATAGCCTGAAGTGTTTAGCACAATTTATAGCTCCTCACCCTAACACCCCGGTTTGGGTGTTGGGAGACAACAATAACGTAAGGGATAAAAATATGGATAAATTTAAATCTGGAACTCGTGGTAGTTCCACACTAGGGGGCCCTACCCCCTTTGCTAGATTCCTTGTAGAGATTGGCCTACGAGATGTGTGGAGGGACTTAAATCCCACGGCTCAATGCTATTCCTGTTACTCAGCATCATACAAATGTTTATAGCGAATTGATCTCTGTCTGGGAAACAGCCTGGCGCATTCACTCACTGTTTTGGTGAGGTATGCGCCACGTAACATCTCGGACCACTCTCTCTTATGTGCTAGGGTCACTACCGTTCCCAGTCCCAGGTGCAGATTATGGAAGGTTAACCCTTTTTGGTTCACAATTTTCCCAGAGGCTGACCCATTCCCCAAAGCTCTGAAGGAGTTCTTAGACTTTAACCGAGGTTCGGCATGGTCTGCAGTGATTTGGGACGCTTTAGAGGCCCACTTACGGGGGGTTGATTATCACACAGATTACCTCTATCAAAACTAACACTAAAGCATGGGAGAACTAAGTGATGAATGAGGCTGCCAAGGCGGAGGAAAGGTATATCTCTGACCCTAGTCCTGATTCGGAACGTAAATGGCAGGAGGCACAAGTCCTGTATCAACAGGTTTCCATCACAGCTGCAGAAAATAAAAGTTTTTTTCTTCAGCAAAAATACTTTAACGAAGGGGAAAACACAGGTCATTTACTTGCTGTAATAGCTAGGGCCCAACAGGACACTACACACATTGATTCTATCCAGAACGCGGCAGGAGATATGATTACTGATCAGAATCGTGTCCCTGAAGCATTCTCTGATTTTTTCAAAGATCTATACACATCTAAGGTACACCCCACGAAGGAGGAGCTGGACCAATTTCTGGATCAGTGTTCTCTCCCTCAACAGAGCCTGGCTGCCGTTAATAAACCAATAACTTTGGAGGAACTTACTTTGGCGGTAGCACAAATGGCGAATAACAAGTCACCGTGAGCCGACGGTTTGCTCACAGAAACATACGGGAAATATGGCGACATCCTTTTACCCACCCTACTGACAACCCTGAATGATGCCCTTCAGGTAGGCAGTCTACCCGCCTCCATGAATGAGGCTATTATAGTAGTCATTCCGAAGCCCGGTAACCATTTGTTACAACCCGACTCCTACAGACCCATCTCACTTCTGAATACAGATGTGAACTTGCTGGCTAGGGTATTGGCCACCAGACTGTCGGGAGTAGTGGCGGACTTGGTTCATGTGGAGCAGTCTGGCTTCATCCCCACCCGATCTACAGCACTAAATATCAGTAGACTATTCCTTAACACTCAAATACCGGTCGACAATCCCAATAATAGAGCTGTCTTTTCCCTCGACACTGCCAAAGCTTTTGACAGCATGGAGTGGAATTACTTGTGGGAGGTGTTACGTCGTATTGGATTAGGAGCCAAATTTATCTCCTGGGTGCAGTTGCTGTATGCTCCCCACAGCGAAAGTATGAATTAACGATACCCTTTCTGAGGCATTCCCTTTGTTTCGTGGCACGCGGCAGGGGTGCCCATTGTCACCCCTGCTGTTCGCCCTTGCATTGGAGCCTCTTGCGGCTATGGTGAGGGCTTCTCCTAATATCGTAGGCTTCTGGCACGGACAATTCGAGGAAAAAATCTCACTGTACGCAGATGATACGCTGCTGTACTTGGGAGATACCGGGTACTCTCTAAGGGCAATAATGGCACTGATTGATCATTTTGGGCAATTGTCTGGTTTTGCTATTAACTGGCATAAATTGGCTCTTCTACCATTGGACCCTTTGTTGACCTCTTTACCAGAAGAACTCTCACATATACAGGTGGTTACCTCCTTAAAATATCTGGGTGTAGTGGTGATTAAGGACCCAGGAGATTACATCAAACTGAATTTAAAACCGATTTTGAAAAAATTTCAACAAAAACAAGCTATTTGGAGTAGGCTACCATTATCAGTAACAGGCCGCATAAATCTTATTAAGATGATATGGGCACCACAACTTTTGTACATTTCACATAATGCACCAGTCTGGATACCACAATGTTGGTTCCGACGGATTGACTCACAATTCAGGGCCCTTATATGGAGAGGTGGAGTGGCACGTATTAAGTTTGCCACTCTACAGCTTTCAAAGGACCAGGGTGGAATGGCTGTTCCGCATCCACAAATGTATTATTTTGCGGCCCAGTTACAGCACCTTATCGGCCCTATAGATGGAGAGCAATGGGCACAGATTTTGGCGGTGGGTCCAATGGTATCAGTATCTGCAGCACAGAGGCTATCCCATCTGTTCATATTGCATTGTGTATATCGCACACCGGTGCAGTTGCACAAATGGGGTAGAAGAGACACCCCTATCTGTCCGAAGTGTCAAGCCCAACCTGGTGACCTTATCTATATGCTCTGGAGATGTCCTAAATTGGTGAGGTACAGGAGTTCCATTGTAGCCAAAATCAATAACATTTTTCAGGTGCAGTTGGATACAGACCCGCTGACGTGCCTATTGGGGAGCCTAAATGAGGACCTGTACACCCCATTGGTGTGCATCGCGCTCACAAGTCTCCTATAAATAGCTAGAAAACTGATTGGCCGTCTGTGGCTCTCGGCCACTGCACCTACAATAAAACAGTGGATCCAGCAGGTTAATACCACCCTTATTAGGGAAAAAAATACATACCAACATAGGAAATCACCAACTAAATTCTATGGTATATGGCAATGTTGGCTGGCCTCACCAGAAGTGGCACCGCCACGACTGGTACTAGATAGATTGCTATTAGGATAGCAACTTTAGTGTGGGAACTTCTGGGAACTAAAAGGCAGAGAAAAAGACTCGGTGGAGGATGCCTACTAGTAAATGTACACTCCTAATGATTCCGGTATTAACAGCGAGACTAAAGAGAGTTATTTGCTTTTGTTTTATGTTATGTTTTTATTTTCCCTTTTTCCCGCTCTTTCTGTTTGTTGCGCCCCCCTTGGTTGGGGACTGGGTATCATACAATGGTCTTTATGATATGGCATTAACAGAATGGGTATGCACTTTCAAATATTTATAGATTGTTTGGATTACATAGCCAAACGTTGTTGTACATTACGTGTATACTCGTGATAATATACTGTGTAGTGCCTTTTCATTAATAAAAACCTTTTTGTTAATTAAAAAGAAAAATTGTATGACAAAATGTTACTTTTGGTATAAATGACCCCTAAAATATGCACATGGTCACATCCTTATAGCATAAGAACCATCATATTTTTTTCCATTGAGATGTTCACCCATCACTGTGTGCCATGGTGGCATTTTATTGATAAAGTGTTCGTTATCTGGTGGGGTGACACTGGATCTCTTACCAATTTTCATGAGAATCTGAATAAATTTGGAACACCTCTACCCCAATCTGTCCAGCTATCTCCTACTCTGTCCACTTTTAGGCGATCCTTGAAAACCCTTCTCTTCAGAGAAGACTATCCCACCTCCACCTAACAAATGTACTTCCACTTTCTCCATCAGCTCTACAGTTATTACCTTTTGAAACAAAAAATATAAAGTAGGAGCTAATTAAACTACATACATCCTAAAATTAACATGTGCTAGGTGATGAAGATTACACCCACTGTGATAATCACCGTTGTGCAATACCAAAAAAAAAAAGTAAAAGAAAAAAGGATGTACAGTATGTAGTTTAGTTAGCACCTACTTTATATTTTTTTGTTTCATTTATTAGTGTGATTCACACTTAAAGGGGCAGCTGTCACATGCATTTACATTGGGTTGGCGTCTTTTATATTTTGAAGTAAGTTTAAGTTATTACCTTTTGTATCACTTGACCCTCACTTTTAGATAGTAAGCTCTAACGAGCAGGGCCCTCTGATTCCTTGTGTATTGCATTGTATTGTAACTGTACTGTCTGACCTTATGTTGTAAAGCGCTGCACAAACTGTTGGTGCTATTTAAACCCTGTATAATAATAATAATAATAATAATATAAACCAATGTTACAACTGACAGGAAACACTGCCTTTTTTTTTTGTTAGGGGAAGCAGGACATTTACATACAGATCTCTATACTAATCCAACAGACAAAAAACAGTTATTGCAGTTTGATAGTTTTCATCTGCCACCCGTGTTAACATCCACTTCAAAAAGTCTGCTTTGTACAGTAAGATGAAACAAAAATAGTAACCCCCTCAATTGGGACTTTAAATGGACCATCCACTCAAAAATATGTAAAAAGTATTCTTTAATGATATGGAATAAAAAACATATAAAAACCACATATGACAAAGATGCACAACATGTGCTACATGAAAAATCAACCAATTACTGTACATATAATTAGCATACAATGTGAATGCCCAAATTCCCGGCGCGTTTCCGGTACGAGGTGTTCCAATACCTTCCTCAGGGGCCGAGGGTTCAAAAAGTTTTTTAACATTCAAATAAATTCCAGTGTGATGATTCCATGTCAAAAATAGGCACTAAGGACCAATGAGTCCATATTGGCATTACACAACTCGCCACCTGTAAGTGTTGTGAGTATTGGGTACATTCTCAAGGTGCATAATACCTCCAATATCCCTGTGGTTCACTTCCAAGTGGGTGGGACAAACAGCTGACTGAAAACAATGCTGTTAGGCTAAATAGCCAAGGAATAAGTGTCCAAACGTTCCACCACTGATGAAACCTATGGATATAGCGATCTGGCGTGTGGCGTGTGATAGCTGGATGAATGTCATATTTTATTCCATATCATTAAAGAATACTTTTTACATATTTTTAAGTGGGTGGTCTATTTAAAGTCCCAATTGAGGGGGTTACTATTTTTGTTTCTACTAATGGGGATGGGACCACCATGCTCTATATGATATGATGGGAGCCTCTCTCTTCTCTATGTACAGTAAGATGAATCCATTTTTTTCATTCACTTAGCAGGTAGAATGAAAAAAACTGACCAGGTCCCCCATCCACATCAAGTATCCACAGCCTTCCTGCTGAGCTGTTGTATTCTGACAGTGGGGAGACATTCTCGCCATCAGAATACACTGATTAATGCTGCCAGCTATAGTTAGCAGCGCCGATCGAGTGGGGGAAATCCGACAGGGAGATTGTACATTAGTCAATCAGTAGATCAACTTCTGTATAACCTCTCTACCCATACATGGATCGAAATGTGGCCATTTCCTACTGAACCAGCCATATTTTGATCTATGTATGGTCAGTTAAACTAGGATTGTAAGTAATATTGAAAAACATATGCAGGGGGGGGCAGGAGGCGGAGCCTAGCGGAGCAGACATGCATTGTTAGAGCTCCACACCGCTGAGGAGAGAAGAGAAGGACAAAGTGGAGCCTGCAGGCTCAAAAGGTATCCATTTGAACCTTTTTGCCCCAGGGAACAAACAATGAAAGTTTGGGCAGGAAATATGGTACTGGGAGGAAACCGTGGCAGAAATAAAAATCACCTCACAAAGAGCTCACAGGCACTCACTGCAGCTGAAGCAGCTCCAGTCACCTCACAAGATACAGCATCAGGGCGCTCTCACAGACAGAAAATGTCACAGCAAGACTCTCCATTTGAGTCAGATACAGAACAAATCCTCTCACAAACTTCTCCACAAGCCTCCTCAGCATCCCCAGTAATATTATTACAATTTGAAAAGATGCTTCATAAGGCTTTAAAACAAACCTCAGACCAAATAACAAACAGCCTAACCAAAGAAATAAGAGAGCTGGGAAACCGCACCGCAGCTTTAGAAATAAAAATGGATGAAATTGAAATTACAACCCAAGAAAATATAACAGAATTGGAACAATTAAAAAAAGAGAACTTAATACTTCAAACTAAGCTCGAAGATTACGAAAATAGAGCCAGACATTCAAACTTGCGCATAAGGGGAATACCTGAAACTGTGACAGACCTGCAATCTACTATTACTGCTCTATTACAAGAACTAAAGCCAGATATCCCTATTGAACGTTTAGAACTGGACAGAGTACACAGAGCCCTCACAGCCAAAAAGAAAGATGGACCCCCACGTGATATAATCACAAAATTTCATTATTACAGAACGAAAGAACAAATACTAATTGCTGCAAGAGAAAAAAAGGAACTTAATTTTCAAGGACACAATTATCAAATTTTTGCTGACCTATCCCAACTTACTATTACTAAAAGACGATCCATGAAACCCCAACTAATGGAACTGCAACGCCACAACATTATGTATCAATGGGGCTTCCCCTTTTCAGTCAGATTTAACTACCAAGGTACAATTTACAGAAGCAGATCAGCAGATGAACTACAACAAACCCTTTTAAAATTAAATCTGACAGAACCCACAAGCAGCAACTCTCCCACATGCAGAAGAATGGCGTCATCTTCACCTTCAGGCAGCACCCAGAAAATTCCAGAACAAAATGGGAATCATCATTCTCACAAAAGAGGCCGTTATGCCACATCATCCATGAACCAAGAAGATTCAATGGACTGACATCCTAATTCCTGATATCTCTTCATTTATTATACTAAGAGATGGTTCTCTATAAAAAACCTATATTTATAACTGAATGTAACTGCATTCTGATAGTCACACACTGTGTGGGATCATGTTACATTCCAGTTATATTTCTTATTACTTCTGATTCATATAGCCTTAGAATATATAAGTGAAATAAGGAAATTCTTGTTCAGTTATATATTATCAGGTAATAACAATAGATTTATTACTTTTTAGGACAAATATGTTCAATAATCCAGAAGTAATGGAAGCTTTTTTTTTTTTTTTTTCTTTCTTTTCTTAAAACAAATATATTATTACCTAACTAGTTCCTAGAATTATGTTTTTGTTTATTCTAATCTGAAGCAATACAACCTCAATTTTATGAATTAACATATCTAAACAGTTACATATGAATAAAATATGTAATTGTTTACTCTAAAAGGGTTAAAATCCCAAAATAATTCAAACTATCTTCATCAATACCAAAGTTATTTACAGTACCTTTCTAACTAAATTATTTAGCCTAGGGCAAGACTAACCATATACAACCACCCTGGAATAAATAATTTCAACAAAAACTATATTCTGCACTCCAACTAATGAAACATCATTTTGATGTCTTTTGACATAGCACTTCTCTCCTGTAAGCGGAAGATCCGTGTACCCCCATTAGCCCTCCTCATTCTCCCAACCATATTATGTGGGAGTGTGACGAAGGCACTTATTCCCCTGAGATATTTATTCTCTTTCACGGGTAAATTGTGATTACTTGCAAAAAATAATTTATACAATGTATCATCTAATCTCATATGTTTTTTGTTTACTCTTTACTCCAGAATTCACTGGTTTCTTTTCTATCTATTCATCTCTTCAGTCCACACAGGTTGATCTGCGCAGTCAGCTCTGCATAACAAAAAGTAAGTCAAAACTATTTGATCTATTGCCATGGCACCACTGAATATACTTTCCCTGAATGTTCAGGGAATAAATGTCCCTCAAAAAAGGACCAAAGCCTTCCGTACTTTCCATAACAAGAAGGCTCACATAGTATGCCTCCAAGAAACACACTTCACCAAAGATTCTACTCCAAAATATATTTCTCCTTTTTATCAACAAATTTACACGGCTTCTGCCTGTACCAAGCAAAGGGGAACTCTAATTGCATTTCACCGATCCACACCATTCACCTTATCATCAGAAATTAAAGACCCAGAAGGTAGATACCTGATACTCATGGGTTATATAATGGATACAGCAATCACGGTGATTTCCTACTACGCTCCTAACAAACAACCTACACCATTCCTCTCACATATATTACAAGTGATTAATACACACAAAATAGGAACAGTGATAATGTGTGGGGATTCGAACCAGGTCCTCCTCCCATTTCTAGATAAATCACCTTTTACACCATCCAAAATAACCTCTAGATTACCTTTTTCTCAACTTCTTTCCAAATACAATCTGGTAGATTCATGGAGAGAAAGTAACCCAATGAAAAAGAAATTCACTTATTTCTCGCACCCTCATCAAACCTTCACCAGAATAGATCATATTTTTCTAACAATAGGAATGATACCAGAAATTATTGCATCAGATATAATTCCGATTCCGTGGTCTGACCATAATGCAGTATACACTACTATAGCCTCAGCCATACCAAAAGCGCATGACCCACTACAACACCCACTACATCAGATGGCCATTGAACAAGCTTTAAAGGAATACATATCAATTAATAATACAACAGACATTTCCCCAATAACACTGTGGGAAGCTCATAAGCCTGTCTTGCGTGGTACAATACAAAGACAAATGGCACTATTTAAACGGGAACGCAAAAATCTAGCAAAAAAACTAGAACTCAATTTTAATGCAGCCTACATATCATTTCAATATAATCCATCTCAGAGTACAAAATCTCATCTGGAAAAATCTAGATTGGAATACGATCTATTTCTCACTGAGTCAGTTGATAAATCCCTCAAACGCTCCAAACACAATTTCTACATGAATACAAACAAACCAGGTACATATTTGGCTCAGGCATTAAATTCAACTAACAAATCTTTCAAACCAATACGTTTGAAATTATCAAAAAATGTTTACACTTGTAATCCAGTTAAAATAGTCCATAAATTTCACTCACATCTCGCAACTTTATACAAGACAAACAATGAATTTAATCCTACAGAGGCTGAATCCTTCTTCTCAAAAAATAACCTTACCTGAGTTATCTCAGAATCAAAAAAGCAGTTTGGATGAGCCTATAACTATAGATGAAGTTGCTAACGCCATAAAAGACCTAAAACTTAACAAAAGACCAGGCCCAGGCGGCTACTCGGCTTTATACTATAAAACATTCTCAGAAATACTCTCTCCCATTCTCACTGAAACTTTTAACAAACTTCTAGATGGACATTCTTTTCGGCAAGAAACACTAATGGCAATTGTTTGTATGATCCCAAAACCCCTTTCTGATGATACTTCCTGTGTGAATTATCGGCCTATCTCTCTGTTAAACCTCGATATTAAATTATTAGCAAAAATAATAGCAAAACGCCTCAATAGCATTATAGGAAAATTAATACATAGAGATCAAGTAGGCTTCGTGCCAAATAGACAGGCAGGCGATAATATACGCAGGGCAGTGTTATTGGCACATATTGCTAAAAAACGGAAAATCCCTTTATGTTTTCTATCTCTCGATATTAAGAGGGCATTTGACACAGTATCCTGGCAATATATGCAATATTCATTACAAAAATGGGGTTTTGGACCCCACTTTTTAACATGGATCAAAGCATTATATAATAAACCCAAAGCCTATATAAAATATGCTGGATACAAATCTGAAGCCTTTAATATCGAAAGAGGTACCCGACAGGGTTGCCCATTATCTCCCTTATTATTTGCCCTTATACTCGAACCCATTGCCCAATATATCAGAACAAACCAAACTATAACTGGCATTGAAGTAGGAGGTATTACACACAAATTATGTATATTTTCAGACGATATATTACTTTTTCTATCATCACCACAGGTCTCTGGTCCTAACTTATTACCAGCTCTTGATGGATTTGCAGCCCTATCCGGCCTTATGATTAATCCTAAGAAATGCCTAGTGCTTAATATTTCACTCACAAACATGGAATTGATCCCGGCTAGGGCTGCACTCCCATTCACATGGGCAGAAAAATCAATCCCATATCTTGGAATTCATTTAACAGCCTCTCATTCTGACTTATTCTCAACCAATTATCCTCCTGTATTAAGACAGATCACAAATCTAATAAAACAATGGTCGCAACTTCCTTTATCCTGGATGGGGAAGATTAATGCAATCAAAATGACTATTCTACCCAAATTGCTTTATCTATTCAGAGTCCTCCCTATTCCAATTCCTTCCTATTTTTTGAGAATAGTACAAAAAAGAGCAACTTCGTTTATATGGGGCTCTTCTAAACCACGTATACCTATACACACACTACATCTTCCCAAAAATAAAGGAGGCCTGGGATACCCTAATTTTACTAACTACTACAGAGCGGCACATTTGGCCAGTCTGTCCAAATACCATGCAAAACAGGAAATCCCATTATGGGTATTTATAGAGGCTTCAGAAAATGACCCTCTATTAATATCAAATTTATTATGGCTTGATCCTAAAGACCGCTTTAAAATTCATAATCCCATAACTAAACACTTCTTATCTCTCTGGGATAAACTAAAAACCAAATATCAGTTACAATCTCCACACAATCCTCTCCTTTCTTTTATCAGAAATCCGGCCTTTTATCCGGCATGGATCTACCCAAATTCTTTTAAAGCTTGGACAACATCAGGCATTCAGACACTAAATGACTTCATAGCATCTAAATCATTCCTTTCATTCCCATCGCTTAGAGAAAAATATGATCTACCAAACTCTGAGATATTTAGATATCTCCAAATCAAAAATTTCTATACACCATTCCTAAAGGGGGATACACCATTATCCCAATTATCCATTTTTGAATCAATCTGTACAAAAGATCCATTTGCTAAAGGTACAATTTCATCACTTTATAATCAATTATATGGAGTAGCAAATCTTAATAGACCCTCTTACGTTCAGAGGTGGGAGGAGGACCTGGGACGAACTTTAGAAGACACGGACTGGTCTAACATATGGCTCACATCTAAGTCATCTTCACCCAACATCTTAGCACTGGAGACAAATTATAAAGTCCTAACTCGCTGTACCTTGTACCCGCTAGAGTGGCAAAATATTCACCTAATACCTCAGCTCTTTGTTTTCGAGGATGCACAGAAATAGGCACATATTTACACATATGGTGGACGTGCCCAGTAATCCAAATCTTCTGGAAGGAAGTCTTCGTGATTGCATCTAAAATATTTAAAAAAATAATACAACCAGATCCATATATAACTTTACTTAATCTAAAACCGGAATGGTTAACACTCTCTCAATTCAAACTTATGATCCAACTAATAACGGCTGCAAAACAAACAGTGGCCAAGGCATGGAAATCTCCTACATTGGTACTAGCAGAAACAATTCACAGAATGAATAATACAATGTCCCATGCTAAGATGGTAGCCATCGATCAAAATCAAATTCCAAAATTTGAAAAACTTTGGCATCCTTGGATAAAACAACAGTTCCTGTCAAACTTCAATGACTCTGTCCTGTTGCCATGGTAACAGATTAAATGACTTACAGAGACACCCATTCTAAGGCTTCAAAGAGAACTAAAAAGAATAATAAACTGACGAGCGGGACAACCTTGTGGACCATACCTCTACCTTTCAACCCTTTTTCTTCTTTCTCTTTCCTTTTCTCCACCTTACGATTAAAGCTCATTATCAGAATTTATTTGACCTATATACACTCTACTTGTAAACAATATGTATAGTAGGTATAAATCATTTAAATACCTACAAAAGTAACTAAGGAAATGATATATATCTTTAATTTAGGTTTACGTGAACCCAATGTTTAATATTTGAAATTTCATGATATTTACCTATATAAACCCTACTGTAAAACAATGAGCTTACTTTATAGATCCTTGTAAATTTACTTTATGTATCTTTATAACATTGTATACTCAATAAACTTCTTTTGACAAGGAAAAACATATGCAGAGGTTACCAGAAATGTTGGATAAATTAAAAGAATGTGGTTACCTGGAGGGACTGTTGCAGGCTGAGGTTTGGTCTGCTGAAAGAATCAGCTAGTCTATACCAATTGGTCAGAGGAGAAACAGCAGTAAAATGTTTCTCTTTTCTACACAGTTTTGTTCCCAAAGTAGGAGGGTTTATTCTTTTTATTTTATTATCAAAAGCATATCCAAAAAATGCAGAGCTGCAGTTTTTTTAATTATATATTTTTGGGGCGCAGCTGACAGCTCCTACAAGCTCCTAACCGCTACCAGGAGCTGCTAAGCGCCAGCGCCCAGCTTCTCTTTTTTTCAACTCAAGTAAACAACATCTTTGTAGGTTTCTATGTACTCCTGCAGTTGCAAAATAAACATTAATTCAGCATTTCTGGAGTACAATGCCTATCTTTGTGATTATATATATATATATATATATATATATATATATATATATATATAATGTTTTTAGAAAACATAGCGTATCGAATAATTTCAGAACCCACCATCAGCAAAACCCAGCTCTTCTGAAGTTTTATGGAACAGATAAAGTAGTACCCCATTGGAGAGATATGAGGACTTGTGTCTCCCAAGCTGAAACTCAGTGGATTTTTGAGTTTTGCCGCGTACACACGGTCGGATTTTCCGGCAGGAAAAGTCAGACGGAATCTTTCCATCAGACATTCCGATCTTGTGTGGGCCTCATCGGACTTTTTTTTTTGAAAATTCTGACGGACCTAGAAATAGAACATGTTTTAAACCTTTCCGACGGAATCAATTACTATCGGGAAAACCGCTCATCTGTATGCTGTTCCGACGGACCAAAAACAAAGCAATGCTCTGAAGCAAGTACGAGACGGCAGCTATTGGCTACTCGCTATTGAAATTCCATTTTCTAGTCCCGTTGTACGTCACCGCGTTCTAGACAGTCGGACTTTGGTGTGATCGTGTGTAGGCAACACAGTTTCAGCGGAACTCCGTCTGAAAAACCTTCAGAGTTTATTCTGACGGAAAAAATGGTCGTGTGTACGCGACATTAGGGTGTCTCATGCCTGCTGGGTTGAATATTGAGATATTGAGATTTAAATTGTTTCCTGACTAATTTTTAATTAAAGGTCATAGAGAATTTTTCAGATTTAAATTATTTAATATTGTGACTATGAAAAGAAACAAAATGGAATAGTTTCTTTGGAATTTTAAATTATAGTACACTTACTTACATATGTATTTTATATCAGATTTTATTTATTTTTCAATATGTGCTTTTTATATGTACCAGCACTGCAATATAGAACACCACCACTAGGTGGTGGTGTTTTCTAGTGCGTTCATGGTATATAAGTTTATAAAATAATTTTTCCACTTGCTACTGTAGCATATAGATTATCCAGCATATTAATTAGCCCATATGGGAATTTGCCACATCGTAATATGAGAGCTACGGGATTAGATGTAATAGAGAGCTTTCTCTCATTTCTCAGAACACTCAGCCGTTTTTTAATAGGGTTCATATTAATGCTGCATGGTTTATGTGTTTTAGTATTAAAGATTTGTTGTATATGGTAAATGATATGTTAAGTACGGCTTGGATGAGACAGAGGCTTGTCTAATTTGATACTTAGATATTCCCATGGAAAATATTTTTCTGTTTCATCTACGATCGCCACTGACCAATGGCGTTGATCTATCTAGTATTTAGGCTCTGGTATCATGGCGGCGGGTCCATTTCCCTGATGACGCGCGCCTGAGCGTGAAATGCATCGAAATTGAGGCTTGATACGCATGATACAAGAGCTCTCTACCTCCACTAACAGCTGAGACGCACGCCACGCTTCTTGAAATACCCATCCAGTGACGGACCTCTGCCTCTTCCCCCAGCTGGGCTGCAACCTGCTGTATCTTACACATGATTTGTAAGTGCTTTTAAGTAATTAAAGACAATATTACACTATCTATGCCTTTTTGTGGCTCGTTTATGGTGGAGCCCAACTTTACAGATTGAATGAAAGGGAGCTGTGGATATGTATTCAAGAGTATAGTTGATTGAGGAATTTACCATCTTATGCCATCCATGATTGGATTGAGGTCTGGCTAACTTTGGAAATAGTTGAATAAAGCTGTGTGTGGCTTGGAAGAATTTAGCCAAAGGGGGAAGTATCCCTTTTATTATATGCCTGGTGGTCACTTTGTGGCCAAAGATATCTGGTGAGCACGTTTATATGTCACTTCGGGTGAAGCACTTCACTCGATTTGAAGCACATTGCACTTTAGGAGGCACGGTGTTGGAGTTTATACAGAAGACCCGAATTAACACATTGTTTTAAATTCATATTATATGAATTTTTTTTGTTCTTTTTGACACAAAATATATGGTTCACTTGTTGATATGATATATAATGCACTTTACTTAATAATGCATTATTTCATGTTCCACTTGCGCCCTTTATCACTATTTTTTATATATATATATAGCAGTGGCGGCCCGATCATAGAGTAGGGCCGCCCCCTCTAATCCATGCGCCCGGCCCCTAATCTCCAAGCAGTCTTACGACTCCCAGCCATTCGGGTCTCAGGACCCGCTTACTGTTCAGCCAGAAGGAGAAATAACGGCCCCGGCTCTTCCCTCTGCAAGCTGCGGACCATGTGCAGCGAGGAGCAGCAGGTGGAGGGGCAGCAACAGCCTCTTCCAGGAGCCCTACCCCGGATCCAGCACCAACACCACCACTTCATCATAATTCTCCTCCCTGTACCTCTACCACAGCAACAACGACAGGAGGCCACCCAGAGCCAAGCATCAACCCAGAGGCTTTGTGGTCTCCCCCAAACACCGGCTCATAAAGATTGCCAGCTAAGGATAAGGTTTTATTTTTTATTTCATTTATTTCAGATACTTATATAGCGCCGTCAATTTACGCAGCGCTTTACATATATATTGTACATTCACATCAGTCCCTACCCTCAAGGAGCTTACAATCTAAGGTCCCTAACACACATTCATACATACTAGGGACAATTTAGACAGGATCCAATTAACCTACCAGCATGTCTTTGGAGTGTGGGAGGAAACCAGAGTACCCGGAGGAAACCCACGCAGGCACAGGGAGAACATGCAAACAGCAGGCAGGTAGTGTCGTGGTTGGGATTCGAACCAGCAACCCTTCTTACTGCTAGGCGAGAGTGCTACCCACTACACCACTGTGCCACCCAGTTAGGCCATGGATCGCTGCTTTCCCATCCCCAAAAAAAATTGAGCACCAGCCGTCACTGCTATGTAGATTGAAGACATACAGAAGTTTAGGCAAAACAAGATTCCTTGACTTCTGCGAGAAGAAATGAGATAGTCCGTCGGAACATCAGGGTTGATCAATTTTCAGATATATACAGTACCATAGTTTGTTGACTCTATAATTTTCACACAGACTAAATAATATACATTTGGGTTATTTTCACGAAAGAAATGTAGCAGAATACATTTTGGGCTAAATTTATGAAGAACAATTATTTCTTTGCAAAATTTTATAACAGAAACAGAGAAAAAAATATTTTCAGTTGTTTTTCGTTTATTTAGCAAAAAAATAAAAAACTTTTTGTGTGAACAAAATAATACAGTACAGTGTACAGTGTTGCATGACCGCGCAATTGTCATTCAACGTGCAACAGCACTGAAGGCTGAAATTTGGCATGGGCAGGAGGGGCGTAAAAGTGCCCGGTATTGAAGTGGTTCAGCCTACGCCAACACTGAACTGAGTTTTGATGGACAGGCTGTAGTAGACATCAGGCTCTGAAACTAAGGAAAATCAGCAGCAGCTGGAGTTAGTTTAGTTTTGCTTACGGAGGGAGGGGAACTTAAAGCATATGTAAAAGCAAAATAAAAAAAGAATATGCAGTGCAACTCTGTAACACATGCACATTTCCCCTTGCTTTATCCCTTGAAAGACACTGCAAGTACAGGAAAATACCCTTTACCTGCCAAAAAAAATGCACTTAGCTCTTAGGGTTCATGCACATGATGGCGCTCCGATCCATGAGCAGATCCCCTGCTGATTCGGAGCTGAATGGAATGGATGTCAGTTTTTTATACATCCTTGCCCCGTTTGTGTCTGCATTTACTCAGTGGATAGGAGCGGACCCATGATGGATCTATGACTGGCCGGCTTGTGGCTGTTTACAGCAGGCTACCTCCGATCCTTCATGTTTAGGTCCAGAAAAATGGAAAAGGATGCAGTTCTTCTTCTTCTTCTTTTCCATTTTGTTTCCAGACCTGGACAGACTTGGAGGTAGGCAGGTATAAACAGACAGTTTACATCAGCCTGCCCATAGACCCACATGGAGCTTCTGATCAAGTCTACCTAAAAAATGGACAGGCGGACCTAATCAGAAAGCCAATGTTTCCTAACAACACACAGCATTTTAGTGAATTATATTGTATCAGCCCTGCCAGTTTTCTTATGTTAAGCTACTCAACCACTCACACTGTCGCACATCTCCAAAGCATAGGCACTAATTGATATTCCTAAAATAGGAGCGATAAATAGACTCTGTGAGATAACATAGGAACTGTATAGTTTATCTGCAGAGAAGACTAAATTTAAAGCTGTAGTAAACATTTAAATTAAAAAAACAAAGATTTACCCCTGCAAGGTAAAGGCATAAGGTGCTAGTATGAATCACATACTGTACTAGCACATTATGAAAGACTTACCTTGAAACAAAGCCCTCTGTCCCAGAGGTTCTTCTCTCTGCTGACTCCTGTCATTATTTTAATTTAGCATGCCTGTGTGGGCAGAGCCACAAGAATCTGTAAATGAAAAACCCATCTGCCACCTCGGCATTGCACCCACGAAAAAAAAAAAAAGTGTAATATATGGCCTGCTTTAGATCTTTGCTCACAATAATCTGTGCAAATATTATTTTCTTTGTGACATGTGAAGTTGGCATAAAATTGGTCAACTCTTATCTATTGCACATCACCATGAAAGGCCAGATCCACCCACCCACCCACAGAGGGACGAAATATCAGGTGGCCCTATCTAAATGTATATGGGCTGCATATTACATAGTATTGAAAACCAATTGTTCCAAGAACAAAACACAACAAACACACATGCTATTTGGAAGAATTAGCAGATTATAAGATTAATACCTTAAAAGAACAGCTGGCCTAGTAAGATCTGCACAAGTCTTGGAAAAGCTGGACCTCTTTATGTACTAGTGCCAGACAACATCTTGTGTCCTAGAGAAAATAATCTTATCTTCTTATGATAAAATGGCATGCATTATAGGCGCCGAAAACTTTAATACATTCTCTGACTCTGCTATATTTGATTAATTATTTAGCGTACTGTGATGAGAAATTTTTGCACCACTCTCTTCATCCTCAATTTCAGCACAGTTGAGAATGTACACTTACGGCCAGCTCAACTCTTCTGGGGGTAACATGCTGGGAGGAAGCATCTTAAGTGACCATTTACACCGAACACAAAAGAATCAAACTGATCCCCTACAGCGAGGACAGATGTCAATTCCATTAATCCTCCATGAAGTACAAGTCAGACTGTGTGGGGAAGTTCTTTAAGCTTCATTTATCAAAAAATGTGATTACTGAAAATCACTATTAACATATATAATGCTTTAGATCGTATATATTCTGATTATAGAGGTGAATAGTTCACATATTTGGTTTAACTTACAGTACTAATCTACTTTCTATATAAATATTTTTTGTTATGCTCGATTTCAAATCAGCATCTTTACACATATTTGTCTTTTGTTTTATATACTGGCATTTTGGTTCATCTTCTCTTTGAAAGTAGAGATTCCAAATTTTTTATGTAAAGAGCTAGGAAATCTAGTTTAGGTGTACAGAATATGACCAATGACCTGGGGATCTTAGTTCACAGGCCAAACTAAGTGCTGTGTTTTGTTTGGATATATTGCATGGCTTTCACAAATGAGATGTTATAAAATATATATATATATATATATATATATATATATATGTACACACACACACACACACACACACACACACACACACACACACACACACACACACACACACACACACACACACACACACACACACACACACTATATTACCAAAAGTATTGGGACGCCTGCCTTTACATGCATTTGAAATTTAATGGCATCCCATTCTTAGTCCGTAGGGTTCAATATTGAGTTGGCCCACCCTTTGCAGCTATAACAGCTTCAACTCTTCTGGGAAGGCTGTCCACAAGGTTTAGGAGTGTGTCTATGAGAAAGTAAGTGCATTTGTGAGGTCAGGCACTGATGTGAACGAGAAGGCCTGACTCACAGTCTCCACTCTAATTAATTTCAAAGGTATTCTGTGGGGTTGAGGTCAGTGAGTTCCCTTCACTGGAACTAAAGGGCCAAGCCCAACCCCTGAAAAATAACTCCACATCATAATCCCCCTCCACCAAATGATTTGGACCAGTGCACAAAGCAAGATCCATAAAGACATGGATGAGCGAGTTTGGGGTGGAGGAACTTAACTGGCCTGCACAGAGTCCTGGCCTCCACCCGATAGAACACCTTTGGGATGAATTAGAGTGGAGACTGTGAGCCAGGCCTTCTCGTTCACATCAGTGCCTGACCTCACAAATGCACTTCAGGAAGGATGGTCAAAAATTCCTATTGACATACTCCTAAACTTTGTGGACAGCCTTCCCAGAAGAGCTGAAGCTGTTATAACTACAAAGGGTATTCCAACTCAATATTGATACTAATAATTGAACCCTGCAGACTAAGACTAATGCCATTAAAGTTCATGTATGTGTAACGACAGGCATCCCAATACAATATTTTGGTAATTGATATTCCTAAAATAGGAAATAGGAGCAATAAATAGACTCTGTGAGATAACATAAGAACAGTGTATTTTATCTGCAGAGAAGTACACACTACTAAAAAAAATTAAAGGAACACTTTTTAATCAGATAATATCATCAAGTCAATTAAACTCCTGGGATATTGATCTGGCCAGTTAAGTAGCAGAGGAGGTTGTTAATCAGTTTCAGCTGCTTTGGTGTTAATGAAATTAACAATAGGTGCACTAGATGGGCAACAATGAGACGACCTCCAAAACAGGAATGGTTTTACAGGTGGAGGCTACTAATCTTTTATGACTGTTTTTCACTAGTTTTGCATTTGGCTAGGGTCAGTGTCACTACTGATAGCATGAGGTGATACCTGGACCCTACAGAGGTTGTACAGGCAGTCCAACTCCTCCAGGATGGCACATCAATACGTGCCATTGTCAGAAGGTATGCTGTGTCTCCCAGCACAGTCTCAAGAGCATGGAAGAGATTCCAGGAATCAGGCAGTCACTCTAGGAGAGCTGGACAGGGTCCTTAACCCATCAGCAGGACCAGTATCTGCTTTGTTTGTGCAAGGAGGAACTGGATGAGCACTGCCAGAGCCCTACAAAATGACCTCCAGTAGGCACTGGTGTGAATGTCCCTCACCAAACATTCAGAAACAGACTTCATGAGGGTGGCCTGAGGGCCTAATGTCCTCTAGTGGGCCCTGTGCTCACTGCCTGGCACTGTGGAGCTCGATTGGAATTTGTCATTGACAGAATTGGCAGGTCTGCCACTGGCGCCCTGTGCTTTTCACAGATGAGAGCAGGTTCACCCTGAGTACATGTGAAAGACGTGAAAGGGTCTGGAGAAGCCATGGAGAACATTCGGCTGCCCGTAAAATCGTTCAGCGGTTTGATAGTGGGTCAGTGATGGTCTGGGGAGGCATATCCATGAAGGGACACACAGACCTCTACAGGCTGGACAATGGCACCCTAACTGCCATTAGGTATTGGGATGAAATCCTTGGACCCATTGTCAGACCCTACACTGCTGCAGTGGGTCCTGGTTCCTCATGGTGCATAACAATGCCTGGCCTCATGTGGCGAGAGTATGCAGTCAGTTCCTGGAGGATGAAGGAATTGATACCATCGAATGGCCCCTACGCTCGCCTGAACTAAATCCAATAGAACACCCCTTGCACATTATGTTTTGGTCCATTCGACAACGCCAGTTGCACCTCAGTCAGGAGCTCAGTGATACCCTGGTCCAGATCTGGGAGGAAATACGCCAGGACACCATCTGTGGTCTCATTAGGAGCATGCCCCAACATTGTCAGGCTTTCCTACAAGCACCTGGGGGCCATACAATCTACTGAGTACCATTTTGAGTTGCTGCAATGAAATTTCAGCAAAATGGACTAGCCTGCTGCATAATTTTTTCACTTTGATTTTCGGGGTGTCTTTGAATTCAGCCCTCTGAAGGTTGATAACTTTCATTTCCATCAAATGATGTGGTATCCTAACACATTACCCAGTCCATATCAGTATAGATATCCAGCATGATATTTTTCCCCATTAAGATCTGATGTGTTTTCAAGGTGTTCCTTGAATTTTTTTGAGCAGTGTATACAGTATATATACAGTGCCTTGCAAAAGTATTCAACCCCTTGGCATTTTTCGTGTTGCCTCACAAACTGGAATTAATATGGATTGTTAGAGGATTCGCGTAATTTAATTTACAGAACATGCCCACAACTTTGAAGATTTTTTTTTTTTTTTTTTATTGTGAAGCAAACAAATAGGACAAAATAACAGAAAAAGTCAATGTGCATAACTATTCACCCCCCCTAAAATCAATACTTTGTAGAGCCACCTTTTGCGGCTATCACAGCTTCAAGTCACTTTGGATGAGTCTCTATGAGCTTGCCACATCTTACCACTGGGATTTTTGCCCATTCCTCCTTGCAAAACTGCTCTAGCTCCTTCAAGTTGGAAAGTTGGATGGTTTGCGCTTGTGAACAGCAATCTATAAGTCTGACCACAGATTTTCTATTGGATTGGATATTGGATTGAGGTCTGGGCTTTGACTAGGCCATTTACATGTTTCCCCTTAAACCACTCAAGTGTTGCTTTAGCAGTGTGTTTGGGGTCATTGTCCTGCTGGAAGGTGAACCTCCATCCTAGCCTCAAATCGCACACAGAGTGGTACAGGTTTTGCTATCCCTGTATTTAGCACCATCCATCTTTCCCTCAACTCTGACCAGTTTCCCAGTCCCGACTGCTGAAAAACATCCCCACAGCATGATGCCACCACCATGTTTCACTATTGGGATGGTGTTCTTTGGGTGACGTGATGTGTTGGGTTTGCGCCAGACATAGCATTTTCTTTGATGGCCAAAAAGTTCAATTTTAGTCCCGTCAAACCAGAGCACCTTCCTCCATACATTTTGGGAGTCTCCTTCATGCCTTTTTGCAAACTCAAAACGTGCCATTTTGTTTCTTGCTGAAAGTAATGGCTTTTTTCTGGCCACTCTGCCATAAAGCCCACCTCTATGGAGCGTACAGCTTATTGTTGTCTTATGTACAGATACTCCAGTCTCTGCTGTGGAACTCTGCAGCTCCTCCAGGGTTACCTTGGGTCTCTGTGCTGCCTCTCTGATTAATTCCCCTCCTTGCCTGGTCCGTGAGTTTTGGTGTGCGGCCGTCTCTTGGCAGGTTTGTTGTTGTGCCATGTTCTTTCCATTTGGTTATGATAGATTTGAGGGTGCTCCTAGGGATCATCAAAGATTTGAATATTTTTTTATAACCTAACCCTGACTTGTACTTCTCAACAACATTGTCCCTTACTTGTTTGGAGAGTTCCTTGGTCTTCATGGCAGTGTTTGGTTAGTAGTGCCTCTTGCTTAGGTGTTGCAGCCTCTGGGGCCTTTCAAAAAGGTGTGTATATGTAATGACAGATCATGTGACACTTAAATTGCATACAGGTGGACATCATTTCACTAATTGTGTGACTTCTGAAGGTAATTGGTTGCACCAGAGCTTTTTATGGGCTTCATAACAAAGGGGGTGAATACGCACATGCCATTCATCAGTTTTTTATTTCTGAAAAATAGTTTTATGTATATATTTTTCTAATTTTACTTCACCAACTTAGACTATTGAGTTCTGATCCATCACATATAATTCAGATTAAAAAAATATTGAACTAAAGGCTGTTATGTAACAAAATAGGTAAAAAGCCAAGGGGTGTGAATACTTTTGCAAGGCACTGTAAAGAGTATATATATATTTTGAAAAGACAGTATGAGTTTCACAGAATAACTCAGGATCGCCCCAATGGCAGCACATAATAGATAACTCAAGTGCAGTTCCAAGTCCGTAGATAAGATTATAGTCAGTAAGCAAGTAATGGTGTTCTGAGAAAGCCGTAACACAGGCTGAGCTCAGAAGACAGACCAGAATCACAACGGGAACTGCAGACAATAAGACAATAGACGTAAGCATTGTTTGGGTGCACAGAGCAGAATTTAAATTTGCCACCTAGTGATGGCCAAGGAAGGTTTGAACATGCTACATTTTCTAGCTTGGTCAGCAGATGGTGTGGATTCTTATCTAACCAGAGCATTTCTGGTCTGAAAACACAGCAGTAAGGGAGCTGTTTGGGAGGAGAGTGGTTTCTTACAAAGCAACAGCATACTTGCAGCTCCTATTAACAATGAATATGCCACTGCTGTGTGAGGTAGCAATAATATGGACAGTCATGCAATGACTGATAAATACCATAGGCAGCAAATACTTGTTACAATATTGCTGTGTATCATTTTACAGCTGCCTAGTGCTTTTGAAAATATCTAATCCTGCTGGTTTCATCATTATAACATAAAATTACACTGAAGAGTGTAGCACGCTCCCATAAAATGCATTTTTGTTTTGTATTTCCTTCTTATTTACCATAAGGCAATTGTAGGCCAGCGCCTATGACCATAGGTACCTTAGGAAAGGGGACCAAAGCCCCATGTTTTTTAATTTATCTAATTATTTTTTATTGCACAGCACTTTTACTGTAAAACAGGCAACACAACTGACTGTAGAATAGTGGAAACATTTGCAGCACATTACTGACAGTTCACCAAATAATTTTCTTTGTTCCTAAGGCCGCGTACACACGGTACACATGGTCCGACAGACTCTCCACGGGCTTTCGACGGACTTTTGACGGATTTCCGACTGACTTTTTAACGACCGGACTTGCCTACACACGATCACACCAAAGTCTGACGGATTTGTACGTGATGACGTACACCGGACTAAAATAAGGAAGTTGATAGCCAGTAGCCAATAGCTGCCCTAGCGTCGGTTTTTGTCTGTCGGACTAGCATACAGACGAGCAGATTTCTGGGTTCAGTGGAGTTACGACGTAAAGATTTGAAGCATGTTCCAAATCTAAAGTCTGTCAGATTTGCGACTGGAAAAGTCTGCTGAAAGTCCGGTGAAGCCCACACACGATCGGATTGTCTGCCGGATTTGGTCCGTCGGCGTCCGTCGGACAAGTCCGGTCGAAAAGTCCGACCGTGTGTACGCTGCATAAGAGTTGCTAATCTGTGGCCCATATGGGTAGCCAGCAGTTGGGTGTAAAATCTACCTACCTGTAGGAACTTAAAGTAGTCCTAAGCCTGTTCTCTACAAGCCGTAAAGGATGTTCTGTACAATGACCAATGTTACATATACAGTTCATGCAAGATGGATAGTATTGGACCATGTAAACTTACAATGGGCTTGTTCAGTTCGGCAGTCACCAATGGCCCCATTAATATTTCTGCCCAGGGCCTCATATGTCAAAAACTTCTTTTGAACTGTTCATTTTACATCTGAGCAGTATATTTATATCTCAACCCTTGCAGGATAAATATAACTAAACTAAGCATTTTATTCCCCTACCACAGTTCTGTCTAAATGTGTGTGATTCATTGACTGACTTGTAATGCCAGCTGACCAGATCATTCATTTTATGTTAATGTATGAATCATTCCCTTTGTTCTAGCACTTTATTACTGCCCTTGATGCTGTATATGGTACTGTGCACAAGCACAATCAGCAGGCCTAATGTTTACTTCGTATTTCTTACTTCTTTTTGAATGCAATGGTTGTAGTGATATTTTTCTTCAGATTATGCACCAACATTAATGCATTTTGTTAGGACTAGTGTAAAGCCTATAGAGTAATAAGACCATGGGGGTTATTTACGAAAGACAAATCCACTTTGCACTACAAGTGCAGACTACAAGTGCAAAGTGCACTCGAAATTGCACTGAAAGTGCACTTGGAAGTGCAGTCGCTGTAAATCTGAGGGGTAGATCTGAAATGTGGGGAAGCTGTGCTGATTTTATTATCCAATCATGTGCAAGCTAAAATGCTGTTTTTTATTTTCCTTGCATGTCCCTCTCAGATCTACAGCGACTGCACTTCCAAGTGTACTTTCAGTGCATTTTCAAGTGCACTTTGCACTTGTAGTGCAAAGTGGATTTGCCTTTCGTAAATAACCCCCATATCTTTAACCACTTGCCGACCGCCTCACGCCAATGTACGTCAGCAGAATGGCATGGGCAGGCAGAATCACGTACCTGTACGTGATCTGCCTCCCGCAGGTGGGGGGTCCGATCGGAGACCCCCCCGGTGCCCGAGGCGGTCGGCTTTGGTCTGCGAGCGATGAGAAGTGAGGGGGAGACCATCTATTCGTGGTCCCCCCCTCGCGATCACTCCCAGCCAATGAGAATCATTCCTCTGCTGCTGTATGCTAAACAGCAGCAAAGGAAATTATGTCATCTCTCCTCGGCTCAGTATTTTCCGTTCCGGCGCCGAGGAGAGAAGACTGGAATGTGAGTGTAAAACACTACACACACAGTAGAACATGCCAGGCACACTTTGCCCCCCAGACCCCCCCCCCCGATCACCCCCCAATCACCCCCCCCCCCCCCCGTCACACTGACACCAAGCAGTTTTTTTTTTTTTCTAATTACTGCATGGTGTCAGTTTGTGACAGTTAGTGTGGTAGGGCAGTTAGTGTTAGCCCCCTTTAGGACTAGGGTACCCCCCTAACAAAGTTTTAAGCCCTTGATCACCCCCCATCACCAGTGTCGCTAAGCGATCATTTTTCTGATCGCTGTATTAGTGTCACTGGTGACGCTAGTTAGGGAGGTAAATATTTAGGTTCGCCGTCAGCGTTTTATAGCGACAGGGACCCCCATATACTACCTAATAAATGTTTTGACCCCTTGATTGCCCCCTAGTTAACCCTTTCACCACTGATCACCGTATAAGTGTTACGGGTGACGCTGGTTAGTTCGTTTATTTTTTATAGTGTCAGGGCACCCGCCGTTTATTACCGAATAAAGGTTTAGCCCCCTGATCGCCCGGCGGTGATATGCGTCGCCCCAGGCAGCGTCAGATTAGGGGTTTTTTTTTGGTAGCATTTTGGTGAACTGGCAAGCACCAGCCCCAGGCAGCGTCAGGTTAGCGCCAGTACCGCTAACACCCACGCACGCACCGTACACCTCCCTCAGTGGTATAGTATCTGAACGGATCAATATCTGATCCGATGAGATCTATACCAGCGTCCCCAGCAGTTTAGGGTTCCCAAAAACGCAGTGTTAGCGGGATCAGCCCAGATACCTGCTAGCACCTGCGTTTTGCCCCTCCGCCCGGCCCAGCCCAGCCCACCCAAGTGCAGTATCGATCGATCACTGTCACTTACAAAACACTAAACACATAACTGCAGCCTTCGCAGAGTCAGGCCTGATCCCTGCGATTGCTGTTTTTTTGGTAGCGTTTTGGGGAAGTGGCAAGCACCAGCGGCCTAGTACACCCGTCGTAGTCAAACCAGCACTGCAGTAACACTTGGTGACGTGGCGAGTCCCATAAGTGCAGTTCAAGCTGGTGAGGTGACAAGCACAAGTAGTGTCCCGCTGCCATCAAGAAGAAGACAAACAGGCCCATCGTGCCCATAGTGCCCTTCCTGCTGCATTCGCCAATCCTAATTGGGAGCCCACCACTTCTGCAGCGCCCGTACTTCCCCCATTCACATCCCCAACCAAATGCAGTCGGCTGCATGAGAGGCATTTTTATGTCCTCCCGAGTACCCCTACCCAACGAACCCCCTAAAAAAGATGTCGTGTCCGCAAGCGCGGATATAGGCGTGACACCCGCTATTATTGTCCCTCCTGTCCTGACAATCCTGGTCTTTGCATTGGTGAATGTTTTGAACGCTACCATGCACTAGTTGAGTATTAGCGTAGGGTACAGCATTGCACAAACTAGGCAAACTTTCACAGGGTCTCCCAAGATGCCATCGCATTTTGAGAGACCCGAACCTGGAACCGGTTACAGTTATAAAAGTTACAGTTACAAAAAAAACATGCCATGGGAATATGTGGAATTGCACCCCAAAATACATTCTGTTGCTTCTCCTGAGTACGGGGATACCACATGTGTGAGACTTTTTGGGAGCCTAGCCACGCACAGGACCCCGAAAAACAAGCACCGCCTTCAGGCTTTCTAAGGGCGTAAATTTTTGATTTTACTCTTCACTGCCTATCACAGTTTCAGAGGCCATGGAATGCCCAGGTGGCACAAAACCTCCCCAAATGACCCTATTTTGGAAAGTAGACACCCCAAGCTATTTGCTGAGAGGTATAGTGAGTATTTTACAGACCTCACTTTTTGTCACAAAGTTTTGAAAATTGAAAAAAGAAAAAAAAAATTTTTTTTTCTTGTCTGTCTTCATTTTCAAAAACAAATGAGAGCTGAAGTGGTTAAAAGCAGCATTTTTTTTTTTTTTTTTGAAAAATTCTTCTTATGAAAAATACTGATCTTTTCCACACAGCCTAGTCCGATGCGCTAAGTCTATCGTAGTCGTATCATATGGAGATAAATTAGGTGGAAAATACCTTACAGAATGTATGTAGTATTCAAGTCTACTTTATATCTCACAATATACATTAGACAATAGCTGTAAGGAATGTAAAGTATTTCCTGCAGCCTTCCCTTTCATGATAACGGATTAAATCACAGCAGTTAAATATGAGAAAGCTTTCACTACACCATTTTCAGAGATTTTTTTCTTTCTGGCTTTATATGCTTCTTTGTGAACTCTTCACAATTTTCCAAGCGTTTTGCTTTTTTTTTGCTTGTAACTAAAAGATATAATTACATTTAGTTAAAGCAAAACAATAGGCATAACTTTTTTTTTTTCATATTGGATAGAGTAAGGGACGGTTATAACCCCTCTCTTTTTTTTTCCCACCATCTGTGTCCCATTGAGGAGATTTACCTTCACTTCCTGTCCAATAGCCAAACAGGAAGTGAGAAGAAATCTCTGCAAATTAAGGGAATCCCCTTGGATCCCCCAGATCATCAGAACTAGTGTCCCCATTGGAAGATTATTCCTCTATTACTTTTCTGGAGACCACCCACAATTTTCTTTTACTTTCACTTTTGAGGATAAAGCCAAACAGGACAAATAGAGAGGATGAATCTCCCTAGCAGACAAATAGAGAAGGTGAATCTCCCTAGCAGACAAATAGGGAGGGTGAATCTCCCTAGCAGACAAATAGGGAGGGTGAGTCTCCCTAGCAGACAAATAGAGAGGGTGAATCTCCCTAGCAGACAAATAGACAGGGTGAATATCCCTGGCAGACAAATATGGAGGGTGAATATCCCTATCAGACCAATAGACAGGGTGAATCTCCTTAGCATACAAATAGAGAGGATGAATCTCCCTAGCAGACTAATAGAGAAGGTGAATCTCCCTAGCAGACAAATAGGGAGGGTGAATCTCCCTAGCAGATAAATAGGGAGGGTGAATCTCCCTAGCAGACAAAAAGAGAGAGGGAATTCCTTAGCAGACAAATAGAGAGGGCAAATCTCCCTAGCAGGCAAATAGAGAGGGTGAATCTCCCTAGCAGACAGACAGGGTGAATCTCCCTAGCAGCCAAATAGACAGGGTGAAACTCCCTAGCAGACAAATAGAGAGGGTGAATCTCCCTACCAGACAAATATGGAGGGTGAATATCCCTATCAGACAAATAGACAGGGTGAATCTCCCTAGCAGACAAATAGAGACAGTGAATCTCCCTAGCAGACAAACAGGGTGAATCTTTTTTTTCCCCACCATCTGTGCCCCATTGAAGAGATTTACCTTCACTTCCTGTCCCATAGCCAAACAGGAAGTGAGAAGAAATCCCTGCAAATTAAGGGAATCCCTTTGCATCCCCCAGATCATCAGAACTAGAACAAATAGAGAGGGTGAATCTCCCTAGCAGACTAATAGAGAAGGTGAATCTCCCTAACAGACAAATGGGGAGGGTGAATCTCCCTAGCAGACAAATAGGGAGGGTGAATCTCCCTAGCAGACAAATAGGCAGGGTGAATCTCCCTAGCAGACAAATAGGCAGGGTGAATCTCCCTAGCAGACAAATAGAGAGGGTGAATCTCCCTAGCAGACTAATAGAGAAGGTGAATCTCCCTAACAGACAAATAGGGAGGGTGAATCTCCCTAGCAGACAAATAGGGAGGGTGAATCTCTCTAGCAGACAAAAAGAGAGAGGGAATTCCTTAGCAGACAAATAGACAGGGTGAAACTCCCTAGCAGACAAATAGAGAGGGTGAATCTCCCTAGCAAACAAAAATGGAGGGTGAATCTCCCTAGCAGACAAATAGACAGGGTAACTCTCCCTAGAAGACAAATACAGAGGGCGAATCTCCCTAGCGGACAAATAGACAGGGTGAATCTCCCTAGCAGACACATAGAGAGGGTGAACAGGTGCTCTAATCCTTCTCCACTTTGTACAAAACTTAAAAAAAAATGTTTTGCCTTGAGTTATAAAGAGAAGAGGACGACAGAAAACAAGATGATAGATAGATACCACATATACTCGAGTATAAACCGAGTTTTTCAGCACATTTTTTGTGCTGAAAAAGCCCCCCTCAGCTTATATTCGAGTCTCCCTGCCTCATTGTGCCCATCTGCAGCCTCGTGCACCTGATCTCCCGGCGCTGTGACATGCAGTCTAGTCAGCGGCCATCCAGTGTAACAAAGCCCCGCCTTCTCCTCGTCCTCATCCGTGATAGGCGGAACACTGACTAACTGCTGGGGAACTGAATCAGTGTTCCGTCATGGATGAGGACGAGGAGGAGGCGGGACTTTGTTACACTGGACAGCCGCCGACTAGACTGCATGTCACAGCGCCGGTGTTCTAGAGATCAGGTACATGAGGCTGCAGATGAGCACACTAAGGCATGCAGATGGGCACAGTGAGGCTGCAAATGGGCAGTGTTGACCCTCTTTTCCTTTTATTTCTCACCCTAGGCTTATACTCGAGTAAATACGTTTTCCCAGTTTTTTGTGGTAAAATTAGGTGCCTCGGGTTATATTCGGGTCGGCTTATTCTCGAGTATATACGGTAACATCATCAAAACATGAAGCAAGCCCCGGGAGTCAGTGGAGGACAGAAAAGCTTGGCGCACTATGGTCCATGAGGTCCATAAGAGTCGGAGTACAACTAAACAACTGAACAACAACAATACTTTAACTAAAAGCCGTCCCTTCCCTGCAGAAGGAGAATTCTTATTCCAGTGCAGGTTTAGGAGATATTTACAGTACCTACAGGCCTTATTATAGGCTTACCTGTAGGTACAAGTGGTGTAATAGGGCGTACACACGGTCGGACTTTGTTCGGACATTCCAACAACAAAATCCTAGGATTTTTTCCGACGGATGTTGGCTCAAACTTGTCTTGCATACACACGGTCACACAAAGTTGTCGGAAAATCCGATCGTTCTAAACGCGGTGACGTAAAACATGTACGCCGGGACTATAAACGGGGCAGTGGCCAATAGCTTTCATCTCTTTATTTATTCTGAGCATGCGTGGCACTTTGTCCGTCGGATTTGTGTACACACAATCGGAATTTCCGACAACGGATTTTGTTGTCGGAAAATTTTATCTCCTGCTCTCCAACTTTGTGTGTCGGAAAATCCGATGGAAAATGTCCGATGGAGCCCACACACGGTCGGAATTTCCGACAACACGCTCCGATCGGACATTTTCCATCGGTGCGGATCAGTGATGATCCGCCCCGTGAATATCCGCTTGCTCAGCGGGGATCGCTCCGCCGATCCCCGCTGAGCAGGAAAATGACAGGTCCGTCGCTGACCTGTCAGAGCGCCGCTCTCCCCTATGGGGGATCGGGTGACGACTGACTCTGCGGTCCGTCGTCACCCGATCCGATAACGGATGGAAAAGTAGGTTTTTCCTCCGTTACACTTTTTCGGATTGGAGTGGGTCGGATGTCAGCGGACATGTCACCGCTGACATCCGATGCTCCATAGATGTCTATGGAGGGTCCGTCCAGGTCCGCCTAAAAAACTGACAGGCGGACCTGAACGGATCGGCCGTGTGAAAGGGGCCTTACAATTACTGCAAAAGATTTATTTTTTTAATGGCTTCCTTATTGCCTTGCTTGTATGATTAAGGCCTGCATATTTCTTTTTGTAATGTATCATTTCATAATAAAATAATTACAAACAATGAGCCTTAAAATGGCCCTTGCATTCCTTTTGTTATCCTAGCAAACAGTACCTTTGCATACCCAAATAGCAAGCAATTGTGCTGCAAGTTTGAAAATAACTTAAGCTATTGCTAGACTTGCCAGGCTTCACAAGTTTGTTGCACAATTGCAGCAAGTCTGCACTGCATGACTCCAGATCAACTTTCTTTGCAAACATTCTGCAACTCTGCTGCAAGTTCAGGTTCAGTTATGTTGTGCAATAGTCATCCCACCACAGGGGTCACCGTGGCTGAATTTTCATGCTGTAGACTTGCAGAGCTCTTGCTGTAGACTCACCACTGCAACTTTACTCTTGCTAGAGCCTTGCCATGCAAATTTGCTACAAATTGGAAAACTGTACACTAGACTTTGTGCTTCAAGTGCTCTGCAAGTGTACAACTTGCTTATGAAAATTTGCAGCAAGTTAACAGACTTACAATTCAACACTGCCACAAATTTGTGGCAAGATATGCTTGCTATCTGGGTAGAGGCCTTTTTTCACTCTGTATCTCTCTCTTGCATATCACAGCTCTCTAGCAATCGAAAATGCACAGGTACAGTTAGATAGAATAGAAAAAGGAACAGCGAGCAGCTATACGAACTACGTCTATTTACAAAATGTTCAACAGTGATACGTTTTTTTTTTTTCATTGTCAACTTATGTATATGTTGTTATGTTGTTATAAAATTAGTGGAATTATTGCATTCAACACATTCACCTAAAAGATATGAAAAGGTGCGTTTGAAAAAAAAACAAAAAAACAAACATGTCATACTTACCTCCTCTGTGCAGTTGGTTTTGCACAGAGTGGCCCCGATCCTCCTCTTCTGGGGTCCCTCAGTGGAGCTCCTGGCTCCTCCTCTTCTCGAGTGCCCCGTTGGAGAGCCGCTCTCCCTCAGGGCACTCATGCGGGCACGCTCCCGTGTCCTGCTGCTGAGTCCATCCACACAGACAGCAGGACTCGGCCCCAGCCCTCGCGTCATTGGAGTTGATTGACAGCAGCAGGAGCCAATGGTTGCGCTGCTATCAATCTATAAAATCAGGACCTGAGACACCGGCTGGAGCTGGTGTGCTCGTCCCCATCGCTGGAAAGACTGGGTTCAGGTAAGGAAAAGGGGGGCTCTGGGGGGCTGCTGCATCACAGGAGGTTTTTCACTTTAATGCATTGAGGTGAAAAACCCAAGAGGGTTTACAACCCCTTAAGCTTCTTGCAATTGGATAGAAGCTACTACAAAGACATGGTTTCCAAAACAATCAAAAACTTTGCACTTATCCACACTTCAATCACTTCACAAGGTTTCATTTTTGCCACTGCATCAAAACAAAGCATTGTGGCCCTGGCATGTGTACCACCCTCTCCAGCTTGGTCAAGAGGGGGCTCAACTGCCTATTTTTAACGACCCCAAGCTGCATGTATGAGTGATCCCTAAAGGATGTCTTATATGCAGCGTGGTAGCAAACAAAGTAGTAGTAGAGGGAGAAAATATCCAGTTGCATCATGGTCGCTGCATATTTTTCTTTTTTCAGGCTCACCTATGGTGTACTAAGCATGCTGCTGGCAACACAAATGACATGCAGCTGGCATGTAGGAACAAAACAAATACATAATTATTGAGTTATTTTTCCCAGGAAGTGTTCTGGCTTTCAGATACTGCATTAGGCTCATGCTATGTAGCCCTCATAGACACAACTGGTGCATAACTTTAAGGAAAAGTACCTTTTGCTCTTGTACACAACCGCTTTCTCCCAAGGAAATTTCTATAAATCACTCATTGGCAGTGGGCATCTGGGAGCTGCACAATGCACAATCTGTTCAGCAGTGAAAGCAAGTGTCTTATTTACAACTGTATATTAAACACTATCATGGGTTTAATTGAATCATGTATGATAAGAAACGAAGGATAAAAAGATGCACAATCCCTGCAGGTCATGAGAAGTTTGCCGCTCCATTGTCACGCATTTTCTGTTAGCAAAAGCTCATGCTTCAGATTAACTGCTCCTCGATGTGCTGAGAATAGAAACCATTTAGGGCTGTTCTCAACTGGCCAGTGACCGGACATTTATTTTCCACTCTTTTCCACCCCAAAGGGACTCTCTCCTGGCCGACACTGTGAAATAATCAATGGATATGCAAATGAACATTTACATTTCTGTAAAAACCTATTTGCACATGAATAGAGTGATCTGGTGCACAATTCCCTAGCCATTTATTCCTATCTGTCCTGGTGACTTGATGGAATCCAGTTATAGAAGTCAGTTATACTTTTACCACACGAAAGAACTAAAAGTTCCTGTAGCCCAGTGAACCCGTGTTCAAATACCCAATCATGTGTAGGGGAATTTAAATATATATGCACATGATTGAACAATAAGTGTGAAAACAGCTCCAGGAGGTAAGTTAAGGTCCAACCCCATCATGTTCCCACACCACCTGCCACCAATAAACTGTTTTTTTTTTTAAAGCTCCTAACACAAAGAAAAATCTGCTTTCGCATACATTAATCCCCCATGGTGTCTCTTTAGGTAGTGGTGACTGGTGATGGACAGTTCCTCTCTCTGCTCTCTGCTGCTCAGATGACTGGTCTCTTGTAGATACTTCCAGGAAGAGACATTGGCACTGCAGAATAGACCCGCCTATGCTACAGAAGACCTGGGACCTGAGGTGTCCTATGACTATATTTTTAGATACGTATTTGAGGATTTGGGGTAGTTTTGTAATAAAACTATAGATTAGGTACAGGGGTGACATTTTTTTTCTCTCCCAAATACATCTGCATTCACAAATTCAGCACAACACATTTTATTATTGCTCCACAAAATAAAAAGGAGAAATTGTGTTCAGTAAGTGAACATTCATAGCTGCATTTACAGTAACCTGATCGCTCTCCTTGGGACTACAAGCTCCATAATTTGCAGTGCCATTGGGTATGGGCAGCCCTTGCAAGCCACTTCCAATCATTTGCAAAAGACACATTTATTGATTTCGGGCTGCCTGTGCCTGCCGGCGCAAGTGGTGTAGTTACATCAGCCTGTAGTTCTCTAACAGGGTCCCTTAACAAAAGGGTGGCCATAGGACCCTGCAAGCCAAGGAGTCAAGTGAGAGAGAAGAAAAAAGGAGGCCTTCTTCGGACCACCCCTGGTCAGTTTAGGCAGCGTGACACACATGGTCTTTGTATATAACCTACTATCCGGAATTACTACCTTTTTACAACAATACCGCCTGCACGAGCACAGGAGAATATCTTTTCTGTTCATACCTAAGCCAAGGAGTCACCCTTACAACAGAAATTAGGCATTTTTCTCTCCAGGTCGACTGCTGTTCATTCATACAGAATAGATTGAATCAAGAAAATGCTGCATTATGGCAGCCAGATGGTACTGATGATTATACAAAATAAGCATTTATTTCCTATGATCAACAGCTCCATCTATTGGCCACAATGTGGTATTTCCCTTATGCGCTCTATTCTGTATGAATGAAAAACATGCAATCAGGAGGGAGAAAAGCCTAATAACAAACAAATTTGCCCCCAAATTCACACAGAACATGCAGTTTTACAGGAGGCATAGCTCTGCCATTTTTTATACAGTGCCTTGAAAAAGTATTCCCACATTTTCCACATTTTGTCATGTTACAACCAAAAAGGTAAATGTATTTTATTGGGATTTTATGTGATAGACCAACACAAAGTGGCACATTATTGTGAAGTGTAAGGAAAATGATAAATAGTTTTAAACATTTTTTTACAAATAAATACCTTATTTATTAGCGTATAACACGCGCCCAGAGTTTAGGAGGGTATTTTAAGGAAATAAACTTTTTAAGGAAAAAAACTTACATTTAAATGCCCATCAATGCAGCCTTATCAGTGTCCATCTGCAGCCTTGTCAGTGTCCATCTGCATGCTTGTCCAGTGTCATTTGCAGCCTTGTCAGTGTCATTTGCAGCCTTGTCAGTGTCATTTGCAGCCTTATCAGTGTCCACATACAGCCTTGTCAGTGACATTTGCAGCCTTATCAGTGTCCACATGCAGCCTTGTCAGTGTCATTTGCAGCCTTATCAGTGTCCACATGCAGCCTTGTCAGTGTCATTTGCAGCCTTATCAGTGTCCACATGCAGCCTTGTCAGTGACATTTGCAGCCTTATCAGTGTCCACATGCAGCCTTGTCAGTGTCATTTGCAGCCTTATCAGTGTCCACATGCAGCCTTGTCAGTGACATTTGCAGCCTTATCAGTGTCCACCTGCAGCCTTGTCAGTGTCATTTGCAGCCTTATCAGTGTCCACATGCAGCCTTGTCAGTGACATTTGCAGCCTTATCAGTGTCCACATGCAGCCTTGTCAGTGTCATTTGCAGCCTTATCAGTGTCCACATGCAGCCTTGTCAGTGACATTTGCAGCCTTATCAGTGTCCACATGCAGCCTTGTCAGTGACATTTGCAGCCTTATCAGTGTCCACATGCAGCCTTGTCAGTGACATTTGCAGCCTTTTGAGTGTCCACCTGCAGCCTTGCAGCCTTGTCAGTGTTCATCTGCAGCCTTGTCAGTGACATTTGCAGCCTTGCCCAGGCTGCAGTTAAACTACAGTGACTTGTCAGTGTCACTGCAGTTTGAAAATGGTGCCGCCGGTGCCGAGATACACAGAGCCCGCCCAGAATGGGCGTGACTGTGAGCGGAGCCAAGCGCCGCCCATATACATAGATAGCCGTGTGTACTCGGCTAGGTTCGACTAGCTCCGCTCACAGTCACGCCCAGTCCCTGTGTTATGTCAATCATTGGGCGGGACTGGGCGGGACCGTGAGCAGAGCTAGCCGAACCTAGCCGAGTACACTCGGCTATCTATGTATATCGGCAGCTGGCTCGCTAAGCTCACAAACAGTGGGGGGGGGGGGGGGTCGGCGTATAATACGCACCCACGATTTCCCCCTGATTTTAACGGGAAAAAAGTGCGTGTTATACTCCGATAAATACGGTATCTGAAAAGTGTGGTGTGCATTTGTATTCAGCCCCCTTTACTCTAATACCCCTAACTAAAATCTAGTGGAACCAATTGCCTTCAGAAGTTACCTAATTAGTAAGGAGCGTTCACCTGTGTGTAATTTAATCTCAGTATAAATACAGCTATTCTGTGAAGCCCTCTGAGGTTTGTTAGAGAACCTTAGTGAACAAACAGCATCATGAAGGCCCAGGAACATACCAGACCGGTCAGGGATAAAGTTGTGGATAAGTTTAAAGCAGGATAGGTTATAAAAAAATATCTCAAGCTTTGAACATCTCACGGAGCACTGTTCAATCCATTATCCGAACATAGAAAGAGTATGGCACACCTGCAAACCTACCTAGACATGGCCGTCCACCGAAACTGACAGGCCGGGCAAGGAGGGCATTAATTAGAGAAGTAGCCAAAAGGCTCATGGTAACTCTGGAGAAGTTGCAGAGATCAACAGCTCAGGTGGGAGAATCTGTCCACAGGACAACTATTAGTCATGCATTCCACAAATCTGGACTTTATGGAAGAGTGTCAAGAAGAAAGCCATTGTTGAAAGAAAGCCATTGTTGAAAGAAAGCCATAAGAAATCTCGTTTGCAGTTTGGGAGAAGCCATGTGGGGGACACAGCAAACATTTGGAAGAAAGTGCTCTGGTCAGATGAGACCAAAGTTGAACTTTTTTGGCCTAAAAGCAAAATGCTATGTGTGGCAGAAAACTAACACTGCACTTCACCCTGAACACACCATCCACACCGTGAAACATGGTGCTGGCAGCATTATGTTGTAGGAATGCCTTTCTTCAGCAGGGACAGGGAAGCTGGTGAGATTTAATGGGAAGATGGATGGAGTCAATTACAGGGCAATCTTGAAAGAAAACCTCATCAGAGTCTGGAAAAGACTTGAGACTGAGGTTCGGCTTCCAACGGGACAACAACCCTAAACATCCAGCCAGAGCTACAATGGGATGATTTAGATCAAAGCATATTCATGTGTTCGAATGGCCTAGTCAAAGTCCAGACCTAAATCCAATTGAGAATCTGTGGTAAGACTTGCTGTTCACAGACGCTCTCAATCCAATCTGACAGAGCTTCAGCTATTTTGCAAAGAAGAATGGGCAAAAATGTCACTTTCTAGATGTGCAAAGCTGGTAGAAACATACCCAAAAAGACTTGCAGCTGTAATTGCAGTAAAAGGTGGTTCTACAAAGTATCGACTCAAATTGTGAGCATGCAGGAAAGGGGGCACTGCCTCAGGTGAACTGAGAAAGAACTGTCACCTTGTCAACTGTCAGCGTCTTTGGCATAGCTAGCAGCTGTCTGATTACATTTATTATTTTATAAAACCAGTAGTGTTAAAAAAAAAGTAGTTGTGGTTTTAACCAATCATTTTTTGCTTACATACTTTAGGCTAACTGCTATCCCTATTTCTCATCTTATAATGTTGGGAGGAATGCTTTGGCTACACCTTATTGGTAAGATTACTTGTATAATTTAAATGAAGGCAGGACATTTTAAAATAAAAGTGTTATATTTTTTTCAAAAACATAAATTCAAAATGCAAAAAAAGGGAAGAAAGAAAAAATGATAGATAAAAAAAATGTGTATGTGTTGGGGGGGTGACTAGGCAGACTTTTGAGGTAGCCAAGAATTACAAATTTGTTATATAAAAATTTTTATTGTTTTTATTAAAACACCATTTTAAAATCAAAGTCCTATATACATGCATTTTTTTTATATAGATTTTTTTTTACAATAAACCATTATATTTTACTTTGACACATATGCCTTTCGATGCACCGAACAACAGGATCTTAATTCCTCTACACGTTTCTTGAAAATATTACGCTTCCTCAGAAGGATAGGAGGAGGCTAACTTTGAATAAAATACAAATATAATTACAAAACTTATCATGTTTTTATATCTATGGCTGAATTCACAATACATTCTCCTTCGTATTTATATTATTTATATTACATACTGGGTGGCTGTGAGTTCTGAGTGATTTGGTATGATTTTGGAAACATGTACAGCACCATGTTTGGTTTATAGGTTTAGATACCCTTTAATATTCTGCTACTTTAGTAAATCACCACCATATTTAAGCATTGTAGATGCAGATACTAGAATCCGATTGAATTACATCATAGATAATGTTTTAAATGAAAAACATATGAGAAAGAGGTTGTAAGCAGAGCTGGCGAACTATTTTATATATATATATATATATATATATATATATATATATATATATATATATATATATATATATACTCTGAGCAAAATTATAAATGCAACACTTTTGTGTTTGCCCCTATTTATCATGAGCTGAACTCAAAGATCTACGACTTTCTCTATGTATACAAAAGGCCTATTTCTCTCAAATATTCACAGATCTGTCTAAATCTGCGTTAGTGAGCACTTCTCCTTTGCCGAGATAATCCATCCACCTCACAGGTGTGGCATATCAAGATGCTGATTAGACATCATGATTATTGCAGAGGTGTGCCTTAGGCTGGCCACAATAAAAGGCCACTCTAAAATGTGCAGTTTTATCACACAGCACAATGCCACAGATGTCGCAAATTTTGAGGGAGCGTGCAATTGGCATACTGACTGCAGCAATGTCCACCAGAGCTGTTGCCCTTGAATTGAATGCTCATTTCTCTACCACAAGCCGTCTCCAAAGGAGTTTCAGAGAATTTGGCAGTACATCTAACTGGCCTCACAACCACAGACCATGTGTAACCACACCAGCCCAGTACCTCCACACCCAGCATCTTCACCCCCAAGATCGTCTGAGACCAGCCACCCGGACAGCTGCTGCAACAATTGGTTTGCATAACCAAAGAATTTCTGCACAAACTATCAAGCCGCGTACACACGAGCGGACTTTTCGACAATTCGACCGTCAGTGGGCTTCATCGGACCTGCAGCGGACTTTTTCGGTCGAAAATCTAACGGACTTTAGATTTGGAACATGCTTCAAATCTTTCTAACGGACTCAAGTCCGGTTGAAAAATCTGCTCGTCTGTATGCTAGTCCGACGGACAAAAACCGACGTTAGGGCAGCTATTGGCTACTGGCTATCAATTTCCTTATTTTAGTCCGGTCGTACGTCATCACGTACGAATCCGTCGGACTTTGGTGTGATCATGTGTAGGCAAGTTCGGTCGTTAGAAAGTCCGTCGAAGCCTTTGTTGTCAAAAAGTCCAACCGTGTGTACACGGCATCAGAAACTGTCTCAGGGAAGCTCATCTGCATGCTCGTCGTCCTAATTGGGGTCTCGACCTGACCGTAGTTCGTCGTCGTAACCGACTTGAGTGGGCAAATGCTCACATTCGATGATGTCTGGCACTTTGGAGAGGTGTTCTCTCACGGTTTTCACTGTACAGGGTAGATGGCAGACAGCGTGTATGGCGTTGTGTGGGTGAGTGGTATGCTGATGTCAACGTTGTGGAACAAGTGACCCATGGTGGCAGTGGGGTTATGGTATGGGCAGGCGTATGCTATGGACAACGAACACAGGTGCATTTTATTGATGGCATTTTGAATGCACAGAGATAACTTGACGAGATCCTGAGGCCCATTGTTGTGCCAATCATTCACGACCATCACCTCATGTTGCAGCATGATAACGCAGGGCCCTATGTTCCAAGGATCTGTACACAATTC
This sequence comes from Aquarana catesbeiana, assembly GCF_042186555.1. NCBI lineage: Eukaryota > Metazoa > Chordata > Amphibia > Anura > Ranidae > Aquarana > Aquarana catesbeiana. The sequence goes on along the minus strand of NC_133326.1, from coordinate 362,137,586 downwards.
TTGGAAGCTGAAAACATCCCAGTTCTTGCATGGCCAGCATACTCACCGGACATGTCACCCATTGAGCATGTTTGGGATGCTCTGGATCGGTGTATACGACAGCATGTTCCAGTTCATGCCAATATCCAGCAACTTCGCACAGCCATTGAAGAAGAATGGACCAACATTCCACAGGCCACAATCAACAATCTGATCAACTCTATGTGAAGGAGATGTGCTGCACTGAGTGAGGCAAATGGTGGTCACACCAGACACTGACTGGTTTTCAGACCCCCCCACCCCCCGACCCCCCAATACAGTAAAACTGCACATTTTAGAGTGGCCTTTTATTGTGACCAGCCTAAGGCACACCTGTGCAATAACCATGCTGTCTAATCAGCATCTTGATATGCCACACCTGTGAGGTGGATGGATTATCTCGGCAAAGGAGAAGTGCTCACTAACACAGATTTAGACAGATTTGTGAACAATATTTGAGAGAAATAGGCCTTTTGTGTACATAGAAAAAGTGTTGCTTTTATAATTTTTCTCAGTGTATTTATACTTCTCCTGTGCATTGCTTCTTTTTTCAAAATATGGCAGAGTGGCCCGACGGAAGCCTCTCCTCAGTGCAAGACACATGAAGGTCCGCATGGAGTTTGCTAAAAAACACCTGAAGGACTCCAAGATGGTGAGAAGAATTCTTGTTGGGCAGTGTATTAGTGCTCGAACGAACACACTTAGACCGAATTTTAATGGTTCAAAGAATGTCAGGCAAAATGGTCGGCCCTCGCACATGCTCACTTCATCAAATCTGGCCCTCTTTGAAAAAAGTTTGGACACCCCTGATCTACAGTGAGTACAAGCACTACACTGACACCAGAACACCTAGTTAGGCACATTTAATCCCTTGACCCCCCCCCCACCCGCCAGTTAACTCTTTCACTCCTTGTCACAGCGTCACTAGGTACAGTGTACAGGTTTTTTTACTGATCGCTGTATTGGTGTCACTGGTGACGCTAGATAGCATTAGCAGCAGTCCCAGATAGGGTCAGGGTACCCGCCATATATTCCCTAATAAAGTTTTAACCCCCTGGTCACCCCGTACACTACCCTGTCACAGTGTAATTTGTACAGTGTACAGATCTTTTTTATGATCACTGTATTAGTGTCACAGGTGACGCCAGATAGTGTTAGCATCAATCTCAGACAGCGCCAGCTTGCCCATCACATTTTCACTAATAAATTGTTTCCCTTTAATTGCCAGTAACACTAACACACACACATTCTAAACACCTCCATTACTAGTATAGTCTGAACAGATCAATATCTTTGAGCAGATCAGAACTATACTAGCGTCTCCAATAATATACTGTTTCCAAAAATGCAGCGTTAGCAGGATCAGCCCTGACACCTGCCAGCACCTGTGTTTAGCTCCCCCCAACAAGTGCAGTGTCAGTAGATCACTGTCACTTCCGATACACAGCACATAAAACCGCAGCATTAGCAGAGTCAGGCCTGATCCCTGCTAGAGCCAGCAGTTAAATTTCTTTGTAACAGTTCAAATTTATTGGCTAAAATGTCAAACGAAAGGTACACTAGTGAAGACGCTTACAGGATATGCTTCGGTATATATATTTTTTTCACTTTTCTTGGCAGTGATTTCTTTGTCCACATCGATCAATGTATGCCCATCATTAGAAATGAGTGGATGCAGAGCCGTATATTCTAATGGTGGGCATACCACACACTTTTTCTGGCAGAGATTTCTTCATCCACATCGATCACTGTGAATGGAGGAATCTGTTATGCCGCATACACACGAGCGGACTTTCCAGCATACTTGGTCCTGCGGACCAGAGTCCGCCGCACAATCCGATCGTGTGTAGGCTCCCGCTGACTTTTTTTTCCCAAGCATGTTTCAAATCTTTCCGTCATAAGTCCGCCGGACTCAGTTCCTGACAGAAAGCCCGGTCGTCTGTATGCAGGTCCGATGGACCAGATACGACGCAAGGGCAGGGTACTGCATCTCGCGCTCGCTGCAATAGGAAAAACAAATTTTCCTATTGCAGCGAGCACAGGGCATACCAGGCCCTTAGGTCTGGCATGGATTTTAACGGGAACCCCCTACACCCAAAAAACGGCGTGGGGTCCCCCCTAAGATCCATACCAGACCCCGATCCGAGCATGCAGCCCGGCCAGTCAGGAAAGGGGGTGGGGACGAGCGAGCGCCCCCTCCCTCCTGAACCGTACCAGGCCACATGCCCTCAACATGGGGGGGGTGCTTTGGGGGAGGGGGCGCCCTGCGGGGCCCCCCCACCACAAAGCACCCTGGCCGTTGGTTGTCGGGGTCTGCGGGCGGGGGGCTTATCGGAATCCGGGAGCCCCCAATAATAAGAGGGCCCCCAGATCCCGGCCCCCCACCCTATGTGAATGAGTAAGGGGTACATGGTACCCCTACCCATTTACCAAGGGAAAAAGTGTCAATAATAAAACACACTACACAGGTTTTTGAAGTAATTTATTAGACAGCTCCGGGGGGTCTTCTTCCGGCTTCGGGGGTCCCTCCGGTTCATCTTCACCCGGCGTCCGGTTGGTTCTTCTCCGCTCTCTCTGGCCTCTTCTCCCGGTGTTCCAGTTCTTCTGCCGACTCCTCCGCTATCTTCATGCCACTCTTTTGCCAGCGGAGGCCCGGACTTCTGGCCTCTGGCTTCTGGGCTTCTGGGCTTTTGGCTTCTTCTCTTCTTCCCATGTTGACACGACAGTCTCTCTGGTTGTAATGCTCTCTGAGAGCTCCGATGTGACTTATATAGGTCGAGACCCCGCCCCCTTATGCCATCACAGTCCCTGGGCATGCTGGGACTGTGACGGCATAAGGGGGCGTGGTCACTTGCAGTGCAAAGTGGATTTTCCTTTAAAATCCATGCCAGACCTAAGGGCCTGGTATGCCTCGCGACGGGGTTCGCAAGGTTTCAATCTCGCCGGTAAAAGCGTCGAGATTCACTTCCTTTTCTAGTCCCGTCTTACCCGAGTCACGTTCAAAATGAACGGACTTGTCCGTGTGTGGGCAAGTCCATTCATTCTGAAAGTCCGCCGTAACTCCGGCGAAAGTCCGTCGGAAAAAAGGGCAGACCTAGCCTGCCGGAAAGTCCAGTCGTGTGTAGGCAAGTCCGTCCGTTCAGAAGGTCCGGCGGTAGTCCGCTGGAAAGTCCGGCGGGAAGAACGTCGGACCAAGTCTGCCGGAAAGTCTGCTCATGTGTACGCGGCATTAGGTTCTCTTTTTTCGGCTAACCCACAGGCTGCATGAAAAAAAAGAACATTACAATATATGCCCAACAAAGACCAGCAACGTAATGGTATGTCGCAGGACTTTGAGTGGTTATACCGGGATGATGTGTGGCATAGGCCTCTAATGTTGGGCATAAAATGCCAGGACAGTTCAAACACCCCTCAAATGACCCCTTTTTGGAAAGTAGACACCCTAAGCTTTTTGCTGAGAGGCATGTTGAGTCCATGGAATATTTTATGTTTTGCCACAAGTGTCTGGAAAATGACAAAAAAAATGTTTTCACTTAAATAATATATTGCACACACTGTCCATGGGTATATCTGGAATTACAACCCAAAATACATTCTGCTGCTTCTCCTGAGTATGGGGATACCACATGTAAGAGACTTTTTGGCAGTCTAGCCGCATACAGGACCCCGAAAACCAATCATCGTCTTCAAGCTTTCTAAGGGCATAAAATTGTGATTTCACTTCCTCACTACCTATTACAGTTTTGGAGGCCCTGAAATGTCAAGATAACACAAAACGCCCCACAAATGACCCCATTTTGGAAAGTAGACACCCCATGCTATTTGCTGAGAAGCATGCAGAGTCCATGGAATATTTAATGTTTTGCCACAAGTTTCTGGAAAATAACAAATTTTTTTTTTTTCTTTTACACAAAGTTGTCACTTAAATTATATATTGTTCAAATATGCCATGGGTTTATATGAAATTACACCCCAAAATACATTCTGCTGATTTTCCTGAGTACGGGGATACCACATTTGTGAGACCTTTTGGCAGTCTAGCCGTGTACAGGACCCCAGAAAACCAACAACCAGCTATACACTGGCTATTAAGGACGCCGGCAGGCCGCTGGCTAATGCCCCGTACACACGGTTGGATTTTCCGATGGAAAATGTCCGATCGGAGCGTGTTGTCGGAAATTCCGACCATGTGTGGGCTCCATCGGACATTTTCCATGGGATTTTCCGACACACAAAGTTGGAGAGCAGGAGATAAAATTTTCCGACAACAAAATCCGTTGTCGGAAATTCCGATCGTGTGTACACAAATCCGACGGACAAAGTGCCACGCATGCTCAGAATAAATAAAGAGATGAAAGCTATTGGCCACTGCCCCGTTTATAGTCCCGACGTACGTGTTTTACGTCACCGCGTTTAGAACGATCGGATTTTCCGACAACTTTGTGTGACCGTGTGTATGCAAGACAAGTTTGAGCCAAGATCCGTCGGAAAAAATCCTAGGATTTTGTTGTCGGAATGTCCAAACAAAGTCCGACCGTGTGAACGGGGCATAAGAAGAAAAAAATGCTGGAAACTGGTGCTAAGCAGCGGTTAACAGCGTTTAGGAGAGTTCACCTTTTTTTTCTGCTGGAAAAACTCTCCAAAAAACTCTACAAAACTTTTTTGTTTCAACTCCTAGACGCTGAAGTTCAAAAAACGCTAATAGCCTAAAGTAGTGTGCATGGACACATAGGATAACACTATTTAGCTTCTAGGAGCAGGAAAAAATGCTAATGACAACTAGAAGCTTAAAAAAACGCTACTGTGCATAGAGCCTTAACCTTTTTAGCGGTAATCCCGAGTGTGGCTCGGGTGAATTTTCCATACCAAGAGCGGTAACCCCGAGCCACACTCGGGGCTGCATCGCAATATCCAGGGAAAGTTACTTACCTTGTCCCCAGGATCCTGCAATGTCTCCCCACTGTGTGTGGCGGCTGCGTCTCCTACCTGATGCTCTGTATGCCGAGCTCCTTTCCCTGCGAGGGGAGCGACACACGGGGACGGAGCCCGGGGGGAAATTCAAAAAGTGCAAAACACATACAGAACACTGTAATCTTACAGATTACATTACTGTATCAAATAACAATGAAAGTAACAACAGCAACAATTCTGCAACTGAGCACATTTCAGTGTTTTTGAGCTGATTACATTATTGAATACATTTTGTTATTATTATATTATTATTTTTGATAATTATTTATAGCTATTTATTATATTATAATTTATGATTTTGTGTTTCAAACTTTATCATACCCAGGATGTCTAATAGACTCTTGTTTGGACAGATTTAAGTGAGTTATTCCTAAGAATTACAGGCCTGTAATATAAAATGCCAAATTATAATGCAAAACAATGTACTGCTTTCAGCATCAAAAATAATCATACCGCCAGGGAGGTTAAGGTAGATTTTTGATAAACGGGGAAGTTTTCATGTAAAATATTAGTAGCTCTTACATAAACATACATAGCGGCACTTTTGGAGTATCCTGGAGTCCAGCTTTAAGCGGCAATAGTAAATTAAAAGCGTTTTGTTTGTTTTATATATTAAAATCATTAAAGTTAAATCTTTAAAAACATTTACCTGTCCACAAGGGACATGCTTTTATAGCTGTCTATTATTTCTTTTATGATTTTTAATTTTGTGGTCAATTCCTACATTTCCCTGAACATAAAGGAGCTTAAAGGAACAGAAAAAAAATGCTTGCTGGAATCACCCTATCCTGATAAGTAGCACTGTGCACGGCTGGCACTTACCTGTTTATGTACAGTATATGTTGCGTCAGTTAAAGCTAATCACACAACAAAACATGGCACTTCTGGTAGACTTAATACAATGGATTTAAAAACACTCCTAATAAGGAAGGATTTGACACAAGTCTCAAATCCCCCTACTACTGGCCCAATGCCACTATGTATCCTCATCACAAAGCACTCATTAAGTTTTATTCTAGTTTGTATACAGTACATTGCACATGTAACACAAGTGCAGAATAGGTTGGTATTACTTTGTTGGAAAACGTACTATGTTAGAATCCAGACAAGCAGGTAAAGATATCCTGCTTGCTACATTTTTGGTGCATGTTTGGTGCGGTAATAAAAACACACCAAAAATGCACCTCCCCATTGAAATCAATGGAAACTGCATTAAAAACGTGGCAAAAATGCATCAAAAGCGTACCTGCGGTTGCGTTTTTGAGTCATATGTTTTTTTTCCACAGCTGCAAAATGCACCAGAAACACGGCAAAAACGCATATGCGTTTTCACCACGCTATTGAAGGGAGCAGTATGAAAGTAGCCTAATGCCGTGTACACACGGGCAGACTTTTTGACCGGACTGGTCCAACGGCCTTTCCGACGGACTTCCAACGGACTTTCGAACGAACGGACTTGCCTACACACGATCAGCCAAAGTCCGATGGATTTGTACGTGATGACGTAAGACTAAAATAAGGAAGTTGATAGCCAGTAGCTGCCCTAGCATACAGACGAGCGGATTTTTCGACCAGACTCGAGTCCGTTGGAAAGATTTAAAACATGTTTCATTTCTAGGTCCGTCGGACTTTTGGGGAAAAAAAGTCCGCTGGAGCCCACACATGATCGAATTGTCGCAGGACCAAGTCTGCTGGAAAGTCAGCTCGTGTGTACGCGGCATTAGTCCAGGCAGGGAGCTGCATGCTGTATACCAGTGATCATCAACCCTGTCCTCAGGGCCCACTAACAGGCCAGGTTTGCAAGATAACTGAAATACATCACAGGTGATATCATTTGCTGCTCAGTGATTGCAGTATTCTAGTCTGTATCTCCCCAAGGTAATACATAAAACCTGGCCTGTTAGTGGGCCCTGAGGACAGGGTTGATGACCACTGCTGTATACAATCCGAAAAATATACTAGATCAGTGTTTCTCAACTCCAGTCCTCAAGGCGCCCCAACAGGTCATGTTTTCAGGATTTCCCTCAGATGAACAGCTGTGGTAACTACTAAGGCAGTGAAACTGATCAAATCACCTGTGCAAAATAATGGGAGGCCTGAAAACATGACCTGTTGGGGCGCCTTAAGGACTGGAGTTGAGAAACACTGTACTAGATTGCATCAACTGGTCTGGTGGGTCCCAGCCACCACCTTACATACAACCCAATAAGAACAGGAAGCGAGATGCAAATAGTAGAGTGCAGGAGTTTCTTTTTACTCACAAAATAGCAACAGTGAGATTGATGGATTCACGTATCCCAACCTTTTCAAATTCAACTTGAGGAGGGTCAGGGACACCTGAAACTGTCATCCTCAATGTTTGTAATTATCCTGTCATGTAAGGAAATCTTGTGAAGAGAAATAAACTTGCTACTATTTGCATCTCGCTCCTGGTCCTTATTCGGATTGGATTGTGTATATTCTATATACACTAATCAGTCATAACTTTATGACCACTCACCTAATATTGAGTAGGTCCCACTTTTTCTGCAAAAACAGCCTTGACCCCTTGAAGAATGAACACTACTAGACCTCTGAAGGTTTGCTGTGGTATCTGGAAACAAGCTGTCAGTAGCAGATCGTTTAAGACCCCTTTTACACTGAGGCAGTTTTCAGGCGTTTTAGCAGTAAAAATAGTGCCTGTAAACTGCCTCCAATGCCTCCCCAGTGTGAAAGCCCAAGTGCTTTCACACTGGGGGCACTGGGGTGGTGCGCTTGTGGGACGGGAAAAAAAGTCCTGCAAGCAGCATCTTTGGGGGCGGTGTAGGAGCGGTGCAACATGGGCAGTTTTAACCCTTTCTTTGGCCGCTAGTGGGGGCTTAAAGTACCCTGCTAACGGGCGAAAAGCACTGCTAAAATTACGGTAAAGCGCCGCTAAGACGAGCAGTGATTCACCGCTGCCGCGGCTGCAGTGTGAAAGCAGTCCTGTAAATTTTAAGGTGGGGGCCTCCATGGATTAGACTTGTTTTTCCACAACACCCCACAGATGCCTAATTGGATTGCAGTTGGAGAATTTGGAAGCCAAGTCAACACTTCAAACTTGTTGCTGTGTTCCTCAAACCATTCTTGAACAATTTTTTACAGTGTGACAGGGCGTATTATCCTACAGGCCTTTGCCATCAGGGAATACTGTTTCCATGAAGGGGTGTAGCTGGTCAGCAACAACGTTTAGGTATGTTTTAGGACTGTGCTGCAGTCAGATGTCAGTTTTCGGTCTGAGCAGCCCTACCATACCTTTGGTCGGAGCCACTGAACTGACTATATAAGCTATTATGTTCTGACTCCAGTCAGCGCTCTCAGCCATTGGCTGAAAGTGCTGATCAGGAGCTGGTCGGCTGACCTTCTTCAGTCATAAGCCTTCGACATAAGCCGGCCGAATGGCTGGCTTCTTTTGAACCGGCTGTTGTACACCTGGGTTAGTCGAATGTCAGACATTTTCTATTGAACCAGCCGATGCCGGCTAACATTCTGCCCATGTGTACTAGGCTTTAGACATATTACACATTTAATTTGAATATGACTTGTCTCCCAAGATTTTCTAAGCCCCTTCCTGGATAGTGAGGAAGGGGTGCTTAGAAAATCTGCTCTACATTATTGTACACATTATTTGATTTTCTCCAAACGACGCTAATCTGAATGCATTTAGAAATGCTCTGTAAAACATATATAAACACTGGTTTAACAGTGCCAGTGTGAATGAGGCCTAACTGTCATTTTGCAGGACTTAGAAAGTAAAGCAAAGAATCAAATTGGTTATTATGGCCAATAGATAGCTCTTAGCATAGTTGCCAACAGTCCCGACTTTCCCGGGACAATTCCGATTTTGGGACCCTCATCCCGATCAGAGGCTGTCCCGAATTGGGATTTTCCCAGGGAAATCGGGAGTGTTTGCATTTTACCGTTTTTGAACAAGCATGCTTCAGGAAAATGGCGGCCGGTCCCGCCGCCGCAGCTACAACGCTCCCCCTTGTGTTCAGTAGAAAGGGGAAGGGGGCTTGATCCATGCAGCCAATGAATCGGCTTCTCCTCTCGCACGGATCGGCCCCTCCCTTCTCCACTGAACACACAGCGCTGTAATGGACATGTGCTGGGGCCTGGAGGGCGGTAATGGCCATGTGCTGGGGCCTGGGGGGCGGTAATGGACATGTGCTGGGGACTGGGGGGCGGTAATGGACTTGTGCTGGGGCCTGGGGGCAGTAATGGACATGTGCTGGGGCCTGGGGGGCGGTAATGGATATGTGCTGGGGCCTGGGGGGCATTATAGGAGGGGGGGTCTGCACTGAGGGGGGTCTGCTGAGGGCGTCTGCACTGATGGAGGGGGGTCTGCATTGATGGAGGGGGGTCTGCACTGAGGGCGTCTGCACTGATGGAGGGAGGTCTGCATTGATGGAGGGGGGTCTGCATTGATGGAGGGGGTCTGTACTGATGGAGGGGGGTCTGTACTGATGGAGGGGGGTCTGCACTGATGGAGGGGGATCTGCATTGATGGAGGGGGGTCTGCACTGAGGCGGTCTGCATTGATGGAGGGCGGTCTGCATTGATGGAGGGGGTCTGCACTGATGGAGGGGGGTCTGCATTGATGGAGGGGGGTCTGCACTGAGGGCATCTGCACTGATGGAGGGGGGGTCTGCATTGATGGAGGGGGGTCTGCACTGAGGGCATCTGCACTGATGGAGGGGGGTCTGCATTGATGGAGGGGGGTCTGCACTGAGGGCATCTGCACTGATGGAGGGGGGTCTGCATTGATGGAGGGAGGTCTGCATTGATGGAGGGGGGGTCTGCACTGAGGGCTTCTGCACTGATGGAGGGGGGTCTGCATTGATGGAGGGGGGTCTGCATTGATGGAGGGGGTCTGTACTGATGGAGGGGGGTCTGTACTGATGGAGGGGGGTCTGCACTGATGGAGGGGGATCTGCATTGAAGGAGGGGGGTCTGCACTGAGGGGGTCTGCATTGATGGAGGGGGGTCTGCATTGATGGAGTCTGACACGCTCAGGGATCCCACTGATTCAGCATTATGGTGAGTTGAATGATTTAATTTTATATTACAATGTAATAATAGAAATAATGCACTTCAATCATCCTGACACCATAACAATCATGGTTTCGGGATGATTGAAGTGCTAACACCAGGTGTTTGGAGTATCTTTATCTGCTGATTGTTAAACTTTCTAGAATACAGATATTTCTATTGTTGTGTAGGATCTGGGGCTGCTGTCCCTTCATTCCTCTCTCCCCCTTTCCCTCTCCATCCCTCATTCATCTCAGACTCCAACCACACCCTTTTGAGCCACGCCCATTTAAGCCACACCCACTATTTCACGTAAACCACGCCAATTTTTAGCGCGCCGCAGTTTTTTTTTTTTTTGCTAAGTCACACCTACAAACGCATGCCCTGCCCTCTAAATATTCTACAGCTCCGCCTACAGCCAAAAAAGTGTGCCACATATTTTTTTTGCAATGTTGGCAACTATATCTTAGTTAAAAAGCCAACAAACGTTTGTTTCCACAGACAGGCTTTAGAAGACATTGTAGGCCAAAAACAGGGCCTTTTCTCCCAGCATGCATCCACAAACAAATCCACACATGTAAATAGCCATACCTGTGGATTATTTATTGCTGAAATGTTAGACTTAACAGCCCTAAAAATCTGAAAACTGAATATGTCAGTCAGTACATATGATAAATAAGAAATGTCTGGAGATTGTCTTTGTGATTTTGCATGAGAGAGACTGCTCTGGTATATGTCACAAAGATCAGTAGCTTTCCGGAGTGGCTGCATCCTGCTATTTTAGAGCTTTTACTAGCGTCCAAGAACCTGTTACACCAACCTGACAGAGATGTTGTATATCTCAATTCTGGATTAAAGTAGAACTAAAGGCAAAACTTATTTTTTAATTTAGGGGAGAGTAAGAGAGGATTATAACTACTGTCAGATTTTTTTTGCCGTCTGTGGGGAGATTTCCCTTCACTTCCTGTCCCATAGCCATGACAGGAAGTTGGAGAAAAACCCTTTAAAGTAAGGAGTTTTTATTGATGTCTGTGCATGCCCCTGATTCATCCTCTCTAACTGTATTATTGTATAATTATTTTTTTTGTATAATTGTATAATTATTTATTTCAGGTAATATTTATCAGGATCATGTCACTGTTCTGCCGTTAATTGTGAAGACATTCTGGTAATAATAGGCTTTATACATGCTTGTTCAGGCCCTTGTGAAATGATGTACAGTACAGTCTACTATACTGTCTTGTCTAATGAATGAATGGAGTGGACGATGGAGAGAATCCATCCTAATAACAGCCACAACTTTTCCTGCAGCCAATATTGCCTTTTCACCAAAGTACTGTACAATGAAAGAAACCAATAGAAACTTTGTATCGTGTTCATTTTAACTGGGTATATTTTATACAGTATCTTCTTTGTTTGAGTGACCGTCGGAAATTCAAAAACTATTGTTACTGGGTTTCTGCTCACATCTGTGTAATTAATAGGACCAGAGGAAATCTATTTATCTATGTATCTATCTATCTATGTATCTATGTATCTATCTATCTATCTATCTATCTATCTATCTATCTATCTATCTATCTATCTATCTATCTATCTATCTATCTATCTATGTATCTACGTATATCTATCTATCTATCTATGTATCTACGTATAGCTATCTATCTATCTATGTATCTACGTATAGCTATCTATCTATGTATCTACATATATAGCTATTTATCTATCTATCTATCTATCTATCTATCTATCTATCTATCTATCTATCTATCTATCTATCTATGTATCTACGTCTATCTATCTATCTATCTATCTATCTATCTATCTATCTATCTATCTATCTATCTATCTATCTATCTATCTATCTATGTATCTACGTATATCTATCTATCTATCTATCTATCTATCTATCTATCTATCTATCTATCTATCTATCTATCTATGTATCTACGTATATCTATCTATCTATCTATCTATCTATCTATCTATCTATCTATCTATCTATCTATCTATCTATCTATCTATTTATTTATCTATCTATCGTTCGCCAGACTAATTTTTTTTTCCGATTTTCGTACAGTGTGTACGGGCCTTTAAAGGACATTGCAATGGGATAGATTTTTTTTTTTTTTTTTTTTTTTAGTACAAGTGATTTGTAAGCGTCTTCTGCCAAAAGAATAAATCTCATCCCCAATGTCCTAGAAATTATTTTTTTGAGGGGTATTGTGACAGTGATGAATGTGCATTTTCATTATTAAACGCAAACTCAAACATTTATTATACTGCAGCTTACCAATTCTTAGAGGTGATGGCTGTATACGTTTTCTTTTTTCTTTTCTTTTTTTATTTGGTGATCCAGCCAGTAAGTGTGTTGTTTTTCAACAGAACATGCTGTTCTGCAGATGTAGCAGTAAGCCCCAGTTCACACTGCTGAGACTTCTCTTGCGACGTGAGAGTTCAAAGTCGCATTAGTCGCTCCCACTTAACGCCAATAGAACCCTTCTAACAGGTGCGACTCACGTTGCTCCAACTTAGAAAAAGGTTCCTGCACTACTTTGGTGAGACTTCAACACGACTTGCATTGAACTCCTGTTAAAGAAATCTTAAGCAAGCTGCGATAAGGTTGCGCAGGGATGTCGGATTTAAAGTCGTGAGACTTTGAAGCCGCAGCAGTGTGAACAAGGGCTTACAGGGATGAGACAAACCATTTACCAATGACAGGGGTGCTTACACTATTCAGTTTTATTTATTTATGTAAAAAACATGTATCTCAAAAGAAACAAAACCGTTTGCTTATAAAGCGTAAGCTGGAGTGTGGCTTCAATTTGTTAGTGTATCTAAATCTGTCAGTCCATCTAACAGTCGCAAAACAAAACCCCTTGTTTTAACGTGAACTGTTGGACAGGGTAATTTGGTTTGTTGAAGGCTGGCTGGCAGGTGAGCTGGGAATTTTTAACATGTACTTCCATGTCACCCTTCCGCGTACTCCTTGCTGCATAGGCCACTTACAGATTGGGATGGTTGTCATTTGTTTTTTTCCATCTAACAGTCCCCTCCCCTCAGACTGCTGCTGTCCCACCCCTGTGCTCCTTCATCCAGAGTGGTGTCTCTCTAATACAGGAGGTATGTTACTGGCCCAGGTCACCAGGTAAAAACAGAGGGGGAAAAAAGCCTAAGAAAAAAAAACGAAGGCAGCCGTCATGTCTAATGATTGTTAAGCTGACATATATTACATTTTTTTATTTTGGCTTTAATGCCACTTTAAGATGTCAACAATGGTTTCGTGGTCAGGATAGTGCAACTCCTGTGTACATATCAATATTATTATTATTATACAGGATTTATATAGCACCAACAGTTTGCACAGCGCTTTACAATATAAAAGGAGAGAGCACAATAAGACAATAAAATACAAGTGGGTTAAGAGGGCCCTGGTCATAAGGGCTTACAATCTAATAGGGTGGACATATGCAGGAGTTCCATTATTAGTGCCTGTCCATCTCCCAAAGAAAGAAGACACTGGATGCGGATGAAGCTGCAGAGAAGATGATAGCAGTGGCAATAGGGTGTGCAGAGCTGTCAGCACTGGCATTAGGTAGGGTTGCACCAATACTATTATTTTATTGGAGAGTACAAGTACTCGCCAATCCCGATTACCATTACCTTTGCGGTATGATTTAAGCCTATGCATATTGCAAAGAATCCTATGTGATTTGAACTGGAATGTGGTGCGATTCCTGTCCAAATTGCATTTGGTTTCCCTCACTGCTCCTGTGTGAATCCAGGCTGAGGTCACTATGACAAGCCTGGGTTCACACAGGAGCGTTGTGGGAAACCGCATGTGATTCGGACAGGAATCGCACCACATTCCTGTTCAAATCGCATGCAATTCTTTGCAATACGATTTGAACCCATTCATTTGGTATGGGCTCAAATTGCACCGCAAAGGTATCAGTTTTAGGTATAGGAGCATTTGTACCCTGCAAATGCTTAGTATTGGCACCAATATCAATGAAAGCCTAGCAGAAGGCATACCTACAAAGTTCATCCAGCAGTGATCATGGCAAGTAATTGCTAGGTCCTCAGACAGTCACAAAAAGCTGCAGCTGTCAGCAACCTGTCATTATAGTGAACGGGACTGGTGGCTAATCCTAGTCGCTCACAGACACAGTACAAATCCAAAGATTCCTGCCAGTGCAATTCCCACCAGCCTAAATCACTGGTTTGAATGTAGCCTAAAAGGTAAGTGGCTGTGCTGCTGCAGAGTAGAGTGTGTGCTCTTCTCCCTACGAGTGTCAGGACAGCTCTGACAATAACTGAAGTGAGCTCCATCCACACAGCCTGGAGTGGGAGGAATCCTGGGTGATATCAGGGAACTTTCCAGCTTCCACACACAATAACTCCAACAAGGTACAAGTGTCCCAGGACTTCCTACATGTGAGCCCTCACCATCCATCCATCCATCCATCCATCCATCCATCCAATGTCACTAACAAGTGTCCCAGGACTTCCTACATCTGAGCCCTCACCATCCATCCATCCATCCATCCATCCAATGTCACTAACAAGTGTCCCAGGACTTCCTACATCTGAGCCCTCACCATCCATCCATCCATCCAATGTCATTAACAAGTGTCCCAGGACTTCCTACATCTGAGCCCTCACCATCCATCCATCCATCCATCCATCCAATGTCACTAACAAGTGTCCCAGGACTTCCTACATCTGAGCCCTCACATCCATCCATCCATCCAATGTCACTAACAAGTGTCCCAGGACTTCCTACATCTGAGCCCTCACATCCATCCATCCATCCATCCATCCAATGTCACTAACAAGTGTCCCAGGACTTCCTACATCTGAGCCCTCACATCCATCCATCCATCCATCCATCCAATGTCACTAACAAGTGTCCCAGGACTTCCTACATCTGAGCCCTCACATCCATCCATCCAATGTCACTAATAAGTGTCCCAGGACTTCCTACATCCGAGGCCTCACCATCCATCCATCCATCCATCCATCCATCCAATGTCACTAATAAGTGTCCCAGGACTTCCTACATCCGAGGCCTCACCATCCATCCATCCATCCATCCATCCATTCATCCAATGTCACTAACAAGTGTCTCAGGACTTCCTACATCTGAGCCCTCACATCCATCCATCCATCCATCCATCCAATGTCACTAACAAGTGTCTCAGGAATTCCTACATCCAAGCCCTTACATCCATCCACCATGATCCTATCTATGGGAGATCAGAGAGACTTACCTTCTGATCAGTCAGGTTCTGAAGGATCTCCTTCCCAGAAGAAGTCTTGATCTCCACTCCTTGGTTGTCCCCCTCTTTGTTGCTCTGATCACACTTCTTCTCCTCCTGGTTGCTTGTCCCTGGACGCCCAGCATTGCTCTTTCTGCCTCCTCTCTGTCCCACACTCAGAGAGTCAAAATCTAGAGTCTTACTTTCATATGCCCCCTCCACATTGCAGAACATCCCTCCATACTTCACCCGGGCCACTTGGTCTGCGGTGCCCGGGCGCGCTAAGTACACCGGTAGGTCGTCTTCCTTTTCCCATCCCCTGTTCCCTGATGCCATGGCTGAGACACAGAGCCGAGCTGGAGCCGAGCACAGTCCGGAGAACAGGCAGTACACGGGAGGAGCGCACAGGCGGCCAGCGGCCACTGGTGGCAGCAGAGAGCTCCCTGCAAACTTCATGACACGAACACATCAGATCCTCTGTATTGTACATCATTAGACCATCAGTGTGATCTGATCACTCATCTGGAGGACTCATTAGACCATCAGTATGATCTGATCACTCATCTAGACTTCTAGAGGACTCCTCTGTATTGTACATCATTAGACCATCAGTATGATCTGACCACTCATCTAGAAGAGGACTCCTCTGTATTGCACATCATTATACCATCAGTGTGATCTGATCATTCATCTGGAGGACTCCTCTGTATTGTACATCATTAGACCATCAGTATGATCTGATCACTCATCTGGAGGACTCATTAGACCATCAGTGTGATCTGATCATTCATCTAGATTTCTAGAGGACTCCTCTGTATTGTACATCATTAGACCATCAGTGTGATCTGATCATTCATCTAGAGGACTCCTCTGTATTGTACATCATTAGACCACCAGTGTGATCTGATCACTCATCTAGAGGACTCCTCTGTATTGTACATCATTAGACCACCAGTGTGATCTGATCACTCATCTAGAGGACTCCTCTGTATTGTACATCATTAGACCATCAGTATGATCTGATCACTCATCTAGAAGAGGACTCCTCTGTATTGCACATCATTATACCATCAGTGTGATCTGATCATTCATCTGGAGGACTCCTCTGTATTGTACATCATTAGACCATCAGTGTGATCTGATCACTCATCTGGAGGACTCATTAGACCATCCGTATGATCTGATCACTCATCTAGACTCCTCTTTATTGTACATCATTAGACCATCAGTGTGATCTGATCATTCATCTAGAGGACTCCTCTGTATTGTACATCATTAGACCATCAGTGTGATCTGATCACTCATCTAGAGGACTCCTCTGTATTGTACATCATTAGACCATCAGTGTGATCTGATCATTCATCTGGAGGACTCCTCTCTATTGTACATCATTACACCATCAGTGTGATCTGATCACTCATCTGGAGGACTCATTAGACCATCAGTATGATCTGATCACTCATCTAGACTTCTAGAGGACTCCTCTGTATTGTACATCATTAGACCACCAGTGTGATCTGATCACACATCTAGAGGACTCCTCTGTATTGTACATCATTAGACCATCAGTGTGATCTGATCACTCATCTAGAGGACTCCTCTGTATTGTACATCATTAGACCATCAGTGTGATCTGATCACTCATCTAGAGGACTCCTCTGTATTGTACATCATTAGACCATCAGTGTGATCTGATCACTCATCTAGAAGAGGACTCCTCTGTATTGTACATCATTAGACCATCAGTATCTGATCACTCATCTAGAGGACTCCTCTGTATTGTACATCATTAGACCATCAGTGTGATCTGATCACTCATCTAGAAGAGGACTCCTCTGTATTGTACATCATTAGACCACCAGCGTGATCTGATCACTCATCTAGAGGACTCCTCTGTATTGTACATCATTAGACCATCAGTGTGATCTGATCACTCATCTGGAGGACTCATTAGACCATCAGTATGATCTGATCACTCATCTAGACTTCTAGAGGACTCCTCAGTATTGTATATCATTAGACCATCAGTGTGATCTGATCACTCATCTAGAGGACTCCTCTGTATTGTACATCATTAGACCATCAGTGTGATCTGATCACTCATCTAGACTTCTAGAGGACTCCTCCGTATTGTACATCATTAGACCATCAGTGTGATCTGATCACTCATCTGGAGGACTCATTAGACCATCAGTATGATCTGATCACTCATCTAGACTTCGAGAGGACTCCTCCGTGTTGTATATCATTAGACCATCAGTGTGATCTGATCACTTATCTAAAGGACTCCTCTGTATTGTACATCATTAGACCATCAGTGTGATCTGATCACTCATCTAGACTTCTAGAGGACTCCTCCGTATTGTATATTTAGACCATCAGTGTGATCTGATCACTCATCTAGAGGACTCCTCTGTATTGTACATCATTAGACCATCAGTGTGATCTGATCACTCATCTGGAGGACTCATTAGACCATCAGTATGATCTGATCACTCATCTAGACTTCTAGAGGACTCCTCCGTATTGTATATCATTAGACCATCAGTGTAATCTGATCACTTATCTAGAGGACTCTTCTGTATTGTACATCATTAGACCATCAGTGTGATCTGATCACTCATCTGGAGGACTCATTAAACCATCAGTATGATCTGATCATTCATATAGACTTCTAGAGGACTCCTCTGTATTGTATATCATTAGACCATCAGTGTGATCTGATCACTCATCTAGAGGACTCCTCTGTATTGTACATCATTAGACCATCAGTGTGATCTAATCACTCATCTGGAGGACTCATTAGACCATCAGTATGATCTGATCACTCATCTAGACTTCTAGAGGACTCTGTATTGTATATCATTAGACCATCAGTGTGATCTGATCACTCATCTAGAGGACTCCTCTGTATTGTACATCATTAGACCACCAGTGTGATCTGATCACTCATCTAGAGGACTCCTCTCTATTGTACATCATTAGACCATCAGTATGATCTGATCACTCATCTAGAAGAGGACTCCTCTGTATTGCACATCATTAGACCATCAGTGTGATCTGATCATTCATCTGGAGGACTCCTCTGTATTGTACATCATTAGCCCATCAGTGTGATCTGATCACTCATCTGGAGGACTCATTAGACCATCAGTATGATCTGATCACTCATCTAGACTTCTAGAGGACTCCTCTATATTGTACATCATTAGACCATCAGTGTGATCTGATCATTCATCTAGAGGACTCCTCTGTATTGTACATCATTAGACCATCAGTGTGATCTGATCACTCATCTAGAGGACTCCTCTGTATTGTACATCATTAGACCATCAGTGTGATCTGATCATTCATCTGGAGGACTCCTCTGTATTGTACATCATTACACCATCAGTGTGATCCGATCACTCATCTGGAGGACTCATTAGACCATCAGTATGATCTGATCACTCATCTAGACTTCTAGAGGACTCCTCTGTATTGTACATCATTAGACCACCAGTGTGATCTGATCACTCATCTGGCGGACTCATTAGACCATCAGTATGATCTGATCACTCATCTAGACTTCTAGAGGACTCCTCTGTATTGTACATCATTAGACCATCAGTGTGATCTGATCATTCATCTAGAGGACTCCTCTGTATTGTTCATCATTAGACCACCAGTGTGATCTGATCACTCATCTAGAGGACTCCTCTGTATTGTACATCATTAGACCATCAGTATGATCTGATCACTCATCTAGAAGAGGACTCCTCTGTATTGCACATCATTATACCATCAGTGTGATCTGATCATTCATCTGGAGGACTCCTCTGTATTGTACATCATTAGACCATCAGTATGATCTGATCACTCATCTGGAGGACTCATTAGACCATCAGTATGATCTGATCACTCATCTAGACTTCTAGAGGACTCCTCTGTATTGTACATCATTAGACCATCAGTGTGATCTGATCATTCATCTAGAGGACTCCTCTGTATTGTATATCATTAGACCACCAGTGTGATCTGATCACTCATCTAGAGGACTCCTCTGTATTGTACATCATTAGACCACCAGTGTGATCTGATCACTCATCTAGAGGACTCCTCTGTATTGTACATCATTAGACCATCAGTATGATCTGATCACTCATCTAGAAGAGGACTCCTCTGTATTGCACATCATTATACCATCAGTGTGATCTGATCATTCATCTGGAGGACTCCTCTGTATTGTACATCATTAGACCATCAGTGTGATCTGATCACTCATCTGGAGGACTCATTAGACCATCAGTATGATCTGATCACTCATCTAGACTCCTCTTTATTGTACATCATTAGACCATCAGTGTGATCTGATCATTCATCTAGAGGACTCCTCTGTATTGTACATCATTAGACCATCAGTGTGATCTGATCACTCATCTAGAGGACTCCTCTGTATTGTACATCATTAGACCATCAGTGTGATCTGATCATTCATCTGGAGGACTCCTCTGTATTGTACATCATTACACCATCAGTGTGATCTGATCACTCATCTGGAGGACTCATTAGACCATCAGTATGATCTGATCACTCATCTAGACTTCTAGAGGACTCCTCTGTATTGTACATCATTAGACCACCAGTGTGATCTGATCACACATCTAGAGGACTCCTCTGTATTGTACATCATTAGACCATCAGTGTGATCTGATCATTCATCTGGAGGACTCCTCTGTATTGTACATCATTAGACCATCAGTGTGATCTGATCACTCATCTAGAGGACTCCTCTGTATTGTACATCATTAGACCATCAGTGTGATCTGATCACTCATCTAGAGGACTCCTCTGTATTGTACATCATTAGACCATCAGTGTGATCTGATCACTCATCTAGAAGAGGACTCCTCTGTATTGTACATCATTAGACCATCAGTATCTGATCACTCATCTAGAGGACTCCTCTGTATTGTACATCATTAGACCATCAGTGTGATCTGATCACTCATCTAGAAGAGGACTCCTCTGTATTGTACATCATTAGACCACCAGCGTGATCTGATCACTCATCTAGAGGACTCCTCTGTATTGTACATCATTAGACCATCGGTGTGATCTGATCACTCATCTGGAGGACTCATTAGACCATCAGTATGATCTGATCACTCATATAGACTTCTAGAGGACTCCTCAGTATTGTATATCATTAGACCATCAGTGTGATCTGATCACTCATCTAGAGGACTCCTCTGTATTGTACATCATTAGACCATCAGTGTGATCTGATCACTCATCTAGACTTCTAGAGCACTCCTCCGTATTGTACATCATTAGACCATCAGTGTGATCTGATCACTCATCTGGAGGACTCATTAGACCATCAGTATGATCTGATCACTCATCTAGACTTCGAGAGGACTCCTCCGTATTGTATATCATTAGACCATCAGTGTGATCTGATCACTTATCTAAAGGACTCCTCTGTATTGTACATCATTAGACCATCAGTGTGATCTGATCACTCATCTAGAGGACTCCTCTGTATTGTACATCACTAGACCATCAGTGTGATCTGATCACTCATCTAGACTTCTAGAGGACTCCTCCGTATTGTATATTTAGACCATCAGTGTGATCTGATCACTCATCTAGAGGACTCCTCTGTATTGTACATCATTAGACCATCAGTGTGATCTGATCACTCATCTGGAGGACTCATTAGACCATCAGTATGATCTGATCACTCATCTAGACTTCTAGAGGACTCCTCCATATTGTATATCATTAGACCATCAGTGTAATCTGATCACTTATCTAGAGGACTCTTCTGTATTGTACATCATTAGACCATCAGTGTGATCTGATCACTCATCTGGAGGACTCATTAAACCATCAGTATGATCTGATCACTCATATAGACTTCTAGAGGACTCCTCTGTATTGTATATCATTAGACCATCAGTGTGATCTGATCACTCATCTAGAGGACTCCTCTGTATTGTACATCATTAGACCATCAGTGTGATCTAATCACTCATCTGGAGGACTCATTAGACCATCAGTATGATCTGATCACTCATCTAGACTTCCAGAGGACTCCTCTGTATTGTATATCATTAGACCATCAGTGTGATCTGATCACTCATCTAGAGGACTCCTCTGTATTGTACATAATTAGACCATCAGTGTGATCTGATCACTCATCTAGACTTCTAGAGGACTCCTCCGTATTGTATATTTAGACCATGAGTGTTATCTGATCACTCATCTAGAGGACTCCTCTGTATTGTACATCATTAGACCATCAGTGTGATCTGATCACTCATCTGGAGGACTCATTAGACCATCAGTATGATCTGATCACTCATCTAGACTTCTAAAGGACTCCTCCGTATTGTATATCATTAGACCATCAGTGTGATCTGATCACTCATCTAGAGGACTCCTCTGTATTGCACATTATTAGACCATCAGTGTGATCTGATCACTCATCTGGAGGACTCATTAGACCATCAGTATGATCTGATCACTCATCTAGACTTCTAGAGGACTCCTCCGTATTGTATATCATTAGACCATCAGTGTGATCTGATCACTCATCTAGAGGACTCCTCTGTATTGTACATCATTAGACCATCAGTGTGATCTGATCACTCATCTGGAGGACTCATTAGACCATCAGTATGATCTGATCATTCATCTAGACTTCGAGAGGACTCCTCCGTATTGTATATCATTAGACCATCAGTGTGATCTGATCACTTATCTAGAGGACTCTTCTGTATTGTACATCATTAGACCATCAGTGTGATCTGATCACTCATCTGGAGGACTCATTAAACCATCAGTATGATCTGATCACTCATCTAGACTTCGAGAGGACTCCTCCGTATTGTATATCATTAGACCATCAGTGTGATCTGATCACTTATCTAGAGGACTCCTCTGTATTGTACATCATTAGACCATCAGTGTGATCTGATCACTCATCTAGAGGACTCCTCTGTATTGTACATCATTAGACCATCAGTGTGATCTGATCACTCATCTAGACTTCTAGAGGACTACTCCGTATTGTACATTTAGACCATCAGTGTGATCTGATCACTCATCTAGAGGACTCCTCTGTATTGTACATCATTAGACCATCAGTGTGATCTGATCACTCATCTGGAGGACTCATTAGACCATCAGTATGATCTGATCACTCATCTAAACTTCTAGAGGACTCCTCCGTATTGTATATCATTAGACCACCAGTGTGATCTGATCACTTATCTAGAGGACTCTTCTGTATTGTACATCATTAGACCATCAGTGTGATCTGATCACTCATCTGGAGGACTCATTAAACCATCAGTATGATCTGATCACTCATATAGACTTCTAGAGGACTCCTCTGTATTGTATATCATTAGACCATCAGTGTGATCTGATCACTCATCTAGAGGACTCCTCTGTATTGTACATCATTAGACCATCAGTGTGATCTAATCACTCATCTGGAGGACTCATTAGACCATCAGTATGATCTGATCACTCATCTAGACTTCTAGAGGACTCCTCTGTATTGTATATCATTAGACCATCAGTGTGATCTGATCACTCATCTAGAGGAATCCTCTGTATTTTACATCATTAGACCATCAGTGTGATCTGATCACTCATCTGGAGGACTCATTAGACCATCAGTATGAACCGATCACTCATCTAGACTTCTAGAGGACTCCTCCGTATTGTATATCATTAGACCATCAGTGTGATCTGATCACTCATCTAGAGGACTCCTCTGTATTGTACATCATTAGACCATCAGTGTGATCTGATCACTAATTAGAGGACTCCTCTGTATTGTACACCCTTAGAGTATCAGTGTGATCTGATCACTCATCTGGAGGACTCATTAGACCATCAGTATGATCTGATCACTCATCTAGACTTCTAGAGGACTCCTCCGTATTGTATATCATTAGACCATCAGTGTGATCTGATCACTCATCTGGAGGACTCCTCTGTATTGTACACCATTAGACCATCAGTGTGATCTGATCACTAATTAGAGGACTCCTCTGTATTGTACACCATTAGAGTATCAGTGTGATCTGATCATCTAGAGGACTCCTCTGTATTAGGGATGAGCTTCGAGTTCGAGTCAAACTCATGTTCGACTCGAACATCGGCTGTTCGCCAAACAGCGAACAATTTGGGGTGTTCGCAGCAAATTCGAAAGCCGCGGAACACCCTTTAAAAGTCTATGGGAGAAATCAATAGTACTAATTTTAAAGGCTTATATGCATGGTATTGTCATAAAAAGTGTTTGGGGACCTGGGTCCTGCCCCAGGGTATATGTATCAATGGAAAAAAAAGTTTACAAAACGTCCGTTTTTTCGGGAGCAGTGATTTTAATAATGCTTAAAGTGAAACAATAAAAGTGTAATATTCCTTTAAATTTCGTACCTGGGGGGTGTCTATAGTATGCCTGTAAAGGGGCGCATGTTTCCCGTGTTTACAACAGTCTGACAGCAAAATGACATTTCAAAGGAAAAAAAGTCATTTAAAACTACTCGCGGCTATTATGAATTGTCGGTCTGACAATACACATAAAAGTTCATTGATAAAAACGGCATGGGATTTCCCCACAGGGGAACCCCAAACCAAAATTTAAAAAAAAATGGCGTGGGGGTCCCCCTAAATTCCATACCAGGCCCTTCAGGTCTGGTATGATATTAAGGGGAACCCTACGCCAAAATTTAAAAAAAAAATGGCTTGGAGGTCCCCCTCAAAATCCATACCAGACCCTTCAGGTCTGGTATGGATTTTAAGGGGAACCCCGCGCCAAAATTTAAAAAAAAATGGTGTGGGGTCCCCCAAAAATCCATACCAGAACCTTATCCGAGCTTGCAACCTGGCAGGCCACAGGAAAAGAGGGTGGGACGAGAGAGCAGCTGCCCTCCCTGCTGAACCGTACCAGGCCACATGCCCTCATCATTGGGAGGGTGCTTTAGGGTAGCGGCACCCCAAAGCACCTTGTCCTCATGTTGATGAGGACAAGGGCCTCATCCCCACAACCCTTGGCCGGTGGTCGTTGGGGTCTGCGGGCAGGAGGCTTATTGGAATCTGGAAGCCCCCTTTAACAAGGGGACCCCTAGATCCCGCCCCCCCGTGTGAAATGGTAATGGGGAGTACCCCTACCATTTCACAAAAAAAGTGGCAAAAATGTTAAAAATGGCAAGAGACAGTTTTTGACAATTCCTTTATTTAAAGTCTTCTTCTTTCCATCTTCTTCGGGTCTTCTTCCTTCCTTCTTCCTTCGGTTTCTTCCTCCATCTTCTTCTTCCTCTGGTTCTTCCTCCGATCCTCTGCTTCATGCTCCGATGTTCTTGTCCGGCATCTTCCTCCGTGGTATCTTCTTCTCCACTTCGTTCTTGGGCCGCTCCGCATCCATGGGAGGCTCCCGCTGTGTGACGCTTCTCTTCTTCTGACACCTCTTAAATAACAGAGGGCGGGGCCACCTGGTGACCTGCCTCTGATGCACAAGGCCTTGACGGGGACTTCCCTATGGGTTTTCCCGTGATGTCAGAGGGGGCGGGGTCACCCGGTTATGTTACATAAGCCGCCGTGAAGCCCATGATGCAGAGGAGGAGCCAAAGCTGCCTGCGACCTAGATGGAGTGCCTGACCGGGGGGGGGGTGTCTTGTTTGCCGCCCCCCCCCCAAAAAAAAATATACAGCACCAGCTGCCACTGAGTTAAAGACCCCAAAACATTTAGCCAGCTTGGTACACGATTGTTACTTAAACATTAATTTGAGTAATCCCACTTGGACCACAATAATGTTTAATTATATCTCAAAATCAAATAAAAATGGGATATGAGTAATATATGACATTGCATGAGCATAGTAATATGAAATATATTGCGTGTATAGAGACATTGTTAAAATGTTTTATAAAAGTTACTGTATTCTTTTTTAGTTTTTATGTTTTTTTTTATTGAGAAAATTCAAAAACAGAGATGTACATACAAAACGGTGTCTGGAATATAAGCAAATGTGAACATGAGGGCATTCCAGCATATTTATAATAGAAGAAAAACGAAATATTGCTACAGTATGTTGAGAATATCAGTAATGTGGGCTCCCCTGTATAGAGAGAGGTGAAGTAAGAAAATAATTAACAGTTAGGGTTTTAAGAGGCAAGTATGTCTGAAAACCATATCTTTAAGAGCCCTTGTGAAGGGGTAGTGATCTACACCGATGGGGTTTCCCTCCTGGAAGATCCCCACATAGGGTCCTCATAATTGTGGTTTTCACCAATCGAGCATCTAAATACTGTGTGTGGATAGGGGGATAGGTAATGTGTCAGATTTCATCAACAGAGTATTCAAATAGAGTTCAAATATAGAAACCTTTAGTATAGCTAATGACCATGTAGAAAGTCACATTACTGGAATTCCATCATGGGGTTCCTGTCCAAAGAGATCTAGACACCTAGGTCTCCCGGGAGGGGACCCAAAGGCCCAAAAGGGAATTTCTTATAAACAAAAATATCAATCTAGCCAATCCAGCCAACTAGCTGGATAGTTAAGATTGGATGCCAATTAAGCCAAAAAAGAAGAAGAGAGGAACAGAGTTCAGTATAAGTTATAGGCTCAATTCTATGGAAGAAAAGCAGAGTAAAGGTGGAGAGGGTAAGAAGGAGAAAATCTAAGCGGAGAGCTGATTCTTCGTCAGAATAACCCAAATGTTGGGTGGAGGAGGGTAAAGTAACGCTTGAACTATAGAGTAACTCCAATATATCGATCCCATGGTTCCAAAATCTGTTCAAATTTTTCAGTAGTATTAGGGATAATGCTAGAGATCTTTTCTTGGGACATGATCCAGGAAATTTTACGTTTAGCTAAGTGGAAGGAAACTGAAGGGGTTTTCCATACACGAGTAATCCTTAATTTAGCTCCTAGGAGAATATAGAAAGTTAGGACCTGGGAGCTTTTGGGATTTTTAGGTATGCGTTAGTTAAGAAGTGCAATTAATCTATCCTGGTTCAGAGAAGTCTCTGTAATTTTGCGTATCAAGTGGAAAATTTGGTTCCAGAATCCCCTAATTCTAGGACACTGCCAGAGGGTGTGAAGAAGCGTGCCTAAATGACCACAGCCTGGGTACAAGGTACCAGCGAGATATGACCTTAACGTTGGCTTCAATTGAGGAAATATTATTAATCCCCTTAAAAGGATTTGGTTTATTGAACCATATAGAGTGTAGGAAATGGGAGATTTGGTGAAAGTGGAATCTTTACGAAAGGGGCATCTCTAATTTGCTGATACAATGGCTAAGTTTGAGGGGCCTATTAGAGTTGAAATAGTGTCCAATTCGGTATAACCCTTTGTTCACCCACAATTGAAAGGCTTTAATATCCTCCCCTGGGGGAAAGAGAGGTTTGTAGAAAATATGGGATAGCGCATAGTGCTACTGAGAGGGATAGTGTTGGGGATAGATTAGAGGGGTGTTATTTAGGGGTACTTCAAATAAGGAAATCTAAAGTGAATTGTGGGACCACCTGTCTTTCCATTTCTACCCAGTCAAATTTCGTATATATATTAATGAAATGTAACATTTTAGAATTTGTACAATGGTTTGTTAAAAATGAATCAACATTCTATAATATGATGAGAATAGAGATAGCAGCTCTGTCAGGTTTATTGTTTGTGTTTCCGTCGGGTAGATGTCCTCTTGCTTTCTGTTCTGATGACAGTGGTCTAAACAACATCATATAATAAGTAGGGGTAGCATCACATTTGGTTTCTTATAGCACTGTAGTCTCTGTCACCCCTTATGAACATTTTTCAGCTCTTCCAATTGCAGTGACAACAGCCATCTGGAAAGGAAATTACAGAAAAACTTGTAGACAAATACAGCAATAAAAAAATTAAAAAAAAAACACCTCAAAATGGATATCACCTTTCCTCACTATATCCAGAATTATGACAAATATTTTTTCTAGACTTCCAATTTAAAGGGAGTCAGGAAAAAAATATGGAAGCTGGTGGCTTGTTTTTGAAGTTACAGGATAAAAGACTGTGATCGTTAGCCTTGCATCCATCATCAGTGTTAATATTGTGAGAAATCATCTGTAGTTGTCAGTGACTCATCAGCTAATGAGGGATGGTTAACTATTAATAAACAGCTGTGGAAGCTTCCATAGGTTCTCTTTAAAGCGGAACGTCACATAAAATCGGAATATCTGCTCATTTTACTCCTCCTCCACTCCTCTGCCATTTTTTCAGGGAGTGGGTACCTAGTTTTGACAGGTACCAATTCCCTAGCAGGGCCAGATTTACATCTCAGGAGGCTATAGGCAGAGAATTCTGAAGACCCCCCCCCCCCCCACCTAAAAAAAAAAAGTAAGACCAACTGTTTTTTTCTTGATAAAGTATGTGTAAAAGGGAATGCTGGAGACTTTGATGTAAATTGGAGCACCGCGGACTGCCATGTAAAGGGGATCTCTGATGTAAGGGGGTCTCTGGTCACCAGGGCCCCCCCTTACACATGAGTCCCAAGAATTCCCCTTTACATCAGAATCTGCACGATTCCCCCTTATGCTGCGTACACACGGTCAGATTTTCTGACGGGAAATGTTCGATGGGAGCTTGTATTCTGAAATTCCGACAGTGTGTAGGCTCCATCGGACATTTTCTGTCAGAATTTCCAACAAACAAAATTTGAGATCTGGATCTCAAATTTTCCGACAACAAAATCCGTTGTCATCAATTCCGATCGTGTGTACACAATTCTGACGCACAAAGTTCCACGCATGCTCGGAATCAAGCAGAATAGCCGCACTGGCTATTGAACTTAATTTTTCTTGGCTCGTCGTATGTGTTGTACGTCACCAGTTCCTGACGTTCGGAATTTCCAACAAGATTTGTGTGACCGTGTGTATGCAAGTTTGAGCCAACATCCGTCGGAAAAAAAACATGGATTTTGTTGTCGGAATATGTGATCGTGTGTACGCGGCATTACAGTGCAAGGAGGACAGCTGATGTAACTCTGATGTAAGGTAGTCTCTGGTAACCAAATCCCCCCCCCCCCCCACATCACAGTCAGCAGTGTTCCCTCTTACACCAGAGTTCCCCTTTACATCAGGTTCTGCAGAGGTCCCCTTGCACTGTGGGGGTGGGGGAGCTCTGGTGACCACAGCCCCCCTCAAAACTCAGAAGAGGGGGGTGATCTGTCACCGGCAATTACCCCCCCATGTATGTATTATTATGGGGGAATAAACCTTTAATAATAGGATTAAAAACAATTACAATTGCACTCACTTACCAATGCTTGACCAAGGAATGTCATCCACAAAAGCCTCTGTGAAATTACTGAGCAATGAGATCCCTCCAACTGTCACGAACATGTAACATCAGCTGATTGTGTATAAGCTCCCAGGAAGGGAGTGACGCTTCAGGCAAACTGACAGTTGCTCGGCTCCAGTGTCTGCAGCGGAATAGCCAGCTAGGATGTGACCAGAATGGAGGAGCTTCCTTAGCCCCTGGAAGAGCCAGTGCCGGCTAAGACTTCAGCGGGATGGTTGAGCTCCCTCAGCCACCGGAAGAGCCAGTGCTGGCCAGGACGTGAGCAGGATGGCGGAGCTCCCACAGTCACCAAAAGAGCCAGTGCTGGCCAGGACGTGAGCAGGATGGCGGAGCTCCCACAGCCACCGGAAGAGCCAGTGCTGGCTAGGACGTGAGCAGGATGGCAGAGCTCCCACAGCCACTGGAAGAGCCAGTGCTGGCCAGGACGTGAGCAGAATGGCGGAGCTCCCACAGCCACCAGAAGAGCCAGTGCTGGCTAGGACGTGAGCAGGATGGCGGAGCTCCTGCAACCACCGGAAGAGCCAGTGCTGGCTAGCACGTGAGCAGGATGGCGGAGCTCCTGCAACCACCGGAAGAGCCAGTGCTGGCTAGGACATGAGCAGGATGGCAGAGCTCCCGTAGCCACCGGAAGAGCCAGCGCCAGCTAGGACATGACCAGGATGGAGAAGCTCACTCGTGAGTGGGATACAGGAGCTTACTCAGCCACCGGAAGTGCCAGCACAGGCTTGAACATGAGCGGGATGGAGGAGCTCACTCAGCCACTGGAAGAACCATCACTAGCTAGGACGTGAGCGGGATGGAGGAGCTCCCTCAGCCACTGGAAGAGCTATCGGTGGCTAGGACATGATCGGGATGGAGGAGCTCCCTTAGCCCCCGGAAGAGCCATCGCCAGCTAAGACGTGAGCGGGATGGTGGAGCTCCCTCAGCCACCGGAAGAGCCAGCGCCGGCTAGGACATGAGCAGGACGGCAGAGCTCCCACAGTCACTTGAAGAGCCAACGCCAGCTTCGGACGTGAGCGGGATGGAGGAGCTCACTCAGCCGCCAGAAGATCCAGCGCCGGCTAGAACATGAGCGGGATACAGGAGCTCACTCAGCTACCGGAAGTGCCAGCACAGGCTAGGACGTGGGCGGCGTGGAGGAGCTCACTCAGCCAGTGGAAGAGCCAGTGCTGGCTAGGATGTGAGCGGGATGGCGGAGCTCCCTCAGCCACCGGAAGAGCCAGTGGCAGCTAGGATGTGAACGGGATGCAGGAGCTCACTCAGCCACCGGAAGATCCAGCACTGGCTAGGACATGAGCGGGATGGAGGAGCTCACTCAGCCACCGGAAGAGCCAGCACAGGCTAGAACATGAGCGGGATGGAGGAACTCACTCAGCCACTGGAAGAGCCATCCCTGGCAAGGACGTGAGCGGGATGGAGGAGCTCACTCAGCCCCCGGAAGAGCCAGCGCCTGTTAGGACGTGAACGGGATGGAGGAGCTCCCTCAGCCACCGGAAGAGTCAGCGCTGGCTAGGACATAAGCGGGATGAAGGAGCTCACTCAGCCACCGGAAGAACTAGGACGTAAGCGGGTTGGAGGGTTGGAGGAGCTGCCGGAAGAGCCAGCGCTGGTGTTCTGTCGAGATGTGCCCGATATCGAGAAGTGCGCGGTATGTACTGCTCATGCACGTACAGAACATTACAACAGCTGATTTGCCGATTAGCTGGGCTGATGTAACCAGGGCACATGCGCACATTGTAGGAGGTATCTCTCGATGGGAGATACCATTTCACAGGCACAATTTAACCCTATACAAACAGTGGGGAAGACCATAGTTCTCAGATTGTGCATCGCTGCTGCTGGAGGGTGGCTAGTGGCTGTGTTGAAGAGCTGGTTTTGTCTGTGTTTCAACCTGCCCTTTCACACAGGCAAACCCAGCCGTTCAACACAGCAAATCCGTCCTGCAACACAGACAAAAGCGGACCATCAGCACACTGTAAAGCCGCCCCGCAACAGCCAGGCACAATGTGAAATGATATCTCCCATCGAGAGATGCCTCCTATGATGTGCGCTTGCGCCCTGGTCAGCAAATCAGCTGAAGTGCAGCTCCGTCCTGCACATGCGCGGGCACTATTCGATGGGGAGCACTTCTCGACAGAACACCAGTGTTTCATCAGAATCGGTGACCCCTCAGAAATTGTAACGGAAGTGACATTCCGTCGCCACCATCTTGCTACACCTCGCACTCAGCCACAGTAAAGTGAAGAAGGCAGGAAGCAGACATCTTGTTACACCCAATTGAGTTATACATTTCACTGTTATTTTTAACAGTAAACTCAGCTTATATCATCAAATACAGTATTTACAATTCCGTCAGACTGCTTAGATGTTGATTTTTGAAAGTAGCGGTGTTCTGTCAGATTACAAAACCTGTGAGATCAGCAGGCTTGCCACTGCTTTCAAAAATCAACATCTAAACAGGAACATCCTAGCCGCTGCTGGCTCTCCTCTGCTTCATCCTGCTGCAGAAACTGGAGCCGAACAGCTGTCAGTGTGCCTGAAGCGTCGCTTGCTTCCTGGGAGCTTATAGATGATCAGCTCATGTTACATCTATGTGACAGTCGGAGGGATCTCATCGCTCAGAGATTTCACAGGCTCTTGTGGGTGACACCTCTTGGGGATGCCTCTCTCTTTGTGCTTTTGTCGAGGGAGATGTCAGGAGGGCTGGAATTCCCAATAGGCTCTCACCCCATCACCTGAGCTCCGGGAAAGAGAGGAGCAATCTTTCAACTCAGACAGGCACCCCTATAGGAAGGGCTCCTGTAGGCACATGGCTACAGTGCCTATTGGGAAACCTGGCCCTGCTCCCTAGGAGATCTGAGCGGACGTTCGTCCCCCTCTCCACCTCCACGTCAGTAATTTTATCTGCCAAAACGCTGCTGCCAGGGGAAAGGCTTCTGTGCATGAGGCCTTAGGCCCGTCACACAAATTGTATCCAGATACAGACCCAAAACATAATTACAGATTAATATACGGGGAACAGGGTTGTAAGATGTAAAATGCTGGGGGTTTTTTAGGAAGTGAGCAGTATTTGTTATTATGTTTTGACTTTTATCATCTTAAAAATATTTTAGTATGATCTTGCTCCATAGCTGCATTCACACTTGAACAGAGCCTCTTTGGTCCTTTTGCAGGCTTTTTATGGGCATTTGTACAAGCATTTTGCAGGTGTTCGAGGCTTGAACTTTTTTTAAATTATTTTTAGCCAATGGAATACTATCTACTAAAAAAACTCACGACATGCATTTTTGTGTGTCTTTCGCACATGTACACACATTTTTCAGTTGTCATTGTCCTTAGTGGCCAAAAATAGTTGGGGCTTCAAGCTTGTAGCTCAAAAGAACCGCATATATTTTTTCAAGACAAAAGTTTCAATCTCTAACCACTTGACCACAGGGAGGTTTTACCCCCTTTATGACAGAGCATTTTTTGCTATTTAGCACTGAGCTACTTTAAAGCGTTTGTTAACCCAAAAAAAAAAAAATATTGACCCTGTTTTTTTAAAGCATGTTATACAGCACAGTACTTGTGCTGTGGGATATGGCTCCCTTTAACACCTGTAATACCTGGTTGATCCTGCCAGTCCCCCCCCCCCCCCCCTGTAAACTGACCAAGGTGTATCATGGCTGCTGAGCCCTGACACCGTGGTCAGTTTACGTGTCTCCGTCAACTGCAGCCTGCTATCTGCAGCTCTGTGTGTGAGCTGCCCCACCCCTCCCCTTCTATCACGGTTCCAAGCAGCTCGCACATTACTGTTCCCGAACACTGTCAGCCCCTCTGCTAGGATTACATGATGTATATTTTTTATGCCATTTTTTAAAAATTCTTCTGATAAATACCATTTTTCTTATCCCTTCCTCCAAACTAAAGTAGGTGAGAGGAAGGGGTTGCACCTCCGAAACACGGCCATTGATCCCCCATGATGGGAGCTAGCACATGTTGACACACTGGGGCTTATTTACAAAAGTCAAAACCACTTTGCACTACAAGTGCAATGCAAGAGCACTTGTAGGGCAAAGTGGATTGTCCTTTATGAAATAAGCCCCAGTGTGTCAACATGTGCTAGCTCCCATCATGGGGGATCAATGGACGTGTTTCGGGGGTGCAACCCCTTCCTCTTACCTACTTTAGTTTGGAGGAAGGGGTTGCACCCACAAAACGCGTACATTGATATCCCATGATGGGGGAGAGCACATGTTGACACATTGTGTATTTTGTGGCTTTAGCAAAACAGATGTAAGGAAAATACACACATTTTAGGCATGGGATCATGAGGGAAATCCAAATTTTGAGCCCCAATTTGTGTGCATCTTCAAAATTTGGCTTTTAGAGGGGTGAGATCGCCCCATCTGATGAAGGCCAAATCAACACAGTTTTGACATACTAATGTCTCATATGGCCTTCACTTTAGCAAAGTTGAACTTTGTAAGTTCCTGAGTTGGGGATGTGTATGTTATGTTTTTAAACATGCCTGTTTAGCCCCCAAAAAAGGCAAATTTATGTCAAACATACATGTTATACACCAAGATGTTGGTTTGTTCCAAAACTGTTTATAACGCACATGTGAAAGTGCTTGGAGTAAAATGTTTTATACTCAACAATGTGTGGCTTCTTATTTCAATGCTCAATACCAGTTTATTTTTTAAGTTGGCATAGTTACAGTGACAATGGGGGTTATTACTAAAGGCAAATCCACTTTGCATTCCAAGTGCACTGCAAGTAGTAGTGCAAAGTGGATCTACCTTTAGTAAATAACCCCCACTATGCTGTAAAATGTGCCGAAATCAGGCCATTTTAGGGACTCCAAGCAATTATTCATGGAGTTGAAAAGGATGAGTATTTTTATCATTAATGCATTACATACATTACCAACAATAACATTGTGTGTGTGTAGCAGACCCACAGCACAACATAATAGTTAGCTGAAGAAGAGATTGTCACCTCATGTATCAAATAAGTTACTATTTAAGAAAATGGCCAAAACTAAAAGGCCATTTGAGAACCTAGAAGACAGATAAGAAACACAAACAGTAATTCAAATGAAATATGAGTTTAGTTTTTCAAAAAAAAATTATTAGACAGCTTCAAGATTTGCTTGTAAATCAATTGCCCCTCTACCCACGAAGTACTCAACATAGTTTTGCCGTACTTCGCGGGCGCTTTGGGGGGGCAAGCCAGGACAGTCACTTTCAAGCGCCTTCAGTGTTGTTTGTTCAGGTGAAAAGTCGGTCTCAGTTGCAACTGAGGCCAGATAGTTGGCTGCATTCTTCCAAAGGTAATTGTGCAGAATGCAGCAGCTCAAGACAATGTGATTCAGTTTGTATTCGGCCATGTTGACGGCCGTAAGGAAAAGCCAGAACCGGCTGGCCATTTTACCAAAGGCATTCTCAACCACTCTACTGGCACGGGTCAGCCGGTAATTAAAAACCCTCTGCTCTGGGGTCATGGTCCTCATGGGGAATGGCCTCCTCAGATTTCCCCCCAGAGCAAAGGCCTCATCCGCCACAAAAATGAACTTGAGGGTGGCAACATTATCCTCTGGAGGTGGCAACCTCAAGGTGCCATTTTGGAGACGCTGGTAAAATTCCGTCTGGGCGATCACTCCTCCATCAGACATACGGCCGTTCTTCCCTACATCCATAGGAATTCATAATTGGCCGTCACCACCGCCTACATCACGATACTACTGAACCCCTTATAGTTGAAGTAGTATGACTCCGAGTTGAGTGGTGGGACGATCCGGACATGCTTGCCATCGATCACACCACCACAATTGGGAAAATCCTACTGGTGGTGGAATTGGGAGGCCACAGTCTGCCATTCCTGTGGGTTGGTAGGAAACTGTGGAGTCAAACAAAAAAAATTAGTACTTTTGCACATAACATTGCAAGCAGATTAGACACAAACATTTTTGGCCAACATAAGTATAACATTTATTGAAATGAGTATTTAAAGACAAAAGTATAAGGTCAACTTATCAGATTCCTCACCCCTTCTGATGGCCCATTGTAAAAATGTTATGGTGTGGGGGGGATGTTTTGGACAGGTAACCCTCTCCACTTCATTGAGAGCTGAATGCATAAATAATGTGTGTTACTTTGGCCAGCCCCTCCTTACTTACACTATTGGCAGCCCACTGGACAGGTAAGAAGTGTCATATTCCAAAAAATATGAATACACACTGTCCAAATTGAAGCACATTTTTACATTCTGCAATTACCTATTGAGATAATTTGAGAACAAAACTTTAAACAGTACCATTTGAAAGTATTCGGGCAGGCACTTGCACTACATGCTTTGGTGAATTAATCCATAAATATGAACACAAAATAGGTAGGTATAGTGTGTATGGGTTTGGCAAAGTCAGCAGATAGAGTATTGGTATCAGTTGACTTAGCAGTTGGAGGGAAAGGAGGGTTCCAAATGAGTTTGGGCCCTCCTCAAAAAAGCAACTTGCACTCTGCCTGAATTTAAGGCCAACAATAACATTTGGACACATTTTAGGGGGTGTTTAGGTTAAGCACTACAATGGAGCTGACAAAATACATTGTTAAGTGGCTAGGCTAGGTGTCAGGGACGTGCCGGTGCCCGTCGGGCGAACATGCGTGCGTGCGTGCGCACGAGGGGCTTTTCCAGGGCAGTTCAGGTGAACTCCCCACCGGGGGGCGCCGGCGTGCTTCCGCGTGTGCGCGCCCGTGCGCGCTAGCGCTGTTTGGCGCCAAGGACTCTTTAAAAGGTTGTCAGATGCTTCCATCAGGTGCTGTTCGTCTGCAGCTCTGCACCTGAGTTTCTGTATCCTGCCTGTTGTTATTTGCTATTGACCCGGCTACGTCTGACTATTGTACTATCTCCAACCCGACCCGGCTTGCCTGACTCTGCTTATATCTTGTGACCTGTTGCCGAACCTCTGCCTGCCTGCCTGACCATTCTGTGATCATCCCTCCTGCCATATACCTGCCTGATCTCCTGCCAAACGGACTGTCTGACTCTGCTTTGCCTGTGTCCTGTGATGCTGCTTCCAGCCTGCTCTTCCAGCTCTTGGTTCTGCTGCGGCCATATCATCTACCTGCCTGCTTACTGATCAGCTTCTACCTGCCTGCATCCGCAGCTCAGCCATCCCGGAGGGACGTCTTCCCAGCTCCTGTGTCAGCCACCGCAAGGACCCGCACCAGGCACTCCTACCCACTGTGTTCAAGAGACCACTGTTCCCACTCCAGTGGCTCCTGAACCAGCGCTTAGGAGAGGTCTTCTTCTACCAGTCGGGCTCAACTACCAGGTACCTAACACTAGATGTGTATGGGCCCAGGATAGCATGCTGGGGAGGTTAGTGAAGGCAAATATGCATGAAGGACAAAAAAAGGAGCAGTAAAAGCTTACAGCGTGCATGAGGACAAAGAGGACATTCACAGCATATTACAATCATGGTAATTATGGAATGATGAAATAAACACAATACATTAGCAAACATTAAATACATAGAATGTGATAAAACTTACCTTAATATAGTCCTTCTGCAGGACCTGAATTATGGCAGAACAGGTCTCTGGAATAATGATTCCCAGAGCCTGTGGGAGATCCCAGTCATGAATTTCAGGTCCTGGAGACTTCTCCCCGTCACCAAGTACCGCAAGCTGGCGACAAGCCTTTGCCCGGGAGAGATGGCTTGCCGCTTCCAGGTGTCCTGCTTCATAATATAAGGGGTCAGCAAAGCCAAGAAACGGTGAAAGACGGGGTCCGTCATCCGGAGATAATTCCTGAAATCATCAGGATTATTCTCCTAGAGCTCCCGCAGGAAAGGCACAAGACAGAATTGGTCACGATTAAGCAACCAATTCTTGGTCCAAGAACTCCTTCTCCCCCTGACTGTTCATGGACTGGACTTGGGTCAAAGCAATAACTCCAACACCAAGCCCAACAACAGCACAAACTCTCCGATGAGAACGTAACTGCAACATGGCTAATAAACAAATGGCTGCTCAGAACGTACTGACAGAACACATTGAATATCAGAAAGGACCTGACATGAACAAGCTAAAAATCAGAAACAACCAGACAAGCATGCACTGAAAATCAGAAGCGAACTATAAATAGAATGCACTGAAAGACAGAAACGACCTGACAAGCACGCACTGAAGAACAGATACGAACCGACAAGCACAACCTGAAAAGCAGAAACTAACTGAAAAGCACGAGGATGAAAAGTGTGAATCGTCACTCACCAAACTTCTACTAACACGAGATAAACACGAGATTAGCAGAAGGAGCCCAAAGGGTGGTGCACTGGCTATTGAACTTCCTTTTTATCATCTCGTCGTACATCTTGTACATCACCACATTCGTAATTGTTGGCCAATATTTGTGTGACCATGTGTATGTAAGACAAGTTGGAGCCAACACCCTTCGAACAAAAATCCACGGTTTTGTTGTCGGAAAGTCTGATCGTGTGTACGGAGCATTACAGGTTTTCTTCTAAGATTGCCCTGTATTTGGCTCCATCCATGTTCCCATCAACTCTGACCAGCTTCCCTGTCCCTGCTGAAGAAAAACATGCTGTCACCACCATGTTTCACGGTGTGGATGGTGTGTTCAGGGTAATGTTCAGTGTTAGTTTTCCGCCACACATAGCGTTTTGCTTTTAGGCCAGAAAGTTCAATTTTGGTCTCATCTGACCAGAGCACCTTCTTCCACATGTTTGCTGTGTCCCCCACATGGCTTCCCGCATACTGCAAAAGGGACTTCTTATGGCTTTTATTCAACAATGGCTTTCTTTTTGCCACTCTTCCATAAAGGCCAGATTTGTGGAGTGCATAACTAATAGTTGTCCTATAGGCAGATTCTCCCACCTGAGCTGTGGATCTCTGCAGCTCCTCCAGAGTTACCATGGGCCTCTTGGCTGCTTCTCTGATTAATGCTCTCCTTGCCCAGCCTGCCAGTTTCGGTGGATGGCCATGTCTTGGTAGGTTTGCAGTTGTGCCATACTCTTTCCATTTTTGGATGACGGATTGAACAGTGCTCCATGAGATGTTCAAAGCTTGGGATATTTTTGTATAACCTAACCCTGCTTTAAACTTCTCCACAACTTTATCCCTGACCTGTCTGGTGTGTTCCTTGGCCTTCATGATGCTGTTTCATTAAGATTCTCTAACAAACCTCTGAGGGCGTCACAGAACAGCTGTATTTATACTGAGCTTAAATTACACACAGGTGGACTCTATTTACTAATTAGGTAAATTCTGAAGGCAATTGGTTCCACTAGATTTTAGTTAGGCCCCTTTCACACTGGGGCGGGGGCGGCGTTGGCGGTAAAGCGCCGCTTACAATATATACAATATATTGTAAGCGGCGCTTTACCGTCGGTATTTGGCCGCTAGCGGGACGGTTTTACCCCCGCTAGCGGCCGAGAGAGGGTTAAAAACCACGGCAAAGCGCCTCTGCTGAGGCGCTTTGCCGGCGGTATAGCCGCGCTGTCCCATTGATTTCAATGGGCAGGAGCGGGGAAGGAGCGGTGAATACACCGCTCCCTCCCCGCTCCGAAGTTGCTGCTGGCAGGACTTTTTTTCCCGTCTTGCCAGCGCACCGCTCCAGTGTGAAAGCCCCCAGGGCTTTCACACTGGAGACAAAGCAGCGGCACTTTCGGGTCGGTTTGCAGGCGCTATTATTAGCGCAATAGGGCCTGCAAACCTCCCCAGTGTGAAAGGGCCCTTAGGGGTATCAGAGTAAAGGGGGCTGAATACAAATGTACGCCACACTTTTCAGATATTATTTGTAAAAAAACTTGAAAACCATTGATCATTTTTCTTTTACTTCACAATTTTGTGCCAGTTTGTGTTGGTCTATCATATAAAATCCCAATAAAATACATTTAAGTTTTTGGTTGTAACATGACAAAATGTGCAAAATTTCAAGGGGTATTAATACTTTTCTAAAGGCACTGTACATACTAAGATCATTTCCATTTAGGGTTACCACCTGTCCAGGATTCACCTGGACAGTCCGGGGTTTTGAATCAGGTGTCTGGGTTTCAGGTGGGCTGAAACCCGGACACACTATTCAGACCAGGCTGTGGCTCCCCAAGTAACCAAGATAGTCACACACAAATCTGTTGCTGTCCGGGAGCTGCGGGCGGCTGTCAGGGGGCAGGTTTGGCATTATTGGGGGGCAGGGAGCTGATGTCAGCAAGAGCTCATTGGCCACACCCACTATTTGCTGCAGCACACTATGTGCACCGCATTACTACTTTTGGTTTCTAGGTTCCTTGGGGCACCCAAAGGTGTCCCAGGCTGCTAAAGTGTTTCGGTTTGGCTTTAGGAAAAGTTTGCAACCCTATTTCCATTCCTTAGGTGAACATGAGGAAACGTCTAGGAAGTTACTGGGCCACTGCAAGTTCTGCATGTTTCTTAAACTGGCAGTTTTGTTAGCTGATTTGTAACAGCTGTATTTTGTGGTGAGTCATAGAACTGGAGCCAGAGCAAGATGAGGTCAGGACGATATCATCAACAGTAGGAACCAGAATGCCATGAACAATACAAGAACCATAACCCAGACCAGACAGTGATCTCAGGGCTGAAGAAGACACAAGCCAAGCTTAAATTGGCTGAGTAATGATAAGTGGTTACAGCTGATAAGGTATAAGTGGCAATTGATTTGTAATGCTCTAATATACCATACTGTAGATAGAACACACCTGTCCTACTCCTAAAGCACGATTCCACTGGTCTATAGCTGGCCTTTACTCCCTTGTCATGTAGTCATAGCAGATAAAACCGTGGAATACTAATAACAGGCGGCATCTTGAAAGAACTGCAATTTTCTGCACTTGACTAGGTCTCTTGTAGGGATGAGCCGAACACCCCCCGGTTCGGTTCGCACCAGAACCCGCGAACGGACCGAAAGTTCGCACGAACGTTAGAACCCCATTGACGTCTATGGGACTCGAACGTTCGAAATCAAAAGTGCTCATTTTAAAGGCTAATTTGCATGGTATTGTCCTAAAAAGGGTTTGGGGACCCGGGTCCTACCCCAGGGGACATGTATCAATGCAAAAAAAACTTTTAAAAACGGACGTTTTTTCGGGAGCAGTGATTTTAATGATGCTTAACCACTTGAGCCCCGGACCATTATGCTGCCTAAGGACCAGAGGTCTTTTTCCAATTTGGCACTGCGTCGCTTTAACTGCTAATTGCGCGGTCATGCAATGCTGTACCCAAACGAAATTTGCGTCCTTTTCTTCCCACAAATAGAGCTTTCTTTTGATGGTATTTGATCACCTCTGCGGTTTTTATTTTTTGCGCTATAAACGGAAAAAGACCGAAAATTTTGAAAAAAAATTATATTTTCTACTTTTTGTTATAAAAAAAATCCAATAAACTAAATTTTAGTCATACATTTAGGCCAAAATGTATTCGGCCACATGTCTTTGGTAAAAAAAATGTCAATAAGCGTATATTTATTGGTTTGCGCAAAAGTTATAGCGTCTACAAACTAGGGTACATTTTCTGGAATTTACACAGCTTTTAGTTTATGACTGCCTATGTCATTTCTTGAGGTGCTAAAATGGCAGGGCAGTACAAAACCCCCACAAATGACCCCATTTTGGAAAGTAGACACCCCAAGGAAATTGCTGAGAGGCATGTTGAACCCATTGAATATTTATTTTTTTTGTCCCAAGTGATTGAAAAATGACAAAAAAAAAAAATATTTACAAAAAGTTGTCACTAAATGATATATTGCTCACACAGGCCATGGGCCTATGTGGAATTGCACCCCAAAATACATTCAGCTGCTTCTCCTGAGTATGGGGATACCACATGTGTGGGACTTTTTGGGAGCCTAGCCGCGTACGGGGCCCCGAAAACCAATCACCACCTTCAGGATTTCTAAGGGTGTAAATTTTTGCTTTCACTCTTCACTGCCTATCACAGTTTCGGAGGCCATGGAATGCCCAGGTGGCACAAAACCCCCCAAAATGACCCCATTTTGGAAAGTAGACACCCCAAGCTATTTGCTGAGAGGCATATTGAGTCCATGGAATATTTTATATTTTGACACAAGTTGCGGGAAAGTGACACTTTTTTTTTTTTTTTTTTTTCATAAAGTTGTCACTAAATGATATATTGCTCACACAGGCCATGGGCATATGTGGAATTGCACCCCAAAATACATTTAGCTGCTTCTCCTGAGTATGGGGATACCACATGTGTGGGACTTTTTGGGAGCCTAGCCGCGTACAGGGCCCCGAAAACCAATCACCGCCTTCAGGATTTCTAAGGGTGAAAATTTTTGATTTCACTCTTTACTGCCTATCACAGTTTCGGAGGCCATGGAATGCCCAGGTGGCATAAAACCCCCCCCAAATTACCCCATTTTGGAAAGTAGACACCCCAAGCTATTTGCTGAGAGGCATGGTGAGTATTTTGCAGCTCTCATTTGTTTTTGAAAATGAAGAAAGACAAGAAAAAACATTTTTTTTTTTCTTTTTTCAATTTTCAAAACTTTGTGACAAAAAGTGAGGTCTGCAAAATACTCACTATACCTCTCAGCAAATAGCTTGGGGTGTCTACTTTCCAAAATGGGGTCATTTGGGGGGGTTTTGTGCCACCTGGGCATTCCATGGCCTCCGAAACTGTGATAGGCAGTGAAGAGTGAAATCAAAAATTCACGCCCTTAGAAAGCCTGAAGGCGGTGCTTGGTTTTCGGGGTCCCGTACGCGGTTAGGCTCCCAAAAAGTCTCACACATGTGGTATCCCCGTACTCAGGAGAAGCAGCAGAATGTATTTTGGGGTGTAATTTCACATATTCCCATGGCATGTTTGAGCAATATATCATTTAGTGACAACTTTGTGCAAAAAAAAAAAAAAAAAAAAAAAAAAATTTGTCTCTTTCCCGCAACTTGTGTCGCAATATAAAATATTTCATGGACTCGACATGCCTCTCAGCAAATAGCTTGGGGTGTCTACTTTCCAAAATGGGGTCATTTGGGGGGGTTTTGAACTGTCCTGGCATTTTATGCACAACATTTAGAAGCTTATGTCACACATCACCCACTCTTCTAACCACTTGAAGACAAAGCCCTTTCTGACACTTATTGTTTACATGAAAAAGTTTTTTTTTTTTGCAAAAAAATTACTTTGAACCCCCAAACATTATATATTTTTTTAAAGCAAATGCCCTACAGATTAAAATGGTGGGTGTTTCATTTTTTTTTTTCACACAGTAATTGCGCAGCGATTTTTCAAACGCATTTTTTGGGGAAAAAACACACTTTTTTAAATTTTAATGCACTAAAACACACTATATTGCCCAAATGTTTGATGAAATAAAAAAGATGATCTTAGGCCGAGTACATGGATACCAAACATGACATGCTTTAAAACTGCGCACAAACGTGCAGTGGCAACAAAATAAATACATGTTTAAAAGCCTTCAAAAGCCTTTACAGGTTACCACTTTAGATTTACAGAGGAGGTCTACTGGAAAAATTACTGCACTCGATCTGGCCTTCGCGGTGATACCTCACATGCATGGTGCAATTGCTGTTTACATATGACGCCAGACCGCCGCTTGCGTTCGCCTTAGCGCGAGAGCAGGGGGCGACAGGGGTGCTTTTTTTTTTTTTTTTTTTTTCTTTATTATTTTTTTGCTTTTTTAATCTTACTTTTAAACTGTTCCTTTCATATTTTTTTTTTTAATCATTTTTATTGTTATCTCGGGGAATGTAAATATCCCCTATGATAGCAATAGGTAGTGACAGGTACTCTTTTTTGAAAAAATTGTGGTCTATTAGACCCTAGATCTCTCCTCTGCCCTCAAAGCATCTGACCACACCAAGATCGGTGTGATAAAATGCTTCCCCAATTTCCCAATGGCGCTATTAACATCCGGCGAAATCTAAGTCATGAAATACTCGTAGCTTCCGGTTTCTTAGGCCATAGAGATGTTTGGAGCCACTCTGGTCTCTGATCAGCTCTATGGTCAGCTGGCTGAATCACCGGCTGCATTCTCAGGTTCCCTGTTGAGACAGGAGAGCCAGAGAAAAACACGGAAGACGGTGGGGGTGGGGGGGGCATTCCCTCCCACGGCTTGTAAAAGCAGTCTAGAGGCTAATTAGCCGCTAGGATTGCTTTTACATGAAAGCCGACCGCTGG
Organism: Aquarana catesbeiana; assembly: GCF_042186555.1. Classification (NCBI taxonomy): domain Eukaryota; kingdom Metazoa; phylum Chordata; class Amphibia; order Anura; family Ranidae; genus Aquarana; species Aquarana catesbeiana. The sequence goes on along the minus strand of NC_133326.1, from coordinate 362,094,762 downwards.
CTGAAAAGAATGATACCAAGATGATACCTAAACCTGCAAGCATCATTCTGGTATAACCACTCAAAGTCGTGAATGGCGTACCTGAAGACAAAAAAATGGTTAACAATGGTTAACAATAAAGCACAGTAAACAGTAAAGTATAAATAATTACACACCTGAAAAACAAACATGATAAAACATAATAACAATAACAATAACAATAAAACATTGCAGAATAGAATACAGTAAAAAAGAGCAGAACAATAGAGAGAGAGAATAGAGAGAGAGAGAACAATAAAACGACAACTATTTTTTTTTTATTTCATATTTTTTTTTTTTTTTTACACTTTTTTTGTAACTAACTTTTATAACGGTAACCGGTTCCAGGTTCGGGTCTCTCAAAATGCGATGGCATCTTGGGAGACCCTGTGAAAGTGTGCCTAGTCTGTGCAATGCTGTACCCTACGCTAATACTCAACTAGTGAATGGTAGCGTTCAAAACATTCACCAATGCAAAGACCAGGATTGTCAGGACAGGAGGGACAATAATAGCGGGTGTCACGCCTATATCCGCGCTTGCTGCAGACACAACATCTTTTTTGGGGGGGTTCGTTGGGTAGGGGTACTCGGGAGGACATAAAGAAAATGCCTCTCATGCAGCCGACTGCATTTGGTTGGGGATGTGAATGGGGGAAGTATGGGCGCTGCAGAAGCGGTGGGTTCCCAATTAGGATTGGCGAATGCAGCAGGAAGGGCATTATGGGCACGACGGGCCTGTGTTTGTCTTTTTGGTGGCAGCGGGACACTACTGTGCTTGCCACCTCACCAGCTTGAACTGCACTTATGGGACTCGCCACGTCACCAAGTCTTACTGCAGTGCTGGTTTGACTACGACCGGGGTGTTCTAGGCCGCTGGCGCTTGCCAGTTCCCCAAAACGCTACCAAAAAACTGTTAGCGATCGCAGGGATCAGGCCTGACTCTGCGAACGCTGCAGTTATGCGTTTAGTGTTTTGTAAGTGACAGTGATCGATCGATACTGCACTTGGGTGGGCTGGGCCGGGCGGAGGGGCAAAACGCAGGTGCTAGCAGGTATCTGGGCTGATCCCGCTAACACTGCGTTTTTGGGAACCCTAAACTGCTGGTGACGCTAGTATAGATCTGATCGGATCAGATATTGATCCGTTCAGATACTATACCACTAAGGGAGGTGTACGGTGCGTGTGTGGGTGTTAGCGGTACTGGCGCTAACCTGACGCTGCCTGGGGCTGGTGCTTGCCAGTTCACCAAAACGCTACAAAAAAAACTGTTAGCGATCGCAGGGATCAGGCCTGACTCTGCGAACGCTGCAGTTATGCGTTTAGTGTTCTGTAAGTGACAGTGATCGATCGATACTGCACTTGGGTGCGCTGGGCTGGGCCGGGCGGAGGGGCAAAACGCAGGTGCTAGCAGGTATCCGGGCTGATCCCACTAACACTGCATTTTTGGGAACCCTAAACTGCTGGGGACGCCAGTATAGATCTGATCGGATCAGATATTGATCCGTTCAGATACTATACCACTAAGGGAGGTGTACGGTGCGTGCGTGGGTGTTAGCGGTACTGGCGCTAACCTGACGCTGCCTGGGGCTGGTGCTTGCCAGTTCACCAAAATGCTACCAAAAAAACTGTTAGCAATCGCAGGGATCAGGCCTGACTCTGCGAACGCTGCAGTTATGCGTTTAGTGCCTTGTAAGTGACAGTGATCGATCGATACTGCACTTGGGTGGGCTGGGCGGAGGGACAAAACGCAGGTGCTAGCAGGTATCTGGGCTGATCCCGCTAACACTGCGTTTTTGGGAACCCTAAACTGCTGGGGACGCTAGTATAGATCTGATCGGATCAGATATTGATCCGATCAGATACTATACCACTAAGGGAGGCGCATGCTGTGTGCGTGGGTGTTAGCGGTACTGGCGCTAATCTGACGCTGCCTGGGGTGACGCATATCACCGCCGGGCGATCGGGGGGCTAAACCTTTATTCGGTAATAAACGGCGGGTGCCCTGACACTATAAAAAAAAAAAAAACTAACCAGCGTCAACCGTAACGGTTATACAGTGATCAGTGGTGAAAGGGTTAACTAGGGGGCAATCAAGGGGTTAAAACATTTATTAGGTAGTATATGGGGGTCCCTGACGCTATAAAACGCTGACGGCGAACCTAAATATTTACCTCACTAACTAGCGTCACCAGCGACACTAATACAGCGATCAGAAAAATGATCGCTTAGCGACACTGGTGACAGGGGGTGATCAAGGGGTTAAAACTTTATTAGGGGGGGTTAGGGGGGTACCCTAGACCTACAGGGGGGTAACAGTAACTGTGCTAACACAGTAACTGTCACAAACTGACACAGCAGTAATCAGAAAAAAAAAAAAAAAACTGCTGGTGTCAGTTTGTGACAGGGGGGGGTGATTGGGGGGGGATCGGGGGGCGATCGGGGGGGGGGATCGGGGTGTAATGTGTGCCTGGCATGTTCTACTGTGTGTGTGTGTGTTGGTGCACTTACTCACATGTCGTCTCTCCTCGGGCCGGAACGGAAACTACCGACCCGAGGGGAGATTACATCACTTCCTTTGCTGCTGTTTAGCATACAGCAGCAAAGGAGTGTTCCCATTGGCCGGCGGCGATCGCGAGGGGGGGGCCACGAACGGATGGCCTCCCCCTCGTCTCTGATCGCCGGGGGACAGAACGGGACCGCCTCGGGCGGCGGGGGGGGGTCCGATCGGACCCCCCACCCGCGGAAGGCAAATCACGTACATGTACGTGATTTTGCCTGTCCGTGCCGCCTTGCCGACGTACATCGGCGTGAGGCGGTCGTCAAGTGGTTAAAGTAAAAAAAAAAAAGTGAAATATTCCTTTAAATATCGTACCTGGGGGGTGTCTATAGTATGCCTGTAAAGTGACGCGTGTTTCCCATGTTTAGAACAGTCCCTGCACCAAATGTCATTTTTAAAGGAAAAAATCTCATTTAAAACTGCTTGCGGGTTTAATGTCATGTCGGGTCATGGCAATATGGATGAAAATCAGTGAGACAAACGGCATGGGTACCCCCCAGTCCATTACCAGGCCCTTTGGGTCTTGTATGGATATTAAGGGGAACCCCGCACCCAAATTAAAATAAGGAAAGGTGTGGGGCCACCAGGCCCTATATACTCTGAACAGCAGTATACAGGCGGTGCAAACAAGACAGGGACTGTAGGTTTGTTGTTAAGTAGAATCTGTTTGTAATTTTGAACATTTTTAACGTGTTTAGCTCCAGCCAAAAAATCTTTTCTAAGCTTTTTGGAAAACATAGGGAAGGGTTATCACCCCTGTGACATTTGTTTTGCTGTCTTTCCTCCTCTTCAGAAGATTTCACCTCACTTTTTTGTCCCAATGAAAAATGTTTTTTGAAAATTTGGGTTTTTTTGTGGAACAAGGATTGGAAAGCATCAGTGGAAAGGAGAAATTGTTTTCCCATATTAACTCTTACAGGAGAGAATTTCCCTTCCTAGGGGTAGATTTCATCTCACTTCCTGTTGTCTCCTTCCGTTTGCAAGTAGGAGTCGTTTGTAAGTTAGATGTTTGAAAGTAGGGTCCTGCCCTATATACTCAGCAGAAATTTGGGCCTTAGGTGTTGCTATGGCCACAACACTGTAAGCCCTCACAGGGCCCTGCTGTGAAATATTAGATCAAGAATTGTAATTACATGCCCCTGTTGAACAGGAGCTGAAAAATTAGGCCTTAGGCACTGGTGCTGGTGCCACAACACTGCAACCCCTCACAGACACTCTAGTTGGAACGCAGGAACGAGCCCTGCTGCAAATTATTGCTTCAAAAATTGTAATTACACGCCCCTGTTAGACAGGGGCAGAAAAATTGGGCCTTAGGCACTGGTGCTGGTGCCACAACACTGCAACCCCTCACAGACACTCTAGTTGGAACGCAGGAACGAGCCCTGCTGCAAAGTATTGCATCAAAAATTGTAATTACACGCCCCTGTTAGACAGGGGCAGAAAAATTGGGCCTTAGGCACTGGTGCTGGTGCCACAACACTGCAACCCCTCACAGACACTCTAGTTGGAACGCAGGAACGAGCCCTGCTGCAAAGTATTGCATCAAAAATTGTAATTACACGCCCCTGTTAGACAGGGGCAGAAAAATTGGGCCCTAGGCACTGGTGCTGGTGCCACAACACTGCAACCCCTCACAGACACTCTAGTTGGAATGCAGGAACGAGCCCTGCTGCAAAGTATTACATCAAAAATTGTAATTACACGCCCCTGTTAAACAGGGGCTGAAAAATTGTGCCTTAGGCACTGGTGGTGGCGCCCAGAACCAAAAATGTTCTTACAAGCTATCAGCGTGATGATTGAGGAGGAAGAGGATAATTACTCAGGGATAGTCACTCAGCATCAGCATAGGCAGTCTTTGAAGGGATCTGAGATTTCAAAAAAAATTATTCGGTTACATCAGCATCAGGTGCTTGGTAACTGGTGGTGATCCAAGACTCATTCATTTTTATGAAGGTCAGCCGATCGACCGAGTCGGTGGACAGACGCACCCTGTGATCGGTTACCACGCCTCCAGCAGCACTGAATGTGCGTTCCGAAAGAACGCTGGATGCAGGACAGGCCAGTAGCTCAATTGCATACTGTGCAAGCTCTGGCCAGTGATCCATCCTCAAGACCCAGTAACCCAGAGGATTTTCGGTGGGAAAGGTGTCCAAGTCTGATCTTGCCCCTAGGTATTCCTGCACCATGTAAAACAGACGCTGGCGATGGTTGCTGGAACCGATCATACCTTGGGGCTGCGGACCAAAAAATTGTCTGAACGCATCGGTCAGACGGCCACCTTCTCCACCGCTCCTTCTTTGACTGACCGAAGCCTCAGCAACACGTTGTCCAGAAACAGGAGTTTGTAACCTCCCAGTCTCTGGGAACGCGTTGCACAGACCTTTCTGCAAGGCCTCCCGAAGATGTTTCATCCTCTGCTCCCTCTGCGATGGCAAGATAAGGTCCGCAACCTTACCCTTGTAACGTGGATCAAGGAGGGTTGCCAGCCAGTATTGGTCCTTCTCCTTGATACCACGAATACGAGGATCCTTACGCAGGCTTTGCAGGATCAGGGAGGCCATGCAGCGTAGGTTTGCTGAGGCATTCGGTCCGGAGTCCTCTGGGTCACTAAGAACGACATGGTCCGCAGCCACCTCCTCCCAGCCACGTACAAGTCCATGTGTTTCTTGGGACTGATCCCTTAAAGACTGCTGCTGATGCTGAGTGCCAGGCTCCACCTCCATACTGACACAATCTTCCTCCTCCTCCTCTTCCTCCTCGTCCTCTTCCTGTGTGATCGGCGGGCACGCAGGAACACTGTCTGGATAAAGGGGGCCTTGAGAGCTAAGGAAGTCCTCCTCTTCCTGCCTCTGTTCTGCCTCAAGTGCCCTGTCCATTATTCCACGCAGCGTGTGCTCCAACAGGTGGACAAGGGGGACAGTGTCACTGATGCATGCACTGTCACTGCTCACCATCCTCGTGGCCTCCTCGAATGGTGACAGGACAGTGCATGCATCCCTGATCATGGCCCACTGGCGTGGGGAAAAAAAAACAAGCTCCCCTGACCCTGTCCTGGTGCCATAGTCGCACAGGTACTCATTGATGGCCCTCTGCTGCGTGTGCAGCCGCTGCAGCATGGCCAACGTTGAGTTCCACCTGGTGGGCATGTCACAGATTAGGCGGTTCTTGGGCAGGTTAAACTCCTTTTGGAGGTCCGTCAGCCGAGCACTGGCATTATATGACCGGCGGAAATGCACACAGACTTTCCTGGCCTGCCTCAGGACATCCTGTAAGCCCGGGTACCTGCCCAAGAACCGCTGCACCACCAAGTTAAGGACGTGAGCCAAACAGGGCACATGGGTCATTTGTCCCTGTCGGAGGGCAGAGAGGAGGTTGGTGCCATTGTCGCAAACCACCATTCCTGCCTTAAGTTGGCGTGGCGTCAACCACCTCTGAACCTGCCCCTGCAGAGCTGACAGAACCTCTGCCCCAGTGTGGCTCCTGTCCCCCAAGCACACCAGCTCAAGCACCGCATGGCATCTTTTGGCCTGCGTACTTGCGTAGCCCCTTGAACGCCTACGGAGCACCGCTGGTTCCGAGGAAGAGGCCATGGAGGAAGAAGAAGAGGAGGGGGTGGAGGAGAGAGGTGTGTCACAATCAGCATTTTGGAGGCGTGGTGGCGGAACAACCTCCAACACTACTGCACCTTGTCCTGCATCCTTCCCAGCTGCCAGCAGAGTCACCCAATGCGCCGTGAAACTTAGGTAACGTCCCTGTCCATGCCTGCTGGACCATGAGTCAGCGGTAATATGCACCTTACCGCTGACCGCCCTGTCCAGCGAGGCATGGACATTGCCTTCCACATGCCGGTAGAGAGCCGGAATCGCCTTCCGTGAGAAAAAGTGGCGTTTGGGTACCTGCCACTGAGGAACCGCACATTCCACAAACTCACGGAAGGGGGCAGAGTCTACCAACTGAAAAGGCAGCAGTTGAAGTGCTAGCAATTTTGCCAAGCTAGCATTCAACCGCTGGGCATGTGGATGGCTGGGAGCAAACTTCTTTCGGCGGTGCAGCAGCTGGGGCAGGGAAATTTGCCTGGTACAATCTGACGTCGGTGTACCAAAAGCAGATTGCCCACAAGTACTTGGCTGTGACACACCTAATTCTACACCTTCATTCCTCTCACTGCAGGTCTTAGAGAGGACTGAAGGTCTAGTGGGGTTGGAAATCTCAGCTGATGAGGAGCAAGGAGAGATCCTCTTTGTTCTTTGGTGTGGGTCTTTTAGATACGCTTGCCAACGAACTGCATGGCAGGTCAACATATGTCTGGTCAAGCATGTGGTACCCAAGCGGGAGATATTTTGGCCACGCGAGATACGCTTGAGACATATGTTGCAAATAGCAGTGGTGCGATCTGATGCACTCGTCTCAAAAAAGGCCCACACCAAAGAACTTTTTGAATAACGCGCAGAGACTGCAGCGCCCTGCACATGTGGAGCTTTGGGGTGTGATGCAGTCAATGTGCTGCCCTTAGGCTGGCCCCTGGAGGGCATCCTGCCTCGTTGGTGATGTGCTGCCGCCTCCTCCTCCTCCTCCTCCTCCTCCTCCTCTCTCCTATCAGGCACCCACGTTGAGTCAGTGACCTCATCATCCCCTCCCTCCTCATCACTGGAGCAAACCTGGCAGTATGCTGCAGCAGGGGGAGCATGACTGCCAGATTGCTGTCCTTCTTGGGCACCCCCTCTGTCCGCGCTCATGTTACTGCCTTCATCGAGCTCAGTATCGTCATCAGAGCCTTCCAAACGCTGGGCATCCTCCTGGAGCATGTACCCAACACTGTGGTCAAACAGTTCGAGGGAATCCTCATGAGGACATGGTGGAGCTAGGGAAGGAGTCACTGATGACATTGAGCTGAGGGAAGAGGCTGCTGCTTTGCCAGACAAAGCACCCTGGGCATGGGTGAGAGAGGATGAGGAGGATGAGGACGGCTTGGTCATCCACTCGACCAAGTCTTCCGCATGTTGCGGCTCAACATGGCCAGCTGCCGAAAAAAAGGCCAAGCGTGTCCCATGGCCACGTGCTGATGAGGATGCACCGTCTCCACGACCAGCACTAGACACAGAGCCTGCTTGCCCTCTCTTATTGGCTTGTGACTGTCTGCCTCTCCTTCTTGGCCTTCCAGACATACTAATGGCCTGTAGCTGCACTAAGCTGGGATAGAACACCTGTAATTTTCTTCAAGTAGCTTTATATACTGTAACCAGACAAGCCTGCCTGTCAGTAGGAAGATAACAGGAACGGATCTAGCTGAACACTGTGAGCAGGACGCACTGTACTAAATGTAAATAGTCTAGCTGCCTGACCGTGGTACTAATAGGATCAAATAGAACACCTGTAATTTTCTTCAGGTAGCTTTATATACTGTAACCAGACAAGCCTGCCTGTCAGTAGGAAGATAACAGGAACGGATCTAGCTGTACACTGTGAGCAGGACGCACTGTACTAAATGTAAATAGTCTAGCTGCCTGACCGTGGTACTAATAGGATCAAATAGAACACCTGTAATTTTCTTCAGGTAGCTTTATATACTGTAACCAGACAAGCCTGCCTGTCAGTAGGAAGATAACAGGAACGGATCTAGCTGAACACTGTGAGCAGGACGCACTGTACTAAATGTAAATAGTCTAGCTGCCTGACCGTGGTACTAATAGGATCAAATAGAACACCTGTAATTTTCTTCAGGTAGCTTTATATACTGTAACCAGACAAGCCTGCCGGTCAGTAGGAATTTAACAGGAACGGATCTAGCTGAACACTGTGAGCAGGACGCACTGCACTAAATTTAAATAGCAGGAACGGATCTAGCTGAACACTGTGAGCAGGACGCACTGCACTAAATGTAAATAGTCTAGAAGATAACAGGAACGGATCTAGCTGAACACTGTGAGCAGGACGCACTGCACTAAATGTAAATAGTCTAGAAGATAACAGGAACGGATCTAGCTGAACACTGTGAGCAGGACGCACTGCACTAAATGTAAATAGCAGGAACGGATCTAGCTGAACACTGTGAGCAGGACGCACTGCACTAAATGTAAATAGTCTAGAAGATAACAGGAACGGATCTAGCTGAACACTGTGAGCAGGACGCACTGCACTAAATGTAAATAGCAGGAACGGCTCTAGCTGAACACTGTGCGCAGGACGCACTGCACTAAATGTAAATAGCAGGAACGGATCTAGCTGAACACTGTGAGCAGGACGCACTGCACTAAATGTAAATAGCAGGAACAGATCTAGCTGAACACTGTGAGCAGGACGCACTGCACTAAATGTAAATAGCAGGAACGGATCTAGCTGAACACTGTGAGCAGGACGCACTGCACTAAATGTAAATAGCAGGAACGGATCTAGCTGAACACTGTGAGCAGGACGCACTGCACTAAATGTAAATTGCAGGAACGGATCTAGCTGAACACTGTGAGCAGGACGCACTGCACTAAATGTAAATAGTCTAGAAGATAACAGGAACGGATCTAGCTGAACACTGTGAGCAGGACGCACTGCACTAAATGTAAATAGCAGGAACGGATCTAGCTGAACACTGTGAGCAGGACGCACTGCACTAAATGTAAATAGCAGGAACGGATCTAGCTGAACACTGTGAGCAGGACGCACTGCACTAAATGTAAATAGCAGGAACGGATCTAGCTGAACACTGTGAGCAGGACGCACTGCACTAAATGTAAATTGCAGGAACGGATCTAGCTGAACACTGTGAGCAGGACGCACTGCACTAAATGTAAATAGTCTAGAAGATAACAGGAACGGATCTAGCTGAACACTGTGAGCAGGACGCACTGCACTAAATGTAAATAGCAGGAACGGATCTAGCTGAACACTGTGAGCAGGACGCACTGCACTAAATGTAAATAGCAGGAACGGATCTAGCTGAACACTGTGAGCAGGACGCACTGCACTAAATGTAAATAGCAGGAACGGATCTAGCTGAACACTGTGAGCAGGACGCACTGCACTAAATGTAAATTGCAGGAACGGATCTAGCTGAACACTGTGAGCAGGACGCACTGCACTAAATGTAAATAGTCTAGAAGATAACAGGAACGGATCTAGCTGAACACTGTGAGCAGGACGCACTGCACTAAATGTAAATAGCAGGAACGGATCTAGCTGAACACTGTGAGCAGGACGCACTGCATTAAATGTAAATAGTCTAGATAGAAGATAACAGGAACGGATCTAGCTAAACTGAATACAGTGTATATATATATATATGCAACACCTGGGATGCATATATATACACAATACACTGTAAGTGCAGCTAACTGACTGACTGTTCTGCCTAATCTATCTAACTCAAATCAAATGACACTGTCTCTCTCTCTCTCTATCTCTCAGCACACCGGAACACACACTACACAGGGCCGCCGTGCAGGCGGCCTTATATAGTGTGGGGTGTGTACTAAATCCCCTGAGCCATAATTGGCCAAAGCCACCCTGGCTTTGGCCAATTACAGCTCTCTCTACTGACGGCGCTGTGATTGGCCAAGCATGCGGGTCATAGTGCATGCTTGGCCAATCATCAGCCAGCAATGCACTGCGATGCCGCAGTGAATTATGGGCCGTGACGCGCCACACGAATTTAGCGCGAACGGCCCATAACGTTCGCAATTCGGCGAACGATCGAACAGCCGATGTTCGAGTCGAACATGGGTTCGACTCGAACACGAAGCTCATCCCTAGTCTCTTGTTTTGCTGTTTCCCTTATAAGAGGTCTCACACTCCCCGCTTGACTTTTTAATGATTTATCTTTGAAGGAAATACACCATAGTGAGTAAGATTCCATGACGGAAATGTCAGAGTTGACAGAGTTGAAAACTCCAATAGAGAGATATTGTCAAAGTGTTATAGTATATTCCAATAAGTGGAATATACATTTCAGTGGACTTTTAATATGCAAGAATAAGCTGTTGTGAAGTCCAATATCTACAGATTTATCTGGAACTTAGTCCAATATGAGATGAAGACATTGTTCCTCTAATATTCATATTTTAGTGCTCAGGTCTCAGTTTAACCACTTCTTGACCGCCTATAGCAGTTTTACTGCTACAGGGCAGGCGCGCTTCACAGGATCATTTATACGTGATCCTGCACTTTCGGGTAGCGGGGGCGAGTGTGCACCGTCGGCAGCTTTCTCCTGCTGTGATTCTACACAGCGGAAGCCGATCACCGGGTCCTACGGACTCAATGCCCGCCCGGTCCCACTGATTATTCGGTACACAGACAGAATGGCAGGATCAAAAGCAGGGACACGGATCCATGCCTTCCTCTAGTAAAAGCATCTCCCACACTACAGTAAAACACTAGCTAGGCACACAGTTAACCTTTTGATGGCCCCTGATGGTAACCTCTTCCTAGCCAGTGTCATTAGTACAGTGACAGTGCATATTTTTAGCACTGATCACTGCATTAGTAGTTCCAAAAAAGTGTAATTTTGTGTCCGATTTTTGCCGCAATATCGCAGTCCCGCTATAAGTCGTTGATCGCCACCATTACTATTAAAAAAAATTAATACATAATGATGAAGAAATTAGATTTTTTTGTACATTTTTTTTATTGGATATGTTTTATAGCAGAAAGTAAAGAATATTGTTTATTTTCAAAATTGTTGGTTGTTTTTTTCTAGAGGATATCGTTAGGGTTAGGGGAGATAGGGTTAGGGGATAGGGTTAGGGGATAGGGTTAGGGTTAGGGGATAGGGTTAGGGGTTAGGGTTAGGAGATAGGGTTAGGGGTTAGGGAATAGGGTTAGGGGATAGGGTTAGGGTTAGGGCATAGGGTTAGGGGATAGGGTTAGGGTTAGGAGATAGGGTTAAGGTTGGGGATAGGGTTAGGGGATAGGGTTAGGAGATAGGATTAGGGGATAGGGATAGGGTTAGGGGTTAGGGTTAGGGGATAGGGTTAGGTTTAAGGGTAGGGTGAGGACTTATTTTTATGCTTTTCTCTTTCAATAACCAAATGTGTTATGTTATCTTAGGTTCCTTGCCACAGGACAAAGTTATGCCTCGTTGCATCATTACTTCCTCCTTGGCCTCACAACGGTGTCAAAAATAATAAAGGAAACATGTGTGGCAATATGGAAGGAATTGCAAAAACTGTAATGCCAGAGCCAACATTAGACATCTGGGAATCAGTTGTCGACACTTTTTGGGAGAAAACCCAGTTCCCAAATTGTATAGGAGCCCTTGATGGGAAACACATCAGGGTCAAGAAGCCTCCCCACTCTGGATCGTCATATTTTAATTACAAAAAATATTTTTCTGTGGTCCTCCTGGCATTGTCCGATGCACATCTTAAATTTCTTTTTGTTGATGTGGGAGCATATGGAAGCCAAAGTGACGCCCGCATATTTCGCGAGTCGGCCTTCGGACGTCGTCTACATGAGGGACGACTCAATATTCCTGAAAGCAGGCCTCTACCCTGCACTGAGGAACCCAGCTTGCCATTAGTCATTGTGGCAGATGAGGCCTTTAGACTGGCTGAAAATGTTATGAGGCCATACAGTTGCTGTGGCCTCAGCCAATGACAAAAGATCTACAATTATCGGCTCAGCCGTGCACGCCATGTTGTTGAATGTGCATTCGGGGTGTGCACGGCCAAATGGCGAGTTTTGCTGACAAGTATGCAACTTGATGTTGACAACGCCATTAAAGTCATCCTGGCATGCTGAGTTCTGCACAATTTTCTGCGGGACAGTGACAGAAATCATGTTGAACAGGAGCCCAGTAACCAACTTCAGAGGGTTCAATTTATGGACTTGCGTTCAACGGCACGTGTCATGAGCATTCGAAACCAATTTGCAGAATTTTTTGAATCCCCTGATGGAGAGGTATCATGGCAGAATGATTATGAGTAAAAAAAAAATGGAATACATCTAGCTTTGCTTTCTTATGTTTTTTGAAATAAAGCATTTTGAAATTGAAGTTTGTTATTTTTATGTCCATTTATCAACGATTGTTCAACAAGCCAATTTGACTCTGCCTTCGGGGTAAGCCTAGGCTAAGCCCAAAAAGAGCTAGCTTACGCTTGTCCGAAGACAGAGTACGATAGAGTCCTTTGCACTCTGCCTTCAGGGCAAGCAGAGTGCAAAGGAAGGCTGTTGTGCATCATAAAAGACAAATTTAACACATTTATTTTCAAGAAAAAAAGATATTTATTAAAACAAAATAAAAGGTTTGGGATCACAACTGGTGATAGGTGGTGGTGGATGATTGATCACTTTGGGGATGTGGGTATTGGGGACGGGGTAATGCTTGGGCCTGGCGATCAATCAAAAAATCCTGCTGGTAGCGGGGTACAGGGTATGAGGGCTGAAAATGGGGGGTGGAAGGTGGAAATTCACCATAGGAGTGCGGGGTGTAGAATGAAGTCTGGGATGGGATAGGTGGTGGTTGGCATTGAGGAGGGGGCTGATAGTGAGAGGGGGGTGCTAGCACTGCTGAGGTCCCAGGGGCCATCGGGGGATCATGAGAAGCATTATATGGATCGCATGGAGGTGGCCCACCGCTTAGTTTTGCTTGTCGGTATTGCATTGCAATACCGTAAATGTGATCCATACAATGCTTCTCTTGGTCTCCCCCAATGTCCTCCAGGATGTGGTATAGGCTGAGGCAGAAGCAGGCGCGTGGGTTACTGGTGTCCAAAAATGCTTCCATACTGCGCCTCTCCTGTCGCACTTCCTGCAGCAGTGCTAGCACTCTATCATCTGCCTCCATATTGAACCCGACCCTCGTCTGACGTCCACGCCCACAGCCACGAACACCGCCACGCCCGCGCTGCTCTCCACCTTGCTGTCTGGCAGTCGACACAGATTCCAAGGACCTGGATTCCTGCAGAAGAACAAAAATGTTTACATTGACATGTACATGGACAGACAGACAATGAAATAGACAGGCAGACATAAGCAGTTACCTCATCTGTGCACTGAACACCTCCCTCACTCATTGCACGTGGAGATTCAGTGCTCACCATGGGACTGCTCAGTCTCTCAACTTCTGCCTCTTCTGCAGCCACCTCTCTTTGTGTAATGTTAGAAGTTGTCCTGCAGACAATACAAAATGTAAACGTAACCACTTCAGCCCGGACCATTTAGCTGGCCAAAGGCCACAGCACTTTTTGCAATTCGTCACAGCGTCGCTTTAACAATTGCGCAGTCGTGCAACGTGGCTCAAAAAAAAATTGACGTCCTTTTTTTCCCTCAAATAGAGCTTTCTTTAGGTGGTATTCGATTACCTCTGTGGTTTTTTTTTTTTCTGCGCTATAAACAAAAAAAGAGTGTATATTTTTTTTCAAAAAGTTAGATTTTTAATTTTTGGATATAATAAATATCCCCCAAAAAATATATAAATCAAAAATTTCTATTAATAATTTTTATTTTATTAGTAATGGCAGCGACATTTTATCCTGACTGCGACATTATGGCGGACACATTGGACAATTTTTACACATTTTTTGGGACCATTGTCATTTTAACAGCGATCAGTGCGATAATTACAATGATTACTGTAAAAATTACACTGGCAGTGAAGGGGTAAACCTCTTCCTCTCCGTGAGATGATCGCTGGTGTCCCCGCGGACATTGAGTCCGCAGGACCCACGGTCGGACTCACGGACCTTGCGATGGGAACGCGCGCCGCCACGGCGGTGAATTAAAAGGGACGTACAGGTACGCCCATTTGTGCAACAGTGCCATTCTATATGTACATGCGGCGTTAAACAAGTGGTTACAAGTGGTTACAATAGCCATGGAACATACCGCCTGAAAAGCAACGTACATAGGCAAATATATGAAAAAAACCCAAAAAACTTACGGTCTGGTGTTGTTCATCATATTTTGCCGTAAGAACAGAAAATTTGTATGATAGACATGTGGTCTCTTCGCAGGCGCTGGTGCTCCACTACGTGCTGCCTTGTCCTCGTCCGTCCCTGCTGACACGGTCCCGTAGTGACTTCCAGCGGCGCTGTAAAATTTTGCCTACAATAACGTGGAAAACAAAGGGTTAAATATGCAATCTTCATTTACATTACACACAAACAGATCATGCATTCAAGGAAAATAGACTTACTTATTTCCTTTCTTTCTCCATGTCTAATGGCTTCCCAGCCAGGGGTAACGGCAGCACTGATATCCTCCCATGCTTTCACTTTTCGAATGTGGTCTCCATGAAGTGGATCCCACAGTTCAGGATGGGCCTGTACAGCAGTTTGAGCTCCCCTTGAGAAACAGCACTTGCCATCTTCAACTCTTCTTTTTCCTACCCACAGTCACACGGCTGTGCAAAGGACTCTTGGGTAATCTAATGTCCAGACAGGAATTTCCTGTTTTTACAGAGATTACAGTGTCCAACCAACTTTTTGGAGCAAAAAAACGCCGGAGCTAAAAAACGCAGCCGCTTTGTTTTTGAGCGTTTTTCCGCGTTTCGCGTTTTTACAGCTCTAGCACCGCGCCACGGAACGCACTGGTCCTGGGTTTTTTTACAGCTTAAAAACGCCTATGCCATTTGCAGCTAAAAAACGCCTAGGTGGGCATGAAGCCATAGACTAACATAGACAAGCGTTTTTAAGCTGCATAAAACGCTCAAAAACGCGGCTGTAAAAACGTCCGTGTGCATGAGGCCTGACACTTGCTAAGTTTCTGAGTCAGCATTAAAGCGGATGTAAACCCGATTCATGAAATTTGAGCTGGGCACATACTGTATATCTGCAGAGTTTTCTTATCTCTCTTCAAACCCCTAAGTACCGTGGCTTTCTCCTGGTCCGTTTTTCTATTATCATCATGATAATGTCAGACAAGTTCTCCGACAACCGAAATAAAACTAGCCTGAAATTTGGTGGGTGCTATAAATAGATTTGCAGAGAGCTGGTCTATTCACAGCACAGCTCTGCAAGTCCCTGCCTATGTGGAGTGGGGATGTGTGCCTTTTCTCCAATCAGCTGTCTCACAGTGTATGACAGGAATCCACACCCACAGGTAAATCGGGAAGAGAAAATTCTAACAGGACCTGCACTTTCTAAACAGTATATAAAGCTGAAGACAGCAGATATACATGTAAAACTTCTGTAGGAGGATTTGTTTAATCTCTGAAACAATGAATGCACTAACTCAACTCTTATTATTTATACATTTTTCTGCTATACTTGGTGATCCTGCTAAGGAGATTCTTGTTCAGACACTTCCTGTTATCGGGGGACAATGCTCGTTCCCTGTATCCCAATTGATTCCTTCTGTTGTCACCATGTTTTCACTATTCGGAAACCCACCCTAATACCATTGTTAGAGTACATGTACTGTATGTAGACAGGAAGTGGCTGCAAATAGGCAGCATGTGATTAGCAACATCAAGCTACAACAAAGGATGAAAACAAGGTGAAAATGATTATTTAAAAAAGAAATGGCAGTTGTTTAAAATACAAACTAAATGTCATTCAGTTAGGGTTTACATAACCTTTACAGCTCCATCACATTCCATCTACAGCTCAGGTAATAACCCGCACTTACCTGGAACTGTTCTTTCAGCACCTCTGTTGTGCACAGTATCACAGGTTGATACAGGGAATGAGAACATTCTGTCAACTAGTTAGTTCAATTAAGAACTCATTTTTTTAAGATACTCAATTCAACGACAACTGTATTATGAACTAGAGGTGTATAAGTATAGTATTACATTTCTGTAGAAGTGTGTATCGACTGAAGTTTTCAATGCACTGCCATTGGAATTTTCATTCCTAATCAACAGATTTGCAAGAATAACCTTTTTCTATGGCCTGGTCTGTAATGTATCTGTTTCTACAGTGACTAACAATTTAATTATTTAGTCTGTAGGATATCATGTGGCCTGTTCATGGAACTAAATAATGCTACTTGTCATGAATACCATTTGCGTTTCATTTGTTAAATCAGACACACACTGACTCTTTTCCATTGTACACACCCAATGCTTGGAACAAGATATTCCTCTGCTATTGACATGCAAAATAGCTAACATAATACCAAATATGTCCTCATGTTGAATAATGGTACAGAATGCAACTTTAAACATAAGAATATATTATGATTACTCAGACTTCTGCCAAGTAAAATTTTTTGGATGCCAAAAATTAATGAATGTTGGTTTCTCTGTTAGATCATTTTCACATTGTTATTGTTCTAAGGCAGTGGAGTCTAATATTTGAAAATTAAAATGGTAACTTGTCGCCAGAAAAGATATACAATAATTTATTACTAGGGATTTTCCCAAGGCTAAGTAATCAGCTCTGAGAGAGGAGATCTGAGGTCAAGGTGTTTGCTCTCTGAAATATAAAACAAGATTTGTTACCATAAAAATGTAATCTACAATGTTAAATATGTATCCCTGTTGGATAAATATCTAAAATGCAATTGGCTTTCATTAAAGTACAGCTATATACTGTATGTTTTCTGTTTTTTATTTGAAAAAACTGTCTTGTACTAGTATTTGCTGGAGAATAAGATGATTTTTATTTTTTTACGATTTAAGTGTAATAAAGAGCATTCAGATTGCAACTTAACATCCCTTGTATCTCCCTACATTTCTCTAGATTAGTGATCTCCAAACTGCAGCCCACGAGCCGAATGTGGCCCTTTGCTTGCCTTTATCCGACCCTCTGGGCACTGTTCTTCCCACTGAAATTAGGCACTATTCCTCCCACTGACACCATTGATAAGGCACCATTCCTTCCAAGGAAACCAACAGTGGATCACAATTCTTTGCACTGACATCATTGATAGGGCACTAGTCCTCCCACTGACACTATTGAAGAGGCACCATTCCTTCCACTGACACCAACAGTGGGGCACCATTCCTCCCACTGACACAAACGATGGAGCACTATTCATTCTACTGACACCAACGATAGGACACTATTCCTCCAACTGACACCAACAGTGGGACCCTATTTCTTCCACTAATACCAATGATGGGGCACTATTCCTCTACCTACTTGACACAGGCAATATGGAATTTTTTTATCCCACTGACCAACAAACCTAAGATGTTGTATATTCCCACTAACACTGTGGCATTTTCTACTCCCACTGGCCACAATCCAGCCCCCCCTAAAGTCTGAAGGACAGTAAACTTGCTCCTTGTTTACAAAGTTTGGACCCCCCTGCTCTAGATGAATTTAGTCACAAATGGCTGATAATTAAAATAATTTTCTATTGACTACAAAAATAAACAGAACTCTGTTAGCCACCATCACCCATGGTCCACCATCACCCATGGTCCTAGCCAGGGATGATGGTGCTTAAAGGTGTCAGGATAGACATACTACATGACTCCTTTTATTATAATTTTTCATTGAAGCATTTCTTTGTCAGAAAATAAACTGGAGCTTCTGGAAAACATGATCCGTTAGCTTTCCTTACATGTTAGGCTTGTAAAACACTTCACTAGATTACAACATCTATTCATTGCAGTGCAAATACAACTGAGCTGGCATATCATGTAAATTCACTTTGAGAGATCCTGTTGCTACCCCAATGTACAGCAAGTTAAACATAGCAGGTGAATGTACTCGCATACCAATAAGTCAGGCGTATAAGTCAGGCTGTCTTTATTTCTTAATTTAACTCCCCTATCAGAACTTATATTTTGATATAGCTGACAGTGGACTACAGTTAACTTGTTCTGAGGACCACCCCTGTTAACACTTTATTGCATTACCTAAGACACTGTACATAGACATCCATATCCTGAGCTACTCTAATGCCGCGTACACACACAATTTCCGACAACAAATGTTCGATGTGAGCTTGTTGTCAGAAATTCCGACCGTGTGTAGGCTCCATCGGACATTTTTTTGTTGGAATTTCCGACCAACAAAACTTGAGAGCTGGTTCTCAAATTTTGCGACAACAAAATCCATTGTCGTAAATTCCGATCATGTGTACACGATTCTGACACACAAAATTCCACGCATGCTCGGAATCAAGCAGAAGAGCCGCACTGGCTATTGAACTTCCTTTTTCTAGTGCCGTTGTACGTGTTGTACGTCACCGCGTTCTTGACGTTCGGAATTTCCGACAACATTTGTGCGACCGTGTGTATGCAAGACAAATTTCAGCCAACATCCGTCAGAACTAAATCCACGGTTTGGTTGTCGGAAATTCCAATTGTCTGTACGTGGCATAAGGATTATCACTAGCCAGATTAAGTTGCTCTGCTTATCATCACATCACTGTGCCATATCTTGGATATAATCTAATGAGCTCCAACTGCCGGTGAAGTTTACTGATGGTCTGTACCCTGGACACTGCTGTTGCTATTGCTTAAAGGGCCCCTATCCTATTCCTATTCTATCTGGTCTCTCATTAAGATGTAAAGGTTTAATAGGCCGGCCTGGGATTCCCCTTTAGCTTGGTAACATATTGCATTAACCAGTGGAATCTTTACAAACACCTGTTTATTCTCTAGCTGGTATTCACTGTATAAAAGTATATCCTGCATTTGTGCTATTGAACTGTAATTAGGCTGGATCTTGGGGGTTCCTCACCTGAGTTCGGCTGTTATTCAGAACTCAGTTGATTCATGAACCCTCCCCTTGTACACATATCTTTACTTCATAAAAAAGTAAGAGAATATCTATTTGAGTGTCGTTTAAAGGTCCTTGCAAGAAGATGTCTGAACCAGAGTGTCAGGTGGGTTGGAGTGTTCACAGGGGAGTAGTGTATTTAGGTTTTGTGCTGCTCTAGGCCTGACTAAACTCGTGTACCCCCTAATTTAAATAAGACCCACCCTTCCTGTCAAGGCCACACCCCTTGCTGTTTAAGACCTGCCCTGAAATTTTCTAGTGGGGACACTAGTTCTGAGGGCCTGGCGGGGGGAAGGGGGGGTAATGGATTCCCTTAATTTGCATAGATTTCCTCTCACTTCCTGTTTGGCTATGGGGCAGGAAGTGAAGGGAAATCTCTGCAATGGGACAGGGATGGTAAAAAATAAACTGACAGGGGCTATAACCCTCCTTTACTCTATCCAAAATTTAAAAAAAAGTGTTGCCTATAGTTCTACTTTAAACACAAATTTCTGATAAATATGGAGAGGACTAAGAAAATATAACTATGCCAATGGTACAGCAGAAAACATATAGCACAGTTAGGAAGGTTTGTGGTTCAGGATGATAGGACAGTCAAACTTAGAAGCTGCGCCCGCCCCCCCCCCCCCCCCCCCCCACAGTTACGGAATGCCTGCCACCCGCATACCGGAAGCTTTATGGGGGCACTAAACTAATTGTCTCTCAGCCCAGTCCGCTCCATAAGACTGGCGCTACACTAGCAGTGTAGCGCCAGTCTCTTTCCATGCTGCCCCCCTGCAAAGCGCTGCCTAGGCCAGGATACAGCGTTGTCACAGGGTCAGGGCAGTGCAGATGAACAGGTAAATCAAAGCAGCCTTCAAGGGGGCAGTGCTACATTGAATTGCCTCTGACACTTCTGGGGGTGTCAAAGACTATGATATTAATTGGACAAATTTGCCTCTTGCTTCCGTCCACTTCTTGCTGTGTCCCTGGGTAACCAAATGAAAATGAATCTCCCCAAGTGGATACAGACATTAAAACATACCTAAGGCAAAAAATGGTCAGCACACCAAAAATAGTAGATCCCAAACAGATCTTAGTAGCAAAACATAGCTTATGCAGTAAAAAGCACAAACATTTCAGAGAATCAGAGACACATTTCGAAGACCCACTTTCTCAGGGTGACTTAGCATATGCTAGGGGTTTTACTATCATGGTTTCAGTGGAAATTTGAGATCTACTTTTTCTGGTGTGCTGACCATTTTGGTTTTTTTTTGGTTTTTTGGTGGTCTAGGACAGCGGTCCCAACCTTTTTGACAACAGGGACTGGTTTTAAAGCAGCCAATTTTCCCAGGGACTAAGGGGAGTATGGGGGAGGGGGTTGATGGTTGATGGACAGATCAGAGGATGGAAATTTAATAGAGCCTATTCTCAGCCCCCCTTCACACCACCCACAACCCCTCTAGTTCCCTCTTTATAACAGTGTCAGTGTCAGTTCCCTTTCACATCACAGT
The DNA here is from genome assembly GCF_042186555.1 of Aquarana catesbeiana. Lineage (NCBI taxonomy): Eukaryota > Metazoa > Chordata > Amphibia > Anura > Ranidae > Aquarana > Aquarana catesbeiana. The sequence goes on along the minus strand of NC_133326.1, from coordinate 362,074,084 downwards.
CCCCCTTTACATTACAGTGCACCTTTACAGCACAGTCCCCTTTACATCACAGTGCCCCTTTACATTAATGTAATGGGGACCACTCTGTAAAGAGGGCACTGTGATGTAATGGAGACTGCTCTGTAAAGCGGCACTGTAATGTAAAGGAGGCACTGTAATTTAAAGAGGCACTGTGATGTAAAGGGGACTACTCTGTAAAGGGGGCACTGTGATTTAAAGGGGGGCTGTGATTTAAAGGGAACTGCACTATAAAGGGGGCACTGTAATATAAAGGGGTATGCACTGTAAAGGGGCACTGTAATGATTACAGTGTCCCTTTACAGCAGTGGCGGTTGGTGAAGTTTTAGGATGGGGGCGCCAGGATGGAAATTTCACAGAGCCTATCCTCAGCCCCCTTCACACCACAACCCCACTAGTTCCCTCTTTATAACAATGTCAGTGTCAGTTCCCCTTCACATCACAGTCCCCCTTTACATTACAGTGAAATAGAAACTGGAGCGAGGTATCTAAAATCTATCAGCCACTATAGACAACACTGTTGTGTGAATCAGCACAGGGATCAACCCTTCATTATGCACCAATAGGTATGTTCACAGGACTCCTGTGGATGTGTGTTTACAAGAAAAATATTTATTTGAGTAAACCCCCCCCTTTTTTTTTTTTTTTTCTGATGCTGATTCTTAGTATATCCTACACACTGGGGGTGCTGTCAGTTGCTGTTTACCCGCCCGAGGAGTCAAGGCTTAGATAATCCTAGCCTGCGTCAATAGGTAGGTACAACTTTACACTTACTAGAGTCCCCCGTCTTGAACCCATTAGGGGGAGCTTCTCATACAGCAAAATAGTAAAATCTTGTCCTGGGACCTGTGTATCCCACACTTATAAACCCTCCCCTTGTCTTCTTGGTTTTTAGCTGACAAAGAGATTTTGATAAAGAGAATTTAAAATACAGCTGAGGGACGTGACGCCCTCTGTGTCTGGTCCTGATCTGCTGGCGGTCCTGGTTGTGTGGCGGCGTCGCTGATATTCGGATCTGGGCCCCGGTGGCTTACCGTTCTCCCCTTCCCCCTTGTCTGGGGTGGATGCCATACAGTATTGACCCTGCAATAGCATGGTTAGGATACATTTTTTGTAATTACATCACAATCTGATTATGTAAATAGTTGTATATATGCATGATTTTCTGACATTAATATGTTTTTCATTGTGTGTCTTTTTGTCTCTTTTTTTGTAACAATGTTTCGCAGACAGATATACACCTTACCTCTAGCCCCTGAAGAAGAGGTCGTAATCCTTATATAAAGCCTCGAAACGCGTTGGACCTGCACTGTCAATTGGCTCCTTGCTGATATAGCCTTTGTGGGGTTTTGTGTAGCTCTGTCGACCTGTCATGTATATCCTGGTTGTATTTTTCATCATTTGTTAATTCTGGCATCCATTGTTGCTTTTATCCATTGTTTCTATTCTAGCACATGTTTTTCTTTTAAATTTTGATACAATAAAATTCTGATAATTTTTTATACTTTTTGTTATACCTTTTTTTGAGACTTCCACCCTTTAAAATCCCACTTAAGAGGAAAAATTGTCCATTGTTTACATTACAGTGCACCTTTACAGCGCAGTCCTCTTTACATCACAGTGCCCCTTTACATTAATGTAATGGGAACCGCTCTGTAAAGAGGGCACTGTGATGTAATGGAGACTGCTCTGTAAAGGGGCACTGTGGTGGCCCGTCCATGGGGGCCCCTGGGCGCCGCCCCCCCTCCAGGCAGTCTCAAAAAAAAAAAAAACATTTTTTTTTTTTTAAAGCTGGGCCTTTAAAAAAAAATACACAAAAAGGTCCTTAAGTGCACTGTGTTCGGACGCCGGATACAGTGCAACGTCGGACACAGTGCACTTATGGGAAGCGCCACGTCTATGCAATCACAAGACTGCATACGTGGCACTTCATTTGCGGGCGTTTAGCCCGCCTTCCGGCGATTTCTGAAGTGCCGAGTAGCTTCCGCCCGGCCCTAGTATCTATTACTATGGCCGGGCGCTTTGATTGATATCTGAGTATGATGTCACCTCCTGTTTCTCTCCAATTGCGCCCAGGAGAGAGAAGCAGGAAGTATGAGAACAATGGAGCTCTCCAGGAGACACTGCTGGAGAGGACAACACACAGCAAGGTAAGTAACCGGGGGAGGGGGGTTTGATGGTGACACATGCTGCAATCTGGTGACACGCTGCAGTCTGGTGACACACGCTGCAATCTGGTGACACATGCTGCAATTTGGTGACACACGCTGCTGCAATTTGGTGACACGCTGCAATTTGGTGACACACGCTGTAATTTGGTGACACATGCTGCAATTTGGTGACACATGCTGTAATTTGGTGACACACACTGCTGCAATTTGGTGACACACGCTGCTGCAATTTGGTGACACACGCTGCTGCAATTTGGTGACACATGCTGCAATTTGGTGACACATGCTGCTGCAATTTGGTGACACATGCTGCTGCAATTTGGTGGTGACACACGCTGCAATTTGGTGACACATGCTGCTGCAATTTGGTGACACATGCTGCAATTTGGTGACACATTCTGCTGCAATTTGGTGACACATGCTGCTGCAATTTGGTGGTGACACACGTTGCAATTTGGTGACACATGCTGCTGCAATTTGGTGACACATGCTGCAATTTGGTGACATGCTGCTGCAATTTGGTGACACATGCTGCTGCAATTTGGTGGTGACACATGCTGCTGCAATTTGGTGACACTTGCTGCTGCAATTTGGTGGTGACACATGCTGCTGCAATTTGGTGGCACATGCTGCTGCAATTTGGTGGTGACACATGCTGCTGCAATTTGGTGACACATGCTGCTGCAATTTGGTGGTGACACATGCTGCTGCAATTTGGTGACACATGCTGCTGCAATTTGGTGGTGACACATGCTGCTGCAATTGGTGGTGACACATGCTGCTGCAATTTGTTGGTGACACATGCTGCTGCAATTGGTGGTGACACATGCTGCTGCAATTTGGTGGTGACACATGCTGCTGCATTTGGTGGGACACAGGCTGCATTTTATGTGACACAGGCTGCATGTAAGGAGGGACTCCGCTGGGGGCACCTGATGTAAGGAGGGACTCCGCTGGGGATACCCGATGGCATCTGGTGGCAGGCGACGTGGCTAGTGACATTCTCAGGGCTCCCACTGATTCTGCATTATGGTGAGTTGAATGATTTCATTTTACATTACAATGTAATAATAGAAATAATGCGCTTCAATCATTCTGACACCATAACAACCATGGTGCCGGGATGATTGAAGCGCTAACACCAGGTGTTTGGAGTATCTTTATCTGCTGATTGTTAAACTTTCTAGAATACACATATTTCTATTGTTGTGTAGGATCTGGGCCTGTTGTCCCTCCATCCCTCATTCATCTCAGACACTAACCACACCACCTTAGAGCCACGCCCACTATTTCCCTGAAACCACGCCCATTTTCACCAAGTGGGAGGGGTCAAAAAGGAAGGGCGGGGCCTGGTGCCCCCCCATCCTAAACCTTCACCAGCCGCCACTGCCCGGAAGGTTTCACCCCTTTCACACCCCGTGACCCGTACCCAAACACCAATGTGTATTCTGCTACATATTTATGGTAAAAAAATCCCAATAAGCATATATTGATTGGTGTGTGCAAAAGTTATCGCGTCTACAAACTATGGGATATTTTTATGGCATTTTTATTCTTATTTTTACTAGCAATGGTGGCGATCAGCGTTTTTTAGTGGGATTGCGACATTGCTGCGGACAAATTGGACATTAAGTGCCATTTTTTGGGGACCAGTGACGCCAATACAGTGGTCAGTGGTAAAAAAAATGCACTGTCACTGTATAAATGTCGCTGACAGGGAAGGGGTAACATCAGGGGCGATCAAAGGGTTAATTGTGCTCCAAGGGAGTGATTTCTAACTGTGTGGGTAATGGTTTAACTGGGGCAAGAGAGAGATCTGTGTTCCTGAACACAATATCTCTCTCTTCCTCTCTGAGGCTCGATTCACACCTATGCATGTTGCTTTTGAGCGTTTTTGGAGGTTTTTTTTTCATGCTTGGCACGTTTTTGAGCAGCGTTTTTGTAGCGTTTTTGCGGCGTTTTTGCTGCGTTTTTGCCGCGATTTGCGTTTTGCGTTTTTTTTTTTTTTTTTCATTTTTTTTACAGTCTTAAAAAAATTACAAAAAAAAAAAAAAACGGCAAAAACGCACCAAAAACGCACCAAAAACGCTGCAAAAACGCTGCAAAAACGGTGCACTTGCGTTTTTGATGCTTGTCCATTGAAATCCATTACATGCAAAACGCTGCTTTTTGCATGAAAAAAAAGTCCCCGACCCTTTCCAAAAACGCAGAGATACAAAAAAGCATTGATGTGAACATGTTCCATAGGAACCCATGTTAAAAAATTCCCATGCAGTTCTGCAAAATGCAAAATGCATCAAAAAACGCGCTAGTGTGAATGGAGCCTTACAGAACAGCGGTCTGCCTTGTTTACATAGGCAGACCGCCATCCTGCCTCTCCAGCGAACGTTCCGCGGGTCCTGGCAGACCCGCTGATTGGCTTCCAGTGTGGATTGGCTCCCCAGACCACGAGGCAGAAACAACGTACGTTGTTTCACGCACCCGGGCAGCCCTGCCGCAGTAAATGTGAGGTGGGCAATCCGGTATCAGTTAAGGGAGGCGTGGCAGAGGGTGTGTCCTATGCCTACATACTTTCACTAATAGGTGTCTTTCGTTCCCATCTCAAAAAGTTGGGAGGTATGGGACTGTGTGCCTGTGCCTTTCATTTGCACCTAAACGCCGAAGTCCCATGTGGTTAAGCGCCAGTGTGCATGAGGCCTTTCTTTCTCTACAGGTTTTCTTTAATCCATAAAACATGTCAAATATGACCTTATTGATTTGACCTTATTTTTTTCTAGAAGGAAAACTGTTTGTATACAGCAGAAAAACCCATGAGATTTTCATTAATGATTTAACACATGCTGGAAAGAGAAGGAAGGGAAAGAGTACAATCAGAGTGAGTACTCAAAAGAATTTTCTTATGGATTGACCTAAATCATTTTTACAGCACCCTTTTTAAGGACTTGAGAGTAGAATCTAATATTTCCAGCTACAAGTATCTCCACATTTTTTTTTATGCAACTCAATTCTAGTAGTAGTAGTGATTCGAAACAGTCCATGCTATCTTAAAAATGAGTGCAAAAACAGCAGCATCTTTTTATTGTGTGGGTATACAGTATTTTGTGTGTTTCATTTGAGCTATACATTCTTTTATCCCTTTGTGTTTAGTCTGTGCAAACAAGGAGACAAAACTCAGCTAACTAAAACGTATGGGAAAGCATTCCAAATTGGTTGACTTTCCTGTCACTATAGAAAACAGTGCTTTTTGAAGGGAATGTTCTTTTGATCTTTGATTGTCTGCATTCTAGTTTCCTGAAGCAGTGTTTAGGATTGAAGGGTGGGGATCAATATGGTTTTAATCAATATCACAATTTCCAGTAAAAAAAAAAAATAATAATAATATAACATACATTAGTAGTTATCACATTTTGTGGCCATTGGCTAAATTTTTGGATTGATTAAAAATGTGTGTTATAACATCTTTTGCTCAGAAAAAAATTCTAATTTCGGTACCTCTTTACCCTGATTTAACTTTGTTTCTAAGATGTTGACTTTCGTGACCTCTTAGCAGCCAATAAAGATATTCTTAGTAGATACACTATATTGCCAAAAGTATTGGGATGCCTGCCTTTACACGCACATAAACTTTAATCGCATCCCAGGCTTAGTCCGTAGGGTTCAATATTGAGTTCGGCCCACCCTTTGCAGCTATAACAGCTTCAACTCTTCTGGGAAGGCTGTCCACAAGGTTTAGGAGTGTGTCTAGGGAATGTTTGACCATTCAGGTCAGTCAAGTTCCTCCACCCCAAACTCGCTCATCCATGTCTTTATGGACCTTGCTGTGTGCACTGGTCCAAATCATTTGGTGGAGGAGGATTATGATGTGGGGTTGTTTTTCAGGGGTTGGGCTTGGCCCCTTAGTGCTAGTGAAGGGAACTCTTAAGGTGTCAGCATACCAAGACATTTTGGACAATTTCATGCTCCCAACTTTATGGGAACAGTTTGGGGACGGTCCCTTCCTGTTCCAACATGACTGTGAACCACTGCACAAAGCAAGGTCCATAAAGACATGGATGAGCGAGTTTGGGGTGGAGGAACTTGACTGGCCTGCACATAGTCCTGATCCCAACTGGACAAAACACCTTTGTGATGAATAACAGCGGAGACTGTGAGCCAGGCCTTCTCATCCAACATCAGTGCCTGACCTCACAAATGCGCTTCTGGAAGAATGGTCAAACATTCCCATTGACACTCTCCTAAACCTTGTGGACAGCCTTCCCAGAAGAGTTGAAGCTGTTATAGCTGCAAAGGGTGGGCCAACTCAGCTGTACACTGAGCTGTGTGTTTTTGGCATCTGCCGAAAAGAAAGAAATCCCATGCATGTGCAGGAGTAAGGTTATTTCGGCCGAGCCAATGAAAATGGTCAGTACCCAGAAGAAGACTGGCTAAAGATGTCAGCGGGAGCTTCGGGACACCACAGCACTGGAGTGGAAGTGAGTATAGTTCTGTTTTAAGATGGTTGTCATTTTGATTATGACTGCAAAGTATGAGGCCAAGTGCTGGAACAAGATCATACAGTGCCCAAGGGGAATATGCTAACCTGCACCCCCCCCCACCATGTGCACACCCAATGCTCTGACACACATACATAGATTTTGTATCTGATTAGATCTAGAAGATAAGGTTTACTTTGTATTGGTAGCGATCAAGTGGATATAATCTAAATGAACTGTTCTGACTCTTGACTCTATTGCAAGGTATTGCAAATGCTGTTGATCTGACAGGTCAAATCTGCCAACTTTACTGATGAAACTGACAGTACTACAAGATAACCAAAACCATATCATGTAGAGGCAACAGGAATTTATTATTACGTAACTCAGGTTTTACATAGCTCAGAAACGATCTGTAGAGATGAGTGACTAATAAATATAAAAGAAGAAAACCAATAAAAGAAATAATGCAAATGAGGATCTGCTGTGCCAAGTCAGCTTGTGTGTACAAATCAGTGACCAAACACTGCCAGCACCCAGCTTATACACAGCCCAACCACTGCTGCCCCTCCAGCTGGGGGCTGTGGAATTTCTGCTGGCAGGGGAGACGCCCACCTCAAACATAAGCCAGATGGGGATGCAGATGATAAAGAAAACTGAAAACTACTGATGTTGAAAACTAAAGTGTAGCGCTGTTTCCTGCCTAGTTAGACAGATAGACAGACTGTCAAAATGGGACCCATGCAGTACAGTCTAATATAGTCTAAATAGGAAGAAGTATGCCTCTTTATTCAGCTTTGATATCAATAATATAGATAAGGCAAGAAAACTGGAAGATAGAAAAGTAAATAAACTGATTACAACTGCAATTTTTAAATCTCAATAAAACAGCTTATTTGGGAGTCCAGTGGAGTAAACTACTGTATAGGATGCCAAGGATAGGTCCTGGAAGGCAGGTATGTTTCCCTATTATTTGGGTGTGGTGCCTTTAAGTGAGACAATTTGAATGCAGTTTTGGAGTGCTCAGATATTCTCACCCATGCAGGGTTGGGGTTCTGTTTGGAAAGCAGTAAATTGACTTATAGTTTGCCCAAGATTGGTAAGTCTTTATATAGGATCTGGAATTCGGAGACTCAGACTTTTGGGTTGGAAAGTGCCTGCAACCCAGAATACAAGGACAAACTTTGGTCCTGAAGGGGTTGACTCACCTGCAGGAGAGGACTGAAAAGGAACAAGAAGGGGTCATCAGGTGTGTGAGGTAGAGTGTAGCTAACACAGCTGGGTGAGCATTGTGGATTGGCTTGTGACTGTCAGTGAAATGGCCAAAGAAGGACTGGCAATCCCACCCAAGACAGTCATGGTCACAACGGCACACAGTGTGACTGATGTGGGCAGTAATTCCAGGTCTATTTAAGCCTGCTGTTGAAGCTGCCCCTTGCTGGATTATCATCAGCTTCCCAGTGTTTCCTGAGCTCCTGTGCTTTCTTGATTCTGATTCCATGTTACCGACGCGGCTTGTTCTGACTTCTGCTTTGGATCCTCTCCTGATTAACCCCTGGCTTGCCCCACTGACTATGCTTTTGTCTGCTCCCTCACCTGTACTTTGCATCTGATACTTGTGTACTGATCTCACATGTACAACCCCTGGCTTGTCTTCACCTTCCATTCCCGGTTTGCCCTACTGGAGATACCTACCTGAACTCAGAGGCCCTACCGATCATCCCAGCGACTCTCAGCTCTCTTCAAATGGCAGGCTCATCACCAGCAAACACCTGGCATACCGTGTACCTTTGTGCACTTCTCTCTCTGTATCACTTCCAGGGAAGCACTGTACTTGGTCGCAAGGGGCGCCCTCTCAACGATCGGCCTCTTCCCTGACTTCTGACAGTATAATTCAGCGAAGATGTCAGAGGCTGATGGAGATGTCTCCCCTTTAGAGGCTCTGTGCCAGCAAGTCTCTGCCCTTACACAGGCAGTACAACTTTTGCAGGAGGGCTACTTCCAGCTGGAAGGGCATCTACAGCACTTGGCAGCGCCACCTGCCCAGCCAGATCAAGGCTCACCCTCTGCCGGCACTGCAGTAGCTGCCTCTGCACCTGAGCGCACCACCTCCACCCAGACAGTAGTGGTTCTACCACCTGAACCCTGGGTACCAACCCCGATGTGCTTCTCCGGGGGCCGGAGAAGCTCTTTCAAGAATGCCTGCCTTTTGTACCTGGCCCTGAAACCACGCACGTTCTCCCTCGAGACCGTCAAGGTAGGATTCGTGATGCCGCTCTTGTCTGAGGAACCCCAGGCCTTGGCCCACAGCCTGCTGGAACAAAAGTGCCCCATCATTAATTCCCTAGATGCCTTCTTTGAGGCGATGGCACAATTGACGATCCGCAGCGGGTGGCCACCGCTGAGACTGCCCTGCACACTCTACAGCAAGGGCGGCGGCTGGTGGAGGATTACACGGTGGACTTCCGTAAGTGGTTCACAGACACAGGCTGGAATGAAGTGGCTTTGAGGTATCAGCACTGTCAGGGCCTGTCAGAGTCACTCAAAGATGAGCTAGCAAGAGTGGAGACTCCTGCTACCTTGGAAGGTCTCATTCAGCTGGCCATCCAGCTCAACAGACGTTCTGAAAGGCTCAGGCATATAGGCATACCTGGATGCTACTACAGGTTGCTCCTCCTTCAGTGTCAGTGCCCAGTACTTTAGCCCTGGTGGAGTCGGAGCCTATGCAAATCGGCCTAGTCCTCTCAGCCCTGTCTACCGAGGAGAGGCTCTGGCATAGGCAAGCCAACCTCTGCCTATACTGTGGGGGCATGGGACATTTCCTCCACAATTGCCCCATATGACCCAGTAAGCCATCTCCACACACCACTGTTCTCTCCCAAGTGGCTGCAACCTCACCTTCTTACCTTGTTCTCCCTGTCTCTTTCTAGGTGGCAGACGAGGCGATCCAGCTTCCAGCAATAATTTACTCAGGGGCCTGCAGCATGTTTCCTGGACCAGCAGCAAAACTTAACATCCCCCTTCTGTATAAAAAAAATCTTACTGTTCGCCTGGCTGATGGCTCCATACCTTGTTCTGGACCCGTTACCCAAGCAAGCACTCCTCTCCACGTTTCCACCGAGTCAGGCCACCAGGAATTTCTCAGATTCGATATCCTGAGTTCTCCCATGTTTCCGGTTATCTTGGGCATCCCATGGCTGCAGGCACATAACCCTCACATCGACTGGTCCAGCAGGCACATATGCTTTTCTTCTTCATACTGCCAGACGCATTGCCTTGTCCCCACACACCTGGATCCCGCCATTTGCCTGATGCTCCAACCCAACCTCCACCAGTAGGTGCTAGCAGTTTACCGAGAGTTCCTGGATTTTTTTGACCGAAGGAGTACTGACGTACCTCCCCCACATCCGACATATAACTGTCCCATCAAGCTCTTACCTGGCTTGGAGATACGATCCGGCCGCATATTCCCCCTCTCTGAAAAGGAGTTTGAGGTCCTGTGACTGTACCTAGACGACAACCTGAAGAAGTGGTTCATCCCTCCTTCCTCCATTCCTGTGGGCCTTGGCATATTCTTCGTCAAAAAAAGGACCAGTCCCTCAGGACCTGCATAGACTACAGGGAACTTAAGATTACAATTAAAAAACGCTACTGCTTCCGCTGATCGCTCACACCTGGGTCTTCACCAAATGATTCCGCCACCAAGTGATTCCGTCACACATGGGTCTTCACCAAATTAGATTTACGAGGGGCGTACAATTTGATCTGAGATGGCGACGAATGGAAAACGACTCAGCTCTCTCCAAGTGGCCAGCTCATCACCAGCAAACACCTGGCAAACTGAACACCTTTGGGCACTGCTCTCCCTGTATCGCTTCCAGGGAAGCACTGCACTTAGCCACAAGGGGTGCCCTCTTAACGATCGGCCTCTTTCCTGACACTGCGACACGGTAGCTGAGCTGCGGAGACCTGCTCTTTGGGACTCCTGAGGCCAGTGGGAACTTTCAAAACCCCATTAACCACTTAAGGACCGCCCCATAGCAGATATACTGCTACAGGACGGCCGTCATGTGCAGAATCACATATATATATATATATATATATACGGGATTCTGCACTTCAGCCTAGGGGGTGGGTGCGCGCTGCTGGCAGCCCGCTTCTGCTGTCATACTCATTACTGTCATTACTCATTACCCGGGCACTGGATGTCTGCTGGCATCCACCAATCGTCGGGCAGAGACACAGAATGGTGCTCTGCCTATGTAAACAAGGCAGAGCTTCGCTCTCACAGCGGGGAAGTGAAGGATTTTGCGTTCCTGCAAAGCACGGAATAAAATCCATCCCTTCCCTTAACATAGTATACAAAAACACTGGCTAGGGACACAGTTAACCCTTTGATCGCCCTAGATGTTTAACCCCTTCCCAGCCAGTGTCATTAGTACAGTGACAGTGCATATTTTTATCACTGATCATTGTTAGGGATGGGCCCGATGTTCGAGTCGAACAGAAGTTCGACTCGAACATTGAGTGTACGCCCTTTCACCAAATAGCGAACATTATGGGGCGTTCGTGGCAAATTTGAGTGCCGCGGAATGCCCCATAATGCCCTGCGGGATTGCACTGTATTGACATATGATGCAGGTCAGGTGCATGCTTTAGCCAATCACAGCGTGCTCTGATGTGAGAGCCATGAAGTCCAACGCCCCACACTATATAAGGCTGCTTACATGGCGGCCATATATAATGTGGCATACAGGCAGTTTAGTGTGTTTGTATATATATATATATATATATATATATATATACAGTGTAGTCAGTGTAGTGTAAAATATATATACAGTGCAGGCAGTGTATATGTGTGTGTATATATATATATATATATATATATATATATATATATATATATACACACACACTCGGCATTCAGTGTAGACTATATATACAGCGTATTGAAGTGGTTGAGGGGAACCCTATGGCAGAATTAAGAAAAAAAAGGGCATGGGTTCCCCCCATCCCAATCCAAACCCAATCCATATCAGACCCTTTGGGTCTGGTATAGATTTTAAGGGGAACTCCACGCCAAAATTAAAAAAAAAAAAAAAAAACATTGTGGGGTCCCCATCAAAATCCATACCTGGCCCTTTGGGTCTGGCATAGATTTTAAGGGGAACTCCATGCCAAAATGTAAAAAGAAATAGGCGTGGGGTCCCTCCCAAAATTCATACCAGACCGAGCAAGCAACCTGGCAGGCCAGGATGGGCGGGGACGAGCGAGCCCCCCCCTCCTGAACCATACCAGGCTGCTTGCCCTCAACATGGGGAGGGTGCTTTGGGGTCTCATCCCCACAACCCTGGCCACTGGTTGTGGGGGTCTGTGGGTGGGGGCTTATCGGAATCATTGTACCCCTACCCATTCACCAAAAAAAGTCTCAAAACGTAAGGGGGCGGGATCATCCGGTTACATCAGCGGGTGGCCCCGCCCTTGCCTATATAGCAGCTGTCACAGCGAAAAGACAGTAGTCGGTGGGACGCCTCCCATGGAGGCGGAGTATTTTCCGGTGTTTTTCTTCTATTTTTCGGGTCCGTCGGGCGGCGTAATTGACGATGGATGTACATCACAGGACACTTTTTTTTTCTTTTTTAATAAATGAATTGTTAAAAACTAACTTTTGTGGCTTTTACTTTTTGACACTTTTTTTGGTGAATGGATAGGGGTACAATGCACCCGATACCCATTCACATGGGGGGGGGCAGGATAAGGGTCTGGTATGGATTTTGGTGGGGGCCCCACGCCAATTTTTTTTTACATTTTAGCGTGGAGTTCCCCATAATATCCATACCAGACCCACTACGGAGGGAACCCACGCTGTTTTTTTTCCTTGATTTTTCATCTATATTGCTGGGAGCTGGCAATACATTATAGCCACAAGCAATTTTACATGACATTTTTGCCTTTAGAAATGTAATTTCGCTGCGGCACTGTAAAACACATCAGACAGATGCGCCACTTTACAGGCAGACTAAGGGGACCCCCAGGCACGATATTTAAAGTAATATTTCATTTTTATATGTTAAGCATTGCTAAAATCACTGCTCCTGTAAAAACGTTTTTGTATTGAAATATGTCCCCTGGGTCAGGACCCGGGTCCCCATACACTTTTTATGGCAATAACTTTCATATAAGCCTTTAAAATGAGCATTTTTGATTTTTCATGTTCGTGTCCTATAGACTTTAATAGGGTTTGCATGTTCGCACAAATTTTTTGCCTGTTCGCATGTTCTGGTGGGAACCAAACCGGGGTTGTGCGGCCCATCCCTAATCACTTTATTAGTGTCACTGGTTCCCACAAAGAGTCAAAAATGTCAGTTAGTGTCAGAATGTCTGCCACAATAGCGCAGTCTCGCTATAAGTCGCTGATATTGGCCTATGTTTATGAAGAAATTTGATTTTTAAAATTTTTTTTTTTAGATATGTTTTATAGCAGAAAGTTAAAAATACTGTTTTTTTTCCCCCAAAATTGTGTTGTTTTTTTTTAATAGCACAAAACATAAAAACACAGTGGTGATCAATTACCACCAAAAGAAAACTCTATTTGTGGGAAAAAAATAACTTATATTTTATTTGTGTACAGTGTTGCATGACCGCACAATTGTCAGTTAAAGTAGCACAGTGCCATATCACAAAAAATGGCCTGATCATAAAGGGGGGGGGGTAAATCTTCCGGAAGCCAAGTAGTTAATGAACATATTTACAGGCAGTGTGCCAAGCCTTTATTTTTCTGTAGCAGAAATTGATGGACCTTTTTGTTTGTTTTTTTCCCATTCTAAAGATTCGCTGTTTTCTATTTGCCTGTGTTTTGAAATTAAAAGGACGGTTTGCTTTTTATGAATAACTGGCTTTTATCAATGACTGGCTGTCAATCCCAGGCTCCCCTATATTAAACTACTAAAGTAGTGATTAAGAATCAAATAGTAAAATAATCACTGTAAATGAAAAATGTACATTATATCTTAATATACCTACCAGGACAATGCTAGTATTAGGATATGTACCATGTCAAATAAGGTTAAATATATTTAGAAACAATATACTAAACTAAAATACTAAATGAGCTTCTATATGAAGCAATGCTTCCATATGGGGCTGAGGCCTTTCCATTTCACAATCTGAAATCACAGGGATGAAGCACAACCATTAAATGTTTAGTGGTCACATGTGAGACGTTTCATTCAGACACCCATTACAAACACGTCCCTCTTGTTGCCTGGGAAACATTTGTGTGTGTGTAAATACAGACATGCAATCACTCCTAGACGCTGAATGTTTTATTCAATTTGTTTTTTAGTTTTATGTGTTATATAGCAGTTTGTGACCTCAGATGTTTAACAACTACCCTAAAAATCCCTACAATGCATTATTATAGCCAGCATCACCTAAATGTGTGTGTGTATGTATGTATACATATATATATATATGTATATTTATATATATATATATATATATATATATATATATATATATATATATATATATATATATATATTTTTTTTTTTTATATCCCTTATGTTTTTAATAGCAAGCATAATTGCTCTATATTAGTTTTCCTAAAGAATGAAACCATTGTGAGTTTAACAAGCAAATTTACCAGTGAAAACGACTACCCTTATGGGTACACATACCATTGTACAGGAATTATATTTTATAGAAGGTAGCACAGGGCCAAAAAAGCTGTTGCACAAATAAATGTCACTTTTGAGGGAAAGATAATAATGAAACTTTATGTAGGCAGATTCTTTTATTTTTATATCACTTTATAGAATTAAAAGTTCATTATATTTTTTTTGCATGCCCTCAAAAGATCAAATAACAATCTGACTCCAGGCAGATATAAAAGACACAACTTAATACAGCTCTGTAATCATTACAAAAATATGTTAACCCAGATATTCATATCTGATATGTGCCCACTATACCATGTACTTGTATAAAAATATATCCTGTTCTGTTTTTTTCCTTTGTGTGAGATTCCTGGTGTTCCTGCCAGTCCCTCTGCTTTCCTATTAAAAACCACACTAGACATGTGAGCACAGCATGGTCAGTTTTCTGGCTGTGCTGGGAATTCTGCCTGCTCTCCTCCAATGAGCAGACTTGTGCTGACACGCCCTCAATGCACAGCCATTCACTGGGAAGACTGGTGTGCTGCTGCTTCTCCTCCCCAAGCTCTCTAAGTTTGGTATGTAGCACAAGGCCAAAAATGCTGTTGTGCATAAAAATATTACTTTTGAGGGAAAAGATTAGGATGTACCTATGAATAGACAGACTCTTTTTTTTTTACCCTGGGCTTTGGGCTCGTGTCAATGGCATCAGTTTGACATCAGTTTGAGCTGCTTCTGAGATCATTCGGAATTCACTGAAAGGTCCATTTGACCTACTTCAAGTGGGTTTTGCATTCTCATAGATTTGTATGGGACTGCAAAACGGAAAATTGTATACTCACCTTTTTCGTAATTTTCTTTTTCTGTTGCATCTTCATGGCATCATACAATGGGTTGTGGCTCCGCCCCCACAACCTGACAGGACTGGTTACCTATAAATTAAAGACAGACCCAGCTTGCAGCATTCTCTGTAACTTTCACCATTTGGGCGAGAATCTCTATGCTGCCATGAAAATGCACCAGGAAAGCAAAATTACAGAAAGTTGAGTATACAATTTTCTATTTGACTGGCGCATCATGGCAGCATACAATGGGAACTAACTCGCCATATAGGAGGGTGCAAGAAAAATGTAATGGTCAGTAGCATAAGTATGCACAACAAATTTTCCAAATGTTACTGGCGTTCACCTACTAAAAGCGTAACGAAGGTTCTGGGAGGACCATATTATGGACGTGCAAATAGCCTCAGGAGACACTCAGCACTGCTCTGTCCACAGAGATGGCATTCCCCTGGTTGAATGTGCTCTTAAGTCTTCAGGTATAGGAAGGTCTTGTGAAGAGTAGGCTTTTTTAATTGTCTTAACAATCTAGGAGGTGAATTGTTTGGATGGGATATCCTAATAGATACGGCACCTCATCCCTAAACTAGATAGTTGAGAGAGAGCAGCAAAATGGGATTACTGCGGTGCCAAGAACACGTTTGGAACAACTTCCTTATAAAAATATTTCTTTATTACTATACAATTATTTAAAAAGACATGTACATGAGATCATACAAAATTATCAAAGCCAATTAATTTCGACAAACAATGATAAATATATGTTTCAACCGTATTGATCGATACCGAAGATGTTGAATAGTAATCGATACAGTTGTTGTCGCTTCTAGTTTCACCAAAGCATTGGCTTCATCAGGGGAATGAGCAAATCATACAAAAGGAATAAAAGCGCTGAAAAAAGGAAAGAAGGAAAAAATATATATATTAGTTATCAAACCAATTCTCCCATATTTATACCAGCGAAGGATCCTGTTACAGAGGATTCCAATATTGTCCAGCTAAAACACCCCCACTCCCACACCACCCCCATCCTCCAAAACAGGAGAGGGGGGACATGATACCCCAAATCTCCACATCCCAGACATACCATGCGATGCTGCCGGAACATCAAGCGAGTGCCACCAGGGCGAGAGGGGGGAGGTTGATCACACCCAACCCTGTGATTGGCTACAGAGGACTCCAAAGAGTGCCTATAAAAACTAAAGTAGACATATAAATTACTTAAGTAAATTGAGATATTTTATATTGTTGTTCATCCAAGTGGGCTACAAAGCCTCAATTACATACCATGGTTAAACAGTAAAGAGGCACAATGAGGAGCGCTGGATCAATTAAGGTCAAAGTCTGATGGCATTTAAACCGAAGACGTAGTAATAAGGCCAAAAAAGCTGAAACAACAATGAATAGACACTGGGAGCATTAATTAAACACTAATAAATATTATACCTGTAAGCATTTATATTATATTATGGCATTGGGTTGTAAAATGATTGCGGGAATATGGTAGTAAAAATGCTTACCATGGAAAGTGCATACATCTGGATACGCAATAAAGCACAAACAATTGGGGGTCCGTCATCAAAAGGACAGCGTCCTAAATCCCCCAATGAAGGAAAACCCTCCCAGTGGTTCTAATCAAGATATTCTAAATATAAATTTAATATATATGATCAGCATGAGGCCATCCAGCGGAAAATAGCCAGAGACAACAGCACGGTAAACATAGTGTTAGATGGAGGTTATTACCTTTGTAGACCGCAATCAAACAACAGCGCAAGTTCAGCAGCAAGTGAGTGTTACAGATATATTGGCAGCCTTAAGAGTACTCCACCTAATTAGCCAATTTAGGATTGGCCAATCAGGAGCGGACGAAAAACGGCACAGGTGCATGCGCAGTGACCGGAGCGAAGCGCCTACAATCCCCAGAATTCCCGGTGTCGTCCGAGTCAATGATGGTATGTGTGACGATGGTAATGGGACGTAATACGGGTGGGGGCCAATCAATGACTAGGGGGAGGACCATGAGTAGATACACTCCGCCTACTCATGAGGGATGAAAAAAGAGGCTGTTGTAGTACGCAGCAGTGAAACTGAGAAGGCCCAGACCGGGGGGGCGGGCTGACAAGAAAAACGTCAGCCCTTGGGCGTCCATGCAGCCAAAGGCTGTGGAGGAACTGAAATCCCCACAGACCCCGAAGCGAGCCACCAATGCACCATTGTCAGCAAAGCTGGCTGGGAGGGAAGACCGGGACATTGGAGGAGAGCAAGAGAGTAGTGAAGGACAAGAAATAGCAGCCCTGTATGAAACCTGACCGCTAGATGGCAATCATCTGAACAAGATGTTCGAGGAGAAAATGGGAGAGAAGGAAATTAAGAAAAAGAAAAGGAAACAAGAGAAAATTTGATACAATATCAGATACATTGATATTAAACCACACATTATTGATACATTGATCTTGAATTGTCTAGTGTTATATAAACAACAAAGAACATGTACCACTGAGCTAAAAAATACAATCAAAGCCTACCTAAATCACATATTGACAGTAAATTACCTTTAACACATATGGTATGAAGCATCACAAAAAACCTCTTTTTTTTGGACTTGCAGATACATGTGGGTGTGGACGGTGTCCTGCACTCATCTTTGTATCGCAAGTCCTCTACTGGCAACACTATTTTACATGCCACTAGCACACACCCACAGCCACTACTTGACAGTATTCCCTATAGTCAATTTCTAAGACGAATGCCCCGTACATACGGTCGGATTTTCCGACGGAAAATGTGTGATAGGTCCTTGTTGTCGGAAATTCCGACCGTGTGTAGGCTCCATCACACATTTTCCATCGGATTTTCCGACACAAAGTTTGAGAGCAGGATATAAAATTTTCCGACAACAAAATCCGTTGTCGGAAATTCTGATCGTGTGTACACAAATCCGACCGACAAAGTGCCACGCACGCTCAAAATAAATTAAGAGACGAAAGCTATTGGCCACTGCCCCGTTTATAGTCCCGACGTACGTGTTTTACGTCACCGCGTTTAGAACGATCGGATTTTCCGACAACTTTGTGTGACCGTGTGTATGCAAGACAAGTTTGAGCCAACATCCGTCGGAAAAAATCCTAGGATTTTGTTGTCGGAATGTCCGAACAAAGTCCGACCGTGTGTACAGGGCATTAGAAGAAACTGTACAATGGATTAAGATTTTTTATTTGGCAGCTCAGGATCTATATGAAAGGCTCCTCCGGCGTGGATACAGTGGTTCCCTGCTGAAGAGAGCCTTTAATAGAGTCACTAAACGAAACAGACATGACCTTATCCATTCAAGTAAGCCAGTCTCTTTCCCCTTTAATTAGCACAAACCTTCCCAAATGGGGCAGCATAAAACTCTACCTGCCTACAGGCTTAAGACTCCCTTATCCCTGGGAGGTACTTAGGGACCCCTAGGTGGCTCGGTAGGTTTGTATTACTAACTTTCACAAGTTGAATTTTTTATGAATTTGATGGTTAATATAAAGGCAATAGAAAAAGCCAGAATGCTTATATGTTTCAGTTCAGATATTTGATCTCATGCAGCTGTATAGAGATAAGCCTTTTATAAATAGAATTTAAATATACTAATAGTTTTATTGTCCAAATTATACTTGTCAACATAACACGCACTAAAAACATTCTCTATTCAAAGTATGAATTCACAAGCCCACCATAGATCAGCCTCTTCTCATACAAATTACATCATTAGACTTAAACAGTGTGTGTATTGTGGAGTTAGACTTGCAGCTGTTTTGTTCATTTAAAACGTAACTCAAATGAAAATATGCTTGTTTGTTTTTTTGTTTGTTTTAAATACTGTAGGGAAGGATTAGAACCCCGGTCAGGTTTCTACTTCTGCTTGTGTACCCACTGGGGAGTGATTGTGATTGTAAATGAAAATGTTACAGCTCTCATCAGATTTAAGGTTGAGTGGAAATCTTCCAATGGGGACATCTCTTCCAATGACAGCTGTCTAAAATGGAATTTGCCTTCATTTTGGAAATGTTTCTACAGTATGTATTTCCTGTAAAGTCTTTGGGACAGAAAACTGAGAACATAGATTCTAACTGCTATCCACTAACTACTAGGGTTTTCTTAGGCCCCTTACATACGGGGCGGGCTCTGTTGGACTCCACCAACTCAGCTGTGAACTGTGAATCTGTTTGCTGATCCCTGCTGGGCAGGCAGATGGCTGGTCTGCTGCTCCAAAGAGGAGACTGAAGGGTTTGATTGGGTCTGCCTGAATAACTCACAGGTGGACCCAATCAGTCCACCCGTGTGAAAGGGCCCTTACTCTATCCAAAACTACTTAAGATGTAAGATGACTTAATATGACTATTGCAATCTGTTGTGACTATGACTATATATGCATATCAAGCCAAACTTCTGGATTGCGTGAAAAAAACTAAATAATTAATCTGACCACTTATCTAGCAAATCTGTCTTGTCTATATCCATTAGAATCTGCTAATGATAATGTGGTACTTAGTAGAATGAGTCAACAGCAAGTGAAGCAACTGCCAAAGAGTGATGGTTAAGTCAGGGCAGAAAGCAAGTGATAGACTCAAGGCAATTGGGGTGTATTGCTAAAGTACATAAGTAAAGTGTATGCAAAGCCAAAATGTTTTTGATAGTAGAGAAGGGTTGAAACCCCTACTCTTGTTGTCCCAGAGATGCAACAGGAAATTAAAGGAAATCTCAATGTGAGGAAAAGTCCCATCTTAGACAGTGGTCACTGGAATATGTGTCATTTGAAGATGTTCTCATAACAGCTATAAAATGTTCAATCTCCCCTTACTTTCTGTCTTGGTGACAATGTTTACAAGGACAAATAGAGGGGTGATTCTCCCTAGCAGGGACACAGAACAATAATACTTGACAGGGGGTCAACATTTTCTCAACGCTATCCAAAACTAATAAAGAGCTATTAAATACTGTATGTATACATGCATTTTTTGTCATTTGAATTTTTTGTTATTAATATATTAAAACTAAGACTGGGTGTGCCAAACTAAAAATTGAATTTTGCCATATACAGCAAATCACAACCAGGAATGAACTATTGCTATACTAAGTTAACAAAACCTCCAGGAAAGATGGATAATTACTATATAACTGGCAATGTAACAGCTGGAAATCCACTGACAAGGTTTTTATGGTGGAATAGTAGAACTCCAGACAGTTTGTGACTTAATTGATAATTTCCCAAGAACCTCTTACAGCTCTGTCCTGCCATATCACTGTTAGAGCCTCAAGGGACCCTGTCCTCAGAACATAGGTTTAGCGGGGTAGGCAGATGAAGAACAAGCTTTCCTTAGTGTTCTGCATTTAATGAGATTACGTTTCCACACTGGGAAGTATTATTGTCCTTTCACTATACCAACAAGGTTAGTTATGTTATTCAAGTAGAGAAAATGATGTGAGCTGGTGACAGATTGAAATAGGCACCAACATCCCTGGATAGAATATATATACAGGAAGGTTTTAGTGGGATTTTAACGGTGCCATAATCAAAATAGTACCAGGAGGTTTTTATATAAATAACACATTTTATTAATACATTTTTAAAAATAATTTAGCATTAAAAGTTAGCAACTTGTCTTTTTGATAAATCACAGAAGAAATTTTCAAACGACGGTGACGATTTGATGTTTTATCCCGACATGTTTCGCCACTAAGGGCTACCTCAGGGGATTTATTAAATAATCACTGTTCAAAAGAGACAAGATATACCATGATAATATAGAACAATACAAATGTTATCACAAAAAGAAAGTAAGAAAAATAAGATACATTTTTATGTATATTAGCCATGTCCAACCATTCAATATCTTACCCAGACAGAATCTCCCAGTAGTGCCAAACCAGAGCTACCAAGGCAATGCAGGGGACACACGGGGCACTGTGCGGCCACAGAGGGCATACCAAGACCAAGCTACAATATATAATTAATCATATACTGGTTATTTTGCTCCACAGAGTGGACACCAAGAGACATTTTGGGCACACCGAGACATGTAGCTAGGGTATACTCACAAAGTAAGTTGCTAACATAAAGTTAACTGAGGGTGCCAACAACAGGGCATGCTTTGTCATAACCAACCAGAGAAAGGCTGAAACAGTGAAAAAAAACATATATATACTATCAGTCAAAAATCTAGGACTGTATAGTCCCCAACACACCACCAATTCTATAGTAAACACTATAACATATGTTTTAACTATATAGAAAAATATACAAGGCTACATTGATCTTACTAAGTGTCAATGATTAAAAACATCACTGATAAAAGACTGCTACGGAACGACGGAGGGCCAAAAAAAAGGGGCATCCAGTCTGCAGTGAAATCTCCAAAAACAAAAATGAATACTGTAAGAGTGGCGGCCCAAATGATACCAAGCAGATACAAATAGTATACATTTGGCTCAGTGAATGATAACAAGGTGGGAAGAGAGAAGAAAGCAATCATTGTTGGTTCAAATATTTACTTTAACGATGTTGTGAAATTTAATGGTCACCTTCAGGCTTCCAGCAAGGTATATGCTGGAAATGCCGGTGTTCTGTCAAATTAGCCAATTCGTCAGAAACTCCAACCACCTCACTTACGGTTTCTTTAAACCGTTAGTAGTTGGAGATTTTAATGAATTGCTGTTTGGACACAACACCGGCAACCGAATACAGTCCAGTGCAGAAAGATTTTGCTGTTTTGACACCACAGCGGCTGACGAGGACAAAGTTGTCGCCGCCTCGGAGGCGGCCATTTTGTTGGTTAGTATCGGAGCGAATAACAATCTCTGCTCATAATATCATGCAGCGGACTGTAAATGGTTGCTGGTGTTGTGTCCAAACAGCAATTCGTCAATCTCCAATTACTGATGGTTTAAACAAAGTTGGCTAATTTGACAGAACACCAGCTTGGCCGGTTATGTTATGTTTATTGCTCTCTTGCCACATGCACAGTCTATTGCAACATTACGGCTTTGTCTTGTGGTATGACAGCAGTGTTTTTTAAAGTAGCGCCACCCCCATTGGAGCCGCTAGTATCCTCTCTTGTTTCAGCTCTTCAGCCAGGCACGCATTTTTTACCACAGCCAGGTACACACTTATGCTCGTTTCTCCAATAATCAGTCTAGGGGTTTTTGGTTGTTTTTTGATGCTTTATTAAGAACTTGGATAGGTAAGGGAATATGGTGGGATACTCCATATTCAACTAATTAGATTGGGAACAACTTCTTTACTGAACCTTTGGAACCTATACTTCATGCACCGTGTACTTCTGAGTAAAGTCCTCTGTAAGGATTATAGACTGTTGCCCTTCAGGACACTAGCCAGTATCCCCTTTCTGCTGAATCCAGTAGCTGACTTTCCTAGCACAGAGGGGTAGCCTAAAGAACCAGGCTCCAAGATCTCTACAGTCTGTCCTCACAGAAGTCTCAAACAGATCCTCTCTGGCACGGCTCCCCTCAGTCAGCTCTTCAGAACACTTGGGTCAGCTCTCCAACTTTCAGCCCTCCAACCTGAGACCACATGGCAGCTAGGGCTGCCACCTCTTCCCTTTAAAACCAAACATATATTAATTACACTGGTTCTGTAGCTGATTAAAGTGGTTGTAAAGGTTTGGTTTAAAAAAAAAATAAAAATAACGTACTTACCTCCGCTGTGCAGTTGGTTTTGCACAGAGTGACCCCGATCCTCCTCTTCTTGGGTCCCTCCACGGCGCTCCTGGCTCCTCCTCTTCTCGAGTGCCCTGTCGGAGAAGCGCTCGCCTTCGTGGACAACCATGCAGGTGCGCTCCCATGTCCTGCTTCTGCGTCCGTAGACATAGACAGCAGGACACGGCTCCACCTCCGGCACCCGCGTCATTTGATTTGACTGACACCAGCGGGAGCCACTGACTGCACTGCTATCAATCTATCCAGTCAGGACACGAGACACCGGCAGGAGCTGGTGTTCTTTTTCCCGTCAGGGGGATTAGGGGGCTCAGGTAAGTATAGGGGGGCTGCTGTAGCACAGGAGGTTTTTCACCTTAATGCATAGAATGCATTAAGGTGAAAAACGGCAAGGGTTTACAATCCCTTTAAGGTGGTAATTAAACTCACTTGGTGCCTTTTATAGGTAAAACAGGCATGTTTAAAACCATAAAAAAATACACAACTCTGGAACTTACAAAGTTCAACTTTGATAAAGTGAAGGTAATATTAGACATGAGTATGTACAAACTGTGTTTGATATTGCCTTCATCAGATGAGGTGATGTCACCCCTGTAAAAGCCAAATTTTGAAGATGCACACAATTTGGGATTCAAAATGGAGATATCCCTCCTGATCCCATGCCTAATGCCAACATGTGCTAGGTCCCATCATGGGGGATCAATGGACGTGTTTTGGGGGTGCAACTCCTTCCTCTCACCTACTTTATTATCGAGGAAGGGGTTGCACCCACAAAACGCGTACATTGATCTTCCGTGATGGCAGATAGCACATGTTGACACACTGTGTGCATCTTCAAAATTTGGCTTTTAAAATATGTAAAAAATTTGTCATAAAAACAAGAAAAAAGTTAGGGATTTCTGGGTGTTTTAGATTACACAGGCTTTCCAGCTTGAGTTAGGGAGAGCTGCCAGCCAGCAGCTGCAAGGGGGATTTTTCACCCCACCCCTCCTTCTTCCTGTTTCACTGACTGAGTTAATTTAATATGAGCTGACACAAACAGAGCTGTGCATTCAGTAGCCTCTCTTGGGCCCCTATTGGCAGGAAGAAGAAAGCCAATAAAAGGCACAGTTACAGCAGCCAATCAGGGGGACCTTAACAAGCTGCAGGAAGCAGCTGCTGCAAAGGATTCTGGAATGTGCAGTCTCTAAAACGACCCATAGCTTTCTATGGGGACAGAAATATAAGCCCCAGCATGTTCTGCTGGCAGGAAACTAAAGACTCCATCTTGTTTATCCAAGTAGAGTCAGTCAGCCATGAGGGAGTAAAGAGACCAGACCTGAGGGAGAGGTGCTGTCTCTCAGATGATCTCCCTGCCCGATTCAAGCCTCCACTGCCAGTCAGGACATCCAGCCTGAGAGAGGGGGATCCCAGGTGCATATCGAGGCGCACCTGCACTGACAGGGAATCGTTTCAGTGTGAGGTGACCATTTGGGTTACCAAGAGAGCTTGCCTTTTCCAGGACGTTCATTTGGGCCTTGATCGCAGGATTGGGTGAGAGGGCATTTCTGCCCATCTGCAGGGAACAGAGACACTGCACTACAGAAGGGGTTATTTGAACACTGTATACAGATATTGTTGCTGGTAGTCATCTTGCTGACACTTGTAGTACCACAGGGATAAATGATAAGGCTACCCATTTCTGGGACATTGTATACAGACACCATTGTCCTCTCACCTTGTTGAACAAAACCCTGCCTGTTTCACCTGATAATCTGGGCCAATTGTGTTGTTTGACCCTGCTATCCAGGAATTTAAGTGCACCAACGAAAGTGGCTAGCTGAAGATACCAAATCTTATCTTTGTGAACCGAACCTCTATAAAATGTAAGAATGAATAGTGGTGCTACCGTGAAAAAAACTCCTATGAAATCTATATGAATTGATTTAATCAATATCACAGTGAAAATACATAGACACTCTGTATACATACAGAATCTGAATAACGTGACTGAGCAAATGAATTACACCCTGTGACCAGTGTGAAATAAATGTATCACTTCTCAAATAAATGGATTAATGGATAAAAACAGTTCATATGCAGTGTGAAAGCAAACAATATAACCCTGTGGAAAAAATGTATCACTTCTCAAAAAATAATAAATAGATAATGAGAATACAGAAAAACAGTCCATATGCAGTGTGAACAAAATCAAATATAATACACCCCGTGACAAGTGTAAATATAAATGTATCACTTCTCGAAGAATGATGAAATGACTAAAAAAAATGCATAAAAACAGTCCATATATAGTGTGAACAAAAGTCCAAAAAGTGATGAGATCTCCGGTATGAGAAACAAAATGTGATTCTTGTATCATCCACCACACCTCAGTGACGTGATTCCACTCCCCTCTAGAGTTCAAACTCACCAGCTGCTATAGCCTCACACTCTCGTGTTTGGCCAGAATCGCCTCAACTCACTCACGTAGGGGTTAAAATCAGATCTCCAATGTCCAATGGTGTGTATGTCAAGCACTCTCCCTGAAGTAGTGGCTCCACATGTGAATGAAAAAGAGCACTACCATTCAAAAATGTATTAAAATCTCAGTAATCCATCACCATTGTACTCACATGTAAACATATCACAGCAGGCAAACAAGGTAAATCACATCAAAGCAATCCATGCAGTGATTTGGAACAAATAACAACAGCCGCGGTGGACCCAGGGAGTGTGGATGCTGGCGATAGTCTCACCCGCTCCTAGAACCGATCCTCCGCTTCTCACCCGTGTCTCGTCACTTCGCCTTACGTCACACACGCTAGATTGCCATATAGCGTGGCTGTCGCCAGCATCCACACTCCCTGGGTCTGTAGTGCATTATGGGGCATCCCGCAGGCCTCTAATTTTCCGCGACTGCCCCATAATGTTTGGTATTCGCCGAACGGGAGAACACCCGATGTTCGAGTCGAACTTACGTTTGACTCGAATATCGGGACCATCCCTACTCATGAGCACTAAGATAAAATAATGCCTCTAATGCCTCTGCTGTAACATAGAATTCCAGTGCACTTAGGTGAAGCAAATTGGCCCCCTTCCAAAAGTAGAAGTGTTTTGCTGTCTCTCTGATAAGCATGATTCCCATATGATGCCATTACTGGCACATGTAACTGTCTGCTTTTTGCACAGGAATGTCTAGAAGCCTCTAGGGGGTAGAGGTGAGTCTCGGGGAAGAATATCTCTCTATGGTGTTTAATCTCACCTCAAATATTTATCTCTAATATCAAAAGGAATCCTAAACATGACCGGTGTATTGTTTTTCTTTGGTTTCAGTTAATCATTTCCTCCAGCGAATTTTATTTTTTGTTAGAACATATTTCTGTTGCCATTATCTCACCGCATATCCTGCCAGAGTGAACAGGGCTTCGAACGATGCTTGGGGATTTAGATAAGCTAAGAATGAAAACTCTGGATGTCAGTATTGTTGTAAAATATTCATTACGTAGAAGAAAAATGTACTTATATAGAACACATGGGAGAAATGGTTATTTTCCATTGTTTTATTTACTTGATCCGTCTCTCCACTTGTCTATATTCTCACTACTCAAAGAAGTAATATATGAAAATGAACACACCTGATTTAGTGAGATAAATGTTCTGTCAAGTGATCAAAAGCGAGGGCTTCCCTTTGTGGGCCCTTTTTTATGGCTGCGTTTATTTTACAAAGCTATTACATAGTCAGTTAAACAGGTATTGGAAACAGAGCTTTTTGAGAAACCACTGCTAATCTAAATTACTTGTGCTGTGTAAAGGTTGACAGCGGAAGTACAGTGATGGTTTAGTGGTTAATACTTTGACCTTGTAGTTCTGAGTTCCCACCAGGGATGCACTTTGTTGTGAAGTGGCCTATCCATGTGATGGGCTGCATTACCTCCATGTGCACAGCTAAATATGTGGTGGAGGAGCAGGTGCACCCTTTAACCCATTCTTGCCCGGCATAATTTGATCCCCTTGGACTCCCTGGGTACTGTGGGCATGGGATCCTCCCCTGAGCATCAATACACCAATACGTGAGCACTGTTGGAAGGCACCCTGCCTAGTCTAACCAGCACCACCAGTAATCTATCCCATACCTTATGGCAATGGATCCCAGAAGTAACGTTACCTAGCACTTGTTCATTTCCAAAAGACATGTCCATGATTAGGAGAACTAAGAGTCAGAACAACAGAAAGCCATTTAGCCATTTCCATCCTTCAGTCATCCCAATTTTGATGACACATTCCTTAAGTTGCATACAGAAATAACCTTTTTAGGGGGTTTTCCAAAGTCTTGCATCCCATACCCATCCCTAAGTGAAGCTTCTGGAAGCTAATGCCACAAAGATTACATCTTTGCCAAGACCTGGTCCTTACAACACTTCTCGTGATGACCAACACCAGGCAGACTCCTGCCAGACTACAGAGCCCTCTTTCCCAAGATGCCCCACACTGGCAGGGGCTGAGCTGGCGCTACATCAATATCTGTGGTACATCCCACTGACTACTCTTGGGCCCTCTAGTGGTTACCTAGGCAACTTGTGGGAGAGCACATATACTCTTTAAATCATTTCTGCCTGACTCACTGAGGCGCTATGGGCAGGGGTTCCTTCCCTGAGCAGCAGGCTAGGCACACTGCTAACCAGTCCCATCGGTAATCCATTTTATACCTTCCTCAGAACTTGTGGCCCGAGAGCCCAGAGATCAACAGCCCTAAAACTCTTTACTGGTGTCAGAAACGCACTGCAGCAGGGCATAGGTGTGTGCATGTGTGCATGCGCACACGGGTTCCGTTGTTGGTCCGCCAAGCCAGGCAGCGACTTGTGTGCACAGGGGCACGTGCCAGATGTGCGTGTGCTAGCTGTTGCTTCGCGCCAATGGGCCTTTAAAAGAACAGCAGCTGCACTTTTGCAGTGCTGTTTGATCTGCAGCTTACCCGAGTTCTGAATCTGTACCTGTATCTGATACCTGTATTGACCCGGCTCTGCTGACTACACCCGTTATCTCCAACCCTGGCCTAGGCTTGCCTTGACTAGTGCTAAACCACTAATTGCCTGATATCCTGCTGCCAACTTCTACTGACCCTGCTCCAGCCTGCTGCAGTGCTATATCTGATTACCTGTGTTTGACCCGGCTTGTCTCACCCTGCTCCAGCCTGCTGCTGATCCTGCATCATCTAGTGCCCGGGGTTGCTGACCTGCGTCTGCATCTGCTACCATCCACGTTTTGATCCGTCCTGGTGACCCATCATCTACCCATCTGTGCCAGCTACCACAGATCTCACAGGCACTCCTACCTCGCTGCGCTCTCGTGGCCACTGTCCCAACTCCAGTGGCCCTTGAGCCAGGGCTGTAAGAGAGGTCTCCTTCTACAAGTCAGGTTCTATTACAAGGTACATGACAGTATCAAACAGCCATGTCCGAGCTTGCTGGGCCCGCCAGTTGCTTGAAGAGAACAATGTACAAACGCATGCCATGTCATCCTTCTTTGACGCCATGGCCCAGCTTTATGACAACCCACAGTGGACTGCCACGACAGAGACTACCCTCTATTTGCTCCAGCAAGGCCGCAGAGCACCTGAGGACTATGTTACGGACTTCAGATGCTGGAGCGTAGACACTCAGTGGAGTGACGCAGCTTTGCGACACCAGTTTCGCATGGGTCATTCCGAAAACCTCAAGGACGAACTTGCCCGAGTAGGAATACCCAATACCCTTAAGGGGTTAATCACTCTGGCCATTCAGATCGATCAACGGCTCCGTGAGCGCCTATCAGAGCAGTCCTGTATGGATGACACCAAGAGCTTCAGTCCCTGCCTCTGGCTACCCGGCACCAGCCAGTTCAGGCCCTAGGAGTTCAGCATCTGATTCTCCCAAACCTATGCAACTAGGGTTAATGTGTCCAGCCTTGTCCCCTGAAGAGCGGGTACACCGCCAGCAGAACAACCTTTGTCTCTACTGTGGGGAGCCTGGACACTACATACGCAGCTGCCCTGCAAAGACTCGTAAGTGCCCATCTTCTGTGCCTGCTAACCTGTCAACGTTGTCTGCCAATGCAACTCACGGTGCTCTTCCACTCTAATTCCAGCTTCCAGGAGGAACAATCTAGTGCAATCAGCACTATCTTTGATTCCGGAGCATGCAGCTGCTTCATTGATTTGACTTTCGCCACTCAACAACATATCCCCCTGCAACCAAAGAAGCATAGACTTTCTGTCTATTTAGCTGATGTCTCATGTATCAAGTCAGGACTGGTAACCCAGGAGACACCCCCATTATCTGTTATTACCTCCACCCAACATAAGGAACTACTGAGTCTTGACGCCATCATTTCCCCATTGTTCCCTGTTATTTTGGGCCTACCCTGGCTTCAGGCCCACAACCCCAAAATCAATTGGGTGTCCGGAGAAGTCAAGTTCTTGTCATCATACTGCCAGAGACATTATATATCAAAGCCCCCTGATCCACCAGCCCCATTGTTATGTATGGACTCTGATCAAAACATACTCTAGTCAGTGCCTGAACCATACCATGAGTTTCTCAACGTCTTCAGCAAATGAGGGGCAGACACACTTTCCACTCATCGTCCATTCGACTGTCTGATCGAACTTCTCCCTGGAGCTGAGATTCCTTTTGGACGCATTTTTCCGCTGTCAGAACGGGAACAGGAGGCACTAAAGAAATACATCAACGAAAATCTTGAAAAAGGGTTTATCTGCCCTTCTACCTCTCCAGCAGGTGCAGGAATATTCTTTGTAACAAAGAAAGACCAGTCCCTTCGTCCATGTGTGGATTATTGAGAAGTAATCAAAATCACGGTGAAAAAATGCTATCCCCTGCCTTTGATGCCCAAGCTATTTCAGCGATTTAGGTCTGCAATTATCTTCACTAAACTGGATCTAAGGGGAGTTTATAACCTGGTGCGCATCCGAGAGGGGGATGAGGGGAAGACAGCCTTTCGTACACGATTTGGTCACTTCGAGTATCTGGTCATGCCCTTTGGACTCTACAATGCTCCTGCTACCTTTCAACGTTTCATCAACGATGTGTTTAGAGACTTTTTAGAAATGTTTGCAATTGTGTACCTGGATGATATTCTGATTTTCTCAGGATCTCTTGATCAGCATCGAGGACATGTCAACAGTATGTTATGCCGGCTCTGCCAACACGGACTGTATGCAAAAGCAGAAAAATGGGAATTTGAACAGCAGAGCATTCCGTTTCTGGGGTTGGTGATTTCCATGGCAGGAATTAAAATGGACCTTCAGAAGGTGTCAAGAAGGGGGTACAACGTTTTGTGGGCTTTGCAAACTTTTATAGGAAGTTCATTAAAGGGTTTTCTGCCATAATCACCCCCATCATGCAGCTGACCAAGCTCCGCTGGAACCCTCAGGCACAAGATGCCTTTGAGACACTAATGAGACTTTTCACTTCAGCCCCGATCATCAGTCATCCTGATCCGTCATTGCCCTACATCCTTGAGGTAGATGCCTCTGAAATTACAGATGGGGCAGTTATTTCCCAGCGTCAGGCTATTAAGGACTTAATGCATCCTGTAGCCTTTTTCTCATGGAGGCTCTCCCTAGCAGAAAGGAATTATGACGTAGGGGATTGGGAATTACTGGCCATCAAAGTGACATTGGAAGAATGGAGGTACTTGTTGGAGGACGCAGCTCATCCAATATTAATGTACACGATCATAAAAATCTGGAGTATTTAAGATCTGGCTGAAACCATGGCAAGCTTGATGGGCCTTGTTTTTCTCACGCTTCTCCTTCCATATTACCTAGCTACCTGAAACAAGGAATGTAAAGCCAGATGCACTGTCCTGTATGCACTTGCACTTGTGACTGGGCCCTGTAGTTCCGCCAATTCAGGGGGGCCAGTGTGAGGGGCCCACCTGACCAGCTGACTGTCCTGTCACTGTGTGAGTATGTGTCCACAGTCCACTCTGGCTGCTGTTCGTCCGCCACGGGGAGGGGTGCTTTCGCCCGCTGAGGGGAGACGGAGAAAGCAGGGGCAGCGCTGAGACTGTAGACTGCCCCGCCCCGCCTATCCAGAGACAAAGTGAAATTAGGGAGGCGGGGTGGACACTAAAAAATTAAGTCAGCAGACCTGCTGACACCAAATGAGAGAAGGCGGGGGAGGAGCTCTCCCCTCTGCAGCTGCATGGAGTACCTGTACCGATGTCTACCCAAGAGGAAGGCATCCTGGCAGGAGAAGGCACGGTGACGGAATTCCCGGGGAATCGATTGATTGACGGTAAGTCAATCAAGTGACATTTTGCAGAGCTGAGCAATCGATCCCAACCTCCACCACCTGTGCCTCTTACTGATCCTATCCCCCCACCACTGATCTCATCCCTATCCCCCCCATCACCTCTGTTGTAGAAGTAATGGGGGGGATGAGATCAGTGGTGGGGGATAGGATCAGTAAGAGGTACAGGTGGTGGTGGGAGAGGATGGCATCACCACTGCCATCGCTACCACCCCATTCAAGTACCACCACAGCCACCCCCCCTCAAGTACCACCGCTGCCACCCCCCCAAGTACCACTGCTGCCACCCCCCAAGTACCACCACTGCCACCCCCCCCAAGTACCACCGCTTGCCACCCCCCTCAAGTACCTCTGCTGCTACCCCTCCCCTCAAGTACCACCGCTGCCACAACCCAGGTACCACCGCTGCCACCCCATTTCAATCTGTAATTTCTTGTTTTTAAATTTCTTGCTTTTCAAGCTTGTGTTATATTGTCCAAACATTGTGTTAATGTTTAAACACTGATTTTGTTGGAAGTACCAATAAATATAGCCTTATCGATAATTTGCATTTTTATTCTCGTGCGTGATTGTGTAGACAGGGGTCCAGTGCACTGTATTGCCCGGGGGCCTATAATGCTCTTAAGATGGCACTAGGTAGAAGTAGAGCCTGGGGACTATTGAAACCTTTGCCTGTTCCTGATAGACCATGGAGGAGAATTCCCATGGATTTTATAGTGGAACTCCATCTTCCGAAGGATGTACTGCAATCTTTGTAATAGTGGACCGACTGTCCAAGATGGCCCATTTCCTGCCTCTAAAGGGCACCCCATCTGCTATGGAAACTGCCTAAGTGTTTATAAAAGAAACATACATTACACGGAATCCCTACAAACATTGTGTCGGATAGAGGTGTGCAATTCACTTCACGTTTCTGGAAGGCCTTATATGAAGTTTTGAAAATTGAATTGGCCTTATCCTCAGCTTACCACCCCCAAACAAACAGGCAAACAGAACTAATCAGACACTCGAGCAGTATATTAGATGTTTCATGTCCTTTGTTCAAGACGACTGGGTGTCATTACTGCCCTTAGCGGAATTTGCCTATAACAATGCCAGTCACTCAGCTACAGGACAGTCCCCTTTCTTTGCTAATTATGGCTTTCATCTGTCATTTCTACCTGACTTTTTTCTTCAGTTCCAGCAGTCCAGAGCACCTTGAATTTTCTCAAAGTCGCAATAGCCAGGTCCTATAGGAGGCGGTGGCAAAGGCACAGGCTGACAACAAGAAGGCTTTCGATAGGAAGAGAAGAGGGGAACTGAATCTGCAGCTGGGCAATCAGGTATGGCTTTCCATGACTTACCTCAGGTTGGCATGCCCATCTAAGAAGCTGGCACCCACGTTTATGGGACCATTTCCAGTGAAAAGGAAACTAAATGAGGTATCATATGATTTATCTTTACCTGACTTATTTAAAATCCAGCCTGTGTTCCACGTTTCACTGTTAAAACCTGCAGTATCTGATCCCTTCACTGACAGAGGGTCTAGACCACCAGAACCTGTTCTGGTTGATGGTAGTGAGAGATATGAAGTGGGTGCCGTTCTAGATTGTAGGAGAAGGCAAAATCAAGTACAATACCTAATAAAGTGGAAAGGGTATGGTCCAGAAGACAATTCCTGGGAGCCTGAATGTAATATCCATGCAAGAAGGTTAGTTCATGCTTTTTTTCTTGCCCACTCAGAAAAGAAAGGCTGCCCCTTGGGAGGGGACAATGTCAGAAAATGCACTGCAGCAGGGCAGAGGCGTGTGCGCGCATTCGCGCACACGGGTTCCGTTATTGGTCCGCCGGGGAGCAACGTGTGTGTGCGCGTGTGCGCCCGCGCTAGCTGTTGCTTGGCGCCACTGGGCCTTTAAAAGAACAGCAGCTGCACTTGTGCAGTGCTGTTTGATCTGCAGCTTACCCGAGTTCTGAACCTGTATCTGATACCTGTACTGACCCGGCTCTGCTGACTACATCCATTATCTCCAACCCTGACCTCGGCTTGCCTTGACTCTGCTAAACCACTAATTGCCTCATATCCTGCTGCCAACTTCTGCCTGTCTACTGACCCTGCTCCAGCCTGCTGCATTGCTATATCCGATTACCTGTGTTTGACACGGCTTGTCTCACTCTGCTCCAGCCTGCTGCAATGCTATATCTGATCACCTGTGTTTGACCTGGCTTGTCTCAACCTGCACCAGCCTGCTGCTGATCCTGCATCATCTAGTGCCCGGGGTCGCTGACCTGCATCATCTACCCATCTGTACCAACTACCACAGATCTTACAGGTACTCATACCTCGCTGTGCTCTCGTAGCCATTGTCCCAACTCCAGTGGCCCCTGAGCCAGGGCTGTAAGAGAGGTCTCCTTCTACAAGTCAGGCTCTACTACAAGGTACGTGACAACTGGAACACAGTTGATTTACATATCATCAGTCATCCCAACAATGACAGCACATTCCTTAAAGCGAAACTTCAGTCATTTTTTTATCTTTCCATCTATTAAATCTTCTGCCCTTGTTTTAACTTTGGATAGTAAAACATTTTTTTCTGCCAGTAAATACCTTATACAGCCCACTTCCTGTTTCTTGTCTGGTAAAAAGCCTAGGCTTATAACATCATGCACAGCTTTCTCTCTCACCCTTGTGAGAGTTTCCCAGGAAGGGGGGGGGGGGGGAATGAGTCTTAAGAGGGCCAATGAGAGCTGCAGAGCTGGAGATGTGCCTCTGTGTGTCTGTGTAAATCCAGGAAGTGAACAGGCAGCAGCTTCAGCTGCCCACAGTTAAAATGGCTGCAGCCAGACTCAGTGGATGGAGATTTCTGCAGCATATTTGACAAGTACAGAATCACAGTATATATAAAATAATATGCAAAGTAGTTGGAGGGAAGCTTCAGAATATCAAAGGTGTTTTTTTTACAAATTATATGAGCAGACTGCAGTTCTTCTTTAAGCTCCAGACAGATAGCAGCAGAGATAAGTGCCCAACTGAGAAATAGCCCATACCTTTGGGGTTTTTGCCAGAGTTCTATGTCTCATATGGTGCCTCCTATGCATTGAGGCTCTTACTTTGCCTAGTGTTGGCTGCAGGGAGGGATATACCTATGGGGCTGATAGAGACAGAGAGACCAGGAATTTCTACTTACTATCAGATGCTTCTGTATAGACACAGTGACACAGATTATGGACATTAATTCCCAGGGTTACTCAGGGTCCCAGGGTCCATGTGTAGCGGCCTCCCAGACCTCTAGGGGCCTGATCGTGGCCTCCAGAGTTAGGGAGAGCTGACATCCTTCTTGGTAGAGTGGGTTACTAGGCATAGTGGGTGTAATGCAAGATGGAAGAATTGGGCGCCAGTCACTTTTTGAATGTGAACAAGAGATTTATTGTCTTATAACAAGAACTGTGGGAGAGCGGGTTAGGGCCAGGATCTATCATTATAGATCCTGGCCCTAACCCACTCTCTGTCTCTATCATTAGGTAGATGCAATGTTAATTGGCCGACTCCAAGACACTATAGGTAGACTAGACAGCTATACAGGGAAAGGCCTCCAGCTGGAGTTCTTCTCTTATCTCACAGTATTCCACTGTAGGTCTTCACTCGCTGAGCTCCCAGTCTCTCACTAGACTTCCAGATCCCCGTCATCACCGGATCTCCTGAGCCCTTCCACAGCTAACCGTATACTCCTCAAGCGTCACCCGCTAACCTGCTGGGTCCCTGGCTTGGCACTCACTGAAGCTTTCCCATTTCTTCACAGTCCCTGGCTGGTGGGAAGACTGCTCTGGTACTTGCTCAAGCTTACTCACAGTAGTCTCCGGTAATAAGGTGGATGGTCCCTTAGTGGCGATTGCTTCTCCTTTACCTCCGACCACAACTGGTTCCCCGTCCGGCTGAACTTTCACAACTCAGTTGGACTCCAATCCTGCAGTCCCAACCCTACGCTGCATCTCCTGATCCTGCATAGGTCTCAGGCAGCCTAGCAGTTTGGTATCCCTGCAATAGGCCTCTGACTTCAGGCCTAGCAACCGGTGCGACATAACACACGTCCACCTAGACAGCCGCCCAGGTGGCACAGAACCCCGATCACCTGACTCCACCCAAAAAAATAGTCTCTCTCAGCAGGCCAAGGGACTAAAGAAACCCCTGCCAATTGGCTGAGACACCGCCATCGATTCATGATCTGACCTTGCTATGCCCTTGTCGATCTAATGTCACCAGCCACAGTGCATGCCACATAGTGACAGAAGAGAAAAGGTGCAGTAATTCCAGAATTAGAGGGAAATCAGTGGGTCTTCTAACAATTAGCCAGGACAATTACTACCTGGCAAACTAAATTTGTTAGCAACCCTGCCTAAACACCAGGGTGCTACACATGTAACTCACAATGCAATTTGATGACAATAGGCTTATGCAGGAAAAAGCCTAATTTCTGCTCCAAGATAATTCAGCTCCAGCATGCTGCCATACCAGATGGTTTTCTCGTCCATGACACATTAGAAAAATCCAGCCTCAGGAGTTATATCGACCTATTCTCCCTAACTTCACTGCTCTTCTCATACAGTACATTTCATCCTTTCTCTTGATGATACTTTCCCCTACTACCTCTATATTTCTCAAGCGGGTGTTCTTTTGGTGCTGTAGGAGTAAAAAGAGCACACAATAAGGGTATCATTTTAATGTGGTAATGAATAAACTGAAGAGTTGGTCTTATTTTAAGTAAACTGAAGTAAACCTGACAACTGTTTACTGGGGATGAGCTTCGAGTTCGAGTCAAACTCACATTCGTCGAATTGCGAACGTTATGTGCCATTTGCACCAAATTGGAGTGGCGCGTCACGGCCCATAATCCACTGCGGCATCGCAGTGCATTGCTGGCTAATGATTGGCCAAGCATGCACTATGACCCGCATGCTTGGCCAATCACAGCTCCATCTGTACAGAGAGCCGTAATTGGCCAAAGCCAGGGTGGCTTTTGCCAATTATGGCTCAGGGGGTTTAGTACACACCCCACACTATATAAGGCCGCCTGCTTGGCGGCCTTGTGTAGTGTGTTGTGGCGGCGGAGAGAGATAGACAGAGAGACAGTGTCATTTGATTTAAGTTAGATATAATAGGCAGGCGAGTCAGTTAGCTGCACTTACAGTGTATTGTGTATATATATGCATCCTAGGTGTTGTATATATATATATATATATATATATATATATATATATATACACACTGTATTCAGTTTAGCTAGATCCGCTCCTGTTATTCTCTTCCTACTGACAGGCAGGCAGGTCTTTTTACAGTATTTACAGTAAAACCCCATAATCGCTATCAGATTTTCTGCTGATTTTTATCTTCAGATTTACCAAAACCATATAATATGAGGTCAAACCTGCAGTATTTACAGGTAGTGTACTGTGTCCTCTGCATAGTGTGCACCTAAAGCTACCTTAAGACAATTGCTGATGTTCTGATCCTATTAATACCACAGGCAGGCAGCTGCAGTATTTACAGTTAGTGTACTGTGTCCTCTGCACAGTGTGCACCTAAAGCTACCTGAAGACAATTGGTGGTGTTCTTCTGATCCTATTAGTACCACAGGCAGGCAGCTGCAGTATTTACAGTTAGTGTAGTGCGTCCTCTGCACAGTGTGCACCTAAAGCTACCTGAAGACAATTGCTGGTGTTCTCATACTAATAATACTACAGGCAGGCAGTTGATTCTGCTAGCTGCAGTATCAGTATATATATACATCCCAGCTTTGAGCAGCTACATCTCACTGCAGGCCATTAGTATGTCTGGAAGGCCAACAAGGAGAGGCAGACAGTCACAAGCCAATAAAAGAGAGCAAGCAGGCTCTGTGTCTAGAGGCAACAGTGCTGGTCGTGGAGACGGTACATCCTAATCAGCACGTGGCCGTGGGACACGCTTGTCCTTTTTTTCGGCAGCTGGCCGTATTGAGCCGCAACATGTGGAAGACTTGGTAGAGTGGATGACCAAGCCGTCCTCATCCTCCTCATCCTCTCTCACCCAGGCTCAGGGTACTTTGTCTGGCAAAGCAGCTGCCAACGTGGCCTCTTCCCTCAGCTCAATGGCATCAGTCACTCCTTCCCTAGCCCCACCATGTCCTCCTGAGGAGTCCCCCGAACTGTTTGACCACAGTGTTGGGTACATGCTCCAGGAGGATGCCCAGCATTTTGAAGGCTCCGATGATGGTACCCAGCTAGAGGAAGGCAGTAACGTGAGCCCAGAGAGAGGGGGTGCCCAAGAAGGACAGAAATCTGGCAGTCATGTTCCACCAGCTGCAGCATACTGCCAGCTTTACTCCAGTGATGAGGAGGGAGGGGATGATGAGGTCACTGACTCCACGTGGGTGCCTGATAGGAGAGAGGAGGAGGAGGAGGCGGCACATCACCAACAAGGCAGGATGCCCTCCAGGGGCCAGCTTAAGGGCAGCACACTGACTGCATCACACCGCAGAGCTCCACATGTGCAGGGCGCTGCTGTCTCTGCGCGTTATTCCAAAAGTTCTTTGGCGTGGGCCTTTTTTGAGACGAGTGCATCAGATCGCACCACTGCTATTTGCAACATATGTCTCAAGCGTATCTCGCGTGGCCAAAACATCACCCGCTTGGGCACCACATGCTTGACCAGACATATGTCGACCTGCCATGCAGTTCATTGGCAAGCGTACCTAAAAGACCCACACCAAAGAACAAAGAGGACCTCTCCTTGCTCCTCATCAGCTGAGATCCCCAATCCCACTATACCATCAGTCCTCTCTGAAACCTGCACTGAGAGGAATGAAGGTGTAGAATTAGGTGTGTCACAGCCAAGTACTTGCTGCAATCTGCTATCGGTACACCAACGTCAGATTGTACCAGGCAAATTTTCCCTGCCCCAGCTGCTGCACCGCTGAAAGAAGTTCGCTCTCAGCCATCCACATGCCCAGCGGTTCAATGCTAGCTTGGCTAAATTGCTAGCACTTCAACTGCTGCCTTTTCAGTTGGTAGACTCTGCCCCCTTCCGTGAGTTTGTGGAATGTGCTTTTCCTCAGTGGCAGGTTCCCAAACACCACTTTTTTGCATGGAAGGCAATTCCGGCTCTCTACTGGCATGTGTCTTGGCCTCGTTGGACAGGGCGGTCAGCGGTAAGGTGCATATTACCGCTGACTCATGGTCCAGCAGGCATGGACAGGGATGTTACCTATCTTTCATGGCGCA
Source organism: Aquarana catesbeiana (assembly GCF_042186555.1). Lineage (NCBI taxonomy): Eukaryota > Metazoa > Chordata > Amphibia > Anura > Ranidae > Aquarana > Aquarana catesbeiana. Next base: position 362,035,698 of record NC_133326.1, on the reverse strand, counting down.
TTGGGTGACTCTGCTAGCAGCTGGGAAGGATGCAGGACAAGGTGCAGTAGTGTTGGAGGTTGTTCTGCCACCACGCCTCCAAAATGCTACTACTGGTGATTCTGACACACCTCTCTCCTCCACCCCCTCCTCTTCTTCTTCCTCCATGGCCACTTCCTGTGCTTTGCCCTCGGAACCAGCGGTGCTCCGTAGGCGTTCAAGGGGCTACTCAAGTACGCAGGCCAAAAGATGCCATGCGGTGCTTGAGCTGGTGTGCTTGGGGTACAGGAGCCACACTGGGGCAGAGATTCTGTCAGCTCTGCAGGGGCAGGCTCAGAGGTGGTTGACGCCACGCCAGCTTAAGGCAGGAATGGTGGTTTGTGACAATGGCACCAACCTCCTCTCCGCCCTCCGATAGGGACAACTGACCATGTGCCATGTTTGGCTCACGTCCTTAACTTGGTGGAGCAGCGGTTCTTGGGCAGGTACCCAGGCTTACAGGATGTCCTAAGGCAGGCCAAGAAAGTCTGTGTGCATTTCCGCCAGTCATATAATGCCAGTACTCGGCTGGCTGACCTCCAAAAGGAATTTAACCTGCCCAAGAACCGCCTAATCTATGACATGCCCACCAGGTGGAACTCAACGTTGGCCATGCTGCAGCGGCTGCACATGCAGCAGAGGGCCATCAATGAGTACCTGTGCGACTATGCACCAGGACAGGGTCAGGGGAACCTGTTTTTTTTCCCCATGCCAGTGGGCCATGATCAGGGATGCATGCACTGTCCTGTCACCATTTGATGAGGCCACGAGGATGGTGAGCAGTGACAGTGCATGCATCAGTGACACTGTCCCTCTTGTCCACCTGTTGGAGCACACGCTGCGTGGAATAATGGACAGGGCACTTGAGGCAGAACAGAGGCAGGAAGAGGAGGACTTCCTTAGCTCTCAAGGCCCCCTTTATCCAGACAGTGTTCCTGCGTGACCGCCGATCACTCCGGAAGAGGATGAGGAGGAGGAGGATTGTGTCAGCATGGAGGTGGAGTCTGGCACTCAGCATCAGCAGCAGTCTTCAAGGGATCATTTACAGTCCCAAGATACCCATGGACTTGTACTTGGCTGGGAGGAGGTGACTGCGGATCATGTCGTCCTTAGTGACCCAGAGGACTCCGGACCGAATGCCTCAGCTAGCCTACGCTGCATGGCCTTCCTGATCCTGCAAAGCCTGCGGAAGGATCCTCGTATTCGTGGTACCAAGGAGAGGGATCAATACTGGCTGGCAACCCTCCTTGATCCACCTTACAAGGGTAAGGTTGCGGACCTTATCTTGCTGTCGCAGAGGGAGCAGAGGATGAAACATCTTCGGGAGGCCTTGCAGAAGCTCTGTGCAATGCGTTCCCAGAGACTGGGAGGTTACAAACTCCTGTTCCTGGACAACGTGATGCTGAGGCTTCGGTCAGTCAAAGAAGGAGCGGTGCAGAAGGCGGCCGTCTGACCGATGAGTTCAGACAATTTTTTAGTCCGCAGCCCCAAGGTATGATCGGTTCCAGCAACCATCGCCAACGTCTGTTTTACATGGTGCAGGAATACCTATGGGCAAGATCTGACTTGGACACCTTTCCCACCGAAAATCCTCTGGGATACTGGGTCTTGAGGATGGATCACTGGCCAGAGCTTGCACAGTATGCAATTGAGCTACTAGCCTGTCCTGCATCCAGCGTTCTTTCGGAATGCACATTCAGTGCTGCTGGAGTCTTTGTAACCGATCACAGGGTGCGCCTGTCGATCGACTGACCTTCATAAAAATTATTCAGTCTTGGATTACCACCAGCTACCAAGCACCTGATGCTGATGTAACTGAATAATTTTTTTTAAATGTCATATCACTTCAAGACTACCTATGCTGATGCTGAGTGACTATCCTGTTATGCTGAGTTATTATCCTCTTCCTCCTCAATGATCATGCTGATAGCTTGTAAGAACATTTTTGGCTCTGGGCGCCGCCACCAGTGACTAAGGCCCAATTTTTCAGCCCCTGTTTAACAGGGGCGTGTAATTACAATTTTTGATGCAATATTTTGCAGGAGGGTTCGTTGCTGTGCTCAACTAGAGTATCTGTGAGGGGTGGCAGTGTTGTGGCACCAGCACCAGTGACTAAGGTCCAATTTTTCAGCCCCTGTTTAACAGGGGCGTGTAATTACAATTTTTGATGCAATACTTTGCAGCAGGGCTCATTCCTGCGCTCAAACTATAGCATCTGTGAGGGGTTGCAGTGTTGTGGCACCAGCACCAGTGCCCAAGGCCCAATTTTTCAGCCCCTGTTTAACAGGGGCGTGTAATTACAATTTTTGAGGCAATACTTTGCAGCAGGGCTCATTCCTGCGCTCCAACTATAGCATCTGTGAGGGGTTGCAGTGTTGTGGCAATTTTTCTCCCCCTGTTTAACAGGGGCATGTAATTACAATTTTTGATGCAATACTTTGCAGCAGGGCTCATTCCTGCACTCCAACTAGAGTATCTGTGAGGGGTTGCAGTGTTGTGGCACCAGCACCAGTGCCCAAGGCCCAATTTTTCAGCCACTGTTTAACAGGGGCGTGTAATTACAATTTTTGCTCACTACTTTGCAGCAGGGCTCATTCCTGCGCTCCAACTAGAATATCTGTGAGGGGTTGCAGTGTTGTGGCACCAGCACTAGTGCCCAAGGCCCAATTTTTCAGCCCCTGTTTAACAGGGGCGTATAATTACAAGTTTTGATGCAATACTTTGCAGCAGGGCTCATTCCTGCGCTCCAACTATAGCATCTGTGAGGGGTTGCAGTGTTGTGGCACCAGTGCCTAAGGCTCAATTTTTCTGCCCCTGTTCAACAGGTGCATGTAATTACAATTCTTGATATAATATTTCACAGCAGGGCCTGTTCCAGCGCCCACCAAGAGTAACTGTGAGGTCTTACAGTGTTGTGGCAAAACCAACACCTAAGGCCCCAATTTCTGCAGAGTATATAGGGCAGGCCCCTACTTTCAAACATCCAACTTACAAACGACTCCTACTTGCAAACGGAAGGAGACAACAGGAACTGAGATGAAATCTACCCCTAGGAAGGGAAATTCTCTCCTGTAAGAGTTAATATGGGAAAAACGTGTCTCCTCTCCACTGATGCTTTATCATCAATCCTTGTTTCACTAAAACCCCCAAATTTTTAAAAAACATTTGTCATTGGGACAGAAAGTGAGGTGAAATTTTGTGAATAGGTGGACAGACAGCAAAACAAATGTTACAGGGGTGATAACCCTTCCCTATGTTTCCCAAAAAGCTTAAAAATAGATTTTTTGGCTGGAGCTACGCTTTAAAAATGTACCAGTTCAAAATTACAAACAGATTCTACTTAACAACAAACCTACAGTCCCTGTCTTGTTTGCACCGCCTGTATACTGCTGTTCAGAGTATATAGGGCCTGGGGGACCCACGCCTTTCCTTTTTTAATTTTCCCCTTAATATCCATACAAGACCCAAAGGGCCTGGTAATGGACTGGGGGGGGGGGGGGTACCCATGCTGTTTGTCTCACTGATTTTCATCCATATTGCCGGGACCCGACATTACATTAAAGCCGCAAGCAGTTTTAAATGACTTTTATTCCTTTAAAAATGTCATTTTGTGCAGGGACTGTTCTAAGCACGGGAAACATGCGCCACTTTACAGGCATACTATAGACACCCTCCAGGTACGATATTTAAAGGAATATTTCACTTTTTTTTTCACTTTAACCACTTCAGCCCCAGAAGATTTTACCCCCTTCCTGACCAGAGCACTTTTTGCGATTCGGCACTGCGTCGCTTTAACTGACAATTGCACGGTCGTGCGACATGGCTCCCAAACAAAATTGATGACGTCCTTTTTTCCCACAAATAGAGCTTTCTTTTGGTGGTATTTGATCACCCCTGCGCTTTTTATTTTTTGCGATATAAACAAAAAAAGAGCGACAATTTTGAAAAAAAAACGCATTATTTTTTACTTTTTGCTATAATAAATATCCCCCAAAAATATATAAAAAAACATTTTTTCCCTGAGTTTAGGCCGATACATATTTTTCTACATATTTTTGGTAAAAAAATCACAATAAGTGATTATTGATCTGTTTGCGCAAAAGTTATAGCGTTTACAAAATAGGGGATAGTTTTATGGCATTTTTATTAATCATTTTTTTTTTTTTTAAATGGCAGCAATCAGCGATTTTTATTGTGACTGCAACATTATGGCGAGCACATCGGACATTTTTGACACATTTTTGGGACCATTGTCATTTATACAGCAATCAGTGCTATACAAATGCACTAATTCCTGTGTAAATGATACTGGCAGTGAAGGGGTTAACCACTAGGTGGCAGTGTAGGGGTTAAGTGTGTGCTAGGGCGTGTTTCTAACTGTGAGGTGCATGGCTGTGTGTGACACGTCACTGATCTCTGCTCCGATGACAGGGAGCAGAGATCAGTGACACTGTCACTAGGCAGAACGGGGAGATGCTTGTTTACATTAGCATCTCCCCGTTCTTCCTCCCCATGAGGCGATCGTGGGTATCCCCGTGGTGATCGAGTCTGCGGGACCCGCAACCCAACTCACGGCTTGCCACGGCCGCCTCTTAAAGGGGAACATACAGGTATGTGATTCTGCCTGTATGAGCCCTTCTGCCGCAGTATATCTGCGTGAGGTGGTCGGCAAGCGGTTAAGCATCATTAAAATCACTGCTCCCGAAAAAACTGCTGTTTTTAAAACTTTTTTTTTTGCATTGATAAATGTCCCCTGGGGCAGGATCCACGTATCCAAACCATTTTTAGGACAATACCATGCATATTAGCCTTTAAAATTAGCACTTTTGATTTTGAACGTTCGAGTCCCATAGACTTTAATAGGGTTCTAAAGTTTGCGCGAACTTTCGGTACGTTCGCAGGTTCTGGTGCAAACCGAACTGGGGGGTGTTCGGCTCTTCCCTATTCACAAACCTGACACTCATTTAACATGATAGCATTTTCTCAGAAGGCCATTTGGGGCCTCAATGTCCTTTTGAGAAAGCATTGCTGTGTTAAATGGTCAATATGATAAGGTACTTATAGCAACCTGCAATAATTAATTTAAATAAGCGTCTATCTAGTAATAATGAAAACGTGCTGCTAGTATGCCTTGGGGAATGAAGTTGAGCAAAAGTGACGTATAACAATCATTTAGGTCTTTCTTTTATATTTCCAGCACCACAAAATAAAATGAAGAGTAGAATTAGGTGGCTGTGTTTAGAAGAAGGAGTTCTTCCATCAGACATTTAATGCATGAGGCCTAGCAATATGTTTCTTGTCCTAAGCTGAACTCCAGTGTTGCAATATTGTACACAAGAGCCTCTTGACATGACAATTTTGGTAAAACAGGTGCTGAATGTATTTGAGTTTCTGACTCAGAACTCCCTTTCATTAGTTTCCATTAATTGTCCCAGCTGGGGTCTTATATAGTGAATGTCTGATGTTGTTTAGTAGAAACCAATCCCCCACTTACCAAATCACACATCCACCACTGGATTGTGCATGAATTATTGTAGTATAAATACACAGTTCATAACTATTGCAGTGACTAAAACGGAATGAGTTTACTACTGTGCTCAGGCTTTAAATTGTATTTATATTCACAATGACCAATCTTTTCTGTGTTGCTAGTCACTTTGTCTTTAATAGCAGAATATACTCTTCATCCTGTTTCTTTTTTTGCTTCAACAGATTACGTTTACTTATTGTTCAGTGTGATGGTGTATTTCCTGCTTTTTTAATCTTGTTAGTTTAATTCATGCTTCATATCCTGAAAGATCATGACAAGAGCAATCATTTTCCACTAGCTAATAGCCCATTATGGCCAGATGGCCCCATTACACAACAAACACTGTTAAAGTGATCCCGACAGGAGACACAAAAAGTGGTTAACAGACCCAGACAGAGGATATTTATATTAACTGATGATTACATTACATTATGTCACATTCATCAGTATGATTTTATTTTGTGTGTGTGTGTGTTTTAATGGAGCTGAATAACCATAATAATAGTCTCTTGGGATTTGGTATATATGGTTGGCAAATTTGGACTTAACGGACTTGAGGAAAAGTATGGAGTACATGTATTGTGTAAATGTCTTCCATTGGTAGGTTAAACAAGGGCAGAGCATATGGGTTAAAGTTTAATTCCAAACACTTTCAGATCTTGGCAGGCTGCATCTTGGAGGTGGCCTAAGGATCAGCCATAGTCATGACATTTTGCCCAAAATATTAGGAACTAGAGATGCACAAATTTTGGACGATCCACTCTATTTTTTGACAGGCAAATATTTGCTTCATCTGGGATAATGATGAAATAATAAAAAATAGTCCAGAGACTAGTTTATTATTATGTAGACTGGCAGCCCCCCACATCCAACAGAAAGTCTCTAATCAGTATGTATCTTTAGTTACCCAATGATGAAGTAGTATACTTATTCACTAGGTGTTATCCTACACAAGGATAGCAAAGTAGTACATGGTTTGCAATAAAATGGTAAGTGGTGTTTTGGACTAGGTAGCATGAAGTAGTAATATAAAATCACAGCCCTCTTCTCTCCATGTATGACTTGGTCTGATTGAACCCATTTATATTTGTGATCAAAATGTAATAAAACGAAAGTCACAGGATAATGAAAAATGCATGTGTGTGTGTGTGAGCATACAAAAAGGAAGGGGCAGTTTCAACCTCTCCATTCTGCTGTCTTTTGTAGAGAAGAAGAATTAGGGGGTCAGTCCACCAAAGGTGATATTTTTCATAAATGGAGTCAGCCCCCGGCCTCATATATATATATATATATATATATATATATATATATATATATATTGTACAGGACGCCGTGGCTGGGTCCTGGAAGGACGCTATGTTTCCCCTCTGTTTGGACTGTGGTCCCTTTAAGGGAACAAAAAGGGTTAACTCACCTGTCAGAGGAAGTGGGTTTAAAACAAGACAGGAAGTTGGAGAGGGTGTGGAGGAGTGTAAAGGAGAATGTGGATGGTGGATGGTGTTTGTTGTGCAGCAACAAAAGTGAATAGCAGTGTCCTGCCTGGAAGTCTCCTGCCAGGGGAAGCTAGCTGCAACAGAAATTAAGGACTGTTTAACTGCGATAGCAGTTCTGGACTTTGCAAGTCGGTGAGACTAAAACCTTTTTCTTTTGTTTTGCTGCTGTAAAGCTATTTAAGTTCAATAAATCTCCTTTTGAGTGAAAAGCCTGTGTCCTGCGATCTAGCTGGTCCCCCAAACATTACAAGTGGTGCTCGAATGCGGGCAGGACAGAGTAACAGGCATTTTTCTTGCTGTTTTTTTTTTTTTTTTGTGTATTGGACTTAAAACTGACATTTAAAGGGACAGTACAGTGGATTTATGTCCTGGGTTAAAGCCGCACAAACCCTGAAAGCTGAAGCAATGGAGGAGCTAATTAAACAGCTGTCCTTGGCTAATATACAAGTGCAGACTCGCCATGAGGTACAGCAAGAAAACACTCGCCTGTTGGTGGCCCAGTTGGCAGCCCAGCAAGCGACCCAGCAAGAGGTTATGCAGGCTCAAGTGACTGCCTTAAAAGAAGTAGTGCAGCAGCTTTCTCAGGGCCGTGAGCAAGCGGCTGTTGCCCCTGGCAACCAGGTGACCGTGAGGGCAAGCCATTTTTTGCAGAAATTGTCCCTGAGTGATGATGTAGAGGCATTTCTTGCTACATTTGAGAGGACGGCAGAGAGAGAAGGGTGGCCCCAGGACCAGTGGGCCGGCCTAATTGCTCCTTTCCTAACCGGAGATCCGCAAAAAGCCTACTTCGACCTGCCACCAGATCACGCTAAAGACTATCAAAAATTAAAGGCAGAAATATTGGCTCGTTTGGGGGTAACTACAGCTGTTCGGGCCCAACGAGTACACCAATGGAAGTATCGTCCAGATCGTCCACCACGGTCTCAAATGCATGACCTGGTGCAACTGGTAAAAAAATGGCTGCAGCCCGAAATGTTGTCTGGCCTCCAAATCGTGGAGCGGGTCGTGCTGGACCGATACCTAAGGTCACTGCCAGACGACCTTCAACGGTGGGTCAGCCATGGAGACCCCAAAACAGTGAACCTCCTTGTCGAGATGGTAGAACGATACACAGTGGTGGAGGATCTGCTTGGCCCTACCAAGCGCCAAGGACCCAGTCTGCCACGGCCTATTCGTTCGACTGCTGCCCTTCGAAAGGACGTTCCCCGGAGCCCTGGAACCAACACCCCAGAAGGTCAAGAGTCACTCCCGATACCTTCTCAGCGACCTGTTCCTGTTCGGAGAGGAGGGGATGTACAATGTTGGCGATGTCATTCCTGGGGCCATACCCGGGCCCACTGCCCACTGCAAGAGGAGCCCATGGAATGCGGGGTTCTTCGGAGGGGGTCTTTTTATGCCCATAAAGCATGTACAACACATATCGATCTTGGAGAAGAGAAATTCGAGTGTGAAGTCCAAGTGAACCACCTCCCTGCCCGGGCTTTGCTGGACTCCGGAAGCATGGTAACCCTGATCCATCCTAGAGTGATTGGGAAGATCGGTCCGGTAAGAAAAACTTTACGGGTGGTGTGCATTCACGGGGACACTAGAGAGTACCCTCTCATCTCGGTGACCATCTCCGCAGCATGTGGCACTGGTACTCAAGAGGTGGGGGTGGTAAAAAACTTGGTACATGATGTGATCATAGGACGAGACTGTCCGTTATTTGCAAAACTGTGGGGACAAGGAGAACTACCTGAACGGTCCAGAGACTGGGGAGAAACTAGTCCCTCTGTTCCTGCGGTTGAGAGAAATAACCCTGAAATGCCGAATGTTCTTGAAAATGCTAATGATTTGGTTAATGGTGATGAAAGTAGTGCTGATGTTATTAAGGGTGTCAAGATGTGTGGTTCACAGACCTACCTGAACACTGAAGAGGGGGGGGAACCTTTCCCACTTCAGGTAATGCTGGGGGAAGAGGATGAGGAAGTGGCCGTTACCCCTGCCCTGCCGGATTTGGGTGTTCCGCAGGGGGCATTTGGTACTGCCCAGATGCAGGACCCCACTTTGGCCCATGCACGGGAACAGGTGGTAGTATTAAATGGGGTTCCCCAAGAGCCAGGTGCGAATGAGCGGTGGCCACACTTTGCAATATGTAATGAATTGCTTTATCGGGTTACCAAAGTGAGAGAAAATGTGGTGGAGCAATTATTGGTACCCCAACAGTATAGACGCAAGGTCCTGGACCTGGCCCATGATGATGTTTTAGGGGGACACCTGGGAGTTGAAAAGACGGAGGCACGGATCACCGACCGATTTTACTGGCCAGGTCTGAAAGCAGAGGTAAGGAGATACTGTACCTCTTGTCCCACCTGTCAGTTGACCGCTCCGGTGACCCACTTCCGGAATCCTTTGGTCCCTCTGCCCATAATTGAGGTCCCATTTGAAAGGATAGCCATGGATATAGTAGGTCCCTTGGTGAAGTCGGCTCGAGGTCACTCCTACATACTGGTGATTCTCGACTATGCCACCCGATATCCTGAGGCGCTACCCCTGCGAAATACCTCCTCTAAGGCTATTGCCCGGGAATTATTCCAGTTGTTTACACGGACTGGTTTTCCCAAGGAAATACTAACGGACCAGGGCACCCCGTTTATGTCGAGAGTTATGGCCGACGTGTGTAAGCTCTTCCGGATTAAACAGCTGCGCACATCGGTCTACCATCCCCAAACGGATGGGTTAGTGGAACGCTTTAATAAGACCCTTAAATCTATGCTTAAGAGAGTTGTACAAAGGGATGGGAAAGACTGGGACTGTCTGTTACCAGCTCTCCTGTTTGCTATCCGGGAAGTGCCCCAGGCCTCCACTGGGTTTTCGCCCTTCGAGTTGGTATATGGGCGGAGACCTCGCGGACTACTGGATTTTGTTAAGGAGGAATGGGAAAGTGAACCTAGTCAGCATAAGAGTGTTCTTGAATATGTTTCCCAAATGCAGGAGAGGATCCGAACTGTGTTGCCACTAGTCAAGGAACATTTACAAAAAGCTCAGGAGGCTCAACGACGAGTCTATAATAGGGCTGCTAAAATAAGGAATTTCCAAGTGGGGGATCGAGTAGCGGTGTTGATTCCCACTGTGGAAAGTAAATTCTTAGCCAGGTGGCAAGGCCCCTTTGAAGTTGTAGAAAAAGTGGGAGAGGTGAATTATAAAATCCACCAACCGGGTAAGAGGAAACCCTATCAAATATATCATGTAAACTTGTTAAAGCCCTGGACAGAGAGGGAACCAGTGACCTCCCTGGCTAGTGCAAGATTGGAGCCTCGGGTTGGGGTGGAGAGTGTCCAAGTAGCAAATACCCTGTCTAAAACCCAAAGCCAGCAGGCAAAGGAGTTCTTGCAGAGAAATAAAGAAAAATTTTCAGACTTGCCAGGGCTCACGAGTACCATAGAGCATGATATCATCACGGAACCAGGAGTCAAAGTTTTTGTCCGGCCCTACCGCATCCCAGAGGCCCAAAGGAAGGCTGTTTCAGAGGAAGTGAAGAAGATGTTAGACCTGGAGATTATTGAGGAATCGCAGAGTGAGTGGTCGAGCCCGATTGTGTTGGTACCGAAGCCCAACGGGACTCTGCGATTCTGCAATGATTTTCGGAAACTTAATGAAGTTTCACGGTTTGATGCCTACCCCATGCCCCGGGTAGATGAGCTTATTGAGAGACTAGGTCCAACCAGGTATATCACTACATTAGACCTTACCAAGGGATATTGGCAAATCCCGTTGACTAAGGCTGCTAGAGAGAAAACTGCTTTTTCTACCCCAGAGGGGAGTTTTCAGTACAAAAGGATGCCTTTTGGATTGCAAACTGCTCCAGCCACATTCCAGCGAGCAATGGATAGGATTTTACGACCTCACCAGAAATATGCCTCAGTGTACTTGGACGACATAGTCATTTTTAGCAGAGACTGGGAATCACACTTGCCCAAAGTCCAGGCAGTGCTGGACTCTCTTTGGAAGGAGGGGTTTACAATAAACCCTGAAAAATGTGCTTTGGGAATGGAGGAGGTGAAATACCTGGGCTATATCGTGGGTAGAGGGGTGGTGAAACCTCAGGTCAGCAAGGTAGAGGCTATACAGAGTTGGCCCCGTCCCCTCACAAAAAAGCAGGTACGTGCATTCTTGGGCATGGTGGGATACTACAGGAGGTTTGTACCCAACTTTGTTACGTTGGCGGCTCCATTGACCGATCTGACTAAGGGTCGGAAATCGGTCATGGTGGAGTGGAATGCAGACGCTGAGAAGGCCTTTTTGGAGCTCAAGTCGGCACTGTGCCAACACCCTGTCCTGGTAGCACCCAATTTTTCAAAAGAGTTTGTTGTCCAAACTGATGCTTCTGATGTAGGATTGGGAGCGGTGTTGTCACAGGTTATTAATGGAGAGGAGCACCCGGTAGTCTTCCTCAGTAGGAAGTTAACACCAGCGGAAAAAAACTACGCAATAATTGAACGAGAGTGTCTGGCCATTAAGTGGGCTCTGGAATCCCTCAGATATTACCTTTTGGGGAGGAAGTTTAGGCTGATTTCTGACCATGCCCCTTTAACATGGTTGAGACAGGGTAAAGGGAATAATGCCAGGGTTACTCAGTGGTTCCTGGCACTCCAGGAATTTAAATTTGTAGTGGAGCATAGGCCCGGGAGACTGCATCAAAATGCAGATGCCCTCTCCCGAGTCCATTGTTTGAGCTCCACTGTTGCCTCCACCTCCATGGCGTTGGGGCACAGGGGGGGGATATGTACAGGACGCCGTGGCTGGGTCCTGGAAGGACGCTATGTTTCCCCTCTGTTTGGACTGTGGTCCCTTTAAGGGAACAAAAAGGGTTAACTCACCTGTCAGAGGAAGTGGGTTTAAAACAAGACAGGAAGTTGGAGAGGGTGTGGAGGAGTGTAAAGGAGAATGTGGATGGTGGATGGTGTTTGTTGTGCAGCAACAAAAGTGAATAGCAGTGTCCTGCCTGGAAGTCTCCTGCCAGGGGAAGCTAGCTGCAACAGAAATTAAGGACTGTTTAACTGCGATAGCAGTTCTGGACTTTGCAAGTCGGTGAGACTAAAACCTTTTTCTTTTGTTTTGCTGCTGTAAAGCTATTTAAGTTCAATAAATCTCCTTTTGAGTGAAAAGCCTGTGTCCTGCGATCTAGCTGGTCCCCCAAACATTACAATATATAGACGTAGCACCCTCTACCTGAAGGTAGGTGCTAGAATAGGATTTTTCTAAGCTCAGGATATGTGCAGGTAAATTTAGGCAGGCTTATGCTGCATGCTGGGCCTGTCTGTTTTGATTCTGGGACTGGGAGTGTGCAGTGCAGTGGTGGGTGTGGTCACCTGTACTTTGATTCAGGGATGCCTCCCCTATCTTCAGAAAGATGTTTCTGGAATGGAGGTTGGACCTGAAGTCTGAGTGGTAGGCAGCTCATGAGAGGAGCTCTGACCAATTATCTCTCGGTATTGGCAAGGGGCAGGCCACCCATATAAGCTGGGATCACATGCTACTAGGGAGGCGTTCTGAGAGCAGGAAAAGACAGAATGGAGTGCCGAAGTTGCTGTTTCGGGCATCCCCACGTGGAGGGGCTGCGCCGAGCGCGGAGGAGGGCTGGAGGAGCCATAGAAATCTTAATTAAGGAGCTGGTGTCGGGTTGCTGTGACCGGGGAACACAGGACTTGTACACAGGTGAAGGTTGGTGAAGAAGAAGTAGCAGTAAAGAGTCAGGAGGAAAGTTGCAGAGTTAAAGTCAAGCTGCTGTGACCGGGGAACACAGGTCTTGTACTTTGAAGGAAGTCAGCACTAAGGAATTATAAGAGGACCTTTGAGAGTAGTGAGAAATGCTGTGGCCGGGCAATGCAGTGTTTAAAATCTTGTACTGGCTGGTATCAGTAGTCTGCCCATTACCACGTGTCAGGTTAACGGGGAGAGGTACCATGTATCTCTAGCCTGGTAGGCACTTTGGTAATAACTTCCAAAAGTCTGTGTGGCTATCCAGATTCTCTAAACTACCGGGTAGAGGTAGTGTGTGTTTCTGGTCTATTGAGTTGTCTTAGTCACACTATTCAAAAGGACTTTAAAGTACACCTATCAAGCAGAGGATTATTCAGAGTTATTCCTGTTTGTAGTACTGGAAGTAATGACTGCTCATTGCCTCAAACGATAGATGGGAGTCTGTCAGCAGGGTGATTGGCGGATTGTTAGTAACCAAGTGGCGAGCACACCGGTACATATATAAATTTCTTTATTGTACATCACGGAACACAGAGGAACCATAATAATGACTATATGGGTTATATGCCATCTGCTGGTGGATGGACACTGGCAGATAGTCAAACAGGAAGTCCTCTCCTATATAATCCCCTCCTACACAGAAAGGACCTCAGTTTTTTCGCCAGTGTTTGTAAGGTGGAATGGTCACCAATGTGATACATGTGTACTTGGAGGTCTGGACGTTTCTATTTAGGATCATGGACTTCATTCGGATCAATTAAAAAAAGCTATCGGCCAAAATGGATGGTACCCGAGCCTTTGCAATCCCAAGTCGCAGGACGGGTCGCACAGGCGTGGAAGAGGCCTTAAAATATATAAAAACAAGAGAGAGCGCACGCCAGCCCTAGTGTGTTATCGTTTAATAGATGAAGATAATTGTATAAAAAACGAGGGTTGTCCTCACAAACATCCAGCGTTAAATGGCATAAACAGCTCCATAATAGCCTCCTCTTCTGGTCTGTAGGGATCAGTTAGCTCACAGTAACTAGCAGCGTGGTAAAGTATTCCAGTAAGCACAGACCGCCTGCTTGCTTGTAACATACACCGCCCAAAGCACTCGCACGGACCAGCCGGCGCTGCCTGACATCACTCGTGGCCAGGGAGGAGATTTAGATTTACATTAAAGATAGTGCTATTTCTCTATGTTTATTTGTACTTAACACCATTTTAGGATGTTGTTGCTATATAACCCCCTCCGTCTTGTAGATACCTCTTGCTGTGTACTCCGTGCTCCTGGTCTGTTATGATACCATTGGTTCATAGATAGGAGGGGCAGGGGGTTTGAGCATATATTATCACTAGAGGAGATGAGGGCGTTACCTGAAGGAGGCCACGCCTCCGAAACATGTTGTCCTAGCAATTGCATGAAGCTTACGAGAGGAGTCAGCTGCATCACTGTGCATCCCCTCCCTGGCCACGAGTGACGTCAGGCAGCGCCGGCTGGTCCGTGCGAGTGCTTTGGGCGGTGTGTGTTACAAGCAAGCAGGCGGTCTGTGCTTACTGGAATACTTTACCACGCTGCTAGTTGCTGTGAGCTAACTGATCCCTACAGACCAGGAGAGGAGGCTATTATGGAGCTGTTTATGCCATTTAACGCTGGATGTTTGTGAGTGCACTTTTTTTATACACTTATCTTCATCTATTAAACGATAACACACTAGGGCTGGCATGCGCTCTCTCTTGTTTTTATATATTTTCAGAATCATGTCTACCACCCAGTGGACTTTTGGGAGAGCTGCAACACCTTAAGCGTGGAATATACATACAGACTGTTTACTGTTGGAATAGGTATAGTGGGGACAGCGCTAAACTTGGTTTGTTGTATGTGTGTGGAAGAGGCCTTAGGCTGTTGAAACAGCATAGAGGCTGCATTGGAAATTGGCTTCCTTGGCTATCACTTCACTAAGTGGAGTGTCAGATTCTGGCTCTTTCATGCAAGGAGCCATTCTTGGTCTCACATCCTCATGCGTTTTTTGCCTAGAATGGTGTCTAGTTTTCACTTAAATATATTAAATATATATTTTTTTTTACTTTGAAGCTCCAAGAGCTTGAATCTCTGACAACCTTCTGCTTAAAGTTCTTGCAAATGATACTGCCTTTTAAGTGATGGCCTGAACCGAACACTGCTCTGTTGGAACGAATGGTTGAACTGATATGAGAACCAGCAACTCCAATAGATCTCTTTTCCTTGATGACCATTTTCGTACGACTCAAAAGTTGTGCAAACTGAAGGATTCTTGGCCCATTTAAATGTGTTATTGCCGATATAGCCCACACTCGTGAGGATAGGCTAAGGCCTGGAGGAAGTATAGAACAGCTGACACTGGAAGGGCAGTAGGATCAATGTCTCGCCCTACCAAGAAAAAGTAAACTTGTTCCAGAATTAGGCCTAGATGTTTAAGTAGAATGTCTTCTCACACACAACAAAGTAGAGATCACTCTGGAGTGAAACTGGAGCAACCGGAGTTGCCCATCCTCCCCCTTTAGTGTCCCTGCTTGCAACCCCATTCTGCGTATGTTATGGAGGGGAAATGTCTCCTGTATCCTGAAATGAATGGCCAGGGAAAACCGAGGGCCTCCTGGTCAATATGGAGGACTGGCTATGACAACTATGTTCTCCCTTGACAGCCTCAAGAGGAATCTCATTTACGGGAAATGCTGGGAAAAATATATAGGTCCCAGGGAGAGACCAGAGCATCTGCCCCCTGCGTCTTGGGGTACGGAAACAAAGTCAGACCAAAGTTTGTGATTACTGTGGGAAATGAGGAGGTCTGTCTGTGGTAGGCCCCACATGTGGACTAGCTCAGAGAAGACCTGTTACGTAGACCCACTCGTTGTGCTCTGGGAAGCTTGTACTTGTTTAAAAAATCTGCTGGAAGGTAAACTGCTTCCGGATTTTTGCTGGTGATCTTCCGTCCCAGGCGTTATGGCTTTCACCTCTCTCAATGGCATAGTGCTGCGAGTTTCACCCTGGAGCTGAATATAGGCAACTGCTGCCCTGTTGCTAAACTGCAAGGAGATTGGTCCTCCTTGACTCTGTGTAGTAAGGCCAAAGTGTTAAAAGGGCTGTTTGAACCCCCAGCGCGTTCAAGATTACCCTCCTTGGCTGGGAATCTCTGCTTACCTTGACCGAAAGTCCCTCGCAGTCTTGCAGACATGATTCATAGCAATTCTCCAGTCTAAAGGTCCTAACAGGCCGAGACTTCCTCAGGGTCTTTCCATCACCTTGGATCGCTACTCATACTGAGTAACACTTATTAACTGTGTTCGATCCTGTTTCCTCCCTTGCACTAAGAATTCTAGTTGAAATTTGCGCAGGTGCCCATGCACCCCAGGAATCATCTATATGCATGATGACGTTGTGCCCAGATGACTGAAGCACTGAGAAGCCATCAAACAAGTGGAAGTATTCGTCCTCAGAATTCTATTCCTGACTGTCATCACTTCCTCCAATGGGAATAAAACAGAGGAACAAGCAGAGCACCCCTGGGTACAGCAACCATTGGGATGGAGAAATTTGGCTTTGCTTTCCGTCTAAGGTGTGAGGATAGGATAGGCATCCTGATGACCCAGCAACAGCCTCCAGCCATGTGGCTATACTGTTTAATGGACTCCGTCTTAAAGATCTCAAAGAGGGCCCAAAAGGGTTCAACCTCTTCCGATCTGCAAATGGACACTAACCAACATCCCCTGCAAACTCCAAACCGGATTGGGTAGAAAACCTGCAATCCCTCTTGAGTCTGAGATGTCTGTAAGCATTGTAGCAGCCCATCCGCTGTTGTGGTGAACTTTGCAGCTCTGTGGGAGAGAAAAGGTCTGGAGGAGGAGCAGTGAGGAATCTCCCGAAGTGACCATGAGTGCCTGATACCTTCATCCAAGGCTCTGTACAACATGCTGTCCAGAAACCCGTGAAGCGTGCCTTCTAGGTCTTACCTTAAGAGTCTGGGCATGCACTTGTGTGACTGGCTCACTGATTTTCCCAGAAGTCTGCACTAAGATACAAGTCAGATTTTTTGGCATCCACTGCTACAAAAATGTCATTTTTGGCAAGATACCCCCAATAGGAAATCACGTCTAAAGGGATGCTGACCTTGCCACTCTCCTCAGAGTCCTGCAGGTGCAGCAGCTGGTTAATATCATATCTTCTCCTGTTCACGTCTTTCTTTGCGGGTACGTACTTTAAATCATTTCTAATCCTTGCTAAACTGTGATAGAAAGATTCCTAAACATCTTGAGCAGATGCAGGAAACGTTTCAGCAGATTTTATGCAATAGTTTTGCTGTAATTAGAGGTTCAGAACAACATGTGTTAGGAGCAGTAAAAATGGTGCCAAAATCATAAAACTACTGTACTAGTCAGAGCAAATGTCTATTGTAAGCACTAAACTGTTATAAATAGGTATATTTCAACCTGGTTTATGTAAAGTTACATAAAATTAGAAACCACATGTTTAAAAACTATATTAAATGGTTAAGAATCTATTGTACTGGAAAGGTTATACATTGCTACAGACATGCAATGTGCACCATCTAGTGGTCAAAAGAGAGAACTACTGAAGGATATCTGCATTAAACAGTATTAAAGCAATACAATGCAATTATCATTATGGCACAGCTAAACTGTACCAGAGAGATAAAGATAATTATCTATAACACTGAATAAAAGGAAAATATATGTTTACTAAAATATAATAATGTTCATTGTTGTAACTATGTTTTAAAGTGTTTCAGTCAAAATCTGTACTATTATTATTGTTAACGGTTATGAACATGTGACTATAAAAAAAATGTAAAATATGTATGGTTATGTAAAAGCGAAACCACTTCAGTCATAAAAGTGATTGGTCATATCTTCTCCTGTTCGCGTCTTTCTTTGCAGTACCTGCCGAGATGATCACATTACCTCATCACGTCTACAATCATCGGCTCTTTTAATTTATATTTTGAGACCAATAACATGTGAGAGGACCCATTGCTGGATTGTGTACCTGCAGGGGTGAGCAAAACCATACCAGAGACTGTAGCTCTGGCTAGAGCCATGTACTTTGTCTATATATCAGCCTGTTGGCTAAAGAGACTGAACTTTTCCTATCTCTGCACCTGTGTGACAAGACAAGCCTGTCATTTCTTCTGTTTGTTTTGCTGAATAAAACCATTTTGATTTTACTGAACTGTCTGAACCGGCCTTTCACCCCTCTGATCCCCTAAAATATATACATGTATTTACATACGCTCACACAAATATACATACATACATGTATACCACCCACACATCCACATACATTTTTTTTTAACGCGTATATACATATACACACACCCATATCACACATACACACATACCTACACACACACATGCAACACCTGCAGAGGACAGCAAGGAATGGGAAAGGTAATGAAAGACAAAAGAGGGAGACATAGGTAAAAGGTACAGGCGACCCTGTGTGGCAAAAGGGGCCAAGAGAGAGATAAAGCATAGCTGGCCCCCCCATATTTCACAAGCGCTGCAGTTACCAATTTTAAAAGCAGATTTTGTTCCTAAAGAGGAAACACTGCAGGGGCCCCAATAAGACCCACAGAAGGGGCTCGCAGACTATATAGCATTTTAGCAGCCTGAGCGCTGGGACTTTGCACTGGGAGAGGCTCAACCCAGCCAGATGCTGCACGGAGGCAGGGGGGATACATAGTACTGCTTACTCTTCACTGGTGCATTGAGGTATGAGGGGAAAAAAAAGAATGGGGTGGGACCTAACTAGGCCTTTTATTTATGCTATTCACTGGTCCTGAGGGAGTGGTCAAGAGGCGGAGCTCTATCACTAGTATGCTGCCATGTTGGCGTCAGGAAAAGGATTTTACAAGTAAGTATGACGGAAAAATCCTATTATTATATACACCAACAGCGAGATCGCTCTGCCACAATTGCTGACTTTTTAGGTTTTGGGTGTCCCCATCCAAATTCCCAGAACCTTCTGCTCCATTCTCAATAATGCTAGGTAAATTAAAGAAATAAATGTAACTAGAAAAGCTACAATTTCTGGGGAAATTGTGTGAAGTGTTCTTGCCTCCACTAGTAGTCTACAACTGGAGTGGGCAGAGTAACTGGAAGGAGTGGGTTGAGTAACTGTTGTGTGGTTGGAGTGGCTGGAGTAACTGTGGAAAGGTTGGGCTGGGCAGAGTAACTTTATGGAGTGTTTGGAGTGAATAAAGATAGTAAACATTACACCAACCAATTGATTGATCAAGTTTAAAAAATGCACATGACAAGCTTGATAGGGTGAGAAATGCATCTCAACTTTTATTTATTTATATAGCACATTTAATTGCAACGTTGTTGCCCAAAGTGCTTCACAGTTACATTAAAACATACATTTATAAAAACATTAGCAGCATTATCAAGCCTAGCAGATGAAGGTATGACCACATGCATTTGGGGGTCTCGGCATCTTGATGTAGAATGGAGGTGAAGGTGTGCTATCTGTTGATGATAATCAGTGTTTACAACCACTGTTTCCTCGCTCATGCCCTGTTTATGCTTCACAACCATTGCTCAAAACACAATACACAGGATCATGATAGCTGTAATAACTGTGCAGTACTTCAAATGGTCGTATTTTAAAAAAATATAAATCCTACAGTGAAAAGCTTTATATTGTGAGAATCACAAGACCCAGACCTAGATTTTGATGCATAGTATGCCTCAGAAATATTAAAAATGAAGGCACAGTCGCAGTTTAGATATTGCCCTTCAAATTTGAAGTGGCTATAGTGGAGTTTCAATGCATGTCAATGGACGGCGTGAGTTGCAAACAAATGGTCATATTGTGAAAACTATCCAGACTATGGCTTAGCCGTGCACATGTTTAGTGGCAGCAGGGATAGCTGAACGTTTTGATATAAGATTTGTGTAGGTGGGTTCGAAAATGAGGGAGTAGCGGCAGTTTAGAAATCATGTCCTGATTTTTCAGCTTTTGTCACTTCCCACTCTAGTTTTGAATATTTCGCCATTCATTCCTATGGGACCAATTTCGCCGCAAAAACGACGATATTTTGTGAACCACTCGGCGAAACGTTCCACAAAGTAATAGCACACCAATCGGGAACAATCCGCACGTTTCTGGATATTACTGTCTATGTAGTGTAAAAGCTGTGGGAGGAGTTAGGTAAATTTGGCTATAATAAGAATAATATATATGCGAGATAACAGTAAGTGGTCTTGCTATGCAAGAACACTTAGATAGCAAAAGCCCTTCTGATGGGGAAAACAAGTGTGCAGATCCAGAAACTCCATCACCACACTATATGGTCAAATGTTTTGTGAACACAATAATGACAAAGTACTCAACCTTTTTTCAGTCCACAAATGTCAGTTTGTCATTGTTCTGCAAATCTGTTTTTTTCCTAGTTCAATAATTGTTTTTAAAAATGTGTGGACCACCAGATGCTTGTGGAATTCCCTCTGGGACATTATCCAAAAATTTGGAACCTCTGAACACCTATCATATGTAACACAACAGCACACATTAGCAGTTCCATTAAAGGGGATTTAAAGGTTGCAGCTATGTAATAAAATGAAATATTTATATTATAGCAAATGTCATTTTTAATTTGCCATTTTATTTACTTGTGTACATCACATCTTTGATGGCGGCACCACCCCTGTAATAACTATGTATTCAATTTAGTGTTATTTCATAACAGGGACATTAGTCTGACAACTTGTAGCAGCTTGCGGGCATCAATAAAACAAAGAAGCTTCTTCATTTATGTGTCTCATGCATCATATTATAGTAGGTACTTTATTTCACAAACTGAGATATGCAGAATATGTATCTCCACCCTGTGCTCACTGTGACTTCATAAATGTGCAGTATTTCACACACAACAGTAATTAACTAGATAACTTTCAGACGATTGCTAGAAACTACCAATCCATAAAACAGTGCTTCATTGAAAAATTATAGGATAAGTTCACCTTTTAATAAAATAAAAATAATATATGCACATTTTTTTGCAGGTAAAGAAATGTGCATTTTCAATTTGTTCTTTTTCTTTTTTCTATTTTTTTTAGGAGCCTGGAAATCTGCTGACCGCTGGTGCCATGCAAGACTCCTACAGGCTGTCAGTGTAAGCAGTTTCACACCGACAGTAAGAATCAATGATCTTTCAGAGTCCTAAACAGCAGCGTGGTAGTTCATTGAGAACTACAAGGCGACATCCGCAAAGTATGTCGGTACTTGTAGTTGATTCATTCACAGAACCCTGTGAATGAATGACGTGGCTGTGTGGGCGATGCAGGCGTGGGAACGTGTTACATTTTAAGAATGGGTGGAACATGTAACATGTTCTCAAAGTTGAACTTATCCTTTTAAATAATGGTTATTCAATGATATTCAAATGTAAGAATGTCAGAATGTATTTGTTTATGTGAATTATTCTAGAACAGTTCACAAGTGAGTCCAGAGTCGATAAATTATGAATTGAAAGTATTACTAACTTACTCAACATAGGACCCTGCATTCACTATGTCTGGTCTCATACAGTCCACAGAACATGGAAATGCAATTGTTTTAGTAAATATAAACTGCTAAATATATTTTCTCATCAGCAGTATATAGCAGTCTTGTGACTTCTTCTGTCCAGCTGAGCACTGCTTAAATCTTGTAGGAATTTTCATTCTCCTTTGACTGTCCTTTGAGGCTGCATGACTCCTGACCCTCTGTCTAGACAGTGCAGATCACATGCAGCCTCTCAAAAAAAGAAAAAAAAGAAAAACTCTCTAGCAATACACATCAAACTGAGCATGTGCAGAGTGCCCCCAAGGTTCCTAAATATCTGCAAATGGATTGGGGACTGTGGAAGAAGGGGTGGATTAGAGAAGACAGGATCAAACAGCCTTATTACACAATGTGGAGGATTAACCCCTTAGATTCCGTGAGTATAACAAGCATACTTTACTGCATATACAGAATGATTTTACTGTTGTTGGTTTAGTAACACTTTAAAGCTAAAACCCAGCTCAAGCCTTTTTTAGTTTAGATAAATGTGGGAGTGTTAGAATGTCTATGAAGTTTTTATGATGCTGTCTTTATTTTCACTGGAGATATTTATTTTCCTTCCCTGCTTCCCTGTCACTAGTATGTTTTTAACACAATGAAGAAAGGTTCAACCCTGTGTAGGTTCTGATTGCTATGTGCTTACCCGCTGGGGAGATTTTTCCTCAGTTTCTGTCCTGTTGATACCCTTTGTGTTAGGAAGTGACAATATGTCACAGAAAGTGAAAGGGAATACAAAATTAAGAGACTCAGAGAGGCAAGAGAGGCAGAAAGACCTTATATAGATTTTAACTATAGCCATATCTAGTTAGAAAAAAGCAAACAAGATTTGGATACAGTTGTTCTTTAATTACTTGAACAAAATAATTGTAGCACCCTCTAGTGTGCTAAGAGTAGATTTTGTTTTTGGTAGTGTGGGTAAATTTGTTCAGGCTTGGCTGGATGACTCACAGGCAGCATCACTGAGACCTTCTCCCTACTTCTCGAACCTACTGGAAATTTATAGAAGAATGGGAGGGGAAGTAAGGTGGAGCTGCCTGGGGTATTCATGAGGGCCCTGACCAATCCCCAATAGATGGGTTGGCAGGGGGCAGACCCCCTCAAATACTTAGGTTCAGCCCAGCTAGGAGCAGTGAAGTTCGGGTGGAAGAGGGAGTTGGAGTTTAGGCTGTCGTAGGCCTTTGAGAGTAACCCCCTAGTCGAAGGGGGGGGTTAACTCGGGTGCGGAAAGGACGTTTTTCATGACACACGGAGGGATCCTGACCAGGAGACATGGGAGCAAGGAGAGGACAGCAGGAGGACAATGCCCGGCAAATCTCCAGCGAGGAAGCCAGTAAGGTGGTGGCTGGTGAGTGACACACAGTCGGGAGGACTGAGAGGCAGCCTGAGAGGACTGGGTGAGGGCAGTCTTGGTTGATTGCAGAATCAGTGTTAGAAAGTTTCTTTAATCTAATATCTAATATACATCAATTAACAAATATTAACAAATGAATGAATGGATTAGCTCTTTATAGAATAATTGAGTTGAATATATATATTTATATCTTCTAGGTATGGATAAAGTGAAATTATATAGACTCTTATACTTGTAAAAGTATACATATTGCTATAAGCTTTATAAGCATTTCTATGGAGAGCCAACATGTGTTAGTAATCAATCTTAAGTTGGTTTCCCTCACCTTCCCCATCACATGAGAAGAAAGGTTTCACATTTCTTAAGATGAAAAAGTTTGTGTATATATGAGAATTTAAGTTCTTTATACAACAATATTTCTTGATTAGGATATTAATAAGAACATTGGGTTTTCAATGAATATATATATATATATATATATACAAGTAATGTATATGTAGTATTTGATGCAGATGTTATATTGTATACGTTTAATGTTATCATACCTTGTTCTTGCCCACTCCTCAGGAATGTCAATGCATAGAGACTGAGCAACTCCCATCATTACGTGAGGGGGTTAAAGCCTGCGGTTTTCTTAGAACTGCAAGACATATGAGAACCTTAAATCAGCCCTTTTAAAGATAAAGTGGGGGTCAGATTTTAAAAGTAAAAGCTAGTAACAGAAACACAGTTGGCAGATTTTGCTTGAGACATTGAAGGAAGCTGTCACAACTTCACACACACACACAAAGATACACATCTGATGCAATCTTCATCTTAAGAATATAATTACAATATTGATGTTATTTTTACATTTTGATATTGTTCTTGTAATATTTTGCTATTTTATTATTAAATCAATTTTTGAGTTTTTACACAAGAACTGAACAGATGTTCTTGGAACTTTCCTCGATATAATTTACAGAATATCGGTATTAATATCATAATAACAGTATTTTGACAGTCAGTCAGGAAGACTGTGGTGGAACGGGCAGGAGAAAGGGGTAGCTGCAGCCAGGTGGGCTGGTAGTGCCTGAAGAGGTGGTGCTGGGAACAGTAGCCACAAATAGGACAGCTGTGCACTAGGACTTTCTTTGCTACACCAAAGGGGCCCGCGGTATCTGCCTGTAAGGGGCATTTGCTACTGGTCTAGTTGAGCCTTTACTAGACCATCCAAATAGTGCCAGTTGGTCCTGGGAGTTGTACTTCCACGAGCAAGAGTTGTGCTGGAGGAGTTGGAGTAGAGTGTACTGTATATACTGTGTATATAGTTATCCCTGAAAACCTTACTACACCGATCAAGTGGCCATCCCATATTCCCCATCCCCATCCAAGTTGAATCCCCTAAATAAATAACAAAATAAAAAAAAAAACAAAAGCTACCCTGGCTGTTTCCTGACTCTATGTGCTGTGGAAAATGTGGTGTGCCTGGCTGTGCAGGGTGGGGATCCCTTTCACCAGTCATGCATTAGCTTTTCTACCTGTGATTTAAAATAGAGAACCAGTTCATAAAACATAACTATGAAGGTAGGGGCAGGAGGTACAACTGTTCCTGGACCATGACATCTACTCCCTCCTATTTATCCACCCTTATATTGCATTCTGTATAGAAGAAAAGCTAATTTAATTTAATTTTAAATCAATCTAATTTAATTACGGTACTTTTTTCAGCTCATAGTGACAGCATATGTACACACAATGGAAGTGCTTCAACCCCTGCCAGTCACCCACAGACACAAGGTCTGAAAGGGTGTACTGAATTGAAAATACTGCACTGACCATTGTGTTAAGCCATGGCATCCCCTATGGGCCCCCTTGCCTAAAACGTTTTATCAGCAGAGGCCCAAAGGATCCTGCAAAACAAAAGTGCTACCTACTCTTCTGCATTCCTTGTAAATCATACATCACAGTAGGGTGACATACCTATTCAGAGCCTGCGTCTATAGGGGACCAACAGCACTTCTTATGCTAGTTCTACAACTAACCTGCTCACTGATCAGTCAGCATCATTCTTATGAACATGTGCTCCCCTTGTTATTCCCTTTCTGTAAACTGTCTAATGTGTGCACACAAATAGCTCATTGAACAGTGTCCAACCCTGGGGTTCAGCAAGAATAATTTGTGTGACTCATCCAGGCGGATTAAACTCTTGCTTGATGGTTTCTCCGTAAAGGTCAGCTCAACCTGTATTCACTTTCTGGGACTGTAATCTCTAGAACAGGGGTAGGCAACCTGGGGCCCTCCAGCTGTTGTGGAACTACATTTCCCATTCCAAGGCTGGCAGTTACAATTACTCCCAGAGACAAGATGGGACTTGTAGTTCTGCAACAGCTGGAGGGCCCCAGGTTGCCTACCCCTGCTCTAGAAAGTCAGAGGACTGCACTGGGGACACTGGTAGTAGAATCAACTAATTCTTAAATAATATATGGGTATTTATATAAACGCAATGACAACTTTTTAAATCTAACCCTAGCCAAAATATATTTTAGTTTTAGAGTTGAAAAGAGTAAAATGTTATCTTTGCCTGTGATCCCATTGGAGGGATATTTCCTTGCTTCCTGTCCTTGTGACACCTGTAAATGAAATTTTGGAGCAAAACTGATAACATACACATTATATTAATCTTTTATGGTACACTGTTTAAACAAAAAATCCTTTGGTTTAACTACTTTCATACCAGGCACTTTCCCCCTTCCTGCCCAGGACAATTTTCAGCTTTCAGCGCTGTGGCACTGTGAATGACAATTACGTGGTCATGCAACACTGTACTCAAACTACATTTTTATCCTTTTCTTCCCACAAATAGAGCTTTCTTTTGGTGGTATTTGATCACCTCTGCGGTTTTTAGTTTTTGCACTATACATGAAAAAAGACCAACGATTAAAAAAAACAAACCTGATGGGCACTGATAGCCAGCGCTGATAGGTGGCACTGACGCCACTGATAGACGGCACTGACAGCACTGATAGGTGGCACTGGATAGGCAGCACTGATGAGGAGCTACTGACAGGCATTACTGAGTGGCACTGATTGGCACTTTGGGGCACTGACAGGCATTACTGATGGGGCAATGATTGGCACTTTTTTGGGCACTGATTGGCACTGTTGTGGGCACTGATCGGCACTGACAGGCATTTATTATGGGGGCAGGCTGGCAGGTGTTGGGCACTTATTGTCAGCTGATGGGCACCTTTTGATGGGGGCTGTGGTGATAATCAATGTGCTGATTATCAGCACAGACCCCCCCTCTGACTGGCAGAGCCGCCGATCGGCTCTCCCTGTCAGCGTGAACCGAGGAAAGACGTTTACCGGCACTTCCTGGTTCACGCGATGATCAGCTGTGATTGGTCACAGCTGATCACACGGTAAGATGCCTCTGTCAGAGGCTTTATACCACGATCAGAGAGACACACAGCACCTCCGATCGCCACAAGGCTCCACTGCCGGTTTCCGTTAGCCAAGATGGCAGCGGCAGCACACAAGAGCTGACTGAAAAATCAACTCGGGTGAAGACACTGCTGGATTTGTGGACAGGTAAGTGTCCTAATAATAAATGGCAGCAGCTACAGTATTTGTAGCTGCTGACTTCTAATTTTTTTCTGAAGGAGCCCAGGAGCTCCGCTTTAAAGATCAGGAGGGTAAGTTTAGGAGGGTAGGATTTGATGACTAAGAACTAGGTGGAAAGGGTTTGAGGGCTCATATTTACAGGCTAGGACTGGGTGGGGGGGTAAGTTAAGGAGTGTAGCACCCTGCCCTAGGCTGGATACATTTAATTTTTAGCTCTGTTGTACTCAGTTGAGCAGCAGTTTTTTCAGGTCTGGTCACGTCTGTCCCTAAGCCTGGTGGTTGATTGCTCTTGTCTGACTCAGAAATAGAGTAGGAGGGTCAGCCACTGGTTTATAAATATTTATCTAACCTCAGCCAATCCCTGGGAGGGGGTGTCCAGAAGGTGGTTTGGGAGAATTAAAATGTTTGAGAAGGTTTGTTCCTCTTCCTCTCTCTCTCCCGGGCCTCTGGCCTGGAAGGCAGCTGTTTTACCAGGGAGCTGTTGTTGTCAGGCCTCAGCATGTGTTTGGCTGAGGGCCTGGAGAAACCTGGATTTAAAGACCTTTACTGGAGGATACTACTGTTATGTACCTTTAAGCAAAGCCTGACGAGCAGAGGAAGGCCTCTCGTACAGCCCCGGTTCAGACCACTGAGGTTGCAACAGTTGGGGGAGCACGGTAGGGTCGGAGTGCCTGCGGAGTTCTCTGTTGGCAGATGGGTAGGAGAAGCAGATGGCAGCAGTAACAACAGGTATTGGTGGACCGTGGATGCAGGCACGTTGTGGATGCAGGGTTGCTGCAGATGCAGGTCTGTTGCAGGTGCCAGGATACAGTGGATGCAGGTAAGTGGAGGCTGGTGGAAGCTGAGGAGACTGGTGCAGAGTTAGACAAGCCAGGTCATACACAGGAGATCAGATATATCAAAGGTATCAGGCAAAGAATGGTCAAAGTTCATGCAGATGTTTGGCAACAGAGAATCAAGTAGATAAGGGGAATCAGGGTCAAAGCAAGCCGGAGTTAGGCTTGGAGAGAATCAGGATGGTCAGGAAGCCGGGTAAACAAGATCAAGGACAGGTACAGGATACAGGGCAAAGCTACAGATCAGACAGCAAAGCCCTAGTGCAACTGCTCACCTTATACATGGCATTTGGCGCCAATGTTTATGGGACGCACACGCATGCGTAATAAGCGTTCGTATTGCGCCAATATTTGTGAGCATGCACTGGCTTTTTTTTTTGTCCTTTTTGCCTAGGACTCCTGTTGTGCTTGTGCTCTGGGGGCTAGATGCCAAAGGTTGCTACAAGGACTCTAATTGCTTTTACAGAGTCTCAGATAGACTGAATGTCCCCTCTACCTCCAGCAGTATTTAAGGCTGCTGCTTCTTTGCTTGAAAATCTATCTTCCTGTACCTGCTGGCATTTTTGTAGTATCCTGCAACCTCGTCCCTTTCTCTTGTTCGGTTACAGCAATAAATCTACAAAAAAACACCCCCTTGACTGAAACTGTATTTGTCGGTGTGCTCAGGAACTGCTACTTGGGCCTTGCTTCCTCTGAACAGGTAAGGGAAACCTGTTCTGGATGTGAGTGCTACACAAGAAATAAAGTAGGTGTTTCTACCAATTTCTTTCTCCCTAGCAGCCCAGAATGGAGCTTTAAAGAGAACCTGAGCTATGCAAGCTGTGTCCAAAAAGAGGGAAGCAGAGAACTAATCCCCAGCAGTGATTAGCTCAGGCCAGTTTGGACACAAGTTTACAACCCACCTAAGCCATCCCACCAGGAAGCATGTAATCATAGGCAGCCAAGACAGTCCTTGCCTTGTAGGCACACTTATACAAGCCCCTTGCATATGAACGGCTGTGGGGCCGGAATGGCTTTGACAGCTTTCGGGAGAGTTTAGGCGGGTTTGGACCCATGTCTGAACACTCCTAAGCTTATCCCTAGTCCACAGTATTACCCATGGGCTCCCTGCAGCTTGTTTCTTTATTACTGACTTATGATGTTTTGTTCTTCACTGTGTCTAAATCAACATATAGAAGATTGATATGTGACAGATTGTTGAGTCTATGGCCTACATTACAAATGGGAGTTTTGGTTTTTTTTTGCTGATATAGGGACCTGCTGCTCTCTACTGTTTGACTTTGTAAATGCCTATAAATATATTATGTATGCACTTCCTGTCCCTGGGTTATCTCTAAGTGTCAGATAGCAAGGTCTGTGCTACTGTATGTACAGTATGTAATAGTCACCTTGCTGTATATTAGTAGGTGAACTTGTTAATTGCAATAGAGTTTATATACAGCTTTTATTATTTTTGTTAATCAATGTTGAAAAAAGGAGGGGTGTGGAGGCGCCAACTGTGGTAGCTTGTTTATGCAAAAATAAAAGTTAGTGTAACAATTACACTTACTGGTTCGCAGGGTGGAGGTGTTTCTTTGAGATTTAAAAGTGTCCTGGGATGTGCTGTGATCTTGTTTCCGGCTCGGATTTCATTCCTTCAGGCGTCTGGGTGTGGAGTCTGTACACAGGCTGAACCACTGCATCCAGTGCATGGAAAGCTCCAAGCTGACCACTCTGGAGTGCAGAATAGGAAATTACGTCACTGATGCACGGCAAACGTCCAGGCTGGTGTTGGGGATAATGCAGGGATAGTACAGGCTACGAGCTCGGGGCTCACAGCTCCTTCTACTGGCCTTTTTGCTCCCTGGAGGAGAGCAGCTTGAATATATAGTGGAGGCAATTAGGTTAATTAGGTTAAGGTGTATGGGCTGGAGGTCTGTGGCTGTGGAACCACAACAGCCAGCAGACCCACAATCTTCCAAAAAGCACAAAAAAGTTGAAAGTAAGGTATGAAGAATTAAAAATATGATGAATTGGGGGTAAGTTTAATAAATATAAGGATAATAATAGTAAGTGGAATTAGAGTTAAAACATTTATTTAGAAGATGAAAAAATGTGGAAAAAAAAAATGAAATAAAAATAAATATAAACTAAAAAATAAAATGAAAAATAAAAATAAAAATGGGAAAAAAAACAATGAAAAATAGAAATAAAATAAATAAATAAATAAAAAAATAAAAATAAAAATAAGTATAAAAATAAAAATAATTGTAAAATTAAAAAAAAAAATTAAAAATTAGATTAAAAAGCACTGGGATACACATTATGAGGATGAGCTCAGGGGGACATGAGTGAAGGGGGGGTGGTGGGGGGAAAAGGGGGTGAAGTTGTTATATAGAACGATGGAGTTGCTATCTGGGTCCATGAGGGGACAGTGGTCCCTCAGGTGACTGGATGATACGACAGCAAAGGACCATGGGGGTATTTTTATGTTGTAAGAAACTTCTACATGGTTTGTATAGTGATGGGCAAGGTGTATATGTATGTGTATATATATATATATAATAAGAAAGTGAAGAATGAATGTATGATTGGAGAGGGGAAGGGGGGGGGGGGGGGAAGTAAACTACAACAAAGAATGTGTTTCTAATTCTTCATTGAGTCCCCCTGGCGAGAGAGTACCCAATGAATATATCCAGTAGGCCTCCTGCTGACACAGGCGTTTAAAACGTTCTGCAGCAGGAAGACCTCTGGGCATGGCCTCGATGACCCAGACTCTGAGGCCCATGGTAGATTTTTGGTGTTCCTTCAAAAAATGAAGAGGGACACTGTGTTTGTCCCAGCCCTTTTCTATGAAACGTCTGTGTTCGCCAAAACGTTGGCGTAGGGGGCGTATGGTCCTGCCCACATAAAAGAGACCACATGGGCAGGTCAGGCAGTACACCACGTATTCACTGGAGCAATTATAAAAGTCTTTTATGGTGTATGTTTTGTCTTTAACAGTGAAGTTTTTTTGTCCATGGTCAACAAATTTGCACGTTAGGCATAATTTTTTTCGGCATTGGTACATTCCCACTAATGGAATTAGGGGAATGTGTGAGGCTGGAGTGAGTGGGACTTTACGGATTTTACTGGGTGCTATCCTACTTTTAATATTTTTTGCTCTACGATATGAAACCTTGGGTAGTTGGGTGAGGGAAGAACCTAGGAAGGGGTCTCCAAGCAAGATGCACCAATGTTTGGCTAAGATGTTCTCCATCTTCTTGTGACAATCATGAAACTGGGTAGTGAAACGTGTTGGTTGTGGATTATCTGAAGTTTTGGTTTCTTTGCCTGTTGGAGGAAGGCCTTTTGTACCAGATGTGGTGGGTATCCTCTCTAAAGCAGAACAGAAGGCCCTGGATGAGTTAACCAACAACCATAATATCATCATAAAGGCAGCAGACAAGGTAGGCGGCATTGTAATACAGAACAGTTCAGACTACATGGCGGAATCACTCAGACTATTATCCGACACCAACACTTATTCCAAACTCACTCATGATCCCTTACCAGAATTCACCCAGAAAGCCACAAAATTAGCCCACAGAGCCCTAGAAGATGGTATTATTTCCAAAGCTGAACTGTCATTTCTCATCAAAGGTTTTCGTAAAGCTCCCTATTTTTACCATTTACCAAAAATCCATAAAGACCAGTCCAACCCACCAGGCCGTCCCATAGTAGCTGCTATGGAGAGCATCACCAGCGGGTTTTCTATGTACATAGACCATTTCCTTCAACCCCTTGCGCAACACGTCCCATCTTATATTAGAGATAGTACCCACCTATTGGAGATGCTTTCCTTCTACACCTGGGAACCCACTTACCAGTGGGTATCCTTGGACGTTACATCTCTATACACTTCCATCCCCCACGCAGTAGGCCTCAGAGCAGTAGAATATTTTCTCTCTGAGGACCCCCTCATCAATCCCAGACAGGCACAGTACATCCTGGAGGCTACACAATTCTGTCTAGAACACAACTACTTTGAGTTTGACCACACCTTCTATCTACAAACTCAAGGCACTGCCATGGGTGCCAATTTTGCCCCAAGCTACGCCAACCTGACTATGGGCTACTGGGAACTACAATACGTCTCACATAACAACCCTTTTGCCGCCCATATCATATATTATGGGCGCTACATCGATGATATCATTCTGATCTGGGAGGGCACATCAGAGAGTATAGAGTCCTTTGTCAAGCATTGCAACTGCAACTCCCTAGGGCTATCTTTCACCCATGTCATAGACCCTGAAAAACTAATCTTCTTGGACTTAGAACTTTTTCATAGTGAATCTGAAATACATGCTACAAACTTTGTCAAACCCACCGCTGGAAATTCCTATATTCACTACCAGAGCTGTCACCATCCAACATGGATCAACAACATACCGAAGAGCCAATTCCAAAGAATTCGGCGGAATTGCACCAAGGACGAAGATTACCACATACAGGGTAAACTCCTTTCCAATAAATTTCAAGACAAAGGATACCCACCACATCTGGTACAAAAGGCCTTCCTCCAACAGGCAAAGAAACCTCCACCCAAACTCAAAACTTCAGATAATCCACAACCAACACGTTTCACTACCCAGTTTCATGATTGTCACAAGAAGATGGAGAACATCTTAGCCAAACATTGGTGCATCTTGCTTGGAGACCCCTTCCTAGGTTCTTCCCTCACCCAACTACCCAAGGTTTCATATCGTAGAGCAAAAAATATTAAAAGTAGGATAGCACCCAGTAAAATCCGTAAAGTCCCACTCACTCCAGCCTCACACATCCCCCTAATTCCATTAGTGGGAATGTACCAATGCCAGAAAAAATTATGCCTAACGTGCAAATTTGTTGACCATGGACAAAAAAACTTCACTGTTAAAGACAAAACATACACCATAAAAGACTTTTATAATTGCTCCAGTGAATATGTGGTGTACTGCCTGACCTGCCCATGTGGTCTCTTTTATGTGGGCAGGACCATACGCCCCCTACGCCAACGTTTTGGCGAACACAGACGTTTCATAGAAAAGGGCTGGGACAAACACAGTGTCCCTCTTCATTTTTTGAAGGAACACCAAAAATCTACCATGGGCCTCAGAGTCTGGGTCATCGAGGCCATGCCCAGAGGTCTTCCTGCTGCAGAACATTTTAAACGCCTGTGTCAGCAGGAGGCCTACTGGATATATTCATTGGGTACTCTCTCGCCAGGGGGACTCAATGAAGAATTAGAAACACATTCTTTGTTGTAGTTTACTTCCCCCCCCCCCTCCCCTCTCCAATCATACATTCATTCTTCACTTTCTTATTATATATATATACACCTTGCCCATCACTATACAAACCATGTAGAAGTTTCTTACAAGATAAAAATACCCCCATGGTCCTTTGCTGTCGTATCATCCAGTCACCTGAGGGACCGCTGTCCCCTCACGGACCCAGATAGCAACTCCTTCGTTCTATATAACAACTTCACCCCCTTTTCCCCTCACCCCCCCCTTCCCTCATGTCCCCCTGAACTCATCCTCATAATGTGTATCCCAGTGCTTTTTAATCTCATTTTTTATTTTTTATTTAAATTTTACATTTATTTTTATACTTATTTTTATTTTTATTTTTTTATTTATTTTATTTATTTATTTATTTTATTTCTATTTTTCATTGTTTTTTTTCCCATTTTTATTTTTATTTTTCATTTTATTTTTTAGTTTATATTTATTTTTATTTCATTTTTTTTTTTTCCACATTTTTTCATCTTCTAAATAAATGTTTTAACTCTAAATTCCACTTACTATTATTATCCTTATATTTATTAAACTTACCCCCAATTCATCATATTTTTAATTCTTCATACTTTACTTTCAACTTTTTTGTGCTTTTTGGAAGATTGTGGGTCTGCTGGCTGTTGTGGTTCCACAGCCACAGACCTCCAGCCCATACACCTTAACCCAATTAACCTAATTAACCTAATTGCCTCCACTATATATTCAAGCTGCTCTCCTCCAGGGAGCAAAAAGGCCAGTAGAAGGAGCTGTGAGCCCCGAGCGCGTAGCCTGTACTATCCCTGCATTATCCCCAACACCAGCCTGGACGTTTGCCGTGCATCAGTGACGTCATTTCCTCTTCTGCACTCCAGAGTGGTCAGCGTGGAGCTTTCCATGCACTGGATGCAGTGGTTCAGCCTGTGTACAGACTCCACACCCAGACGCCTGAAGGAATGAAATCCGAGCCGGAAACAAGATCACAGCACATCCCAGGACACTTTTAAATCTCAAAGAAACACCTCCACC
Organism: Aquarana catesbeiana; assembly: GCF_042186555.1. Taxonomy (NCBI): domain Eukaryota; kingdom Metazoa; phylum Chordata; class Amphibia; order Anura; family Ranidae; genus Aquarana; species Aquarana catesbeiana. The sequence continues at coordinate 362,002,224 of NC_133326.1, read as the reverse complement.
CTGCGAACCAGTAAGTGTAATTGTTACACTAACTTTTATTTTTGCATAAACAAGCTACCACAGTTGGCGCCTCCACACCCCTCCTTTTTTCAACATTGATTATCAACAGAGGTAATGGACACCCACTGAGGATGGCTGCCTCCTCATTCTAGAATTTACCTGCCTTATTTTAATGTGCTATTATAGCTACCATTGCTTTATTTACCTTAGACATCACATGTTGCGGAGCGCCGGAAAACCCCCCCTTTTATTATTTTTGTTAACCTTGTTCCTACTGGTCTGGCATTCTATAGCTAGTTTTAGTTCAGCACTCAGTAACCAGCATAGGCTAATGCGTACACTTGAGAGGAAATTCCGCCAGCAAAAGTCCGATGAAAATGCGACCGTGTGTATGCTCCATCAGACTTTTGCTAGCGGAATTCCAGCCAGCAAAAGATTGAGAGCATGTTCTCTATTTTTCGGTTAGAAAAAGTTCTGATCGTCTGTACCAATTCTGACGTGCAAAATTCCTACGCATGCTCGGAAACAATTCGACGCATGCTCGGAAGCATTGAACTTCATTTTCACAGGTCGTCGTAGTGTTGTATGTCACCGCATTCTTGACGGTCGAACTTTCAGCGAACTTTTGTGTGACCCTGTGTATGCATACCAAGCTTGAGCGGAATTCTGTCGGAAAAACCATCCAAGATTTTTCCGACGGAAATTCTGCTCGTGTGTACGCGGCATAAGCTTTAGTGCCACACCACAGTTTTTGCTTGTGGGGAGCGGCAGTCAAAGGTGGTTGGACAAGTGTTGGAGGATCTTCACATCCCCACTGATCTTGTCTTTGGGTCTCTGACACAAAGATAGACGCTGCATTGTGATCATCCTCAGGGACCCCTGCAACTGAACTTTTGCTGCAACATTTATCTGGAGGTATCTATATTAATACCTATAAATACTTGGGTATATGTGCACAATTCCACCAGTACTCCTATCGTGCCCTGCGCTGATAGCGTACGCCAGTAAAAAATAAGGCATTGGGCTGGCTTTGAAACTGCGCCGCCAGGCACCTCGGCTGGCCTCAACCCTCTGTATCATGTCTGCAGCCTCTAACCATCTCCTGTATCATGTTGGCAGCCTCTAACCATCTCCTATATCATGTCGGCAGCCTCTAACTATCTCCTGTATCATGTCCACAATCTCTAACCATCTCTTGTATCATATCCACAATCTCTACCCAACTCTTGCATCATCTCCGCAGCCTCTAACAATCTCAGAGTCTGCAGGATTCCCCCTTACAGTGCATGGGGGAACTCTGCAGACCTTGATATACAGGGCAATACGGCAGACCCTGATGTAAGTGGAAAATCGGATGTAAAGAGGAACGTTGTGGACTCTAATGTGAGTGTGGTGTCTGGTGACCAGAGACCACCTTATATCAGAGTTCCTCTTTACACCAAAGTCAGCAGCTTTCACCCTTACATCATGATCTGCAGCATTTCCCTTTACATTAGAGTTCCCCTTGCAGTGTAAGGGAGAATCTTGCAGACTCTGACATAAGGGGGGACTCTGTGCTGGATTATATTAACCTGACCTTCATGTAAATGGGGGAATATGGTTTTTGACTATTGTTATAACTTAAACACATTTTATGTATTTAAACAGCCATTACTTAAACAATGGCTGTTTACAGCATGTACTTAATACAGCATTTACTTAAACAGCCATTTTATGTATTTTTTGAAGTGTCAGTTAATGTGTGACTCTGTCAGTAAATGTAATGATTTTTGCCAGTAAAAAAATTTGTGCTGTTTGTAAATTTTGGGCATCCTGTCAGCAAATTTCACTACGGGGAGTTGGCAACACTGCATTTAATATATGCAATATTATTTTTTTTTTTAATATAAAGCTTGTATTATTTACTTACTGGTGTGCATCTATTCACTTATGTTTAATGCTAAATGATGATTGCAGTAGTCCCTCTGCTTCCTATTACTTTGATTAGATTAGAATTGGTTTTCTTATTTTAGGATGTAGTTTCCAAGCTGATCACATATGTTACAGTCTGATCTCTGAACATTGTCATTTTTGTTTTACCAACAACCATAAAGCAGCAGGGTCTTCCTAAAAACCCTTTAATCTAGTTTGGTGGTAGGAGGGTTAAGCAAAATCCAGATTTTAATCTAGGGTACATCGATTTCATGCAGTGATGGATTGACCAACGGCCAGCCTCTCACGAGTTATGTTGTTCTTCCATGAAGGTCATTAGATAAATACTGCTCCAGTTAAAATGAAGACTGTAAATGGCTTTTAAGTTACAGTAACTGTCTATCGAGAAAATAATGGGGCCAGCTTCAAATTTATATGTAAATTTTAAAGAACACTCCTAGCTAATATTATCTTTGTTCTGGTTGTATTCTTGTGGATATAATTATTCAAGGTAGCCTCTAGACCAAACTTACAGTTTGGCATATACAGTAAATATATACCTGTCCCAACCATCTCTTTTTTTGGGATTTTTGCTGGAATTTTGACAGCTCCATCTGTCATTTAAATTAACCAGTTGTCATTTCTAAAGGTCTAGGTTGTAAGATGTGCATTGGTACATTGGAGTACATGACTATTTGGACTCTGATAATCTGGAGATCCCTTTTACCAACCTGTTTACCTGATTATTTTGAGATACTTCACATTACTGGAATTTTTAAACCAAGCATTGTATATGTGAAAGACAGCAAGAGGTCTGCAGGGGGTGTGTGGTGGGGTTAGGGCCATCTTTAATATTGATTGGACCCTTGGAAAACATTTTCTTGGGCCCCCCTTCATGCAATTTAGCTCTCCACCTGCTCTAAAAACATACAATAAATAGCAGCTAGACTCAAAATGAGTTTACTGAATCAGATCAGGCAGCTATTGCGTTTGGTTGCCAGAGATTACAGTGTATAATTACCGCTCACTGACTGTCTGCTAGAGGTTACAGCACACATTATGGTTCACTGATTATTTGCTAGAGGTTACAGCACATGACTTCTGCTTGTTCATTGGTTACTACGGATTACTGTACATCAATACTGCTCACTGGTTGCTAGAGGGTACTGGACATTCTTACCACTCACTAATTGGTTGACAGAGGTTACTGCACATTATTATTGCTCACTGATTGGTTGCTAGAGATCACTGCATATCCTTACCGCTTAATGATTGGTTGCAAGAGGTTAGTTCAAATAATTACTGCTCACTGATTGGTTGCTAAACATTATAGCACATCATCTCCTCACTGCCTGCACACCATGGACTGGGGAGGTGAGGGGAACCATCAATAGACAGAAAACCCCTAGGTTTCCAAGGACTCCTGGGATCAGTGGCAATGCTGGGGGAGGGGGAGTGTAATCAGTGGCAATGCTGGAGGGTTGATGGGATCAGTGGCAGTGTTGGAATTAGTTAGGGGGCAGTACACTGTAGCAAATTCTGAATCATGTAGAGCAAAGCTGGAAATCTTTGGCAGGTATATAGTGGGGTATTCTACACTGAACACCAATGTAATGGGGTTTTTACAATGACAACCATTGTGAGGGGGGGATTTACACTGACCACCAATATAAGAGGGAATATGCACTGATCACCATGTAACGGGGGGACTTTACACCACCCACCAATGTGTGTGAGGAAATATACAATGACCACCATGTATGTTGTCACGTCTACACCGACCACCAATGTAAAAGGAGATTTACACTAACCACCAGTATAAGGGCAATTGTGCACTTACTACCAATGTAAAGGGAAATGTACACTGATCACCAATGTAATGGGGGATTTTACATCAACAACCAATTAACAGGGATTTCTACACTGGTCACCAATGTAAGGGGGGATTTATACTCACCACCAATTTAAAGGGGGCTTCTACATGGACCAACAATGTAAGGGAGGATTCAAAACTGACCACAAATGCAAGTTTGGATTTTTGTACTGAATACCAATATAAAGAGGAGTTTCTACACTGGCCACCAATGTAATGAGAATTTACACTGACCACTAATGTAATAGAAGCATTTACAGTAAACACCAATGTAAGGAGGGATTTACACTGACCACCAATGTAAGGGGGACCTTCAAACTAGCCACTAGTGTAAATGAAAGGATTGTACGCCAAGCAATGTAATTTACACTGACCACCAATGTAGCTGAGGCATTTAGCCTGCGTTCACATTTGTGTGTGTCGGGAATACATGCAAAATCGATTTCCTCACACCACAGAAATGTGCTGCCCTTTAGCAGATACACAGCAGTGCCATTAATTGTTAATGACACCCTCATGCATCTGCTGAGATATGCGTATTTATATGCACCAAAATTCACGGTGCTGGGGCACCATGTTATTTTGAAAAAGGGTTCCACCTCCAATTTGCTTACCTTTGCAGAACAAGCTGATGTTAGGCTTAATGGCCACAGTTGTAGACAGGACTTTCAAGCATGCCCCTTTGTACACAGCACGGCACTAAAACTTCAAGGGACAAGGGAATTTAAACTGGGTTGGTTGGCAAGTATGAGGCAGCTGCTTTGGGCCCCACAACAATGATGGGGCCCATGGCAGCTGCCCCTTTTGCCCTGCCTTAAAGATGACCCTGGGTGGGGTTTCACCATATATATTTGTCCTAGTGACCATTATTACCAAGACAGAAATTTATAGGAAATCCAAAAATGTACAGTCACCAAAACAAGTGTAAGGGAAATCTTTCAGTGGGAACACCTGTTCTGATTATTAGAAGGTTATTGAATAATTATGAGCTGGAAGCTTCTTGTTTCAGAAATCAGCCTTACTTTAATTGAGAAATTATTTACAAGCCTTTTATCATCATGGAGACAGACAGGAAGAGAACAGAAATGAGAGCACACTTAGATACAGAGGGTACTTCCTCTCATATCATGGAATACATGAACTATACACTATAATACTACAGCACCACCTGCTGGCATAGATAGGTATCAGTTTATAAGCAACTTTACTGTTGTACTTTTCCAACACCCCTTCTCAACAGCATGTGCTTTGTCAAATTATATTCATCTTCTTCTGGAAATAGCTATGATGTTCCTTCAACAAAGGCTTGGTGAGTGCATCAGCAGTCATCTCCTCTGACAGGCAATATTGAATGTCAATAACACCTTGCTCTTGATTGTGCCTCAGTAGGTGATATTTGACATCAATGTGTTTGGTTCTAGGATTGACCCTTTTTGATTGCGTAAGCTTTATACATCCTTGGTTGTCTTCAAAAAGGGTAATTAGTTTTGACATGTCTATTCCAATGTTCACAAAAAGTTGATGAATCCATATCACTTCTTGACACACGTGTGCTGCTGCAATGTACTCTGCTTCAGTTGAAGACCAACTTATGGTTCCCCATATCAGAAGATGAATCCACTTGTGGCCCAATCAGCATCCACATATCTGACCAGTTTTGCTTAATACTGTAAATGCTCTTCCTGAAGTTTACACACAAGGTTGCCTCCTTGTTCAAACCCTTGTGGTTGCTCCATGTAGAGATCTTCCTTAATGTCTCCATATAGGAAAGCAGTTTTAACGTCTAGGTGTTTGACTTGTATGCCCTTACCGGCTGCATGCTAAGGCTTCATGTACACAGGACGTTTTTACAACCTCCCCTGAATGATTTAACTTGACAGATAACCCATGCTTAAAGTGGAGTTCCACCCACTTTTACAACTCTTCAGCATCCCTCACTAAACTGTGCACTGTAAACGAATTGGATATTTTTTTATTTTTTTTCTCAGCACTTACTGTGTATCTGCTGTATTCATTTTTCACTTCCTCCTCCCTGGCCGCGGCCCATCGCATCATTTCCTGTTTGCAATGCCTTCTGGGAAGGGGCGGCAACTTCCTCTGACACTGCTGTTGCTATGGAAACCTGACCTGAAACCGATTACACTGCTTGTGCTGCACTGAGCATGTGCGAGATCTGCAAGGATGAGATCCAGGAAGAAATACAGTCTGGCTTCAGATGCCCACACTTAAGATGGCCACGGCCTGCTGTAAGTTTATAAAATAACAAACTACTGCTATAAACTAGCAAAACAGACCTTAGTTTACAGACTAACTTTACTAGAATACATTAAGCTTGCGTATTATAGGGGTATTTTTATTTAAAAAGTATAATTTCGGCCAGAACACCACTTTAATATGTCCGTTTTGCCGCATTTACATGCCGCGTTTAGCCCCGTTTGCGTTTAGAAGCGTTTCTAAATATATATATATATATATATATATATATATATACATATTTTTTTTTAATGGCCAAAAATGAAAAACGCCTATAAACGAAATGCAGCTAAACATGTTTAGCCACGTTTAGCCGCGTTTAGACACGTTTGGCATCTGAAACATCGGAAACTTCGGCATCTGAACTCATTTTTTTTGCCTTAAAAAAAAAGACCTATAAACGCAACTGCCTAAAAACGACAGGAAACAAACCTGTGTACACATAAGATAACAGTGAATGAGTTCAGGGGCAGTTGAAAAAAGTATCCAACTGCCTCTGAATGTCCGTTTAGCAGCAGCAGTATACATGGGCCCTTAAGAAGCGCTCTGATGGTGGAGTGTTTTACAATGGGAGCAAATGTTTCATCGTAAGCTTCACCAAATTTCTGAGAGAAAACCTTGGAAATTAGTCTGGCTTTATATCTGTGGATATTCCCTCTGACTTTATTTTGAAAATCCACTTACTTCCTATAGTTTTGCGGTTTGGAGGGAGCTCTGTGACTGTCCAGGTTTTATTTTCCTGATGTGACTTTAATTCTTCTTCTGCTGCCTTTCTCTGTTTATTGGCTTTACATTTTGTCAGTTTTTTTATGTCCTCCCAGGATGTTGTCTCAAGTATGCTGTGTGTTTTGATAGTGTATGACAGCTTGCGGGGTGGTATCCCCTTTGTAGTCCCAGTGGATCTTCTGACTTCAGACAGTTCAGCAGGATCTGGTGGGGAACTTGATTTAGGGGATGTGAGCTCCAACTCTTGTTCTGACTCCTGTGAAGGTTTGCTTTTGTTGACCTTTTCTTCTGGTTTGCTTGGCAGATTCACTTCACAGCTTTCAGGGATCAGTGTTTCTGGTGATGGGCTCTCATTAAAATAAACACTACGGCTTATTGTCACTTTGTCAGTCTTTAGGTGTAGGATTCTGTAGCCCTTAGTTTGCTCTCTGTAGTCTACTAGAATGCCCTCTATGGCTCTGTTCTCCAGCTTGGATCGCTTTTCACTTGGAATATAGGCATATGCTTTACATCCAAACACTCTGATGTGCTATATGCTAGGCTTTGATCCATGCCACATTTTGAATGGAGTACTTTTAATGGCTCTTGAGGGTAGTCTGTTTTGTAGGTAGGTTGCAGTCATAACTGCTTCTCCCCAGTACTTGTGAGGTAGGTTGACATCTGACAACATGCATCTGGCCATTTCTATAAGAGTGTGATTTTTCTTTTCTGCTACACCATTTTGTTCAGCTTTCTTTGTTGGGCTTTGTGCCTTTGTATATCTTAAGAGCTTTGTCATCATGGTGCACATTTTCTTTCCTTCTGTCATATTCATGAATTAATTTCCCTTTGACATATGCTAGTGTCAGCTCCTGCTTGGGTCTGGTTTCTAAAGTGTTAATTAGAGCAGTATATGTCACTGGAAGGCTGCAGAGGAGCAGGGCAACAATATGGTTATCTTTGATGTCCTCTCCGATGGTGCGTAGCTGCTCTATGATTTCTAGCATAGCTTTCATGTGGTTACACATTTGCTCATCTTGTATAACTTTTGTAGCAAAAATTGTTTGCTGTTTAGACTTGAACACTCATGCAGCTTTTGTAATGTAATCCACATACCTTTTGGCTGTTTTCTCTGTTCTTATGTGGATAAGCTGGTCATCTTTCACTAGTAAGCTTATGGTTGCTTTTTCCTGCCTATCTCTTCTGTCCCATTCCTCCGTCTCTCCATTTGTGGGTCTGTCTGTATTCAGCACTTGCCACAAGTCATCCTTGTTAAGAAACATTTCCAGTTTAAACTTCCATACCTGGTAATTGGCATTGTTCAGCATTGCAATTGCAAACTTCACATCTGAACCACTTGCCATCTTTCATCTGCTTGTATACAGTATTCACTGACTTGCTGTACTCACTAAGTATTCTTTCCAGTGCCTCTGGGTGTTGTTGGGTGCCTGGGATATCCTCTCCAATGCCTGGGTGCTTGGGACCCATAACCTATTAGCAGGTTATTGAATAATTATAAGCTGGAAGTTTCTTGTTTCAGCAATTAGCTTTACTTTCATGGAGAAATACATTACATGCCTTTTATCATCATGGAGACAGACAGGAAGAGAACACAAACGAGTGCACACTTAGATACAGAGTGTACTTCCTCTCATATCATAGAATACATGAACTATACACTATAATATTACAGCACCACTTGCTGGCATAGATAGGTATAATGCCTATATATATATATATATATATATATATATATATATATATATATATATATATATATATATATATATATATATATATATATAGTCAGCTTAAAAGCAACTTTGCTGTTGTACTTTTCCAACACTGATGACAGCTGTCTTAGAGGGGAATTATCCTCCCTCTGTAGACATCTGTAAACATTTCTACCCACTTCCTGTTGCATCTTTGGGGCGGGAAGTAAAGGTAAAGCGCCTCAACAGGACACAGACAAAAAAACTAACAGGGGGTTTAACTCTTCCACACTTCATCAAAAACCACAAAAAATGTTTTGGCTTTAAGTACACGTAAGTTTTGCCAGGCGCTGGACTGCTCTTGTTGCAATAATGTGTTGCACAGATTTGCAAAATGTTTCTGTATTATATAAAAATAACTGGTTTGTTTAGAAATCAGACAGATTATAACTTGTGCTCTACACTTTGCATCATCTTATTAGTTAATTGTATTAGTTGCAAGAGCCATTATTTCACTGACGGAGAATCCTCAGTCTCAGTACTTCTCTGCATTATAAACAGTAATGTATGTCATTATCACAATTACTCTAACCACAATGGATGGTGTCATTGACTGCAGAATGAATTTCACTGGAAGTGGTTTCATTATGAGCTTGCTTTGTAGGAAAAATCTTGCTGAACCCATTTTTTCTAACATATAAAAATAAATTATGCCGAATGTATTTCATATGCCCAGATCACAGGAATCTGCATATCTGAGCAAAAAGAGAAATACTGCAGCGTTTAACTGGCATGGCAGGCCAGTAACTCAATATGGTTGTAAACCTCTAAAATGAAAAAAGAACAAGGCATATCCCTCATCCTTCATTAGTGTGCACTTGCCTCAATCCAAAGCACCTGGTGTGGTTCCTCTCTGATATCTCCTCCCTCTGCTATCCACATGAGTCACTTCTGGTAGTCTAAAGCAGGGGTAGGCAACCTGGGGCTCTCCAGCTGTTGTGAAACTAAATTTCCCATGAGGCATTGCAACGCTGGCAGTTTCAATTACTCCCAGAGGCATGATGAGACTTGTAGTTCTGCAACAGCTGGAGGGCCCAGGTTGCCTACCCCTGGTCTAAAGCCTTACATGGGTACCTGTATTCCATCCAGCCTGTTCTGGCTTAGGGATGCACTGTGCATTCCTGGAACATGCAGTTCACTGCTCCTGTGACCGCTGTGTCCAGCTTTTTAGTTACCAGGTATAACAATACCAGTAACCAGGTACATACCCTGTATAACAATGTAAATAAACTGTCATTAATGGATTTCCTCGTCAAATTTGTTATTTTTTAAATTTAACAAAGATTGACAAACTGAGTACATACATGGTGGTACAATATTCAAATAGCAATAAAGCTAAACATATCGATTTATGAACAGGATGAGTACATAACAATGTAAAAATATAACGAGTAGAGCAATGAATAAACCAATAAAATAATACACTGAAAGCATTAAATTCCATCAGAAGGAAAAAAGTAAGCTAGTGACTATTGGTTCATTTTGTAAAAGCAGTAATTAGGAGATCAATCTAATAGGTATATATTAAAAACAGAAGAGATATTTGGGTGATTTACTTAAACCAAGCAACCAGAGCACAAAATCTGATGCACCCCCGCATAGAAACCAACCAGCTGCAAGGTTTTATTGTCAAAGCTTAATTTCACAAAGTGAAGTTAGAAACTGACTGGCTACCATGCACAGCTGCACCAGACCCCGCACTCCCCAGCCTCAGTAATTCAACCCCAATGTGTTTGTAAGTACTGCACAATATTAAAAGTAAGGTATAAAACAAAAAATAGGAGAAGATAGAGAAAAGAAGGTAGAAAAAAGGTGGGAAGTAAATGGGGGGGGGGGGGGGTTTACAAGTGGTGATGTGATCCCAAATTAATAGAAAGTAAGAAAGTATAGTCAAGGCAAATTGGGTAAAATTACCAAGGCAATAATAGTGTGTCATCAAAGTCTGGAGGTAAACAATGCTTAACCCAAGGAAGCCAGAGTTTCTCAAATTTACCAATTAGATTTCTTTAGATTGCTTCCATTTTAGCATGAATAAGAGCTTTATTAGTTCTGTGAATGGTTTCAGCTAGAATTAAATATTGAGTTGTCCATGCCCTAGCAATGGTTTGATTTGCGGCTGTTAGGAGCTGTAAAAGAAGGCAAAATTGATTCTGTGTGATCCCATCAGGTTTCAGGTTTAATAGGGCTGTGGCAGGACTGGGCTGTATAGGTGTATCAAAGATTTTGGAGGCTAAGTCAAAAACTGCCTTCCAAAATTTTTGGGCAATTGGGCAACCCCACCAAATACGAAGTTGAGTGCCAGACTCTGAACAGCCGTGAAAACAAGCTCCTGGGTAATCAGAAGCAAATTTCGATATTCTAGTGGATGAATGGATTTCCATTCATGAACAGCTTGCTTACAGTTGTGATCTGTGATTGGCACACAGCAATCACATGGTACCTGGCTACCTGTACCATGTGATTAGCTGTAGCCAATCACAGATCACAACCATAAGCAAGCTGTTCATGAATGTTAACCTATTCATGACAGCTAAAACTATTGCTTATACAGTGATCATCACTGTATAAGCAATTTCTTAATTTTCCCAAAAATGGTTACAAAAATGTACAACTTCAAAGAACTCTCCATGCCTCTTACTAAATACCTCAGACTGTCTACTTTCCAAAAAGGGGTAATTTAGGAGGTATTTGTATCTATTTTTAAATATACTGTATAAACAATAGTTAGTAGAAGAAACGTTCACACAAACCAATTAATGTACAATTTATTTTTACCAAAGACATGTAGCAGAATACATTTTAGCCTAAATTTATGAAGAAATTTGATTTTATTGGGTATGTTTTATAACAGAAAGTAGAAAATATTTCTGTCTTTTTTCGTTTATATCACAAAAAATAAAAAAAACCCAGTGGTAATAAAATTCCACCAAAAGAAAGCTCTATTTGTGTGAAAAAAATTAGATAAACTTAATTTGTGTACAGTGTTGCATACAGTGCTGAATAGCAAAACATGGTCTGGTCATGAAGGGAGTAAAACCTTCTGGAGGGTTAATCTAAAAAGTGGTTAATCCATAGCATTGCCCATATGACTTATGGAAAACTATACTAAGAAATGAAGAGGAACTGTATAAATACAGTTGTGCTCATAAGTTTACATACCTGGCAATATTTATGATTTCTTGGCCATTTTTCAGAGAATATGAATGATAACACAAAAACTTTTCTTCCACTCATGGTTAGTGTTTGGCTGAAGCAATTTATTATCAATCAACTATGTTTACTCTTTTTAAATCATAATGACAACAGGAACTACCCAAATGACCCTAATCAAAAGTTTACACACCCTGGTGATTTTGGCCTGATAACATGCACACAAGTTGGCACAAAGGGATTTGAATGGTTATTAATGGTAACCATCCTCACCTGTGATCTGTTTGCTTGTGATTAGTGTGTGTGTATGAAAGGTCAATGAGTTTCTGGACTCCTGACAGACCCTTGCATCTTTCATCCAGTGCTGCACTGACGTTTCTGGATTCTGAGTCATGGGGAAAGCAAAAGAATTGTCAAAGGACTTGCGGGAAAAGGTAGTTGAACTGTATAAAACAGGAAAGGGATATAAAAAGATATCCAAGGAATTGAGAATGCCAATCAGCAGTGTTCAAACTCCACAACTGCCAGGAAAATTGTTCTGGATGCAAAGAAAAACCCACAAATAACTTCAGGTGAAATACAGGACTCTCTGAAAACATGTGGTGTGGCTGTTTCAAGATGGCCCAATAAGGAGGCACTTGAAGAAAGATGGGCTGCATGGTCGAGTTGCAAGAAGAAAGCCATTACTACGCAAATGCCACAAAGTGTTCCGCTTATAATACGCCAAACAGCACAGAGACAAGCTTCAAACCTTCTGGCACAAAGTAATTTGGAGTGATTAGACCAAAATTTAGCTTTTTGGCCACAACCATAAACACTCCATTTGAAGAGGAGTCAACAAGGCCTATGATGAAAGGTACACCATTCCTACTGTGAAACACGGAGGTGGAACACTGATGTTTTGGGGATGTGTGAGCTACAAAGGCACAGGAAATTTGGTCAAAATTGATGATAAAATGAATGCAGTATGTTATCAAATAATACTGGAGGAACATTTGCATGACTAAAGGATACATCAACCTAGGTCCTTACAAATTTAGAATAAAGACACGGACTGAGTGACATGGGTTTTATACAGCCAGAGTAGCCAATTTTATTGACCAAAGCATAAAATAACATAACATTAAAACATACCAATAATTGCAAATTCAACAATGTAATGCCCAACAACAAGAGGTCTTTGGGCATCCTTAAGGCACAATTTTAACTGGAATCATCCATGTCCTCAGCCGCGCCCCAACCGGCTCGAAGACGTTCTGACATCACACATAATTCTATATTCCACTCCCCCAGGAGACCTCACTCCTGGGAGAACCACCGCTAACCAAGTGGAAGTGCCATACCTTAGATGGGCCCCACACTTTTGTAACCATGTAATTACTGACCCCCCAAAGACCCCTTTACCTGCCAACTGCTGTGACAAAATGAGCAACATACACCATTTAGTAGATTATTATTATATATTGTTCTTTTTTTTTCATTATTATTATTATTATTTTTTTTTTTATATAAACTGGATAAAAACTTTAGACACAAAAATACAACCACTTACCTATCCACATCGGTAACCTCTAACGCCAGGGCGGGTGGGTGACAAGCTACCACTTCTCCTGACTCCTTGGAATGTGAGAGAACTACCTCACCGCAAAGACCCTCTTATCTGAACCCTGCCCCTTCGACCTCTGCCTCCAATCAGGTAAGGGCTACACCTCCACCAAACACACTGACCTAGCTGACCGTTCCCTGACCCTGTTCCTTCGTTAGTCATGCCGCCCCTCCGTCCATTATCTCCTCCAGGTCCCACTTGACTAAAGGATCCGTCAACCTAGGTCCTTACAAATGTAGAATAAAGACACAGACTGAGTGACATGGGTTTATACGCCAATTTTTTTTTTTTAAAGATATTTTTATTGATTTTAGGTCACTAACCAACAAACACACACAAAACAATCACAAGTAAAAATAATAATTATAAAAAACAAAAAACACACACGAGTATTTGATCCATTAAGCATACAAAAGTGGTATCCAATCTGTAAGTAGATCACACAAGGCATTGCAGGCAAGTCATTTCAAAAGGTCTGAAATATTGGCAACAACAACAATCAGATATAGGCACCTTTGCACGACATAACCAAATTAAAAGACCTTGTATTGAAGGACCCTGTGGCACAGCCCATCAATGATCAATTGTATTCAATTTTGAGAGAGAGTTAGCGGACTAGCCAACCATTTACCCCAAATTTTTTGAAAGGTTTTATTCCGTTTTCGAATTTCAAAGGTTAATTTGTATAATGGAATGGAGTCATTGATAAGTTTTAGCCAGAGGGACCTCAAGGAGGTCTGAGCACCCTTCCAGGACAGTAGAATAGATTTTTTAACATAAAAATAAAGTATACGGAGCAATCTCTTGGTATGTGAGGATAGGTGTAAATCTCCAAATACTCCCAACAGGCAGTTCTTAGGGTGAATTATGTTAGGAAGGCCCAGCACAGTTGAAATAAAGGCACCTACTTCCTCCCAGAAAGCACTAATTATCGGGCAGGACCAAAAGCAATGTAAGAAGTCTGCCTCCTGGCCACAGCCTCGGAAACAGACAGCTGATGGTAGGAGACCCATTTTATGCAGTCTGGCCGGGGTGAGGTGGGTCTGGTGAAAGATTTTAACTTGTATGATACGGTCACGAGAGGAAATGACAGAGGTTTTATATGTGTCACTAAATTCTGACCAGTCCTCATTTACCATGGAGATATCTAATAAATCCCATTTCTCTTGAGCTTTGTGGAACCTAGGGTTAGAGTCAGTCATTAAGGTTGCATAGTAAGTGGATACTAATTTAGAGGGTTCTGGTTGCCTAAGTAGTCTTTCCAGTGGAGGCAGATCAGTGATATCATCTAAGGTACGAAATTGAGCATGTATGGCATGTCTGAGCTGATAATAATAAAATAAGTGTGATCTTGGTAAGTCAAAATCTCTGCTCAACTGAGAAAAAGTTTTAAAGCCCTGTGCAGTATATAAATGACACAGATATTTAACCCTCTTTGAATACCATCGGTTGGCATCTGGAAAAGAGTATAATTCTTGCAGATTGGGATTAAACCACAAGGGGTTATTAGGGGATTTCAGCCAGGAATGTTTCGATATTTTCGTGGTGATATATTTAAACAGTGAAAGGGAGACTGAGAGTAGAAAGGTTCCAGGGCAGTCAGGGACCTGTCCTCTATATATTATATTATGTAGAGTTTCAAGGGAAGATGCGATAGCCCCCTCCGTGGCTGTACAGGCATTGGCTGGATTTGGGTTCATCCAATCATGTATGTGCACCAATTGGGATGCCATATAGTAAAGGAAAAGATTAGGGAATGCTAGACCTGCCAAATGAGCTGGCAGTCTCAGTGTCTCAAGTGCCACTTTGGGGGATCCACCCTTCCACAGGAAAGAAGTACATATCATGTCTATGCATTTGAAAGTAGCTTTTGATATTTTACATGGGGAATTAGTAAGGATATAAAGCAATCTGGGTAAATAGATCATTTTAAGAATATTGGCCCTCCCCATGAGGTCTAAAGGCAAATCCATCCATAGTTTAGTTTGTTCCTGGAGGCGAGTCAGCAAAGGATCATTAGATTATTAGTGGCATATAGAGATAAGGGAGTCTGAACCAACACTCCAAGATATCTGAAAGAAGATACCACTTGAAGTTTGGAATCCGGGTGTATCTGAGGAGGGTTATTCACATCCAAGGGAAAGAGGCTGGACTTATCCCAGTTAACTCGGAAACCAGAGTAGTCCCCAAAGGTATTGACCTCCTCCAGCAAAGCCTGCAGGGACTCATTTGCATCCGCCAGGTACACCAGAGTGTCATCTGCGTAGAGGGAAATGCGCTCCTCTATATTTGCAGTTGGGAGTCCTTTAATAATAGGGGAGGAGCGAATGCGAACTGCAAGCGGCTCCACAGCCAGGGCAAACAACAGGGGTGACAATGGGCACCCCTGTCGAGTGCCCCTGGTGATTGGGAAGGGATCAGTGATAGATGAATTAACCCTTATCCTAGCTGTTGGGGAAGTGTACAGAAGTTTTATCTATGCTATCACACGGGGACCGAAACCATATTTTTGTAACACTTGAAAAAGGTACGGCCATTCCACACTGTCAAATGCTTTACAGGTGTCTAAGGACACAATGACACGTGTAGGAGGGCAGTCATGTGGATATTGCAAATTGTGGAACAATCTGCGGATGTTCATTCTAGTAGACCTACCAGGGATAAATCCACCCTGGTCGCTATTAACCAAGGATGTAACCACAGCATTCAGACGGTTTGCTAATATTTTGGCCAGAATCTTAACTTTCACATTTATAAGAGAAATTGAACGATAAGATTCACAGTGAAGTGGATCCTTTCGGGGCTTTAATAGGAGTACAATCAAAGCCTCCCTCATTGATGGGGGGAGGATCCCAGTCTCTAGGGCTTTGTTATAGGTCCGTAGAAGGAAGGGGGATAGAAGGTCCTTGAACTTAGCATACCATTCAGTCGGGAAACCATCAGGTCCAGGAGTCTTATGTGTAGGCATTTGGGAGACCGCTACAGCAATCTCCTCGACCGTGATAGGCTCCTCCAACATGTCCCTCCCCTTGTCTGACAAGGAGGGAAGAGATATGTCAGCCAGATAGTCAGACAATTGAGAGTCATCATAGTCAACCCTGGAAGTATACAGCTTTCTGTAAAAGCACATAAAAGAGTCCAGGATATCTCCTGGGTTGTCACTAACAGTACCTTGAGTAGTAAAAATACGTGGTATAGAAATGGGGGAATGGTCAGGTCTGGTTAGGTATGCCAAGAGACGTCCTGCTTTATTACCATATTCAAACGACTTTTGAGAAACATGCGCTTTTGTGTGAGATCTAACAGACGGAGTACATATTCTCTACGGCTTTGTAACCATGTCTCCCTAGTGTCAGAGGCAGGGTTAGAGGCATAATCAGATTCCGCACATACCATAGCATTTTCTAATTCCTCCGTGCGCATCTGGTTATTTTTTCGTAAAATCCCCGTAATAGACATAAAGGCACCTCTCAATGTAGACTTAAATGCGTCCCACTCCGTGGAGGGGTCCACTTTATCTAAATTATGTTTACAGTAATTAGAAATACTCATTCTGCATTCACTCTGTACCAACTCGTCCTCTAGGATGTACGGTTTCAAGCGCCATAAGGCTGGACCAGATCCTGGGAGGAGGAGGAGGGACACAGACAAGGTGGCATGATCTGAAACTCCCCTGGGCAAATATGAAAAGGCGGAGACAACAGGAAGGGTCTCCGTCGGTGCAAATGCCATGTCCAACCTAGACATAGTATGGAAGGAGTCCGAATGACAGGAAAATTGGCGCTCATCCGGATGTTTCCATCTCCATATCTCAGTCAAACCGTGGACCTGGGCCCAGTTTACAAAAGAGGGAAAAGATCTGCCTCCCCCACCCAGACGGTCCATAGTTGGATCTAAGACTGCGTTAAAATCTCCTATATAAAGCAAAGGACCGGGGGGCCTACTCAGTAGTTGGAGGGATAATTTAGAGAGTATGTCTACTGAGAAGGGGGGTGGAATATAAATATTCACCAACGTGAAGGTTATAGTAGAAATTCGTAACGTAAGAACAATAAATCTCCCTTCTGGGTCTGTTTTGACGCTGATCATCTCAGCTGGAAGAGATTTAGCCAGAAGTATAGATACACCCCTTGAATAGTTAGTGTGAGTAGCATGGTATAGTTTAGATAGCCATGGGCGCTTTAGGGCCCTTGTTTTTTAACCCGTCAGATGAGTCTCCTGGAGGCAAATAATGTGAGGGTGACATTTTTTCAACACAGAGAAAACCAAGGATCTTTTCTGAGGTGCATTCAAGCCTCTAGTGTTCCAGGAGACTATCCTAAGGGACTGTGCCATAATGAAACATGTAATAATAAAGAAGCATAAGTACACCTTTGTATTAGTATCAATAGAAGTGAATAGGCCGCGCCACCTGAAGCACACACAAGCACACGACAAAAAAGTGCGTGGGTCTGCTTATAGGATATTATGGGCCGGAAAAAATTTGTTGGTTTAGAAAAACGACAAAAAAATATAAATGACAGCAAAGGCATTAATAAACCACTATAAACGGTGACCTGATATGCTCTAGATGACTCTCCATTGGCAAATGGTATAGGTGTGTTGAAAAAGAAATAAAAAGTACGAAAAGAAAGAAAAAACAAAAAAGAAAAAACATGAAAAAAAAACCCATCAACAGCTCCTTTTGAACTTTTTTGCCCCCTACCCCGCTCAGCCATCCCAAACATAGCAAGCTTTGGATCCCTGAACTAAGAGTCCTTCCTAACTAGTCAAAAACTATAACGTGGCCTCGCCACAAACTGGTAAGGGGGGTAGCGTGGAGTATGGTGAGGCTCCCAACTACTGACCGAGGAAAGAAAAAAAACAAACAATTTCCCCAATAGACTTGTCCTGTTGGAGGATACATGAGTTGATTGTTCACGTGGAAAAAGTTACTCGGATGATTGTTCCAGAGTACAGGTTACCATGTGCTGCAACCAATACCAATGCAGGTTGGAACATAGATATGAAGGTCATGGGAAAATGAAAGGACATGTAGAATGCTAACATTGTAGCTTGCATAGCAGGGTATAAATCTCTCCACGCATATTAATGGTGACTTCAGTCTCCTCTGCTTCTATGTGCTGCACCGTAGTGATCATTCAGCCACTTCATGGCCTCTTTGGGGTTGGTATAGAAATGGGCCTTACCATCATGAATAATGCGCAGTTTAGCAGGGAAAAGCATGGCACAGGAGAGGCCTTCCGTGCGCAATCTAGACTTCACCGCTGAGAAGGAAATCCGCTGGCGTTGAACTTCAGCTGAAAAGTCCGGATAAACAGAAATATTATTGCCATTAAATGTAAGCGGGCCTTTTTCTCTTGCCAGGCGTAGGATAGCCACTTTATCTTAAAAATTGAGGATGCGTGCAATGATAGAACGTGGTGGGGCACCCACTGGAGGAGGACGAGGAGGAGTGCGGTGTGCACGTTCTATAACATGTGAGAATGAGGGTGCGTCTTTACCAAAAATGTCCCGAAGCCATGAATTAAGAAACTTTTCAGGATGGGAACCTTCTGCGCGTTCCGGAAATCCCACAAATCTGAGATTATTCCTGCGAGAACGATTTTCCAAATCGTCAATTTTTGCGCACAGTGCCGCCATCTCGCTTGTAGTATCACGTATGGTAACAGACATGGGGTGTACCGTATCTTATAATGTACTGATCCGTTCCTCAGCATCCCCTGTGCGGTCCCTGAGGTTCTGGACATCTTGTTTCAATAAAGAAAAGTCCATACGGATAGAAGCTATTTGAGTGGAGAGGAAGGCCTTGCAGTCCTGAATAGCCAGCATAATAGTAGATAATGTAGGCTCAGCAGGGGGAGAATCCACAGCCTGACTAAACTCAGCAGATTGCTGTGAGTCTTGTGTCTGCAGGGGTTCTGTATGTGTGAGGAATATAGCAGGAATTGATGCACTCACCCCTGTTACAGAGTCCTGGATGGCTGAGGAGGAGGCCGGCAGCGCGTCTGAGTAACCTGCATGTGTCTCGGCGCCATTTTGCCTCCGGAACCGCGCCAGTTGTTCCGCCGTGTGTGAGGGCCGCAGCGGCCCGTATTTCACCATGTCTGCCAGCCTGGTGGGTGCCCACAGCCGTGGGGAACAGAATGATACTACCACGAGGAGTTAGGACCAAGGATAGATGCAGGATGGTCGTTGAGAGCCGGAGCTGTGTGTCTATGTGACTGCTCTCTTCACCATCCTGCCACGCCCCCCACAGCAGCCAATTTTATTAACCAAAGAATAAAATAACATAACATTAAAACATACCAATAAGTGCAAATTCAACAATGTAATGCCCAACAACATGAGGTCTTTGGGTGTCCTTAAGGCACAATTTTAACTGGAATTGTCCATGTCCTCAGCCACACCCCAACCAGCTCGAAGACGTTCCGACATCACGCATAATTACATTTACCCCTCCCCCAGGAGACCTCGCTCCTGGGAGAACCACCGCTAACCAAGTGGAAGCGCCATACCTTAGATGGGCCTCACACTTTTGTAACCATGTAATTACTGACCCCCCCAAAGACCCCTTGACCCGCCAACTGCTGTGACAAAATGAGCAACATACACCATTTAGTAAATTATTATTATATATTGTTCTTTTTTTTTTCATTATTATTATTATTATTATTTTTTTGTATAAACTGGATAAAAACTTTAGACACAAAAATACAACCACTTACCTATCCACATCGGTGACCTCTAACACCAGGGCACGTGGGTGGGAAGCTACCACTTCTCCTGGCTCCTTGGAATGTGAGAGAACTACCTCACTGCAAAGACCTTCTTATCTGAACCCTGCCCCTTTGACCTCTGCCCCCAATCAGGTAAGGGCTACACCCCCACCAAACACACTGACCTAGCTGACCTTCCCTGACCCTGTTCCTTCCTTAGTCATGCCGCCCCTCCGTCCATTTTCTTGTCCAGGTCTCACTTGACTAAAGTATCTGTCAACCTAGGTCCTTACAAATGTAGAATAAAGACGCGGACTGAGTGACATGGGTTTATACGGCCACAGCAGCCAATTTTATTAACCAAAGAATGAAATAACATAACATTAAAACATACCAATAAGTGCAAATTCAACAATGTAATGCCCAACAACATGAGGTCTTTGGGTGTCCTTAAGGCACAATTTTAACTGGAATCGTTCATGTCCTCAGCCGCACCCCAACCAGCTCGAAGACGTTCCGACATCACACATAATTACATATACCCCTCCACCCGGAGACCTTGCTCCTGGGAGAACCACCGCTAACCAAGTGGAAGTGCCATACCTTAGATGGGCCCCACACTTTTGTAACCATGTAATTACTGACCCCCCAAAGACCCCTTGACCCGCCACATGAGCTTGAGTGACACCTCATTCACGCAAATCCCTCCACACCTGCAGCGCACTCAGAACCCCCTCCCGTAGGCCCAAAGACCAAATATCTGTCCCTACCGCATTCAGGTGAACACCATCATCCCTCCAAAGGCGGACAGACTGATCCTCCAGCTCCCGGTGGCGAACCACTATGCCCCTGAGCTTAGCCACAAACCTGCCTACCTCCCTGTTTAACTTAATTCTCACCTTGCTCAAACGACCAATGGAGTGAGCAAAATGTCAAACCTTTCTAGCCACGATATCTGACCATACAATGATGCATCCAGGAAAATTGTGCTTGAAGCGCAAACGTCAAATTTGACATCCCTCATCAGGTCCCTGGCAGCCCAGACCCCCAACTCATTAAGCCCAACCTGCAGCGCTAAAACATCCGGGGGCCTGTCAACTCTAGAATAGTAATGAAATGCAGGGGGAACCTGGCCCCACATCATGCCCTGAAATCCCCAGCCATTTCAGAATAGCCTCACTCCGTAGACTGCCAAGTTGCCTCCCCTCAGGATGAGCGTCAGCCCTCACAAAACATAGGGTTCCCCCAAGATCCAGACAAAACCAGGAGGAAGATCTGAAAGAAAACAAAAGAAAACAGAGAGCCACACGAAAACCTACAATGTTAAGAACAGCTGACAACTTCATTGCAAATGAGGGCAAACATAAATCTTAAAACAATCGGACTCCCACCTCCCTACGCGTCTCACAACCTGAGGATCCAAACCCCATCTGGCCGCCCGCATGAAAGGAATGAGTAATTAACTGGGAAAAACTCAGCTGCCCGCCCCAGCCAAACAACGGTGAAAAACAGCCAAAAACTGAAATCGCGTCAAGGACAATTCACCCTTGTGCAGTAAAAAGGCACCAAGTGCCGACCCCCTCACCTCGACAAACCGCTGAACAGAAGAAACTGGGCAAACTGAGCCTGGCAGCACCCGAAACAAAGACACAGTTACCCCTTTCCCAACTAATCAGTTTTAGATTTCCCAATATAAATACGGACGCAGTAATCAGCCACTGTCATATCCGAGGCTCACAGCCCACCCACACCACACCTGTTCTTGATAACCAGTTCCCCAATCCGGAATTCCCCAAAACAGGCCAGTGCAAAAGCCACAGTGAACAGCCGCACCTCATAAGCAGAGGTGCAGACCCCGGGCAACCCCTCCACTAATTCCTGAAGCAAATCAAACAAGATCAGGTGCCTGGTATCTAGCTTCACCCTCCCGCACCAAAACCCTAAATGGCCTGTCTCACCATAAAGTCTTTGGTAACATCACTCAAGCCATGCATTTGGAAGAGGAAAGCCAAAGCGGTCAAGCCCCTGTTCAGTTTCGAAACTGATGTGCCCCTGGCAAATTCCGTCCCAATAAAATACGATAGCAAAGACAATTGATCCGGAGTGGAAAACAACCACCGACCGAACTTACCAAAGTGGACCACTCACCCCAAACCGACGAATATGCAGCCCACATACCCTCCCTCACAGATCGACTTAACAGGTGCCCTGCTACTCCAATCCCAGTCTCAACAGCTGCTCGTGACAAGGAACCCCCCACTGTTCCGCTGCAGGTGCCAGCCTTCAGAACCTCTCCAACTGGAAACGAGACATCGAATCCGCAGTGGAATTCAGGACACCTGGGACATGAACAGCTTGCACAAAACACTTCAAACTTAAACACAGCAAGACAAGGTGACGCAGTAAGCGCACCACCGGCGGCGACAAAGGCAGACAGGCTGGACACAATTTCCACCACCCCCATGTTGTCGCAATGAAAACAAATTTGATGATCCCGAAACTTAGAGCCATAGGCATAATGCGGCAGGCAAAATTAAGCATACCCAACAAGGACTGCAGTTGTTCAAGCCTAACCTTCTTTGCTGTCTTGACCTCGTCAACCATCAAATGCAGATCTTCCAATTTGTCAATCGGGAATCGACTTTCCATCATTCACGCGTCAGTGACAATACCCCAGAATTGTATGGCCGTGGCAGGACCCTCCGTGATTTCAAGCACCAGAGGAATCCCAAACCGTGTTGCAATGGATTCCAAAGTGTGTAACAAAACAGAACAAACCGAGGAATCTGGGGGGCCAATGCAAAGGAAATCGTTGAGATTGTATCACCGATCTTACCTGCGTCTCCTCCCGTACCACCCATTCAACGAAGGTGCTAAAACCTCAAAAGAAGTGCAGGAAATGGAACAGCCCATTGGGAGACAGTGGTCAAGAAAGAACTGCCCATCCCAAAACAACCCAGCAAATGTTGGCTCCCAGGGTGAATCGGCAGCAGGCGAAAAGCATATTCAATATCTTTCCTCGCCAACATCCCTGGCCGTATCGTTGCACCCAACCGACTGTGGCATCGAACGATGTATACGACACTCCAGCCAAGTCTGGAGAAATGGCATCGTTCACCGAAGCTCCCTTTAGATACTACAAACGGTGTATTAACCACTTAACGACTGGCCCATGGCCGAATGACGGCTGCAGGGCAGTTGCTTAACTCTGGGTGGACGTACTATGACGTCCTCCCAGAATTCCCCTCTCGCGCGCCCCCTGGGGCGCGCACCCGAACACATCCATGACCGCCGGGTCCGCATCACGGATCCCGGTAAATGGCCGCTGATCGCGGCCGTTTACCATGTGATTGCTCCGTCAAATGACAGAGCGATCACATGTAAACAAACAGGCATCATCTGATGACGCCGGTTCCTCTCCTCCCCTCCTGTGTACCGATTGGTACACTGTGATTGGAGAGGGGGATGGATGGATGGCTGCAGCGCTGTGGGCTGGATGTATAGTGCCCACAGCGCTGCACAGTGACATCCAGCCATCCATCCATCCATGCTCAGCCATCCCTAATGCTCTGCAATGCCCTGCACCACTCTGCAATGCTGTGCAATACTCTGCAATGCCCCACAATACTCTGCAATACCCCCACAATACTCTGCAATACCCCCACAATACTCAGCAATACCCCACAATACTCTGCAATACCCCCACAATACTCTGCAATACCCCCACAATACTCTGCAATACCCCACAGTACTCTGCAATACCCCACAATACTCTGCAATACCCTGCAATACTCTGCAATACCCCACAATACTCTGCAATACCCTGCAGTACTCTGCAATACCCCGCAGTACTCTGCAATACCCGCAGTACTCTGCAATACCCCACAATACTCTGCAATACCCCGCAGTACATTGCAATACCCCACAATACTCTGCAATACCCTGCAATACTCTGCAATACCCTGCAGTACTCTGCAATACCCCACAATACTCTGCAATACCCCGCAGTACTCTGCAATACCCTGCAATACTCTGCAATACTCTGCAATACCCCGCAGTACTCTGCAATACACCGCAATACTCTGCAATACCCCGCAGTACACTGCAATACCCCGCAATACTCTGCAATACCCCACAATACTCTGCAATACCCTGCAATACCCCACAATACTCTGCAATACCCCGCAATACTCTGCCATACCCAGCCATACTCTGCAATACTCGGTGATACCCAGCCATACCCAGTCATACTCGGCGATACCTTGCAATACCCTGCCATACTCTGCAATACCCCCCATACTCTGCAATACCACGCCATACTCTGCAATACCCCGCCATACTCTGCAATACCCCACCATACCCAGCCATACCCAGCCATACCCAGCAATACCCAGCCATACCCTGCCATGCTGAGCCATACTCGGCTGTACTCGGCCTCTGTATGTGGCCAGGCTGTGGAAGTCTCACACATGTGGTATCGCCGTACTCAGGAGGAGTAGGAGAATCTATTTTGGGGTGTCATTTTTGGTATGTACATGCTATGCGTTAGAAATATTGTATAAATGGACAACTTTGTGTTAAAAAAAAAAATGCATTTTAACCACTTCCCGCCCGCCGGCTGTCATACAACGTCCTTGACTTTGTGCGGGGATATCTGAATGATGGGTGCAGCTACAGGCATCATTCAGATATCAGCTTTTTCAGCCAGCGATTCCCTACACCATAAGAAGATCATAGTGGCTGTTCCACTGCTTGATCGTTCTTACGGGAGGCGAGAGGGGATGTCCCCCCTCCCGCCGCCCTCCGGTGCTTCTACCGACTCACCGCTACGATCAAAGCCAGAAGTAAAAAAAAAACTTGATTTTGCAAAGAATTGTGGGAACAAATGACAACTTCAAAAAACTCACCATGCATCTTTCTAAATACCTTGGAATGTCTTCTTTCCAAAAAGGGGTCATTTGGGGGGTATTTGTACTTTTCTGGCATGTTAGGGTCTCAAGAAATTAGATAAGCCGTCAGTACTTCAGGTGTGATCAATTTTCAGATATTCGCACCATAGCTTTTGGACTCTATAACTTTCACAAAGACCAAATAATATCCACCGATTTGGGTTATTTTTACCAAAGATATGTAGCGGTATAAATTTTGGCCAAAATATATGAAGAAAAATTACTAATTTGTAAAATTTTATAACAGAAATGAAGAAAAATGTATTTTTTTACAGATTTTTCGGTCTTTTTTCTTTTATAGCGCAAAAAATAAAGAACCCAGCAGTGATTAAATACCACCAAAAGAAAGCTCTATTTGTGTGAAAAAAAGGACAAAAATTTCATACAGATACAGTGTTGCATGACTGAGTAATTGTCATTCAAAATGTGAGAGCACCAAAAGCTGAAAATTGGTCTGGTTATTAAGGGGTTTAAGTGCCCAGTGGTCAAGTGGTTAATTTAATTTGTGTTGGGTTCCTTTTTGGGGACCCCCCCCAACGGAGACAAATGCAAAGACGGACAGGGCGGAAGGTCGAATGGTCCAGCCATTCTCCCAAGTTCCACCTCTTTTGCTAATTTGTCAGAAACAAACTGAGGAAAATGCAGCGTGGATTTCAAATACTGAGGCCGTGAAGATGGAGTCGCCAGCACCGAACACGAAACGCGAAAGCCATGAGCAATACGATCAGCCAGGAAATTTGACGCCTCCTTCTGTGGACATCTACCTAGATACGGCGCCATCGCGGGAAGGCTTACCAGTGCCCTCCCTTTTTAAAGCAGACTCACCGGATTGGAACTTCCCTCTCTTAAAACATTTGGCATAACTGTGTGAGCCCTCGTAACTGGAGCAATAATGGCGGAAACGACAGGCCACGCCAAGAAACAGGGGTTGTTATTCGGCTTATTGACTGCAAATTGTGCCACATCCAATAATTAAATATTAAAGCAAGAAAAAGTTTCCCCTAATGGTGGACTTTAAAGGCACATATGAATAAACATAGAAAAAGATATATGGTATATAAAAGAAGTCATTTATTCATATCAAAAAACATCATAAAAACATCAATAACAATATAGATATAACGAACAGTGAAGGGAATGCGATTTATGTATTTGTACATATATAGGATATCGGTACCAATGTACTTGCACCCGACGCGTTTCGGAGTTGTATAGCCTCCTTCTTCAGGGGTGGATGTAAGTTATAACAAGGGTTTCTAAAATTGAGAATAATGTGTTTAACAGAGAGACAATGAGTCTGTGTACATATCAGGTCTTATAGATATAAGTACATATCATATTTTCATTCCATTTACACTTACATTGGTAATATGTAGACTAGCTTCGCATTCCAAAGAGAACAGTTTAAAAACAAAGGCGCTGACACTGTCTGCCCATCCAGTGTATTTTCCCAGTTGTGATAAATACGGGTTGATTAACGTACCCAAAATCTTAGTATTTCATTTCAAATGAAGATGACTAGGTATAGGTGTGTGTATGTAGATAGTTTGGTTCCTCATAATCAGAGGAGAGAGCCCATATATGTAGGGCGTGAGGAAATTTTGGATCTGAGATTCCACTGAAGCCAAATGCGGGTCCTGTAGAATGTGAAAATGTAAAAGTATGTAGTGATCAATCCTTGATTCAAGAATTTATTTACTAGTGAAGAAAGAAGATCTTTTAATAGTAAAGGTACAACATACCTGATCCCACTATTGTGGAGGGTTCAAAAGAAAATGATGGAGGTAGCTGATGTGGATTGAATATACCTTGGGTAGCTGGAAAATATTGACACAAGGGGGGAGGGAAGATATGGAGATATTATTAGATAAATATGTAATTTACCCAATTGAGAATTATTAGCAGTTTGAAAGATATATTTCAAGGGTTAATATGGTCCAGATGAATCTGGATTATCCATAATAGGGTATTAGTAATTGGTTAAATGATGTTTAAATTAATGAAGGGGAGGGAAGAGGAAAGAGGGAAAAAAGGAGTCCCGGTTGCAGCTATATAGAGATCACCCATAGCTGCAGCGGTACACTTGTAGACCTTAAAGCAGCATAAGGATTAAATGGAGGCATAAGTTGTGTATTGGAATCACTTACTTTTCTTGTAGACTTGCTGGGCATCAGCTCAGACCGACCGCGTCCTGCACACAAAGAGGGACGCTCGGTGTGAGCAGCGTTGGGGTATATAAGGCCCAACATATTTATCTAATAATACCTCCATATCTTCCCTCCCCCCTTGTGTCAATATTTTCCAGCTACCCAAGGTATATTCAATCCACATCAGCTACCTCCATCATTTTCTTTTGAACCCTCCACAATAGAGGGATCAGGTATGTTGTACCTTTACTATTAAAAGACCTTCTTTCTTCACTAGTAAATAAATTCTTGAATCAAGGATTGATCACTACATACTTTTACATTTTCACATTCTACAGGACCCGCATTTGGCTTCAGTGGAATCTCAGATCCAAAATTTCCTCACGCCCTACATATGTGGGCTCTCTCCTCTGATTATGAGGAACCAAACTATCTACACACACCTATACCTAGTCTTCTTCATTTGAAATGAAATACTAAGGTTTTGGGTACGTTAATCAACCCGTATTTATCACAACCGGGAAAATACACTGGATGGGCAGACAGTGTCAGCGCCTTTGTTTTTAAACTGTTCTCTTTGGAATGCGAAGCTAGTCTACATATTACCAATGTAAGTGTAAATGGAATGAAAATATGATATGTACTTATATCTATAAGACCTGATATGTACACAGACTCATTGTCTCTCTGTTAAACACATTATTCTCAATTTTCGAAACCCTTGTTATAACTTACATCCACCCCTGAAGAAGGAGGCTATACAACTCCGAAACGCGTCGGATGCAAGTTCATTGGTACCGATATCCTATATATGTACAAATACATAAATCGCATTCCCTTCACTGTTCGTTATATCTATATTGTTATTGATGTTTTTATGATGTTTTTTGATATGAATAAATGACTTCTTTTATATACCATATATCTTTTTCTATGTTTATCCATATGTGCCTTTAAAGTCCACCATTAGGGGAAACTTTTTCTTGCTTTAATATTTAATTATTGGATGTGGCACAATTTGCAGTCAATAAGCCGACTAACAACCCCTGTTTCAAATAAATTGGTAGTAGATACCGCTCCCCGTCTTTAGATCGGCAATTGTTTTCTGCGCATACATTTGTTACTCCCTAGAGTTTTACTAATTATTGGAGATTTTCTCTTCTCTATTTTAAAACTACGTGTATACTTCACTACATTTTTATAACAAAGAGGCAGAATGACTAACTTTACAGGCGATGAATGGGAAACACTCATGGAAGGGTACTTGAAAGACTTTGGAGATAAAGAATCTGTCGATTCTGAAATATCCTCACTATTCTCCAGACTTTCTAAGACCCTGGAGAAAAAAATCACTATTCTATTGGCACGTCAGATCTTTCCAGGACTATATCAAAGAGGATATTAATCCTGCAGGATTGTGAGTCCAGATCCTCCCGACATTGGAAGGCCTGGACTTGGAATTTAAAACCAAATGGGAGCAAGCCCTGCGGGCATGCTCACAAAGCTTGATGGAAATCTTGATTGAAGAATACAGAAAGAGATCCAATACTCTAGACATAGACATTGTAGTTCTCTGTAATAAATTACAACAGTTAAAAATCCAGAGACCCCTCACTAGCAAAGAGGACAAACTTAAATTACATCTAGAAACGTTTAATAAGGACATACTTATAAAAAAACGACAGAAACTCACTCGGGACAGAAATGCCTTCAGAGATGGGAAGGCATACAAATGGGCTCAAAATAGACCCAACCAGAACAAAAATTATCAACATCAGGGACACCAAACCACTCCTTCACAACCCACTTCCAACCTACCTCAAACCCACACCCAAATCTTTCAGAAACCAAATATAGGACAGAGCACTAAACGCACATTTCGCGGAGACCCTAATGAGGGACAACAGGCAAAGAAATTAACTCTTGACATCCCCAAAAAATCTAACTCCCCTATACCTACACACGAACCAACCACTAGAGCACCAAATACACAAACCAACACACATGTCCCGTTAAGGGAATCCACTCCCCAAGCAAACCCCTCAACTGTCACGTCACTAGACACTATTTCCAACGACCCATCTTTTTTAGAAAAGATTTTGATGGGTGTGCAACCCACTCAATCCAACCCCAACACCTACACTCAAATAGCACTATAACTGTTCCAACTGTTGGCCAAAAACAATAGCCGAATGATTTAAATATAATCAACCTTTCATCTTACAAACTTTCTCATGATGAAATTGCTGTCCTCAAAAAAGGCTTAAACTTCTGTCCCAATCAAGATTTGGATAAATTCGAGATCTACAAGGATCTCCAACTCTTTATACGAAAGTTGATTCTAAAAAAACTCTACCATAGACAGGAAGGGTCTAATGACCTTACTACACAAGAACACCAAGCATTAAAACAACTGGTGTCCCTTCTTGATGAAAATGATCCAACTGATCTCATAGATGAGATCAACCTCTCCCAAATTCTAGAGTCAATCGAAACACCCAATGAACCCCTTAGGGGTAATAAATCCACATTAAAAAAGAAATCGGACTTCTGCCCAGCACCCAGCACCCATCCAAACGCAGCGGCTTTCCTCAAATTAGTCGAAAAAGAAGTAGACAAGATAAAAACTCATACCAAATTTCCTAGGAACCTAACTAGAAGGGAAACAGCAGCACTCAAAACACTGTCAAACAATGACCAAATTACAATAAAAAATGCAGATAAGGGTGGAAATATTGTGGTGTTTAACAATGAGGACTACATTAAGATGTGCAATAAAATATTAGACAACCCAGAGTGGTATCGCCGAATACCGGCAAGTCTGGTCAAAAAATACAATCAGGATTTCTACACATTGATAGACACGGCCTATTCCAATTCGACAATCACAAAGTCCCTATGGGAATTCATTAGGAACAACTTCCCCCGTACACCGGTCTTTTATTCACTACCAAAAGTCCATAAAGACGTAAACCCCCCCCCCCCCCCGGCAGTCCTATCATTTCCGGGATAGGGGCGATTAGCGAGAATGCTAGCAGACTGATAGACGAAGTTTTGAAACCATTTGTTTACTCCCTACCCTCTTTTCTCAAAGATACAATGCACTTTCTGCAAATTATTGACAAACTTGAAATTCCTGAATATGCAGTTTTTGTGACAATTGACGTTGAATCTTTGTATAGTTCCATCCCCCATGAGAAGGGTGTAGCAGCGATTAAACATATTCTTCGCACAGCTAGAGACATAGATCCCACATATGGAGAGTTCGTCACCTCACTATTAGAATTCATTCTTAGTCATAATTTCTTTACTTTCAATGGCTCCCACTACCTCCAGGTGCAGGGGGTTGCGATGGGGACATGTTGTGCCCCATCGTATGCCAACCTGTACCTGGGGGAGTGGGAGGCCATGTTTTTGGGTGACGAAAGTCTATCGATGTATACGGACCACATATTAGGATGGTACCGATACATCGATGACCTGTTTATTATATGGGATGGATCGATTGATCTCCTTCAACAATGTTTGTTGAGGATGAATTGGAATGAATTTAACCTCCATTTTACAATGTCATTCGACAAGCAATGTGTTACGTTTTTGGATGTGGAGGTTTATAGAGGAGAGGGAGGGAACATTATGAGTAAACTATACAGGAAACCCACTGCGAGCAACGCAATTTTACATGCTACTAGTTTCCACCCAAAACCCCTCCTTGATTCAATTCCATATAGCCAGTATCTTAGAGTGAGACGTAACTGCTCCAATGATGACACCTTTAGAATGGAAGCAAACAAGCTACGCGATAGACTATTAGTACGGGGCTACTCTCATGCATCACTAAAACGCTCTTTTAAAAAAGCCCTGATGCAGCCAAGAAATTAATTACTATACTCTGAAAAAGTAAATAAAACCGATAAAAACGGCATGGATACCATTAGGATCATCACAAAATACAGCAACCAACACAGACAAGTCAGGAATATTGTGGAAAGATACTGGCATATGTTACAGTATGACCCGAGATTGGGGCCTTTTGTCCCACAGAAACCCCTCTTTACGTTTAAATGAACCTCCTCTTTGAGAGACAAAATCACTACAAGTGAATTTAAGGGGGAAGTAGAGAAAACACACTGCAAATACAAGGGAACCTTTAGATGTGGAAATTGCAACTACTGTAAATACATGCTCACAGATAGAAAGCCGACCCTCCCGAACGGCCAGCTCTTCCATCCAAAACACTTTGCTAATTGTAAAACATATGGTGTGATCTATATGCTCCTGTGCGAATGTACTTGCTTCTATATAGGAAAAACTAAAACAGAATTCTGGAAGAGAGCATATAGATACATACTGAGCATGAAAACCTGTGATCCTGATCTCCCACTTGGGAGATCAATAGTGCACCCGGGTAAATTCCCAAGGATTAAATTCCTTATTCTAGACCGGATACACCCGGGACCTAGGGGAGGTGACTGGAACAAGATACTGTTACAGTTAGAATCCCGTTGAATATACAATCTAAAAGCTACCCAACCCCCAGGCTTGAACGAAACCATCTGGTTCAAGCCTTTCCTTGAAGGTTTTTCGTCAGGTGGTAGGGAGCAATGAATAAAATGACCACCTTTAAAATACCTTCATGGCACCAATGCCCCCTGCCCCATATGCCATCTTCACCTGTTCATCCCCCCCCTTTTAGGTAACTGTTTGCCTTTATATTATATAGTCTAGGCCCCAGAAAAATACAATTTTCACTAATGTCTGTCACCTCAGCCAATATAATATCCATCAAGTAGTGTAATCCTTATATGTATTTAGCTTGGTCTTGTCCAACTATTGGTGCTCCTACTATATATATAATTTCAGTCTGTAATTTGTTCTCTGCATGTTCAACCTCAGTGATATGTCCCAAAACCTATGTTATATTTACAATATCCATACTGCATACATATATAGTTAAATGTACACTATGATTTTTATATAGTATGATATAACATCTACTGAATAGTGTAAATCTCTATATATACCTGCATTAATTATTATTTATAACCTGTTTCTCATTGTATATAAAAAATCCCAGCCAGCTGTGTTTTTCCCGTAAATTGTGACCAATTTACATTAGTTTTATTTATGCACGGCTATCTTTGCCTTTGCCTACTATTCTCATTAGTGATCTGAGGTTTACCCGGCACACAAAGCCGCCTGAGCGATCTTGGCTCATGGCGGCGTTGTGTAAGGATGCAGTGTTGTTTACACTGCCCTCCATCTTACGACCCCGCCGGGCATGCGCAGTCCGCCGGGGAAGCTAGACTTGCCGGCGGGTGTAGTAGGCGTGGCCACGCCTCATCGTGTATGCCTGCGCATGCGCGGTGGGGTCCTGACGGCGCTCGCTCTACTCGGGGCGCCATCCTGAGCGCGTCCGCCCCTCCTCTACCACAATCAGCTGTTGGCTATCATACCAGCAGCTGATTGGTGAGGAGGGCCTTATATACCCCAACGCTGCTCACACCGAGCGTCCGTCTTTGTGTGCAGGACGCGGTCGGTCTGAGCTGATGCCCAGCAAGTCTACAAGAAAAGTAAGTGATTCCAATACACAACTTATGCCTCCATTTAATCCTTATGCTGCTTTAAGGTCTACAAGTGTACCGCTGCAGCTATGGGCGATCTCTATATAGCTGCAACCGGGACTCCTTTTTTCCCTCTTTCCTCTTCCCTCCCCTTCATTAATTTAAACATCATTTAACCAATTACTAATACCCTATTATGGATAATCCAGATTCATCTGGACCATATTAACCCTTGAAATATATCTTTCAAACTGCTAATAATTCTCAATTGGGTAAATTACATATTTATCTAATAATACCTCCATATCTTCCCTCCCCCCTTGTGTCAATATTTTCCAGCTACTCAAGGTATATTCAATCCACATCAGCTACCTCCATCATTTTCTTTTGAACCCTCCACAATAGTGGGATCAGGTATGTTGTACCTTTACTATTAAAAGACCTTCTTTCTTCACTAGTAAATAAATTCTTGAATCAAGGATTGATCACTACATACTTTTACATTTTCACATTCTACAGGACCCGCATTTGGCTTCAGTGGAATCTCAGATCCAAAATTTCCTCACGCCCTACATATGTGGGCTCTCTCCTCTGATTATGAGGAACCAAACTATCTACACACACCTATACCTAGTCATCTTCATTTGAAATGAAATACTAAGATTTTGGGTACGTTAATCAACCCGTATTTATCACAACCGGGAAAATACACTGGATGGGCAGACAGTGTCAGCGCCTTTGTTTTTAAACTGTTCTCTTTGGAATGCGAAGCTAGTCTACATATTACCAATGTAAGTGTAAATGGAATGAAAATATGATATGTACTTATATCTATAAGACCTGATATGTACACAGACTCATTGTCTCTCTGTTAAACACATTATTCTCAATTTTAGAAACCGTTGTTATAACTTACATCCACCCCTGAAGAAGGAGGCTATACAACTCCGAAACGCGTCGGATGCAAGTACATTGGCCACGCCAAGACGGCATGACCCCTCACTGAACTGCTAACAAACTCCTATTTTAAGGTTGGCCGACTGTCCAGCAGCACCCGCACCCCCCCCCGAGAAAGGGCTGCCCTGGAGCCCTCGTCTGAGCCATGTCCTTATGATCCCAGCGCAAGCCAGGCCGCAAGGCCTTCCGCTGGTGGAACTGCTCATCATAACGCAGCCAAGCAATACTCCTGTAAATTCTATATGCTTCCCCAATGGCAGCAAGTTAGCAAAAAAGTGGAGAACAATTTTCTGGTGCCTTTTTGCCAATGATGCTGGCCATGATGGCAAAAGCCTGGAGCCAATAGAAAAGTGCAGGGCATAAGCCGCCAGCTGCACTTCGCCTCCTCCTCTTTCTTGCTTTCGTCCGCCATACCCTTCTCTATATTAAATTTCTCCAAAGGCAAGAGGCAGAATATTTCAACATATTCCCTCTTACAGATTTTGTCCCTGACATCCTGCTTAAGATGGACCCCCAGCAGGCCCTCAAAGCACACGTAAATCTCGCTCTTTGCTGCATCCGCCAACCGCACCCTATACTCTGTGGTCTTCTTTGCCTTGAAGGGTTCTGACCCCCCAGCCGTCTCCGTCTGCAATGCAGATGTAACACTGGAAACGGAGGACACGACTGCCTCAGTCCCGATGGCTGCCTCTCTGCGGCCCTGCGAATCAGGCTCCACCATGTCCCTCCCCCCGTAGATATCAGCCCTGCTGAGGGAGGTGAAGAAGGAACCACCAAGCCCACACTACCCGATGCAGGAGCATCAGGGGCCCATGCACCGGTGGGCCCCTGGGATGGGGAAGAAGACCCAGCTGGGTCACAATGGGCCGATAACTCCCGAAAACCGGCACGGCGCCTGGGGCCTTGACAGCAGATCCTGAAGAAAGCTGCAAGTTTGGAGGTGCCTGAACCTCCCACCGACCTGACGCCCCCGAAAGAACCCCATGTGGAACCCCTAAACTAACCATTCCACCTTGACAATCAGAAACAGACTGAAAGTGCGACTTACCAGGCTGCAGCCACACTGAACCACGACTAGCCGTTCGTCCGGATCCCAGCTGGCTCTGCAAGGCAGGGCACCTCTCTGTAGACCACCCATCAGCATCTTCGTTGGTGACCTCACCGGATTCGGCAGAAGATTCCCGCTGTGTCAGCATTTCTTGCGCCCTGCATTCTGGTGACTCTGGCTCAGGGCTTCCGGAAGCATCATCATCTGCGCCAGCCGTATCTTGCAAGGACGATGAGCTGTGGGGTACCTTAGAACCCCCAGCTGCAGCAGGGACATGCTATCACTTTAACGGGGTTGATCCCCCAGCTCAAGTCTCTGGCCTACTTCCACTGACATTACCAGGCTGCAGTGGTGCTGGAGGACCAGCAGAGGGTGACTGAACCCCCCTACAGCCCGTAGCTGATCTATTTCCTGGCTGAGCTCATCTCTACACTGAAGCCACAGAGAGAGCCGACGGTGGCTGCGGACAGGGGAGTAAAGTGGACCTCCTGCCGTACAATCTCCTCCAGTCCTCCAGCATCCAGGGCAGATGATCTCCTGCTGGGAGCAACTGAGGGGCCGTGACACCCCCCCCACTGTGTGTACCGGATCATCTCCCATGCGGAGCCGCCCCCCCGCTCGGCACCTTAGCAGGGTGGACAGCCTCAAGCTCTGGTACCTGAAGAGAGAGGGAGGAGGGAGGGTAAGAGTAGGATGCCCCCTTCCCCATTGGGTCCCGCCGGCGACGAGGATTCCTCCCAGGGCGACTGCTGGGACTGGAAGCATGAAGCCCCACAGCAGGCCCTGGAGGGTCCCTATGACAGAGCTCTTAAGTTGATGCTGGACCCAGGGGACAAGTGAAGGACTGGTGCGCTCAGGAGGGCAAACCCTCCTAGCCCGTTTTCATTCCGGCGGTGAAGTAGCAGGTGAGGGAGCCGTTCCTGACCCCCCCACCATGTCCCACAGGGCCCCAATCCTCCGCAGCGACCCTGACTTGACCTAACGAGGCCTTCAAGTCGCTCATTATGTCACTTTTCTTGCAGGGGGGGGTGACCGAAGCTGCCACTTCTCCTGACTCCTTGGAGAAAGACCCTCTCATCTGAAACCTGACCCTTCGACCTCTGCCTCCAATCAGTTAAGGGCTACACCCCCACCAAAGACACTGACCTAGCTGACCATTCCCTGACCCTGTTCCTCCCTTAGTCATGCCGCCCCTCCGTCCATTTTCTCCTCCAGGTCTCACTTTCATCAGCCAGGAAGCTGCGCATGGGACGTACTTGAACATTCCAACATGACAATGATCCAAAACACAAGGCCAAGTCGACCTGTCATTGGCTACAGCAGAATAAGGTGAAGGTTCTGGAGTGGCCATATCAGTCTCCTGACCTCAATATCTTTGAGCCATTCTGGGGAGATCTCAAAGGTGCAGTTCATGCAAGACAGCCCAAGAATTTACATGAACTTTTTGCCAAGCTTTTTGCCAAGAGGAATGGGCAACTTTACCATCTGAGAAGAAAAAGAGCCTCATCCACAAATACCACAAAAGACTTCAAGCTGTCATTGATGTTGAAGGGCCCAATACACGGTATTAAGAACTGGGGTATGTAAACTTTTGATCAGGGTAATTTTGGTAGTTTCTGTTGTCATTATGATTTAAAAATAGTAAACACAGTTAATTGATAACTGATTATAAATTCATTCATATTCTATGAAAAATGGCCAAGAAATCATAAATTCTGCCAGGGTATGTAAACTTATGAGCACAGCTGTATGCCAGTTGATTCAAGTAAAGATAGTTTGGATTTAGTAACAATGACTGGTCTAATTTACTATGAGCAGATAGTTGAAGTGAGCTCCTACAGTGCATGGAGAAAGGGAATGAAGTGTAAACCTTCATGTTACCCTGCTGGGTGATGGAGTGTAAGTGGTAAAAGTAAGGAGGAGTAGCCAGCTTGAGAGTGGTGGTTGGTGACAGAAGTTCTATTGGATAGGTGGATTGGTGGCTGTGTAGTCTACACCTCTAAGTGGCAGGGTCCCCTTTAGGGTCTGCTGCATAACAGAATCCTCTTTTAGACTGCCTAGAACACGGGTATATGATGCGTTGTAAAAGAGCCTCAAAATAACTAGCCGGGGCTTGAGCAGGTCTCACTGGCAAGTGAAAAGATGTTATCAATCTGGTGTGGGGCCCAATGAAGTAATTTGACCTCCAGCCATGAGGGGGCAAACATACACAAGAAGCAGTTTCATCGTGCTAACACCTAGCTAAAGTAAAAATATTAATAGTTGATAGCTTGTAGGTCCCCCATGGTGCCAGCAAGTTAATGATTTTTTTTATTGCATGTTAGTGTAAATATGAGATCTGAGGTCTTTTTGACCCCAGATCTCATATTTTAAGAGGTCCTGTCATGCTTTTTTTCTATTACCCGGAATATTCACATTCCTGGTAATAGGAATAAAAGTGACCCAATTTTTTTTTTAAAAGACGGTGTCAAAATAAAAAATAAAAAGTTAAATAAATAAGAAAAAAAAAAATTTTTTTTAAAGCGCCCCCCTCCCGACAAGTTTGCGCGCAGAAGTGAACGCATACGTGAGTAGCGCCTGCATATGAAATCGGTGTTCAAACCACACGTGTGAAGTATTGCCGCAATCTTTAGAGCGAGAGCAATATTTATAGCCCTAGACCTCCTCTGTAAATCAAAACTGGTAACCTGTAGACATTTTTAAACTTCACCGATGGAGATTTTGAAGGGTAAAAGTTTGTTGCCATTCCATAAGCGGGCAGAATTTTTAAGTGTGATATGTTGGGTATCAATTTACTCAGCATAACATTATCTTTCACAATATAAAAAAATTGGGCTAACTTTACTGTTGTCTTATTTTTTAATTTAAAAAAGTCTATTTTTACAAAAAAAAAAGTGCGCTTGTAAGACCGCTGCGCAAATCCGGTGTGACAAAGTTGTGCAATGACCGCCTTTTTATTCTCTAGGGTGTTGGAAAAAATATATATAATATTTGGGGATTCTAAGTAATTTTCTAGCAAAAAAAATGATTTTAACTTGTAAATAACAAGTGTCAAAAAGAGGTTCGGTCCTTAAGTGGTTAATAGATAAATATTATAGGACTAGGAAAATGTCAACAATGCCTGCGTTAAGCAGGTCTGAATTTTTGAACCATATTAAATGATTACATTAATTGTTTTTCTAATTTAACCTGTAGATATGAAACACATAATGAATGATATTTAATGACTTAGAAATTACACACATCATGGGTAGAGAGTGGTGTTGACATGATGCCATCAAAGCCGATCTCTTCAGCAATACACTGAGTGTAGGACACTGGGGAGATACCTTCCCAAGGATAGGTCCATCACTCTGAGGCCCTGCACTCAAAGTCCATACTCTTTCCGGTTGCTGGACACCGAACAGGAATTAGTATTGCAGCCTGTAGATGCCCCCTAGCAGCTCATTGTGGCCTAACCCCTAGCTTGTGGCTTACAGTAACATGAGACATCCAAGGCTCAGATTTGTAAACCCGTTTCCATCGCTGGCGCTCAACGCAGACCTCTATCTCTTTACTACATGCATAGATGGTGGATCTGAAGTCCCCTTCACACAATATCCCTTATCCCCTTCCACTCTGACCCCTCTTCTCATCTGGAGCAAATTCTCTTGCAGGGCCCTGCATATTCTGTGGTTCCAGCTAGGACTCCAAAGTTAGTCTGTATGCCTGAGGCCCATGTGACATGGGAGCCAAAGCCACCTGGCATGTGATTTTAGGGGTCTTCAACCAATACTGAGAGGAGGGTAAACCTTTTTCCAGCCAGCCACCACCAGCTCCTAGGTTAATTAGGTTTGCACTTAACACTCAACAATTACAGTGCCTTGAAAAAGTATTCATACCCCTTGAAATTTTCCAATTTTTGTCATATTACAACCAAAAACGTAATTTTTTTTGGGGGGGGGGATTTTATGTGATAGACCAACACAAAGTGGTACATAATTGTGAAGTGGAAGGAAAATGATAAAGGGTTTTCAATTTTTTTTACAAATAAATATCTGAAAAGTGTGGCATGAATTTGTTTTCAGCCCTCCTGAGTCAATACTTTGTAGAACCACCTTTCGATGCAATTACAGCTGCATGTCTTTTTGGGTATGTCTCTACCATCTTTGCACATCCTAGAGAGTGACATTGTTGCCCATTCTTCTTTGCAAAATAGCTCAAGCTCTATTAGATTGAATGGAGGGTGTCTGTGAACAGCAATTTTCAAGTCTTGCCACCAATTCTCAATTGGATTTAGGTCTGGACTTTGACTGGGCCATTCTAACACATGAATATGCTTTGATCTAAACCATTCCATTGTAGCTCTGGCTGTATGTTTCAAGTCATTGTCCTGCTGGAAGGTGAACCTCCGCCCCAGTCTCAAGTCTTTTGCAGACAATAGGTTTTCTTCTATAATTTCCCTGTATTTGGCTCCATCCATCTTCCGATCAACCCTGACCAGCTTTCCTGTCCCTGCTAAAGATCAAATCATCCCCACAACATGATGCTGCCACCACCATAATTCACGGTGGGTATGGGTGATGTGCAGTGTTTCTTTACCGCCACACATATTGTTTTGCTTTTAGGCCAAAAAGTTCAATTTTGGTCTCATCTGACCAGAGCACCTTCTTCTACATGTTTTCTGTGTCCCCCACATGGCTTCTTGCAAACTGCAAACAAGACTTCTATGGCTTTCTTTCAACAATAGTTTTCTTCTTGCCACTCTTCCATAAAGGCTATATTTGTGGAGTGCAAAACTAATAGTTGTCCTGTGGACAGATTCTCCCACCTGAGCTGTGGATATCTACAGCTCCTCCCGAGTTACCATGGGCCTCTTGGCTGCTTCTCTGATTAATGCTCTCCTTGACTTGCCTGTCAGTTAGGGTGGACGGCTATGTCTTAGTAGGTTTGCAGTTGTGCCATACTCTTTCCATTTTGGATGATGGATTGAACAGTGCTCCGTGAGATGTTCAAAGCTTGGGGTAATTTTTTATAACCTAACCCTGCTTTGAACTTCTCCACAACATTATCCCTGACCTGTCCGGTGTGTTTCTTGGCCTTCATTATGCTGTGTAGCCAAGGGTTTGCTACTATAGTTATTACAGTTTGTTGTTGTTTCAAATGAGTTTGGCTCCCTCTAGTGGCTGCTGGGCTCTGTTAGGATTTTTTCTTTATTCCTTGAGAAGGAATGCAGCAAAGTATTGTAGGAGATGTAGTTTGGAGGAGAAAGTGACTCTGTTAGCTGGATCAGCCCTGGACTACAGGACAGACAATGCAAAGCGTGCAGCACTGCCTGCTGGGAGGAGTGATAAAAGGACGCATGCGGCCTGTTTTCAGCCTCTCTGGACGCCATTCAACACCTGCAAGCAGGAGTTCTGTGTATGACCAGGAGTGGGAGACTGCGGCCTATACAGCAGAGAGCCGGATCACCCGCCTATGAGGGATCTTGGAATACAGCCTTGCTATCCTAGCAAGTGGACCAGCCTGCGCTTCAGAGCAACTGGAAGCCCTTGCACTTCAGCCCATCCGGAGTTGCAGCACAGCACAGCGGCGCCATCTTCGCCAGACAGAGACACCAGGAGGGGATTCCAGACGGAGCCTCACAGCCCTTGGGGTCTATTGTGGTGAGAGGGCACCTGCCCATTCCAGTAGAGAGTACAGTATTGCTGAGTGAGTTCTTTCTACAGACTGCTGGGGAGACTTGTAGTTCCACGGAGATGAATCTACTTCTTCACAGGCATCATACAGCTGGACTTTGGGGCCTTGTCTTTCTCCCCTGTGCTGTAAGGTCAGTACTGTATTGCACTCACATTTAAGGAGGAATCTACACGTGGTGGTACTTCTTCAATTAAGCCATCATCAGCATATCCTTTGCTCTACAGTAATTTCTTTTCCTTTGTCTTTGTGGATTACAAATACTGCAGTTTAAACATCAGGCTAGCCGAAGATATCCGGAGTTGAAAGAACTTCACCATCTTCTTCTTTTCCTAAGCATTGCTGCTACACTCATAAGTTGAACTCTGAATTACAACCTAGGGGGAGCCATTGAGTATATGCTAGACTTTGCACTGTGTTTTTGAATGTAAAAATTATTTTTGCATTTGGTCTTTGTGTTGAGGCCTCAGTGGGAAGGTATTTAATATATGTTCTGAAGATATTGAGTACCTATCCCTCTGTGCACCTGTTCACATATACTCCTTAAAGTGCTTATAAAGGTTATAAGTTCTGTATACGTGCATTAATTGATAACAGTTGCCAATCATAATTTGTGTTTGTTCATGTCCTTCATTGTTGTCATGGTTATGCAATAGAGTTTTCTGTCAGCTTACCTGTCTCCATGTGTTCATCTCTAAAGACCAGCTGCCTCTCACCTGACTGGTTTTATAACCTCTCCTCTAAGCATGGCCCCACCCCAGGCCCTATCAGGGAACCCTATATTAACCTGTGCACTGCAAGCCAGCAGTGCTGATCAACCACTGTGTGTTAGCCTCCGTGTGTACTTGCTGTGTTTCCTACGTCTGATTCCTGTTACCGACTTTGGCCTGTTCTCGACTCTCCCTGTCTGCTTGTTACCCTGACCTTTGGTGTGTTATGTTTATCCTTGTCTGCTAGTCACCCTGACCTTTGGCTTACCCCTTACTTCCCTGTCGTTCCAGCCTGCTGCCTCCTTCCTCTTCTCCTGTAAGTCTACGGTGAGCGTGAGCTGTGAGACCCTGGGGGCCTGTGACCTGGATCCAGACTACTGCGCAGTCCATCCTCACCACTAGAGGCTCTGGTGAACACCCGCTGGCTCTTAGACTCTGTGCCCTGGGGAATCTATGCTCTAGCTCCCACTGGGATCCATGTTAGTTATCCTTAAGACCTGCTTCCTGAACCTTCCAAGGTTCAATCCGCAGCAGTCAGTCCTAGGGTCCACTATCTTAGCGGTGCACTTCCGACACCTACAGAGTGCATCTGTCACCTGGTCTCAGGTGACCTGACAATTGTGTTCCATTACTTATTTTAGTAAACTTTTCTGAGTGGTTCAGTGATATTGTGTGAGTTTCTCATTGCTGAAGTCACATTGCAGAATGGAACCCAAGGTGTCAGAGGTAAAGGAGGATCTGCAGAGTCGGGGGTAGCCAGTGGGGTATAGAGTCAATCAGCAGCCCTCACGGGGGTACCACTATAGCTGTTTGTTCACTAAAGTTCTCTAACAAATCCCCGAGGGCTTCACAGAACAGCTGTATTTATACTGAGATTAAATTACACACAGGTGGACTCTATTTACTAATTAGGTGACTTCTGAAGGCAATTGGTTACGCTAGATTTTAGCTAGGGGTATCAGAGTAAAGGGGGCTGAATACAGATGCACGCCACACTTTTCAGATATTTATTTGTAAAAAAAAAAAATTGAAAACCATTTATTATTTTCCTTCCACTTCACAATTATGCACCACTTTGTGTTGGTCTATCACATAAATCCCAATAAAATACATTTACATTTTTGGTTGTAACATGACAAAATGTGGAAAATTTCAAGGGGTATGAATACTTTTTCAAAGCACTGTACCTTGTCCTTTTAAACACTGTTCTGCACTATGCAATAGAAACAGAAATGCTTCTGTTCCCAGGCTCTAAATGGCATCCATATATGTGTATAAGGAAATATGCTGCGCTGATTCATATACCAAACAACACACGAAATACTAAAGAGCTGTAACGACATGTTTATAGCAAACCTTTTCTTAAAAACAATGATTCTTAGTTCACATTAGGGCTTTTTTTTCTCAGAGAATAAGATCAGGGACACAACCATGCCCTCCGAACCGCATAAAATGGTGGGTGTGGCCAAACTGCACAGTGGGAAGGTCTTAAAGGGGTATTAAATACTAAGAGTGTGGTACATACAGAGTGCAGAGTTCAGGGGAGTGCTACGTACACAATGCAGAGTTAAGGAGTTCACTACGTACGAGTTAAAGAGTGCACAATGTACAGAGTGCAGGGTTGAGTACACTACGTAGAGAATGCAAGGTTCAGGAGTGCACTACGTACAGAGTGCAGAGTTCATGAGTACAATATGCACACAATGAAGGTTTCTGTGGAGCTCTATGTACAGAGTGCAGAGTTCAGGAGTGCACTACTCACAGAGTGCAGAGTTCAGATGTGCGCTACAGACAGAGTGCAGGGTTTGCAGGTACACTATGTACAGAGTGCCAGATTCCGGGTGCGCTATGTACAGAGTGCCAGATTCAGGGGTGTGCTATGTACAGAGTATAGAGTTCAGAGGTGTGTGCTACGTACAGAGTGCAGGTTTCAGGGTGCGCTATGTACAGAATGCCTGATGCAGGGGTCTGCTATGTACAGAGTGCAGCGTTGTGCTCAGGGCTTTTTTTCTCAGAGAAAAGGTGGTGGAACTCACCCCCCCTCCCCTGGTCACACCCCTACCCACCCCCTAGGACCGCCCCCTAGAACCGCCCCTTTAGAGAACAGGGATGCAAGTAAAATTTGGGGGGCTATACAAGTAATGTGCAGCAGAGAGACATTCCCAAATGTGCAGCAGAGAAACATTCCCAAATGTGCAGCAGGGAGACATTCCCAGTGCATTTGAGACAGCCATAGTCCAGCAAAGAGACCACCCAACCCAGCAAAGAGACCACCCAGCAAAGAGACCGCCCAGTCCAGCAAGGACACCGCCCAGCTTAGTCCAGCAAAGAGACCGCCCAGCAAAGAGACCGCTAGCAAAAAGACCACCCAGCTTAGTCCAGCAAAGAGACTGCCCAGCCCAGCAAAGAGACTACCCAGCAAAGAGACCATCCAGCCCAGCAAAGAGACCGCCAGTAAAAAGACCACCCAGCTTAGTCCAGCAAAGAGACTGCCCAGCCCAGCAAAGAGACTACCCAGCAAAGAGACCATCCAGCCAAGCAAAGAGACCGCCAGTAAAAAGATCACCCAGCTTAGTCCAGCAAAGAGACTGCCCAGCCCAGCAAAGAGACTGCCAGCAAAAAGACTGCCCAGCTTGGTCCAGCAAAGAGACAGCCAGCCTAGCAAAAAGACTGTCCAGCTTAGTCCAGCAAAGAGACCGATAGCCTAGCAAAAAGACCGCCCAGCTTAGTCCAGCAAAGAGACCGCCCAGCTTAGGCCTGCGACTCACATGGACCAAAGCACGCACCTCCATATATTGAGCAAAGAGACGTTCTCAAATGTGCAGCAGAGAGACATTCCCAGCAAAGAGACCACCCAACTTAGTCCATCAAAGAGACCGCCAGCAAAAAAGCCACCAAGCTTAGTCCAGCAAAGAGACCACCCAGCCCAGCATAGAGATCGTCAGCTAAAAGACCACCCAGCTTAGTCCACAAAGAGACCGCCAGCAAAAA
Source organism: Aquarana catesbeiana (assembly GCF_042186555.1). NCBI lineage: Eukaryota > Metazoa > Chordata > Amphibia > Anura > Ranidae > Aquarana > Aquarana catesbeiana. The sequence continues at coordinate 361,958,193 of NC_133326.1, read as the reverse complement.
GACCGCCCAGCTTAGTCCAGCAAAGAGACCACCCAGCCCAACAAAGAGACTGCCCAGCTTAGTCCAGCAAAGAGACTGTCAGCAAAAAGACCTCCCAGCTTAGTCTAGCAAAGAGACTGCCCAGCCCAGCAAAGAGACCGCCCAGATTAATCCAGCAAAAAGATCACCAGCAAAAAGACTGCCCAGCAAAGAGACCGCCCAGCAAAAAGACTGCCCAGTAAAGAGACTGCCCAGCCCAGCAAAGAGACTGCCCAGATTAATTCAGCAAAAAGACTGCCCAGCAAAAAAATTGCCTAGTAAAGAGACTGCCCAGCAAAGAGATTGCCCAGTAAAAAGACTGCCCAGTAAAGAGACTGCCCAGCCCAGCAAAGAGACTGCCCAGCAAAGAGTGCCCAGGAAAGAGACTGCCCAGGAAAGAGACTGCCCAGCAAAGAGTGCACAGGAAAGAGACTGCCCAGCAAAGAGTGTCCAGGAAAGAGACTGCCCAGCAAAGAGTGCACAGGAAAGAGACTGCCCAGCAAAGAGTGTCCAGGAAAGAGACTGCCCAGCAAAGAGTGCCCAGGAAAGAGACTGCCCAGCAAAGAGTGCCCAGGAAAGAGACTGCCCAGCAAAGAGTGCCCAGGAAAGAGACTGCCCAACCCAGTCAGGAGACCACCCAGCCCACAGACCACCCAGCCAAGTACACCACAGCACAACCCCATTCAGCAGCATTTTTTTTACACCACACAGACCTGGGGCTAGTGAGGAGGAGGAGGAAGATCGCCTGACAGGCTACCGTAACCTACCACTATCCACGATCCGACACACGGCGTCAATCCGATCTCCCGCACAGCACTGAGGGGCGAGGCAGAGCCACGGAGTACAGATCACTTCACCTTCCACTCTCACAAGCTCCGTTCGATCCCTCAGGGCAGTGTGCAGCAGATGGCATAGGAGGTGGAGGAGGAGCTGGGTGGGACTATACAGATGCGGCAGTTTTGTTTGATCCCTTCGCGGGAGGCAGGGCGCAGGCTATACAGTTAGGATTGGGAGGAATGCCTGGAATCGGTGGCGGAACGGCGGAACGGTGCGTTCCACCAGAAAAAAAGCCCTGGTTGTGCTATATACAGAGTGCAGGGTTCAGACCTTTACCTCTGCATCCCCCATTCACATGTCATTTCCACCGCTCCTCAACTCTGACCTCTGCAACACTCCTCTTCCCTCATCCCCCACATCTTCACACACCCCCATCCACTGCCCTCAACTTTCCCACCCCTTCCTCTTCAAAGCTCCACCATGTTCCACCTGTCTTACTTTTCAAAAAACACCCGGCCCAGTTCTAATACCCCCTGCACTCTAGGCGGTTCTGCAGGGGCGTAACTACCACCATAGCGACCCATGCGGGCGCTATGGGGCCCGCAGCCGAGTGGGGCCCAGTGAGGATAAGAGCACCGCCGGCCCAGTCTCCCAGCCAGGGGAAGAGAGAGGAAAGGAAGAAGCGAGCTGTCCGTATCAGCAGAGAGCTGAATTGCCCGATGTAAGAGCTTTCATTAGAACTTCCAGTGTTCCCGGGGCTCACGTCACATAGCTCCACCTTTTGGCCCGGTGCCTTTGATAGACAGAATCCAATGCGGGACATGTGACGTCATCAAAGGCGTCAGGCCAAGAGGTGGGGCTATGTGACGATGAGCCCCGGGAAGACAGGAAATTCAAATGAAAGCTATTACAGTGGGCAATCCCGCTCTCTGCTGATCTTGCGGCTTGCGGCTCTTGGTGGCTTGCCTCTTCCTCTGCATAGGTGGGGCTGTATGGGGCACAGGCAGACCAGGCTGTATTGGGCACAGGTCACACTGCATTGACACTAGGGCAGCTGGGGGGGGGGCTGTTTGCAGGGGGGCCCCATACAACATTATGCTATGGGGCCCTGCTATTTCTAGTTACGCCCCTGCGGTTCTGCCTCTCTTAATTGCAGCGTGATTATCGGCATCTGTATCTGTACACCTGTGAACAGGTAGGGATCACAGAGGGTGCAGCCATACCTACCCATGGCCACACATGTTCCGATGTTCCGCCATATTCTAGCTGCGGTTTGCATGTATTGTAATGCATGTTGAAACTGGCCATCTGCATTAAAGTGATCCTTCTATGATCATATATATCAGTGGTTCTCAACCTTTCTGGTGCCGTAACCCCATGATAAAATTTCCCAAGTTGTGGGGACCCCTAACAGTAAAATAATTTTTGTAGCGTGGGTTGTCAGCACCCAAGGCAAGACAAGTAATTTGCGCCCCTAATTTAGCTCCCTGAGTCCCTTCCACTCGTACAGTATTAAAACCCCTTTAAACCAGGCAATGTTTTTCACGTGAGAAGTCACTGGGTCTTTTCTCTTCCCAACCCTCCCTAATTTCTTGGCTTAGGACTGGTATGTGGAATGTGATAACACATTTGCATTACCAATTTGTACACACTTGGACAATTTAGACAGGAGACTATTAATGTGGAACTTCACTCTCTCAAGCAACATTGGCTATTTTTAATCTTTATGGTATATTACTGTATAATTACAGTACTTGTTTTAAGTTTTTTTTTTTTTTTTTTTTACATTTCTACAGTTGCTTCCTGGTTTTCAGGCCTAGGCAAATTTTGTCATACATCCCAGGAGTCTTCAGGACAGGAGGGTGAAGGGGAGCGTTCTCAGCTAAGCAAACCCTTCTGCCTGCATGCTGAGCTAAGGGCAGAAGGATTCCAGGAAGTAAATGCTACATGGACCATCTTTCCTTAGTCATGGCTGCCACGGCCAGAAATGCTAGGAGGGTGCTTTTCAAAGAGATTTCTCAGCAAAATAACGCATGGAGACATGAAGGGATGGGTGAGTTTGCTTTTAATAATAAAAATGAATTAAATTGCATTTTTGGCTTGTGGTGCTCAGGTGCAGTATAGTTCCACTTTAACCTACCAGAATTTATTTTACATGTGGGAAAAAACCCAAGCAGTTATTGTTCTCATTGATTGTTTGAGCCAAAGACTTCAATGTTGCAAAGCATACATGCTAACCACTAAGCCACTGTGACATGTTACCCTTTAACTATTTTCATTTTGGAGAAGGGAGGGTTATAACCCCTGTCAGTTTTTTTTGTCATCTGTGTCCAGTTGGGGAGATTTCTCTTCACTTCCTGTCCTATAGCCAAAACAGTGAGTGAGATGAAATCCCTCCAAAGTAAATGAATTCCTGGTTGTCATCTGAACTAGTATCCCCATTGGAAGATTTTCCCCTGTATTCCAAAAAGAGAGGAAGACCTAACTGGGGCACAGACCACAATAAACACCCGACGGGGGTTATAATCCTACAATCTATCCAAAACTAAAACAATATGTTTGCTTTTCAATAAACTTTAATAAACAGGCGGTTTCTCTTGAAGTATAATTACTGCTTTCATGAGTGTGCATCATCATGACCTATGATAATGTGGTTTTGTGTTACCACTAACTAATCATTGACTGCTGTCAAATATTTTTTATAGGTGACATGCAAGTGATAAATGTTTCTGAAGAGACTAGCTATGATATCATGAACATCTTACACACCACAGTATTAATAAATGTGTTAGAGCCATTTTGCTGAACAAGCAGTGCTTCTTCCACTGACCCAGCCCTGATGTAAAGATGCTAAGAGTAGTTCTGCCCCCCGGTGGCAGATTATAGATGTTGCAGGAACCTCTTTATCCTAGTACAAGAACCCTACAGAGGTCAGCATTAGCTTGAAGCTTCCAGACAGCTTTTCATACTTACAAAACCTCACCAGTCTATCTGTGGTTTTCAATTAATCACTATGGGAAGTGGGCTGCTAACCATGAACCGGAAACATTGCTTAGAATACACCTTGTCTAGCTCCAGTATTTACAGTGTACACAATCTAAAAAAAAATGCTTTGCATGATACCGACTCTGTGTAACATTATAGATGTCAATATTTTCAGCTAAGCGGAGGAACATAAAATTCTAATTCAAAAGTTCATTTAGCAGTAAATATATTTTTGTGATTGGTAGCATGTAATATTCATCCAAAATGTTCTGGCTGAAGAAATAGGTAGGCCCTTGTATAAAGGAAATCTGATTGGAGAAATTAAGGTTATTGTTTTTGTAGGGATCCCTCTGAAAATGCTAGTTTCCTGGCTTCCCTGCAGATTCAATGCTTTTTGAGTCATTGGGGTTGGTTTACCAAAGGCAAGTAGACTGTGCACTCTCTGCAAGTGCAATTGCTCCAGAACTTAGTAAATGAGATAAAGCTTCACTTTGCAAAGAATACCCAATCATATGCTAGGAAGATAAAAAAAATGAATTTTCCCTTAACGTCTTTCAGGACAGCACCTGAGTCCACCCACTTGTCAGGAAACACACCTCCACCAAACTTTAAAAGGAGGCTCCTTCCCACTTGTCAGTTTTTGTGTTTCCTCTGGAGGGAACACTTAGTGGGGAGTTAGGAGCTCTCAAGGTGCTGTCCTGAGAGGCCAGGCTCCCTACTCCACCATTTTTTTTTTTTTTACTTACCTCAGAGAGCCAGTTCCTTCCATCCCCAGAGGCTGATGTGGAGCCTGTTGGATGGGCTCCTTCTCTCTCGTCAGTGCTCGGGGAGAGCCGGGACTGCGCCAGGGGTCGCCGCTCCCAGTCATTTCCACCGGAAAGCACAGGGGGAGGAGGGAGGAATAGGTCTGGTGCCTATGCGTTTGCCACATGCATCGCGCTGCAGCACCAGCATGTATTTGGGAACCGTAGCAAGTGGGACAGGCACCAGCCAGGCCCAGGTAAGGCGCAGACGGGTGTTCTGCTCTATTTTTACTGTGGGGTCTCTCTCTAGCTCTCTCTTCTCCTTAGTTCTTAGTGGGGTTTGAGTGTGTTTCCCCCCAATGGCGGGGCCTGTCTGGGCACATGAGGCTTGTGTTTTTCTCACTGTGCACCTGTGGTGAGCATCTTGAATGAGTTCAGGCTGACTTAATAGGATGGTTTGTTTTTCCCTCTTCTTTTTTCCCTTATCACGGCAGGCCAAGAGCTCTGACCAGGGGATTAAAAAGGAATGCCCTGTGGCGGACCTGGCCGGGACAGAGGCTGTTGGAGAGGACTGGATGCAGGCCTCTTGCCTTTTGGTTATGGGCCCTGGATTTTCGATGGAGCAGTGCTCTTTGTGAGGTGAATTGGAGGTCCAGTCTGGGCTGTGCTGGTTGGACTCAGTCGTGTATGTATGTGTGTATTGTGTGTTGTTTGATTCTGTTGGGGACTCCTTGCTGTGGTCATCTGGGATTTGTGTCCCTGAAGGGGGGGGGGATTCCTCCAGCAGCCCCCTGCTGATAAGACTGATTCATACTGTTGGGACACATCCTGTGAGGAGATGCTGGTGTCATCAACTCCAACTACCTGTGTTTATGTTAATTGAATGAGCTGATCACATTGTCCTCTATACAATGTAGGAGACGGGACGACTCCTATTGGAGCTGCTGCTATTGTGAGAAAATGTCCTGTGATAATTAACTCAGTCTGGGCAATAGGTCATGTCTCAGTCACCTAGGCTGTATAAAGGATTAGTTAATTAGCTCATGTTAATTAGGTTAATTAGGTTACAGTTGTATTGTTAGAGGAGGTTCCAACGGCATATAAAGTCTAGTAATTTTGATTCTAAATAAAGTGAGTTCATGTTAGCAACAAGAAAGTGTCGCCTTGTTTTGTGCTCAGAGAGGTTGGAATAACTGATATTGGTATACAGACTGGGAGGAAGTGGTATATGACGGAAGCACTCAAGCGGAGTGTGGGACGTTCCGTGACATTGGTGGCAAGCAGCGGGAAAGCTTCCTGCAGTCTGGGACATCCAAACTTCCATCTGGATCCAAGGTCCAGATAGCAGGAGAGGAGAGGAGAGGTACAGATACCAGCCACCATGGAAGAGAAATTCAGAAGGAGGTTGCAAGAGATGCAGATACAGCACAGAGGACCAGTATCAGAGCAGGTCCTGCTGGGATGGTGTGATTCTATTCACTGCAAACTCTGGAAAGAAGCGCTAGCTCGTGAGCAGCGACACCAGGGTAAAGTGCTCCCCTCAATCGAAGAAAGATACTGGTCGCAGTACGGACTGCGGGTGCGGTTTTTGGGAGAAAAAACGCACAAGAAGCAGACAGCTGAATTAAGCAGGCTGGTCTGGGCAGAGATAAAGCTGGATGAGAGCTACAGAGCTACTGGATAGCGGATGACAGCCCAACGGAAGGCTTAAGCTACAGCGGCTTGGGACTGTTGTATGTGAAGCTGACAGGGGACCCTAACTTTGGGAGTGATTTGGAGTGGCGGGTGGACGAAATCATGGATTTCAGAGAAGGGCTACTGAACATTTCGGAAGTGCACTGGGCACAGGAAGATTTGGAGTTTCTGGCCATTCAGGAATGGGAGCTAGAGATCGACTACAGACGGCTGCTAGACATTGCTCAGTGCCAGGGCTGGGCTCCCTTTGCCTGGGACTATCAGGAAATACCAGCTGACAACCCTGAAATCCTGGCTGAAGAGTCGGCAATGTGGCAGAGCAATAGTGTATTTTGCCAACCTGCCCCCGCAGCTATGGAGGCGGAGGTCTTATGGCAGATGCAGCAAGTGCTGACTGACCTTGATGATCCTGTTTCTGCATGGGATGATCTTGGATGGAGGAATGTGCCTGTCCAGCAGCATGCCAGAGAATCTGCAGTGGAAAATCCGGAGATTGCCGTCCCCAAACCTGAAGTGCTGACATCAGGGCAGAGCTCTGCTAACCTCTGCCCAGAAATGATAGCATCTTCTGGGTTCAATGGACAGGAGATGGTGAACCTCTATCCCCAGACATCAGTTGCAGAGACATGGGATTTGATAGACTTTTCTGCTGAGGAAGAACAACCTGATGAGCCTCCAGCAGAAGAGCTGCTATCAGGGCCAAAGTTCACTGTGCTCTGCCCAGCACCAACAGTGGCTTCGGCCTTCTTGAGAGAAGAGATAGTCAGCCTTTCTCCCACAACACTGACAGGGACATGTGATTTTCTGCCAGCAGCATCTATGGAGTTAAAACAAACTTCTCCAGCAGAAGATCTGGTAACTGAACAGAGGGTCCAAGACCTCTGTCCCACACTTTTACCAATTCCAGAGACTGGGGATTTAATAGACGTTTCTGTAGAGGAAGAACCACCTGGCAAACCCCCAGCAGAAGTGCTGGCAACCGGACAGAGGGTCCAAGACCTCTGCCCCACACCTGCAGCAATTGTGGAGGCCCAAGGTGAGGGGGTGGCAGTCTATCGCGAGCTACAGATCAGGATCCAAGGAGAGAATGCAGTCATCACCTCACAACTGCAGCTTGATCTGGTGTCGGTGGATTGGGCTTCAGTCCCCACCTGTATACCCCAGGGATTCTGGGCAGTCGGCCCAGATCCCCAACAGCAGGATGGAGTGAGCCCAGTCCCCCTGTCTTCTCTCCAGTGGCAGAAAGGACTCCAGGGAGAAGGGCCAGTCCAGGCCTCTCCCCAGCGGTGGGCATGTTCTCTGAGAGAGGCAGAGGATGGCTGGGTGAGTAATACTCTGTTTGGAACAATTTGTTTGGGGTACTGTGTGGGTACAGGCAGTAGAGGACTGGAACTATGGACTAACTTCGGAGTCAACCCGTCTGGGGTCTCCTCCTGTGTTAGTCTCCTTCCAAAAGGGGAGAAATGTGGCGGACCTGGCCGGGACAGAGGCTGTTGGAGAGGACTGGATGCAGGCCTCTTGCCTTTTGGTTATGGGCCCTGGATTTTCGATGGAGCAGTGCTCTTTGTGAGGTGAATTGGAGGTCCAGTCTGGGTTGTGCTGGTCGGACTCAGTCGTGTATGTATGTGTGTATTGTGTGTTGTTTGATTCTGTTGGGGACTCCTTGCTGTGGTCATCTGGGATTTGTGTCCCTGAAGAGGGAGGGGGGATTCCTCCAGCAGCCCCCTGCTGATAAGACTGATTCATACTGTTGGGACACATCCTGTGGGGAGATGCTGGTGTCATCAACTCCAACTACCTGTGTTTATGTTAATTGAATGAGCTGATCACATTGTCCTCTATACAATGTAGGAGACGGGACGACTCCTATTGGAGCTGCTGCTATTGTGAGAAAATGTCCTGTGATAATTAACTCAGTCTGGGCAATAGGTCATGTCTCAGTCACCTAGGCTGTATAAAGGACTAGTTAATTAGCTCATGTTAATTAGGTTAATTAGGTTACAGTTGTATTGTTAGAGGAGGTTCCAACGGCATATAAAGTCTTGTAATTTTGATTCTAAATAAAGTGAGTTCATGTTAGCAACAAGCAAGTGTCGCCTTGTTTTGTGCTCAGAGAGGTTGGAATATCTGATATCGGTATACAGACTGGGAGGAAGTGGTATATGACGGAAGCACTCAAGCGGAGTGTGGGACGTTCCGTGACATGCCCTTCATGCAAAACAAAGTTACCTGAAGGCTGGAAAAAGACTCTATGTCAAGCATGCATTGACTCTTTAGTGAAGGAAGAGGCTTCTTCGGCATGCAGCGATTTGATTGCATCTGTCAAAAGGAGCTGGATGCCACCATTCAATCCTTTCGATTTTCGCTTACAAATCCATCCTCAAGTCAGCCGACCACCTCACAGTCCTCTCAGAGCTCACTGTTAGTCCCGGCAGTGGAGGCAGAAGTAGGTCCTCTGAACCAGGAAGGGCAGTCCCCCTCACATTCTAAGGAAGAGTCAGATGAGGATGAGGTGGAGAATACACCTTCCAAATACAAATTGTCTTTGGAGCAAATAGACGGCCTCTTAAGGGCAATTTATGCTACTTTGGGCCTAGAGGAAGAGTGTAAAGAATTGTCTTTGCATGGCAGAATGTATGCAGGATTCAGCAAGCCCAAAAATCGTACTTTTCCTGTCCGAGCAGTGATTTCTGAGGCAATTAAGAAAGAATGGGCTGATCCAGAAAGAAAGCCTTTCTTCCCAAGGTCCCATAAGAGAAGGTTCTCTTTCGATGAAGACCCAGCGGCTCTGTGGAATAAAGTTCCAAAACCCCATGCAGCCTTTTCTCAGGTGTCAAGATCAACCGATCTGGCATTCAAGGACATCGGGATTTTAAAAGACCCCATGGATAAAAAGATGGATCAACAACTGAAGATCATGGGCAACCTCAAGCCAGCAATTTCAACTACTTGCATCTCTAGGAATATTGAGTATTGGTGAATCAGCTTAAAGCTCAAATAGCTGATTCTCCTAAGCAAGAAATGTTCGATTCCTTTTTCGACCATGTCAGTGGCTGTAGCTTATGTCTCAGATGCATCAGCTGAATCTATCAGGATGACAGCAAAAACGCAGCCCTTACTAACATAGTCAGAAGAGCTCTGTGGTTAAGGACCTGGCCGGGGGATGTGGCATCTAAAAACAAGCCATTCCTAGGGGATTTATTGTTCGGCCCCGATTTGGATTCAGTTCTTGACAGAACTTCAGATAAAAAGAGGTCCTTTCCTGTCAAGAAGAAGAAACAGCCAAACGTTTTTTTTCATCCTCAAAGGGCTCAGGAACAAAACAAACCTCAAGAGAAAAAGAAAAATTGGTCAGGGCAGAGGGAAAAGGCAAAGGAAATGTCCTTTTCCATTCTTCTGCATCAACTAGCAAAACGCAATGACAGCCGGTTTCAAGTGGGGGGAAGACTTCAAAATTTTCTCCCCTAATGGGCAAGCATGATGGAAAACCAGTATATTCGGTGCATGCTGACCCAAGGTTACAAAATAGAATGTTCGGATCACCCCTCAGAAAGGTACTCTATAACAAACCTACCAAGAGAGGCAACAAAGGCCTTAGCTATGAAGAACCTGTTAAAGGATCTGATAAAACAAGGGGTTGTGACTCAGGTTCCACTGGGGGAGCATTATCAGGGATTCTATTCTCATATATTCCTGATAAAAAAGCCATCCGGAAGTTTTCGACTAATCCTTAACTTGAAACCGCTAAACAGATCAGTCCTATAAAAGAGGTTTCGTATGAAGTCTATCTTCATGGTCAGAAACCTATTGACAAAAGGGTGCTTCATGGCATCGATTGACCTTCGAGATGCCTATCTGCACATCCGTATAGCCCCTCAGTCTCAGAGATTTATAAGGATGGCGATAAACATGGGGAACGAGGTGCTGCACCTACAATTCAAAGCCCTCGCCTTCGGCCTTTCTTCTGCCCCGCAAGTATTTACAAAGGTGATGGCAGAAGCTCTCGCACCTCTCTGCCTGCAGGGGGTCGCACTAATCTCGTACCTGGACGACCTGCTCTTCTTTGCCCCTTCCAGGGAGAAATTGTTAGAAGACCTGGGAAAAGCCTGCAGTCATTTAGAAGCCTTGGGTTGGATCATGACTGTTCAGAAGTCAAACTTCAATCTGGCACAAGAAGTGCAATTTCTCGGTTACCAAATCAGTTCAGTGGAAGAGAGAGTTATTCTCCCAGAACAGAAAAAATCAAAGTCCAAAATGTCATAGCTTCGCTACAAACAAATCAGGAATTGTCAGTCAGACGGGTTCTGTCAGTACTAGGAATCTTAACCTTAACCATGCCAGCCATTCAATGGGCAAGGTTACATTTCAGACCTTTTCAGAGTTTCCTCCTGAGAGCATAGAACCACAGGACAGAATCTCTGAAGGCAAAAGTAAAAATTCCCACCAAATTCAAGCGATCCCTTTGGTGGTGGAGAAATCAGGCAAAAAGATGTAACGACGGATGCCAGCGTGTGGGGATGGGGGGCGCACCTGGATCAGAACTTTGCACAAGGAGAATGGTCTCGGTCCGAGGCAGAAAGGTCCTCAAATTGGAGGGAACTAAGGGCAGTCGCCTTAGCATTGGATGCCTTCTCTCCAATCCTCCAAGGTTTCCATGTCCAGGTTCTATCAGACAATGCCACTACCATAGCCTACTTGAACAAGTAGGGGGCACAAGAAGCAAAACTCTTCAGTTGCTGGTATTAAAGATCCTAGGATGGGTGGAAAATCATTTGCTGTCCTTATCAGAAGTCCACCTCAAAGGCACTCTAAACCTAGTGGCAGATTTTCTGAGCAGAAGATGTATTCAAGAGGCAGAATGGAGCTTGAATCTAGAAGTTTTTGCAATGATCACCAGGGCCTGGGGCCAGCCACAAGTGGACCTGTTTGCATCAAAAGAAAATGCGCAGCTCCCAGTTTTTTTTTCCATTCACAGAAATGACAGTTGCCAGGGGATAGATGCTTTGACGCAGCCCAGGAACTTTTATCTGCTCTACGCCTTTCCCCCGTTCCAGCTAATCCCATTAGTATTGAGGAAAATACAGAGGAAAAAGGTGTCAATGATTCTGATTACTCCATTTTGGCCAAAAAGAGCATGGTTTACCACCGTTCTGCAGATGGCAGTCAAACCATCTTGGCAGCTGCCTCTCCATCAAGATTTACTTCTGCGGAGTCCGATACAGACTAAGCCTCACCGCATGGCATCTGAGGAGCAGTTGTTAACAAACAAAGGTCTGTCAGAGCCCTTGGTAACCACTTTACTTTCCAGTCGAAAAACAGCAACCAGAAAGATTTACGCTAAATATTGGAAGGTGTACAACTCCTGGTGTCATTCGACTAATAGTATGGTAGAAAATTTGGTGTCAGTTTTGGAATTCCTTCAAAATGGCGCAGACAAAGGCCTTTCAGTCAGCACACTTAAAGTGCAAGTGGCCGTATTGGGAGTTTTTCTGGAGAGACCAGTCTCTTCTGAGCCCTTGGTACATGGATAGGATTATACTCCAAACAGATCTGGGGTTTTTACCAAAGGTAGTGTCAGCTCACAACAGGTCGCAAAAGATCATCCTACCAACCTTTTGTTCAAACCCTTTACGGGAAAAAAAGCCAATTCCACAATTTGGATGTAAGAAGAACTCTGTTACATTACCTTGAAGTAGCAAAGTATTTTTGGTGTTCGGACTCTTTGTACTGTTTTCAGGCAAAAAGAAGGGCCACCAAGCTTCGAAGGGGTCAATGGCTAAATGGCTTAAATCCGCTATTCTGGCAGCCTACTCTCAGTCGGGGCTATCTCCCCCGTTGGGAATTAGAGCACATTCTACCAGGGCTCAAGCCACTACATGGGCATAAAAAGCTGGTGCCACCCCAGATCAAATTTGTAAGGCAGCTAAGTGGTCAAGTTACCTAACGTTTGTCCATCATTACACACTGGATCTTCTGTCAGCAAGTGATCAGGCTTTTGGAAGAAAGGTCCTGCAGGCTGTGGTCCCTCCCTAGTGAGTAAGTCTCTTTTATCCTCTCAGGTGCTGTCCTGAAAGACGTTAAGGGAAAATTCAAGTTAGACTCACCGGTAATTTGTTTTCCAGGAGTCTTTCAGGACAGCAGCAACCCGCCCTTATTGTTTGATTTTTATACTGTAACTAACCATATTCTGATTATGTGTTCCAGCTTGGGCCGGAGGTTCTCTAGAACTACTGACAAGTGGGAAGGAGCCTCCTTTTAAAGTTTGGTGGAGGTGTGTTTCCTGACAAGTGGGTGGAGCCACTCTCTCAGGCGCTGTCCTGAAAGACTCCTGGAAAACAAGTTACCGGTAAGTCTAACTTGAATTTTTGCTTGTACGTGATTGGACGATAGAAATCAGCAGAGCTTCTGCTTATTTACTAAGTTCTGGAGCAACTGCACTTTGCAATGTGCATAGTCAATTTGCCTTTAGTAAATCAACCCCATTGTCTTGAAACAAATATACAAATCAGGGAAGTTAGGGCGCAAGTGGACTCCTATTATATACCTCAAAATTATAATCAGTAATAATCTTGAAAATTAACAAATTGTAATAATGATCAAGAAAAAAAAACAGAGGCAGGGCACATTATCCTTATCTGAATGTCATATATAATCAGGCCAGTAAAAAAATTACCGTAATTGAAAAAAACACGAAAATAAAATGGAAGGTTTTAATAGCAGTATATGTAATGCACTGAGCCAAATCATGGGGATAATAGAGGTGTGATTTGATAGTGACAGGCCTGCAGGAAATTATATGATAAAAATATGGTCCTCCTATCAATGATGATAGTATACAAAATGCAGGAAACAATCAATTGTTACAACACATACACAGGGAACAAATGGTCAGTCTTTACAATGCATAGCTAATGACAATAACAATAGTGACCAGTGTAATGCTCTGTAGTTATGGTGACACTTTTTAAACTAGCAATCAGTGTAGTGCTCCCTTTTAGTTGATGGTCTTCACAGTGCTTCCCTTTTAGTTGGTGGTCAGTGTAGTGCCCCATTTTAGTTGTTGGTCGGTGGTTTCAGTGCTCCCCTCCCCTAACATTGGTGGTTAGTGGTTTTGATGCCCACTTATATTGGTGATCAGTGGTTTTGGTGCTGTCTTACTTTGGCGGTAAGTGGTTTTAGTGCTAGCTTACATTTGTTGGTGGTCAGAGGTTTTGATGCTCCCTTAGGATGGCGCTCAGTGATTTTACTGCCAGCTTAAGTTGGTGTTAAGTTGTGCTCTCTTACATTGATGGTAAGTTGTTTTAGTGCACTCTTAAGTTGGTGGTTTTCGTGTCCCTTACCATGATGGTCAGTGTTTTTAGTACCTCCTTTCCTTGGTGGTTAGTAATTTAAGTACCGCCTTACTTTGCTGGTCAGTGGTTTTAGTGCCCCTCTTGATGGTCAATGGGAAGAAAAAAGTCACTGGTGTCAGTGGGTTACTCACCTAAAGAAGCTCCCAGTCCCGAGATGTTAACTCCTGATGCTGATGAGTGCCTGACTGGGATGCACCCTGTCAGTGGTAGCACCTAGGGCAGGATCCTGTCCTGATCAGTATACTAGTTTTGAATCAGTGACCTGGAAATTACAAACTATAGGATCAACATGATGGCCAGGCAGCTAGTTTTTTCACAAAGGGAGATCAGCAATAGCATGTGCAATAGCTTTCTCTGACTGGCTGCATACTTACCAGTTTGCCAGTCCGGTCATGTGATCCATCTCCTCTGTGTCAGACAGGGGCTGCTGCAGGGAAGAGGAGGTAGCGCCAACAATGGGTATGACATGGGAGACTATGGGTGGCATCACCACTCATAGGCATTCCCAGCCGTTGTCAAGTGTTCTTCCCTGCAGCCACCGCTGGCCACACAGGGGATCATGTGAGCAGACTGAAGTGGGCTGAGAATAGGTAAGTATATACGTCTTTTTACACAGGTTAGTCATTATGGGTGTTAGGAGGGGGGGGGGACATGTTTAAGATTAGTTTGTTTGAGGCTGGAATTCTGCTTTAACAACTAAAGCTAGCCAGGAGTTGGGTGGCAAGGAACTATTTACCTCCCGAACAAGTGCTAATAAAATATGTTGGGCCAGCGGCCTTAAGTTGAGATGCTTGACCAGTTGTACATTGATTAAAGCCGGACCTGCATTGAGTGACAAACGGAAGGCATTATACATTATACGGCTCTGTAATATCATGTTACTGTATGCAAAAGCTGCAAAAAAGGTTTAAAAGGTGTGTCACTATAAATCCTGTCCTTTAGGAACACCCACCTTTCACCATGCCTACCAAACACTGTGGCACCATGAGACACTTTGTGTTGCTCTCTTTAGTGCAGTGGTCTACAAACTGTGGCCCTTTGCTAGCCTAATCCGGTCCTTGGGGCACTATTCCTCCCAATGATTTGAGGCACTCCTCCCACTGACACCAACCATGGGGCACTATTCCTCCCACTTAAACCATGGTGGGGCACTATTCCTTCCACTGACACCAACCATGAGGCACTATTCCTCCCCCAACAGTGGGGCACAATTCCTGCCACTGACACTGATGATGGAGCATTATTCCTCCCACTAGTATCAATGATGGGGAACTATTCCTTCCAATGACACCAACAATGAGGCACTTCCTTCCAATGATACCAATGATGGTGCACTATTTCTCCCACTAATACCAACAATGGGGTACTATATGTCCCAATAATACCAGTCATGGGGTTTTCTTCCTATTCCTTCTCCTTCTCACCACTGAGCCTGAGGCCATGTTTTTTCTCACAGATGCTGGGCCCAGGACATTTTCTACTCCCACTGGCCAGAATTGGACCCCCTAAAGTCTGAAGCTTAGTAAACTGTCCCTTTGTTTGAAAACATTAGAGACCCCTGCTTTAGTGCATAGACATACCATTAAAGGCCCCCTTAGTTTTTAACATTCCTGATTGGCTGTGTGAATGAGCCTTGAAGGAGATTGTATACTGAGCTTGTAACTTTGCTTTGCGCTTTTTTGAAAAGTCAAAAAAGTCACTATGATTAGGAAAAGCCACATGGATTTGGATAATTTCACGCAGGGATGGACCTAATGCAGAATTCAGTAGCCAGGCAAAATATCTTGTCAACGAAAAAAAAATTTCGTGTTTTGTTGCCTCACAACCTATAATTAACATGGGTTGTTTGAGGATTTGCATCATTTAATTTACAGTACATGCCCACAACTTTGAAGATTTTTTTTTTTTTATTGTGAAGCAAACAACAAATAGGACAAAATAACAGAAAAAGTCAATCTGCTATTCACCCCCCCCCCCCCCCCCCAAAGTCAAAACTTTGTAGAGCCACCTTTTGCGGCTATCACTGATCCAAGTTGCTTTGGATAAATCTCTATGAGCTTGCCACATCTTACCAGTGGGATTTCTGTCCATTCCTCCTTGCAAAACTGCTCCAGCTCCTTCAAGTTGGATGGTTTGTGCTTGCGAACAGCAATCTTTAAGTCTGACCACAGATTTTCTGTTGGATTGAGGTCTGGGCTTTGATTAGGCCATTCTAACACATTTACATGTTTACCCTTAAACCACTCAAGTGTTGCTTTAGCAGTGTGTTTGGGGTCATTGTCCTGCTGGAAGGTGAACCTCCATCCTAGCCTCAAATCACACACAGAGTGGTACAGGTTTTGCTCAAGAATATCCCTGTATTTAGCACCATCCATCTTTCTCTCTACTCCGACCAGTTTCCCAGCCCTGACTGCTGAAAAACATCCCCACAGCATGATGCTGCCTCCACCATGTTTTACTGTTGGGATGGTGTTCTTTGGGTGATGTGATGTGTTGGGTTTGCGCCAGACATAGCATTTTCTTTGATGGCCAAAAAGTTCAAATTTAGTCTCATCAGACCATAGCACCTTCCTCCATACATTTTGGGAGTCTCCCACATGCCTATTCACAATCTCAAAACGTGCCATATTGTTTTTTGCTGAAAGTAATGGCTTTCTTCTGGCCACTCTGCCATAAAGCCCAACTTTATGGAGCCCACGGCTTATTGTTGTCCTATGTACAGATACTGTCTCTGCTTTGGAACGCTGCAGCTCCTCCAGGGTTACCTTAGGTTTCTGTGCTGCCTCTCTGATTAATGCCCTCCTTGCCCGGTCCGTGAGTTTTGGTGTGTGGCCGTCTCTTGGCAGGTTTGCTGTTGTGCCATGTTCTTTCCATTTAGTTATGATAGATTTGATGGTGCTCCTAGGGATCAGCAAAGATTTGGATATTTTTTTATAACCCAACCCTGACTTGTACTTCTCAACAACATTGTCCCTTACTTGTTTGGAGAGTTCCTTGGTCTTCATGGCAGTGTTTGGTTAGTGGTGCCTCTTGCTTAGGTGTTGCAGCCTCTGGGGCCTTTCAAAAAGGTGTGTATACGTAATGACAGATCATGTGACACTTAGATTGCACACAGGTGGACATCATTTGACTAATTATGTGACTTCTGAAGGTAATTGGTTGCACCAGAGCTTTTTATGGGCTTCATAACAAAGGGGGTGAATACATACGCACATGCCAATTATCACTTTATTATTTCTGAAAAAATTGTTTTATGTATATATTTTTCTAATTTTACTTCACCAACTTAGACTAATGTGTTCTGATCCATCACATATAATTCAGATTAAAAAAACATTGAACTAAAGGCTGTAATGTAACAAAATAGGTAAAAAGCCCAGGGGGGTGAATATGTTTGCAAGGCACTGTATATATATATATATATATATATATATATATGTACAGTATCTCACAAAAGTGAGTACACCCCTCACATTTTTGTAAATATTTTATTATGTCTTTTCATGTGACAACATTAAATAAATGACACTTTGCTACAATGTAATGTAGTGAGTCTACAGCTTGTATAACAGTGTGAAGTTGCTGTCCCCTCATAAAAACTCAACACACAGCCATTAACCCCCCTGGCGGTATTCCCGAGTCTGGCTTGGGGTGGATTTTCAATACCAAAAGCGGTATCCCCGAGCCAGACTCGGGATCGCATCGCAGGATCCATGTAGAGGATACTTACCTTGTCCCCTGGATCCTGCGATGTCTCCCCGCTGTGATCTGCGAGCCGCCGTGTCACGCTCAATTCACAGTGCCGAGCTCCGTTCCCTGCGAGCGTTGCAACACACGGGGACGGAGTTCGGCGCCAAATTCAAAAAGTGAAACACACAGTATAGATACAGTATACTGTAATCTTACAGATTACAGTACTGTATCAAATAATTACACATCCCCTTTATCCCTAGTGGTCTGCCCAGTGTCCTGCATGCAGTTTTGTATTATAAAAACTGTTCTTTCTGCCTGGAAACTGGAGATTGTCCATAGCAACCAAAACTGTCCCTTTACAGCAAAAGTGGCTTTAGACCAGCTAGAAAACAGCGATAATAAATTAGAATCACCTGCAGAATTGATAGTGATTTGTGGGGAAATTCGTCACCAAACACTAAAAGTAACGAAAGCGACAATTCTGCAACTGAGCAAATTTCAGTGTTTTTGATTTGATTACATTATTGAATAATTTTTATTATTATTATATTATTATTTGGTATAATTATTTATAGTTATTTATTATATTATCATTTTTAATTTCGTTTTTCAATCTTTATCATACCCGGGATGTCTACTAGACTCTTGTTTGGACAGATTTAAGTGAATTATTCCTAAGAATTACAGGCCTTTAATATAAGATGCTAAATTTCTGTGCAAAATAATTGTACCGCTTTCAGCACCTAAAATCTGAAATAATCATACCGCCAGGGAGGTTAATGTCTAAACCGCTGGCAACAAATGTGAGTACACCCCTAAGTGAAAATGTCCAGATTGGGCCCAGTTAGCCATTTTCTCTCCCCGGTGTCATGTGACTCTTTAGTCTTAGGTGTGAATAGGGAGCAGGTGTGTTATATTTGGTGTTATCGCTCTCACTCTCTTATACTGGTCACTGGAAGTTCAACATGGCACCTCATGGCAAAGAACTCTCTGAGGATCTGAAGAAAAAATGTTTTGCTGCTCTACATAAAGATGGCCTAGGCCATAAGAAGATTGCCAAGACTCTAAAACTGAGCTGTAGCACGGTGGACAAGACCATACAGCAGTTTAACGGGACAGGTTCCACTCAGAATAGGCCTCGCCATGGTCGACCAAAGAAGTTGAGTGCACGTGCTCAAAGTCATATCCAGAGGTTGTCTTTGGGAAATAGATGTTTGAGTGCTGCCAGCATTGCTGCAGAGGTTGAAGGGGTGGGGGGTCAGCCTGTCAGTACTCATACCATATGCCGCACACTGCATCAAATTGGTCTGCATGGCTGTCGTCCCAGAAGGAAGCCACTTCTAAAGATGATGCACAAGAAAGCCCGCAAACAGTTTGCTGAAAACAAGCGGACTAAGGACATGGATTACTAGAACCATGTCCTGTGGTCTGATGTGACCAAGATAAACTTATTTGGTTCAGATGGTGTCAAGCATGTGTGGCGGCAACCAAGTGACGAGTGCCTACAGTAGGATGGTGCGAGTGTCATGGTCTGGGGCTGCATGAGTGCTGCCGCCACTGGGCAGCTACAGTTCATTGAGGGAACCATGAATGACAACATGTACTGTGACATACTGAAGCAGAGAATGATTCCCTCCCTTCGGAGACTGGGCCGCAGGGCAGTATTCCAACATGATAACGACCCCAAACACACCTCCAAGCCAATCACTGCCTTGCTAAAGAAGCTGAGGGTAAAGGTGATGGACTGGCCAAGCATGTCTCCAGACCTAAACCCTATTGAGGTCTCTAACATCCACCAGCTCCATGATGTTGTCATGGAGGAGTGGAAGAGGAATCCAGTGGCAACCTGTGAAGCTCTGGTGAACTCCATGCCCAAGAGGGTTAAGGCAGTGCTGGAAAATAATGGTAGCCACACAAAATATTGACACTTTGGGCCCAATTTGGACATTTTCACTTAGGGGTGTACTCACTTTTGTTGCCAGCGGCTTAGACATTAATGGCTGTGTGTTGGGTTATTTTGAGGGGACAGCAAATTTACACTGTTATACAAGCTGTACACTACTTTACATTGTAGCAAAGTGTCATTTTTTCAGTGTTGTCACATGAAAAGATAATATTAAAATATTTACAAAAATGTGAGGAGTGTACTCACTTTTGTGAGATTATATATATATATATATATATATATATATATATATATATATATATATATATATATATATATATATATATATTTATTAGGTCAATTCTGTGTACAAGCCTCAAAAATATAGTCTACCTTCTATTCCAGTATTCCAGTCAATACAGGATAAGATCTGTGTTGCTGGACAACCATAACATTCCTGTTATAAACCGACGATACACTTAAAGGAAAAGTAGGGCCAAAGGTCTTTTGACCATACTTCTCCTATGGATCACGGGAGAGCACTTAGTTCTGCACTCCTGTAACCCATATTCAGCTGACATCAGGCTAAAGCTCACGTCACAGAGCCGGTCCAGGCTTTGCAGGGATCCCACCAATAATGTCGGGATCCACCCAGATGCCTGATTGGCAGCTGGCTCAGCCTCTCAGTGTGTTGCTGAGAGCCTGAGCTGGATGCTCCCGCCCCCTCCCCAGTCCGGTGCTCCAGTGAGTGATAGAGGGGCAGAGCAGAGAGTGATGACTGACTGTCACCGGCTCTCTGTTCACTGAAGACCAAAAACTGAGTGGTTAGTGGTCTTTGAGCACTCAGTTCACGGTGTAGAGCCTACAGGCAAAAGATGCAGCATCAGAACAATGCAGTAAACATTTAGGTGAGTATGTGTGTTTGTTTTTTTATCCCCATACTTCACTTTTAACTGATTGAAAATCTCACCTAGACCTACCAACAACTAGGTAGCGCCAAGGTTTACCTGACTAAATATAAATCAATGCACTGTTTCTGTAGGTTCCCCACATGACCTAGTTTTGGTAATCCTAAAGAAGATTGTACAGAGGCTGCACAATCAGAATGCAACATGTACACCAACTTTATATCAAATACTGATGACAAATCAATTACACAACAATTTGTGCTTAAATATACAGTAATGTATACCTAAAAGTCCTTGTTGCATGTAAATATTATGCAATTCCACTTATTAAAGCTGAATTCCAAAGTTACAATTGATCCAGCTTGGATCAATGCAACTATGTATGTGTCTTACTTGGCCGATCCCTGTGGAAGTTGGTAATTACTGTAGCAGGCTCCACTACTGCATTGATCTCCTGTAGCTTCTGGATTCTGTGCCAAGCAGATGTTCTGCTGCTTACATAACACAGGAGGTTGCTCGCTTAGCACAGGTGCCATTCAGAGAACACTTTGCATTTTCACAGTTCCCTGATTGGAAGAGCTGGGCCGGTGATGTCACTCCTGTCATTCAGTCACCTGGAGAATGGAGTATGGACAAGGGTCACTATAGTTACTGGAGGAAGAATTCTGTTCTCTCCTCCTTCCAACAGCAGCCTGATGGGATCGAGAAAAAGCAGCCCACTGCTAACACAACTCCTTCTGAGTACAGGTACCTTCTGGAGAGTGAGGGCAGATTGCACTTCTTTCTGTCTTCTCTTTTCATGTAATATATCAACACAAGGGCTTATTTTCCTTTTATTGACACCACCGACGCAGGGGCATTTTTTCCTTCCAGCGACACCACCAACACAGGGGCATTTTTTCCTTACACCGATGCCACCAATGTTAGCCCCATATTTTACTGCAGGATAGGGCACTGTACACTGAATGACCTTGTCCTGGTTGATAATGGACGATACTGAGATCATGATGTCACCTCCCCATCTTTCCACCTCACCCAATCAGTGAATACTTTGCATTCATTGAGAAAATGCAAAGTGTTCCCTGTTCCCTCCTGTGTTCGCAAGGCAGCCACGTGGCATGGAACTCAGAAGCTAGTGGAGATTACTGTGGTAGCGGTGTTTAATACAGTGATTTCCAGCTTCCAGGGGGATCAGCCAAGTATGGCTTTGCTGGGATGTTTTTTTTTGCCTTCCTGTGGATCAACTGTGGGTATAGGATTATGTATATGGGTTTGTATATATATTTTTTTCTTTTTATAGGTTGAATTAGATGGACTTGTGTCTTTTTTCAACCTGACTAACCATAAAACTATGTAACATACTTAAAGCTGAACTATAGCTTTTGATACACTTTACATAGTTCATTGGGGCCAAGCTGACCCTAATGAACTTATGTACCTCACTAACATGTGAGGTCGCTGGATGAGCTTTATAATCTGTATATAGCTGAGGCTACATACAGCATACCGCACAGTGCCAAGACTTTCCTGTCTCATACCTGCAACACAAGAGAGTCTATCTAATCGGGGCTCAGCCATTCAGAGAAAGCGATGTATTCTAGTAATGAATACAAAGCTTCCTCTGATTGGCTGAGTCAGAGGTTGTGATATCATCAGCCCGCCTCTCTGCTAGCTTGACCAAAACGAACTATGTAAAGTATATCAAAAGCTGGAGTTCAGCTTTAACATTGGTCCAAGCTATAAAAATGTACATACCTAAGCACTTCAGCCCCAGAAGGATTTGCTCCCTTAATGACCAGGCCATTTTTTGCGATACGGCACTGTGTCGCTTTAACTGACAGTTGTGCGGTCATGCGACGCTGTACCCAAACAAAATTTATCTCCTTTTTTTCCCCACAAATAGAGCTTTCTTTTCACGGTATTTTATCACCTCTGGGGTTTTTATTTTTTGCACTATAAACAAAAATTTTTGAAAAAAAAAACATTTTTTTTTTACTTTCTGCTATAATACATATCCAAAAAAATAGATATTAAAAAAAAAACTAATTTATTCATCAGTTTAGGCCAATATGTATTCTACATATTTTTGGTAAAAAAAAAAAAATAATAGCAAAAGCGTATATTGATTGGTTTGCACAAAAGTTATCACATCTACAAACTATGGGATAGATTTAGGGACTTTTTATTTATTTTTTATTGTTTTTACTGGTAATGGCGGCGATCTGCGATTTCTAGTGGGACTGCGACATTGCCGTGGACAAATCTGACCCCAAATTACACTTTTTGGGGACCACTGACATTATTACATTGATCAGTGCTATAATAATGCACTGATCAATGTAAAATGACACTGGCAGGGAAGGGGTTAACACTAGGGGGCGATCAAGGGGTTAAATGTGTTCCCTCAGCATGTTCTAACTGTAGGGGGGGTGGGCTGCCTGGGACATGACAGAGATAGCTGTTCTCGATCACTGGGAACAGAAGATCTCTGAGATGTCCTCTGTCAGATCGGGGATCTGCCTTGTTTAGAATGGCAGATCCACGTTCTGCCTCTGTATACAGCGATCGCAGGCAGCCGGCGAACATGGTGCCCGCAATCTCACATGCACGGAGTGGAGATGGCTTAGAACACCTGCCAGTTTTGTTTTGTTTTTTTTGCTGTCTTTCCCCCCGTTAGGGAAACTCACCTTCTCTGTTTGTTCTGTTTACCATTATCATCGAAAGTGAAAGAAAAGCCCAGATTTTGAGTTGTTCCTAGCAGGGAAATCCCCAATGAGGAAACTAGTTCTGGTGACCTAGGAAATTCTCTTAATTTACAAGGATTTTCTCTGACTTCCTGTTTGGCTATAGGACAGGAAGTGAATGGAAATCGCTGCCATGGGAAACAAGTGGCAAAAAATAAACTGATACGGGTTATAGCCCTCCCTTACTCTATCCAAAATGGAAAAAAAAAATGTTGCCTATAGCTCTACTTTACACTTCATTTTAGTACTGAACTGTGATAAAATATGCCGACCGGTACAAAATGGACACACACAGGATAAAAAGAAAAAAAAATCTATAAATGGCTATTGATCAAAGGTATGTTACAAAAGCAAACTGTACAGTTTAATATGCAGAACAAAGCATTTCAGTCATTTTCTTATTCACAGGAAGTACACGCTCATAGGCTACAATAATACATCCTACTATGTACACAAAGTATCATATTCTTCACAGATTTTCTTTCACAAATACAATATATTCGCCCGAAGTAGAAAACTGTGGTAACCATTGTGAGAACATTGGCTTATTTATGTTTGTTGAAAAGTTTCATAATCCAGGGATGACATATGTAGCATATTTCTTGGAAAACCCAACAATTGAAACATTATGTTGAATGGTTTAATATCTCACAATTGAAACGCAGCAATTTACAACAGAGAGGTCTTGTTTTTAACGTGTTTCCCATAATTAGAACATATTACAATCTTGCAGAGGACGCTTCATTCCATGTATTACATCCTCTACTGTATATACTGTTCATGCTTATATTGGACACCCCTTTCCCTCTGTGAAACACACTAATACGTTTAGTGCATCTCTAAAAGAGTGCTTTTCACTTTCATTAGAAAAGGGTGGAAGTGCTACTATTCTGGAAATATTTACAGTTTTCTTCCTCCCGCAAAGTGTAAGGAAAACAAACCAACAAAATAAT
This sequence comes from Aquarana catesbeiana, assembly GCF_042186555.1. Classification (NCBI taxonomy): domain Eukaryota; kingdom Metazoa; phylum Chordata; class Amphibia; order Anura; family Ranidae; genus Aquarana; species Aquarana catesbeiana. The sequence continues at coordinate 361,934,440 of NC_133326.1, read as the reverse complement.
TTCTTTAGAAATAGTTAAAATAATTTCTGCTTCTTTAAAAAGGGTCTGTTTATAAAACATTTGTTGCACAAATGTCTGAAACAATTATGCAAGCTGAACTAAGTTTCACCATATGCTTTGGACTAGATTATCTCCTGTATCATCAACTTCATACAGTGGCCAAAATATGGTATATTTCAGAAAACGATACCTCATTTTGGCCACTAGATGGAGCTGATGATACAGGAGACAATCAATTTCCAAACATATGGTGACATTTAGTTCCACTTGCAGGAATGTTTCAGAAATTAATGTTTTATAGATAGACCCCAAAATATCACTTCAGCCAAAAATCACACGGCTATGCAAGACTAAAACAAAACAGCATATTTACAATATCTCAGCAGTATATGCATATTTCCCCATGTTTGGCTCTTTAAAAACACTGCAAGTACAGAAAAATAACTGTTGATCCTACCAGCAATCAAGATAGTTTCCAACTTCCTTGACAACAATTCCTTGATTGCCCTAAAATCACAAGTAGTCTTGTCAGCCATGATTGACTTCTCCCTATCCTTGAACCATTAAGGCCCGATTCACATTTTATGCATTTTTCTAGTGCTTTTTGCATTTTGCAGATTTGCACTACAGAACTCTTGTTTCATAGAAAACCATGTTAAATGGATTGTAGTGCAAAACTGCAAAACGCAAAAAGCACTAAAAATGCATAGGTGTGAACCAGACCTAAGGGGGGCGTTTTGAGGTTCTTCAGGGGATTGCTGACAACACCACTTGAAATGTTGGTACAGCCGAGGCCCCATGTCTGTTTGCTACAGGAAGTTTGGATTTTCCTGCATCATCAATCTTCCAGTATTTTCCTATACTTGCAGCATTTTAAAGAGACACACGAGGACATGCACATGCATGCAGAGATGTACTACATGTGATTTTTTTTTTATTATGGCCGGACATACACTTAAATGTTTTGCTTTTCATTAACGTGTGTGGCCCTGTTGAAGATACTTTCGTTATATACTTTACCAGTACCAAAACTATAACTGAGATAGGAAGAAATGGGTAATCTTCAACAGTTACACAAGCAGCAGTTAAAAGCTGACAGTTTCTGGCCCTTCTCTTCTTTGCTAAATCAGTTTTTATTGCTGTAGTGCCCTGTTGGAAATAGTTTTCCTAATTTCTTGTCCAACTGAAGTTTTCTTTGGAATAGGAAGTGAGAAACAATTTTCACTATCCAGACACAGCTGTTAAAACCTCATTTGGGAATCGAACCCACTAACCCAAAAATAGAGAAAATTATTTTAGATGATGTTACAATCTAAAATAAAGTAATTGGACTTTTTTTTTAACAGGGCAAAGAGCTAAGTGCAAAGTGCAATAACCGATCTTAATGAATCAGAAATGTTCTGACGGCTTCAAACTTATGAAACAGTGAGCCCCCATTCACACCTGAGTTTGTAGCTCGAACCTCCAAAACATTCAACAAGCCAAATCCCATGCTTTTCAGTTGTCCCCATTCACATTCGAGCATTTGGGTGCCTGTAGCTCAATGCCTGAAGCTTAAAAAGGTACATGAGCTACTTTTGAATCAGAATGGTGCATGTTTGGCCCCATTGACTTCAATCAGAGTGCGTAGAAAAATCAATTTTTTTAGGGAATTCAAAAATAGCATTACCATAAAAAAACTTGATGGGCCAAAAACACATGATCCTCCTCCAAAGAAGCTCTCGTATTGTACTTCATGAACAGAAATACACAAAAAGCCTCCACATTTCCTACCTACGCCATCCTCAAGTGAGAATGGGGGCATTATCAAATTGGTTGTTTTGGGTCCCATTTAATCACTCTGAAAAAAGTCATGAGATGGTGAACTTAGCCTCAGTGATTTTACTCATTAGCTCTTAAAATACACATGCACGGCATTCATGAAAATGAATGCTGTTTGATTCTTCCTAATTATACAGATAATTTTGTACTTTTTTGTAGTGTTCTTTTTTAGAGCCTGTTTAAAAATGGTAATGTTTCCCTCATCATTCCTATGGTCTCCAAAGTCAAAGGTAAAAATAGAGGTCACCGGTAAAAAATGCAGCTAAATTGGTAGAAAAGTGGTGAAAATGTAAAAAGCTGTCCTTTCTTCTCATATTTCCCTATTTCGAAATAGGATGAAGACTTTTTAAGGCAGTGGTTCTCAACTCCTGTCCTCGGGACCCACTAACAGGCCAGGTTTGCAAGATAACTGAAATACATCACAAGTGATATCATTTGCTGCTCAGTGATTGCAGTATTCTAGTCTGCATCTCCCCGAGGTAATACTTAAATTCTGGCCTGTTAGTGGGTCCTGAGGACCGGAGTTGAGAACCACTGCTTTAAGGGCTGGTTCACACTTCCTGCATGGTAAAACGTCATGTTTTACTCCACAGGTAGTGCTGGTTCTGGCTGGAAGTGCCTTGCACATTTAAAGTGTAGAACACACTTTTACTCTTAAAAAAAAAAAAAGTGTGGAACACTGTTTACTTTTTTAACTATATTTAAATGTCACAGTGTAACACACTCAGCTGCAGTGTGTAGAAACACTGGGAGAAATGGAGGTTAGCTGTAGTGCTCGATGGAATAATGCAGACAAATTGCAGATTTCTGCAGCACACTGCAGCACACTTGAAGGCTGCATTTAAGTGTGATCAGGGTACATAAAAAACAATTGTTTTTTGTGCGCATTTGCAGAGACCTGTATTTTTGTAGTGCAGAAAACCACAGGTCCCCGCAGATGTGTAAACGAGCCCTTACAGTGTGGATTTTGCAGTGAATGGCACATTATGGAAAAGCAATGTGAACAAGCACAAGCAGAGAAAGAGGAAATAAATTTGGCTTTTTTTTTTTCAAATAAACAAATCTTTAAAATATTTTGATTTTGCAACTTTAAAAGTAGATGTTTTTGTCAGTTCCATAGTGTCCACTGGTAATATCTAGATTTAAAAAAAACAAAACAAAAACCATTTAATTACACCCTTGTGGGCTGGATTCACAGGATAAGATCAGCAAGCTTGTTTCTGGCACTGGTGATTCCCTGCTTTCGGAGCCAAAATCTGTTTAATATGTATTTTCATAGAGGTTCCGGACCTCTAAATTTAGAGCTGACCTTAACACTTATAGTGGTTCTAAAAGCAGAAGGGTTTTTACCTTAATGCATTATGCATTAAGGTAAAAAACCTTCTGGGTGCAGCTCCCCCCTATACTTACCTGAGCCGCATCTCGATCCAGCGATGTGCAAGAGAGCAACGGCTCTCCGGGGTCTCTCGCGCCTCATTGGCTCACACAGCAGTGGGAGCTATCTCGCTACAATCAATCACAGCCAGTGAGCCGAATGAGGATAGAGCAGGGGGCAGGGCCAAGCCATGCTTGGTGTGTGAATGGACAATGTCCATTCAAAGGAGCGCAGCTCAGGGGCGAGCCTGCTCAAGTGCCCTCAAAGCAAAAGCATAGCATATTGGGGGCACTCAGCAAGGGAGAAGCGCCAGGACCGCTGGCGGGGGGACCCATAAAGAGGATCAGAGTTGCTCTGTGCAAAACAATTGCAAAGAGCAGATAAGTATAACATGTTTGTTATTTAAAAAAAAAATACAACCTTTAGAATCACTTTAACCCTTCCTTCACTCCAACCCTGAAGTGTAACTAAAGTATCATTCCCCAAAGATTTATATATTGCAGCTTACAAGTCTTTAGATGTAATAGCAGCATTAAGTTTTATTTTTCAGGCTAAGATCATTTTTAGCAAGTACAGAAAGTACAGAAAATACCTGTGGATTTTGCCAGAAATGCAGTGTCCCTGGCACTTCTTTTGAGCTGAAGTAAAAGTACGGACAACCATATCTTCCTTCTGCAAACTCCTAGGTTGTAAGGAAATTTTTCCAACAGGGACATATCTGGACATAACAACCTGGCAGAGCTCCTACCCAACCTATCCAAAAGTTAAATAAAATAATAAAAAACTAAAGTTTGGACTTCCGCTTAACTTTAATGTGTGTGCTTTAAAACAGTTGTGGAATATATTGTTTACCAATGTTTATAAACAATTATTTTAATGTCCTCCTACACTCTAAAATTATCATAAGTGATGCTTAAATTTAAAGATACTTATAAACATTAGAATAACATTGTCGCCTATATTGTTGGCAGGTCATATAATAATCTAAGTGCTTACAGGTGCTTACAGGTGCTTAAAAGCTTTTATGACAACTTGGTTGGTGTAAAAGGCTAGTGGCCTAGTTGGAACTGGCGTCATTAAGCTCTACACTACACCTAAGCATGGATATATATGGTTTATATGTCGTTGGCTGGGAGAAAGAACTTTAGGCAGCTGGACAGCTTTTTATAGTCCAAGTGCCAATATATGGTATGACGTATAGTACCTGTATACATAAGATGTTGCCAGTTTTCACTATGATGCCATGGAAGGCAGTTGTAGCCAAGTGGTTAAGTCAATGGACTAGAAATCCATCAGGGTCTCTCTTCTTAGGTTTGTATTTCGCTGACTATGCTAAACAGAGAATGCGATAGTGAAGTCTATGGGTACCTTTCCACCTCTGCTGACACCTACTGCTGCTAGGTCTGATTAGATGGCCAACTTAGGTTTACAGCCAATAGCTAATATTTCCTAAAGGCTGATGCCAAACCTGTGTGTAGAAGACAAACATGCATGTTCACATAACACATACACACCCAGATCATTAGGATGCCAAAATATTCAGCCATTAGATTGCATTATATTGTTCTAACACCATCTGATGTCTGTAGACAGCTTTAGTCACTTTAGATGAAAAATGGGCCCTTGTCTGCCCAACAGATGTCATGTATTGATTAGATAAAGCTGTGATAATCTAGGGCATTTAAACTAATGGGACGTACACACGGTCGGACTTTTCGACCGGACTGGTCTGACGGACGCCGATGGACCAAATCCGGTGAACAATCCGATCATGTGTGGGCTTCACCGGACCTTCAGCGGACCTTTCCAGTCGCAAATCTGATGGACTTTAGATTTGGAACAGGCTTCAAATCTTTACGTCGTAACTCCGCCGGACCCAGAAATCCACTCGTCCGTATGCTAGTTCGACGGACAAAAACCGACGCTAGGGCAGCTATTGGCTACTGGCTATCAACTTCCTTATTTTAGTCCAGTGTACGTCATCACGTACGAATCCGTCGGACTTTGGTGTGATCGTGTATAGGCAAGTCCGTTCGTTAGAAAGTCCGTTGGAAGTCTGTCAAAAGTCCGTCGAAAGTCCGCTGGAAAGTTTGTTGGACCAGTCCAGTCGAAAAGTCCGCCCGTGTGTACGCGGCATAACACATAGCATTACTCAGCTATCTGCAATTATAATTATTGTATGCAGAAAGCATACATGTCTTGTGTCCGCAGAACAAAAAAAAACAGTGAACAGAAAAGAAATACCATGAAACGATCAGTCATTGCCCAACATGCTTTTATGTACATTCTTCAGTGTTTGCATGACCTGTATATAGGCGGTGAGCACTGTGCTACTGTGCTTCCTCCTGGACAACAGACTTTTAGACTTTGGCTTTTAGTAAATACTCCTTATCTACAAGCAACCAGGCTGATCCAAGTACCACTTTTGATAATTGAGCAGTGTATGGGTTAGCAAGCAAGAAGCAGTGAGCATGCTTGAGAGTTAAAAGTTCTCGTTGTCATGAGCAGAGGACATCCAACATTATGGAAAGTCTGTCTGACTGAGCTTTTGCCTTTTTCCTCTAGGAGATTGAGTTAATCTATGACTGCATGTGCCCCAAAGTAACATTTTGGAATTTAACATTTTGGGATGTAAATTCTTTGCTAATTCTTTAACGTGGTTGTCTCAACAATGATGTACTGACCCCTGATTTCCCAAAATCTGAGATATCTACCCATCTGAGCGCAGTCCTTTTCTTTTAATTTGCTATCTGTTTGTTGATACCCCAGGTCCTTCTAGTTACTAAAGAAGTGTGCTACAATTCTTAGTGCTAGTAGTAATCTAATGTCTCTGCCAGCATTCTTTCTGTTCCAACATTGTTCAGAAGTGAGTTAAGTCAACGTGGGCCCCATGTGATACACCTTGTCTTTAATAAACTGGGAACATACTGCTACTGGAAATGTGAAAGGCAGCTCCTTACCGTGCATGCAGTGAGGATTGACGACCGGACCCCATCTTTCAGGCTCAAGAACAGTGTAGCCCCACCAGTGGTCTCAGGGTACCTTAAGCCTAATGTAAGATTTATAGCAGCATTTCATCTATAACACTAAAATAAGGAACTTCTGAGAAAAATTAGCCGCAGTTAACGGAATTGCTTATGTTTTTTAAATCACCAAGCGAATAATCTGAAGGCATTTTATTAGCCTAAAAACATTTGAACTGTACAATGTAACAGCTACCTGAAGATAGAAGTAATTTAGGAAACTATGTACACTGGGTATTCTCAAATAGTCAAGGTGGTAAATACAAAAATGACAGAAAAGAATGTGTTCTTTGTTTCCAAATCCAGTGACATATTAGTGGAATATTTTATGTACAGTATGAATGTTGTTTCTGGCATAGCTACTGTAAAACTTCGTACAGCCTAAAATGATTGACAGTCTGCAACCTTCAAAATTATTTTGCTGTATATCAGATGGATCTGTATACCTTCCCACCAAAGCTCAAGGAAGTGGTTTCTTTCAGAAGCACTCAAGGTAGTCACCTTTTATACACCCATTTACATGTATACAATGTGTCTCCAGTACAGTGTAGTGTACAGTAGGTTCTGAGGTTTTAGATATAAGGCACTGTACTTGCCATTTCATAGTGACTATCAAGGTTAGAAAGTCCTGCCACAAAATGTATTTTTCTATATGGTACTATAAGGCATTATGAGCACAGTGATCCTATTAGTTTGTAACAGTATTTACTGCATGGCAAAATATTGTCTTGGTTAATGCATAGTTGTTAAGCATGTACATAATATAATGTTAAACCCTCAGGGAAAGAATTATTATTATTGTTTCCCAAGAAATTATCTCAAAGGAAACATGTTATGACAGATATATCAGAGCTGCCATTGCTAGCTTATTTTTAAGGTATGGGCTCTGTGATTGTAGTCCTGATATTATCTTTAGCTTACAGCAAATAACTGACCCAGACCTAGTTTGTAAGTCTAAATTCCCATCATACAGGCATTACAAACATCAAATTGATTACACAAATTGGTGGGGAACAGACCCTTTTGACATCCATAGATCTGTTAATATGTCTGGTCATCCTTATTGCATATTCCTCTGTTTCCATTTCTAACTGTAGCACAGCTTGTTCAGCTTTAAGCTGATGTCACTCAATCACCCAATAGCTCAATAGCCCATATACATCTATGGAGAATCTGGCAGCAGATGGGCCTCACATTTTGGGCCTACAGTGCAATGAAGCAGGAATCAAGCAGATCTCCTTACTAGGACTTTCAGATATTTTAACAAAGTAGTGCCTGATTATGCATATCAGTGCCCACCCAGAATAGCATAACCCATTTCATTAGGCTGCTTTTAATACTAGTAAAATGAAAAATAATGCTAATTTCTCAAAAAGGTGACATGAGTGCAGCTGCTGATGGGTCCACATACAGTATTTGTTGATCCGTATGCTTAATACACTGGAGAATGTAGATGGTTGTGCAGCATGTACCAATCATCATACATATAAAAACCTCTCCCCAAGCTTTAGTCATTACATTTCTGTTGTCACTATTCCTGAGTTGAGACGAATAGCATCCCTGTATTAAGTAAACCAGACTGTTATTATAGAATGTTTTATTGTAAATAACCTGGTTGGGGATTTGAGTATGTTTCCGGCTTTGTCCTTCAGAAGTTTGATCCCTTTTCTAAGTCTTTCGCTTTAATTTACGGTGTTACATTAAAAGTGTTCCCCTGCACAGCAGGGAATAAATTGTTTCTCAATGACTTTGGTTCTGTGCCCAAGATGCTCTCCTCTTGTTGACCTGTGGCACCTGTTGGACTCAGTGAACAGATAAGCATTTCTTCTAAGAGAACATGTCTTATGAGTGCAGCATATAGACGGTGACTATGGACTACCGTCAAGTAGCAGATCAGGAACAATGGCTTTGAATTATATCTTGCATCTCCTCTCTCCAGCACAGGCATACCTTGTGTCCTCCTCTCTGCAGTATGGAAGCATTGGTCTTTTTGCAAGGGCTCATCCGTGTTTCCTAAAAGTCTGAAATAAACAAAAATGGGTATACAATTAGAATATTTAGAAGTTTTCTTTGTTACTTATTATCCCTTTAATATAAAGATGCTGATCTTTGGTCTAGCTACTCTGCAGCTTATAGACTTGACTGGTTGATGTGATGAGTTATGTGTTAAATGTCAGAATTTTTGTGCAAATGGTTTTACGATAAATGTAAATTTTTAAGTGATAGTAATTAGCACCTTTCAGGGACTTAATTAGTAAATTCATTAGTAAATAAGGTGTTGCAGCGAAAAAAAAAAAAAGGTAAAATTTCAACCTCCCCAACTGTTCTACGCAGCCCGCATAAAAGTCTACTTTCACACTGGGGTGGGTGGGCGTCGGCGGTAAAGCGTGTCTATTTTTAGCGGCGCTTTACTTTAGTTTTAGCGGACCTGTTCGGCCACTAGAGGGGCGCTTTTAATCCCTGCTATTGGTCGAAAAAGGGTTAAAACCATTCGCAAAACGCCGCTGCAGCGGCGCTTTGGCGGCGTTGCCCCATTGATTTCAGTGGGCAGAGGCGCTTTAGCAGCGGTGTATACACCGTATTTTTAGCGCTGTAGCACCTGTAAAGCGATATATAACTACTATATACTAGCTACGTATTTATTGTGTTTATGTCTATCTCTATATTACATGGGTAATGTAGCTATGTATTTATTGTGTTTATGTCTAATTCTAGATTACATGGGTAATGTAGCTATGTATTTATTGTGCTTATGTCTAGTTCTATATTACATGGGTAATGCATGTCTTATACCACAAGTAAATGACAGCTTAGTTATATAGATGAAAGAAGAAACATGTTACAGTTCTTACCTGATCAAGCGGTAACATTAATGTCAAGGCCAAAGAATGAAGGCAAGAGAAAAGAACAGGAATAGAAACAGAAACTAAAGAGGAGGAAGAAAAGCAAAGTGTTTAGAAAAAATTGAAAAGACTACGTGTTTTATATATATATAGAAAAAAAAAAAAAACTGTGTATATTATATAGCAATACATAGCTAGAAGCATGGTGTTTGTTCTTGGCTGTGCATAATTCTCCTAAGCAAGTCTAAGCTCCATCCAGGCAATTTTGGACAGTGTAAAAATATCTAAATCCAAAAATTTCTTGTGTTGTTGTTGTTAGTTTTAGATAGAATAGGCTGTGTTGAAATTCCATGTCAAGTTTTTATATATGTCTCCTGTTTGGGGGATCTTCTTTTACTTCCTGTCTGGGAGTTTAAAACAGGAAGTGAGGGGACATTTCTCCAAAGTAAGGTGAATCCTTTCTTAGACATTTATCAGCAAAACAGGTATATTCAGTGTAAGTTTTCCCCTCTATTCCTGTTCCAGTGACAACTCAGAATTGTGGATTTTCCAACACTTTTAGTACTGGTTACAATGGTCACCAAGCCAAATAGAGAGAGTGAAGCCCCCCAACGGGGAGGCAAATAATAAGAACCTGACAGGGGTATGAATCCTCTCTACTTTATCCAGAGCAAAAAAAATATTTTTTTGGGCTTTAGATACTTTGATAGACACTATGACAACCAACATTTTCACCCACAAATGTAAAGGTACCCAATGCTAAAAGGATAAATTCACCTTTCGTAACATGTTACACCCATATTCAGGGTGTAACATGTTATGGATGGACCAGCCCCCACACCTCCCCGATCCCCTGCTGTGACAACCAGTGGGGTTCTTCTCCCTCCCCGCTAGCTGTCACAATTTAAAAAAAACGTGGCCCAGTGGTGTTCCGCACGCCCGGCCACATCACTGATTGACAGGCCTATGTGCACTGAAAACTACAAAGTTCGGCATCCTTTGTGGCTTCATTCATACTTCCTGTCTTGTATCTGCTTGGCCGTACGGGACGTACTGAGAAGCAGATACACTGTCAGATCTGTTGGAGACCTGCATGGCATCTGCTGATCGCTGGTGCAATGCTATCAAAGGTCTTTGATAACGCCCTGTAGGTTGGCGAAACATGTCGACGTATTTTCGGTGGCACTGACATCGTTCCCTGCTCCTTGGAATGCATTTCCTGGTTTCTGGAACGCACGCCATCTCTAATCCCTTTACATGCCTGTTTTTATCAACTATTTTGTAAGTGCCCATTTGCATATGGAATAAATCCCTTTTCAAACTGTACTTTTCACTGTTATTTACATTTTTTCCTTTTTTGGTGCCTGGTGATTCTGCTGAGAAATTCCAACAAGAAATCCTTTGATCTGAAGTGCACAACACCACTCCTGAGCTTCTCTGGATACCATCACATAAGCCTGAAGTGACCCACAGACTGCAAAGCTGGGGGTCATCACAATTTGGTGAGTGGGGACACATGTGGGGGTGGTGTTTCTGCACCTGAAAAGTCCTGGAGCGTCTGTGGTCCATTGCACTTCAAAAGTTTTTCCCATTGCGGATCAGAATATTCAGCATATTTATTTGGACTTTATTTACATGTTTTTTGCTTTGTATATTCACATCAGCACTCATCTACACTTGGTCACACATGTCTAATGACATTTGCAAGCGCCACATTTCCATAATTTTACATTTCTAGTGAGTAGCACTTTGTGTGTGGCAGCTGCTTTAGTTTTCTTTTTCACTGTTTTTTCACCATTCAGCGCGAGTTTAAATTTTATATTATTCACTTGCTTGCACGCTGGCCATCATTTTGAGAAAAGGTGATCCCCACGAGCTAATCTCCCACAATATATATATATATATATATATATATATATATATATATATATATATATATATATATATATATATATATACACACAGTATTTCACAAAAGTGAGTACACCCCTCACATTTTTGTAAATATTTTATATCGTTTCATGTAACAACACTGAAGAAATTATACTTTGCTACAATGTAAAGTAGTGAGTATACAGCTTGTATAACAGCATAACTTTGCTGCCCCCTCAAAATAACTCAACACACAGCCATTAATGTCTAAATCGCTGGCAACAAAAGTGAGTACACTCCTAAGTGAAAATGTCCAAATTGGGCCCAAAGTGTCAATATTTTGTGTGGTCACCATTATTTTCCAGCACTATCTTAATCCTCTTGGGCATGAAGTTCACCAGAGCTTCACATGTTGCCACTGGAGTCCTCTTCCACTCCTCCATGATGACATCACGGAGCTGGTGGATGTTAGAGACCTTGCCCTCCTCCACCTTCCATTTGAGGATGCCCCACAGATGCTCAATAGGTTTTAGGTCTGGAGACATGCTTGGCCAGTCCATCACCTTTACCCTCAGCTTCTTTAGCAAGGCAGTGGTTGTCTGGGAGGTGCGTTTGGTATTCATGGTTCCCTCAATGAACTGTAGCTCCCCAGTGCCAGCAGCACTCATGCAGCCCCAGAACATGACACTTCCACCACCATGCTTGACTGTAGGCAAGACACACTTGTCTTTGTACTTCTCACCTGGTTGCCGCCACACACGTTTGACACCATCTGATCCAATTACGTTTATCTTGATCTCATCAAACCACAGGACAGGTTCCAGTAATCCATGTCCTTAGTTTCCTTGTCTTCAGCAAACTGTTTGCGGGCTTTCTTGTGCATCATCTTTAGAAGAGGCTTCCTTCTGGGACAACAGCCCTTCAGACCATTATAATGCAGTGTGTGACGTATGGTCTGAGCACTGACAGGCTGACCCCCCACCCCTTCAACCTCTGCAGTAGGGATGAGCTTCGTGTTCGAGTCGAACCCACAGGATGCCCCACAGATGCTCAATAGGTTTTAGGTCTGGGGACATGCTTGGCCAGTCCATCACCTTTACCCTCAGCTTCTTTAGCAAGGCAGTGGTTGTCTTGGAGGTGCGTTTGGGGTCATTATCATGTTGGAATACTGCCCTGTTGGCATTCATGGTTCCCTCAACGAACTGTAGCTCCCCGGTGCCAGCAGCACTCATGCAGCCCCAGACTATGACACTTCCACCACCATGCTTGACTGTAGGCAAGACACACTTGTCTTTGTACTTCTCACCTGGTTGCCGCCACACACGTTTGACACCATCTGATCCATATATGTTTATCTTGATCTCATCAGATCACAGGACAGGTTCCAGTAATCCATGTCCTTAGTCTCCTTGTCTTCAGCAAACTGTTTGCGGGCTTTCTTGTGCATTATCTTTAGAAGAGGCTTCCTTCTGGGACAACAGCCTTGCAGACCATTATAATGCAGTGTGTGACGTATGGTCTGAGCACTGACAGGCTGACCCCCCACCCCTTCAACCTCTGCAGTAGGGATGAGCTTCGTGTTCGAGTTGAACCCATGTTTGACTCGAACATCGTCTGTTCACCCGTTCGCCGAATTGCGAATGATATGGGCCAAATTTGTGTGGTGCGTCACGACCCATAATTCACTGCGGCATCGCAGTGCATTGCTGGCTGATGATTGGCCAAGCATGCACTATGACCCGCATGCTTGGCCAATCACAGCGCCATCTGTAGAGAGAGCTGTAATTGGCCAAAGCCAGGGTGGCTTTGGCCAATTATGGCTCAGGGGGTTTAGTACACGCCCAACACTATATAAGGCCACCTGCACGAAGGCCCTGTGTAGTGTGTTCCGGCGTTGAGAGACAGAGAGACAGTGTCATTTGCTTTAAGTTAAATAGATTAGGCAGGACAGTCAGTCAGTTAGCTGCACTTACAGTGTATTGTGTATATATATGTATCCCAGGTGTTGTGTGTATGTATATATATATATATATATATATATATATATATATATATATACACTGTATTCAGTTTAGCTAGATCCGTTCCTGTTATTATCTTCCTACTGACAGGCAGGCAGGTGTTGTTACAGTACAGCTACCTGAAGAAAATTGCTGGTGTTCTTCTGATCCTATTACTGTAGTACCACAGTCAGGCAGCTACACTATTTACAGTTAGTGTAGTGCGTCCTCCTCACAGTGTTCAGCTAAAGCTACAAGTTAGTGTAGTGCATCCTCCTCACAGTGTTCAGCTAAAGCTAAAAGTTAGTGTAGTGCACAGTGTTCAGCTAAAGCTACAAGTTAGTGTAGTGCGACCTCTGCACAGTGTTCAGCTAAAGCTACAAGTTAGTGTAGTGCACAGTGTTCAGCTAAAGCTACAAGTTAGTGTAGTGCGACCTCCTCACAGTGTTCAGCTAAAGCTACAAGTTAGTGTAGTGCGACCTCTGCACAGTGTTCAGCTAAAGCTACAAGATAGTGTAGTGCGTCCTCTGAACAGTGTTCAGCTAAAGCTACAAGTTAGTGTAGTGCACAGTGTTCAGCTAAAGCTACAAGTTAGTGTAGTGCAACCTCTGCACAGTGTTCAGCTAAAGCTACAAGTTAGTGTAGTGCGTCCTCCTCACAGTGTTCAGCTAAAGCTACAAGTTAATGTAGTGCACAGTGTTCAGCTAAAGCTACAAGCTAATGTAGTGTGACCTCTGCACAGTGTTCAGCTAAAGCTACAAGTTAGTGTAGTGCATCCTCCTCACAGTGTTCAGCTAAAGCTACCAGTTAGTGTAGTGCGTCCTCCTCACAGTGTTCAGCTAAAACTACAAGTTAGTGTAGTGCGACCTCTGCACAGTGTTCAGCTAAAGCTACAAGTTAGTGTAGTGCGTCCTCTGAACAGTGTTCAGCTAAAGCTACAAGTTAGTGTAGTGCACAGTGTTCAGCTAAAGCTACAAGTTAGTGTAGTGCGACCTCCTCACAGTGTTCAGCTAAAGCTACAAGTTAGTGTAGTGCGACCTCTGCACAGTGTTCAGCTAAAGCTACAAGTTAGTGTAGTGCGTCCTTTGAACAGTGTTCAGCTAAAGCTACAAGTTAGTGTAGTGCACAGTGTTCAGCTATAGCTACAAGTTAGTGTAGTGCGACCTCTGCACAGTGTTCAGCTATGCTACCTGTAGAAGGTTGGTGGTGTTTTCCTGATCCTATCACTACCGCAGGCAGCTAAATTATTTACACGTTAGTGTAGTGTGACCTCTGCATAGTGTTCAGCTAAAGCTACCTGTAGAAGGTTGGTGGTGTTTTCCTGATCCTATCACTACCGCAGGCAGCTACATTATTTACATGTTAGTGTAGTGCGACCTCTGCACAGTGTTCAGCTAAAGCTACAAGTTAGTGTAGTGCGTCCTCTGAACAGTGTTCAGCTAAAGCTACAAGTTAGTGTAGTGCACAGTTTTCAGCTAAAGCTACAAGTTAGTGTAGTGCGACCTCTGCACAGTGTTCAGCTAAAGCTACCTGTAGAAGGTTGGTGGTGTTTTCCTGATCCTATCACTACCGCAGGCAGCTAAATTATTTACACGTTAGTGTAGTGCAACCTCTGCACAGTGTTCAGCTAAAGCTACAGGTTAGTGTAGTGCGTCCTCTGAAAAGTGTTCAGCTAAAGCTACAAGTTAGTGTAGTGCACAGTGTTCAGCTAAAGCTACAAGTTAGTGTAGTGCGACCTCTGCACAGTGTTCAGCTAAAGCTACCTGCAGAAGGTTGGTGTGGTGTTTTCCTGATCCTATCACTAGCGCAGGCAGCTACATTATTTACATGTTAGTGTAGTGCGACCTCTGCACAGTGTTCAGCTAAAGCTACAAGTTAGTGTAGTGCGACCTCTGCACAGTGTTCAGCTAAAGCTACCTGTAGAAGGTTGGTGGTGTTTTCCTGATCCTATCACTACCGCAGGCAGCTAAATTATTTACACGTTAGTGTAGTGTGACTTCTGCACAGTGTTCAGCTAAAGCTACCTGTAAAAGGTTGGTGGTGTTTTCCTGATCCTATTACTACCGCAGGCAGCTACATTATTTACACGTTAGTGTAGTGCAACCTCTGCACAGTGTTCAGCTAAAGCTACAAGTTAGTGTAGTGCGTCCTCTGAAAAGTGTTCAGCTAAAGCTACAAGTTAGTGTAGTGCACAATGTTCAGCTAAAGCTACAAGTTAGTGTAGTGCGACCTCTGCACAGTGTTCAGCTAAAGCTACCTGCAGAAGGTTGGTGGTGTTTTCCTGATCCTATCACTACCGCAGGCAGCTACATTATTTACACGTTAGTGTAGTGCGACCACTGCACAGTTTTCAGCTAAAGCTACCTGTAGAAGGTTGGTGGTGTTTTCCTGATCCTATCACTACCAGAGGCAGCTACATTATTTACACGTTAGTGTAGTGCGACCTCTGCACAGTGTTCAATTAAAGCTACCTGTAGAAGGTTGGTGGTGTTTTCCTGATCTTATCACTACCGCAGGCAGCTACATTATTTACACGTTAGTGTAGTGTGACCTCTGCACAGTGTTCAGCTAAAGCTACCTGTAGAAGGTTGGTGGTGTTTTCCTGATCCTATCACCACCACAGGCAGCTAAATTATTTACACGTTAGTGTAGTGCGACCTCTGCACAGTGTTCAGCTAAAGCTACCTGTAGAAGGTTGGTGGTGTTTTCCTGATCCTATCACTACTGCAGGCAGCTACATTATTTACACGTTAGTGTAGTGTGACCTCTGCACAGTGTTCAGCTAAAGCTACAAGTTAGTGTAGTGCGTCCTCTGAACAGTGTTCAGCTAAAGCTACAAGTTAGTGTAGTGCACAGTGTTCAGCTAAAGCTACAAGTTAGTGTACTGCGACCTCTGCACAGTGTTCAGCTAAAGCTACCTGTAGAAGGTTGGTGGTGTTTTCCTGATCTTATCACTACCGCAGGCAGCTACATTATTCACACGTTAGTGTAGTGCGACCTCTGCACAGTGTTCAGCTAAAGCTACCTGTAGAAGTTTGGTGGTGTTTTCCTGATCCTATTACTACCGCAGGCAGCTACATTATTTACACGTTAGTGTAGTGCAACCTCTGCACAGTGTTCAGCTAAAGCTACAGGTTAGTGTAGTGCGTCCTCTGAAAAGTGTTCAGCTAAAGCTACAAGTTAGTGTAGTGCACAGTGTTCAGCTAAAGCTACAAGTTAGTGTAGTGCGACCTCTGCACAGTGTTCAGCTAAAGCTACCTGCAGAAGGTTGGTGTGGTGTTTTCCTGATCCTATCACTACCGCAGGCAGCTACATTATTTACATGTTAGTGTAGTGCGACCTCTGCACAGTGTTCAGCTAAAGCTACAAGTTAGTGTAGTGCGACCTCTGCACAGTGTTCAGCTAAAGCTACCTGTAGAAGGTTGGTGGTGTTTTCCTGATCCTATCACTACCGCAGGCAGCTAAATTATTTACACGTTAGTGTAGTGTGACTTCTGCACAGTGTTCAGCTAAAGCTACCTGTAAAAGGTTGGTGGTGTTTTCCTGATCCTATTACTACCGCAGGCAGCTACATTATTTACACGTTAGTGTAGTGCAACCTCTGCACAGTGTTCAGCTAAAGCTACAAGTTAGTGTAGTGCGTCCTCTGAAAAGTGTTCAGCTAAAGCTACAAGTTAGTGTAGTGCACAATGTTCAGCTAAAGCTACAAGTTAGTGTAGTGCGACCTCTGCACAGTGTTCAGCTAAAGCTACCTGCAGAAGGTTGGTGGTGTTTTCCTGATCCTATCACTACCGCAGGCAGCTACATTATTTACACGTTAGTGTAGTGCGACCACTGCACAGTTTTCAGCTAAAGCTACCTGTAGAAGGTTGGTGGTGTTTTCCTGATCCTATCACTACCACAGGCAGCTACATTATTTACACGTTAGTGTAGTGCGACCTCTGCACAGTGTTCAATTAAAGCTACCTGTAGAAGGTTGGTGGTGTTTTCCTGATCTTATCACTACCGCAGGCAGCTACATTATTTACACGTTAGTGTAGTGTGACCTCTGCACAGTGTTCAGCTAAAGCTACCTGTAGAAGGTTGGTGGTGTTTTCCTGATCCTATCACCACCACAGGCAGCTAAATTATTTACACGTTAGTGTAGTGCGACCTCTGCACAGTGTTCAGCTAAAGCTACCTGTAGAAGGTTGGTGGTGTTTTCCTGATCCTATCACTACTGCAGGCAACTACATTATTTACACGTTAGTGTAGTGCGACCTCTGCACAGTGTTCAGCTAAAGCTACAAGTTAGTGTAGTGCGTCCTCTGAACAGTGTTCAGCTAAAGCTACAAGTTAGTGTAGTGCACAGTGTTCAGCTAAAGCTACAAGTTAGTGTACTGCGACCTCTGCACAGTGTTCAGCTAAAGCTACCTGTAGAAGGTTGGTGGTGTTTTCCTGATCTTATCACTACCGCAGGCAGCTACATTATTCACACGTTAGTGTAGTGCGACCTCTGCACAGTGTTCAGCTAAAGCTACCTGTAGAAGGTTGGTGGTGTTTTCCTGATCTTATCACTACCGCAGGCAGCTACTTTATTTACACGTTAGTGTAGTGCGTCCTCAAAACAGTGTTCAGCTAAAGCTACCTGTAGAAGGTTGGTGGTGTTTTCCTGATCCTATTACTACCGCAGGCAGCTACATTATTTTAATGTTGGTGTAGTGCATCCTTTGCACAGTGTTCAGCTAAAGCTACAAGTTAGAGTGGTGTGACCTCTGCACAGTGTTCAGCTAAAGCTACCTGTAGAAGTAGAAGGTTGGTGGTGTTTTCCTGATCCTATCACTACTGCAGGCAGTTACATTATTTACACGTTAGTGTAGTGCGTCCTCAAAACAGTGTTCAGCTAAAGCTACCTGTAGAAGGTTGGTGGTGTTTTCCTGATCCTATCACTACCGCAGGCAGCTACATTATTTTAACGTTGGTGTAGTTCGTCCTTTGCACAGTGTTCAGCTAAAGCTACAAGTTAGTGTGGTGTGACCTCTGCACAGTGTTCAGCTAAAGCTACCTGTAGAATATTGGTGGTGTTCTCATACTACAGGCAGGCAGTTGATTTTGCTAGCTGCAGTATCAGTATATAAATAAATATATATATATATATATATATATCCCAGCTTAGTGCAGCTACATCTCACTGCAGGCCATTAGTATGTCTGGAAGGCCAACAAGGGGAAGCAGACAGTCACAAGCCAATAAAAGAGGGCAAGCAGGCTCTGTGTCTAGAGGCAACAGTGCTGGTCATGGACACGGTGCATCCTCATCAGCACGTGGCCGTGGGACACGCTTGGCCTTTTTTTCGGCAGCTGGCCGTGTTGAGCCGCAACATGCGGAAGACTTGGTCGAGTGGATGACCAAGCCGTTCTCATCCTCCTCATCCTCTCTCACCCATGCTCAGGGTACTTTTTCTGGCAAAGCAGCTGCCAATGTGGCCTCTTTCCTTGGCTCAATGGCATCAGTGACTCCTTTCCTAGCCCCACCATGTCCTCCTGAGGAGTCCCTCAAACTGTTTGACCACAGTGTTGGGTATATGCTCCAGGAGGATGCCCAGCGTTTAGAAGGCTCTGATGATGATAATGAGCTAGAGGAAGGCAGTAACGTGAGCACGGACAGAGGGGGTGCCCAAGAAAGACAGCAATCTGGCAGTCATGCTCCCCCTGCTGCAGCATACTGCTAGGTTTGCTCCAGTGATGAGGAGGGAGGGGATGATGAGGTCACTGACTCAATGTGGGTGCCTGATAGGAGAGAGGAGGAGGAGGAGGCACATCACCAATGAGGCAGGATGCCCTCCAGGGGCCAGCCTAAGGGCAGCACACTGACTGCATCACACCGCAAAGCTCCGCATGTGCAGGGCGCTGCTGTCTCTGCACGTTATTCCAAAAGTTCTTTGGTGTGGCCCTTTTTTGAGACGAGTGCATCAGATCGCACTGCTGCTATTTGCAACATATGTCTCAAGCGTATCTCGCGTGGCCAAAACATCTCCCGCTTGGGCACCACATGCTTGACCAGACATATGTTGACCTGCCATGCAGTTGGTTGGCAAGCGTACCTAAAAGACCCACACTAAATAACAAAGAGGACCTCTCCTTGCTCCTCATCAGCTGAGATCTCCAACCCCACTATACCTTCAGTCCTCTCTGAGACCTGCACTGAGAGGAATGAAGGTGTAGAATTAGGTGTGTCACAGCCAAGTACTTGTGGGCAATCTGCTTTCGGTACACCGACCTCAGATTGTACTAGGCAAATTTCCCTGCCCCAGCTGCTGCACCACCGAAAGAAGTTCGCTCCCAGCCATCCACATGCCCAGAGGTTGAATGCTAGCTTGGCAAAATTGCTAGCACTTCAACTGCTACCTTTTCAGTTGGTAGACTCTGCCCCCTTCCGTGAGTTTGTGGAATGTGCGGTTCCTCAGTGGCAGGTACCCAAACGCCACTTTTTCTCACGGAGGGCAATTCCGGCTCTCTACCGGCATGTGGAAGGCAATGTCCATGCCTCGCTGGACAGGGCGGTCAGCGGTAAGGTGCATATTACCGCTGACTCATGGTCCAGCAGGTATGGACAGGGACATTACCTAAGTTTCACGGCGCATTGGGTGATTCTGCTGGCAGCTGGGTAGGATGCAGGACAAGGTGCAGTAGTGTTGGAGGTTGTTCCACCACCACGCCTCCAAAATGCCACTACTAATGATTCTGACACACCTCTCTCCTCCACCTCCTCCTCGTCTTCTTCCTCCATGGCCTCTTCCTGTGCTTTGTCCTCGGAACCAGCGGTGCTCTGTAGGCGTTCAAGGGGCTATGCAAGTATGCAGGCCAAAAGATGCCATGCGGTGCTTGAGCTGGTGTGCTTGGGGGACAGGAGCCACACTGGGGCAGAGGTTCTGTCAGCTCTGCAGGGGCAGGTTCAGAGGTGGTTGACGCCATACCAATTTAAGGCAGGAATGGTGTTTGCGACAATGGCACCAACCTCCTCTCCGCCCTCCGACAGGGACAAGTGACCCATGTGCCCTGTTTGGCTCACGTCCTTAACTTGGTGGTGCAGCGGTTCTTGGCCAGGTACTCCGGCTTACAGGATGTCCTGAGGCAGGCCAGGAAAGTGTGTGCATTTCCGCTGGTCATATAATGCCAGTGCTCAGCTGGCAGACCTCCAAAAGGAATTTAACCTGCCCAAGAACCGCCTAATCTGTGACATGCCCACCTGGTGGAACTCAACGATGGCCATGCTGCAGCGGCTGCACATGCAGCAGAGGGCCATCAATGAGTACCTGTGCGACTATGGCACCAGGACAGGGTCAGGGGAGCTTGATTTTTTTTCCCCACGCCAGTGGGCCATGATCAGGGATGCATGCACTGTCCTGTCACCATTTGAGGAGGCCACGAGGATGGTGAGCAGTGACAGTGCATGCATCAATGACACTATCCCCCTTGTCCACCTGTTGGAGCACACGCTGCGTGGAATAATGGACAGGGCACTTGAGGCAGAACAGAGGCAGGAAGAGGAGGACTTCCTTAGCTCTCAAGGCCCCCTTTATCTAGACAGTGTTCCTGCGTGCCCACCGATCACACAGGAAGAGGAGGAGGAGGAGGATTGTGTCAGTATGGAGGTGGAGCCTGGCACTCAGCATCAGCAGCAGTCTTTAAGGGATCATTTACAGTCCCAAGAAACACATGGACTTGTACGTGGCTGGGAGGAGGTGGCTGCGGATCATGTCGTCCTTAGTGAACCAGAGGACTCCGGACCGAATGCCTCAGCAAACCTATGCTGCATGGCCTCCCTGATCCTGCAAAGCCTGCGGAAGGATCCTCATATTCGTGGTATCAAGGAGAAGGAACAATACTGGCTGGCAACCCTCCTTGATCCACGTTACAAGGGTAAGGTTGCGGACCTTATCTTGCCGTCGCAGAGGGAGCAGAGGAAGAAACATCTTCGGAAGGCCTTGCAGAAAGGTCTGTGCAACGCGTTCCCAGAGACTGGGAGGTTACAAACTCCTGTTTCTGGACAACGTGTTGCTGAGGCTTCGGTCAGTCAAAGAAGGAGCGGTGGAGAAGGTGGCCATCTGACCGATGCGTTCAAACAATTTTTTAGTCCGCAGCCCCAAGGTATGATCAGTTCCAGCAACCATCGCCAGCGTCTGTTTTACATGGTGCAGTAATACCTAGGGGCAAGATCTGACTTGGACACCTTTCCCACCAAAAATCCTCTGGGTTACTGGGTCTTGAGGATGGATCACTGGCCAGAGCTTGCACAGTATGCAATTGAGCTACTGGCCTGTCCTGCATCCAGCGTTCTTTCGGAATGCACATTCAGTGCTGCGGGAGGCTTTGTAACCGATCACAGGGTGCGTCTGTCCACCGACTCGGTTGATCGACTGACCTTCATAAAAATTAATCAGTCTTGGATCACCACCAGCTACCAAGCACCTGATGCTGATGTAACCAAATACATTTTTTTGAAATGTCAGATCCCTTCAAAGACTGCCTATGCTGATGCTGAGTGACTATCCTGTTATGCTGAGTAATTATCCTCTTCCTCCTCAATATTCATGCCGATAGCTTGTAAGAACATTTTTGGTCCTGGGCGCCGCCAATCCCGCCACCAGTGCCTAAGGCCCAATTTTTCAGCCCCTGTTTAACAGGGGCGTGTAATTACAATTTTTGATGCAATTCTTTGCAGCAGGGCTAGTTCCTGCGCTCCAACTAGAGTATCTGTGAGGGGTTCCAGTGTTGTGGTACCAGCACAGTGCCTAAGGCCCAATTTTTCAGCCACTGTTCAACAGGGACATGTAATTTGAATTCTTGATCTAATATTTTACAGCAGGGCCCGTTTCTGCGCCCACCAAGAGTATCTGTGAGGACTTACAGTGTTGTGGCACCACCACCACCACCAAAGGCCCAATTTTTCTGCCCCTGTTCAACAGGGGCATGTAATTACAATTCTTGATCTAATATTTCACAGCAGGGCCCTGTGAGGGCTTACAGTGTTGTGGCCACAACAACACCTAAGGCCCAAATTTCTGCTGAGTATATAGGGCAGGCCCCTACTTTCAAACATCCAACTTACAAACGACTCCTACTTGCAAACGGAAGGAGACAACAGGAAGTGAGATGAAATCTACCCCAAGGAAGGGAAATTCCTGTATGAGTTAATATGGGAAAAACTTTTCTCCTTTCCACTGATGCTCTTTTACCAATCCTTGCTTCACAAAAAAACCCCCAAATTTTCAAAAAACATTTGTCATTGGGACAAAAAGTGAGGTGAAATCTTCTGAAGAGGAGCACAGACAGCAAAACAAATGTCACAGGGGTGATAACCCTTCCCTAGGTTTTCCAAAAAGCTTAAAATAGATTTTTTGGCTGGAGCTAAACACGTTAAAAATGTGCCAGTTCAAAATTACAAACAGATTCTACTTAACAACAAACCTACAGTCCCTGTCTTGTTTGCACAGCCTGTATACTGCTGTTCAGAGTATATAGGGCCTGGGGGCCCCACACCTTTCCTTTTTTTAATTTGGGTGCGGGGTTCCCCTTAATATCCATACAAGACCCAAAGGGCCTGGTAATGGACTTGGGGGTACCCATGCCGTTTGTCTCACTCATTTTCATCCATATTTCCAGCACCCAACATTACATTAAAGCCGCAAGCAGTTTTAAATGACTTTTTTTCCTTTAAAAATGACATTTTGTGCAGGGACTGTTCTAAGCACGGGAAACACGCGCCACTTTACAGGCATACTATAGACACCCCCCAGGTACGATATGTAAAGGAATATTTCCCCTTTTTTTTTTTTTTTACTTTAAGCATCATTAAAATCACTGCTCCTGAAGAATCGTCCGTTTTTAAAAGTTTATTTTGCATTGATACATGTCCCCTGGGGCAGGACCTGGGTCCCCAAACCCTTTTTAGGACAATACCATGCAAATTAGCCTTTAAAATGAGCACTTTTGATTTTGAACGTTCTAGTCCCATAGACGTCAATGGGGTTCTAACGTTAGTGCAAATTTTCGGTCCGTTCGCAGGTTCTGGTGCGAACCGAACCGGGGGGGGGTGTTCGGCTCATCCCTACTCTGCAGCAATGCTGGCAGCACTCATACGTCTATTTTCCAAAGACAACCTCTGGATATGACACTGAGCATGTGCACTCAACTTCTTTGGTTGACCATGGCGAGGCCTGTTCTGAGTGGAACCTGTCCTATTAAACTGCTGTATGGTCTTGGTCACTGTGCTGCAGCTCAGTTTGAGGGTCTGGGCAATCTTCTTATAGCCTAGGCCATCTTTATGTAGAGCAACAATTCTTTTTTTCAGATCCTCAGAGAGTTCTTTGCCATGAGGTGCCATGTTGAACTTCCAGTGACCAGTATGAGAGAGTGAGAGCGATAACACCAAATTTAACACACCTGCTTCCCATTCACACCTGAGACCTTGTAACATTAACAAGTCACATGACACCGGGGAGGGTAAATTGCTAATTGGGCCCAGGTTGGACATTTTCACTTAGGGGTGTACTCACTTTTGTTGCCAGCAGTTTAGACATTAATGGCTGTGTGTTGAGTTATTTTGAGGGGACAGCACAGCAAATTTTTCACTGTTATACAAGCTGTACACTCACTACTTTACATTGTAGCAAAGCGTCATTTCTTCAGTGTTGTCACATGAAAAGATAGGATAAAATATTTACAAAAATGTAAGGAGTGTACTCACTTTTGTGAGATACTGTGTGTGTGTGTGTGTATATATATATATATATATATATATATATATATATATATATATATATATATATATATATATATACACACATACTAGTAGCCTGGTGTATGTTTATATCATAAGCAAAGATGTAAAAAAAGCAAAATGTATTTGCTGCTATAGCCATAGATATTGCTTTTCCGGCTAAGTGAAGGATAGATGTCATAATGGGAGTTTTAAGTTACAAACAAAAAGAGGCTAAGTCACAGATAGCACCATCCACAGTTCTAGCATGTAGGGTAAACAGTATTCAAAAGCCTATTAAATTTGCCTATAACGCCACATACACACGGTTGGACTTTTCAGCTAGAAAAAGTCTGACAGCCCGTCCGACAGACTTTCGACAGACTTTCAACGGACTTTTGGCGGACTTTCAACGGACTTTCTAACGACCGGACTTGCCTACACACGATCACACCAAAGTCCGACGTATTTGTACGTGATGACGTACACCGGACTAAAATAAGGAAGTTGATAGCCAGTAGCCAATAGCTGCCCTAGCGTCGGTTTTTGTCCGTCAGACTAGCATACAGACAAGTAGATTTCTGGGTCCGGCGGAGTTACGACGTAAAGATTTGAAGCATGTTCCAAATCTAAAGTCCGTCAGATTTGCGACTGGAAAAGTCCGCTGAAGGTCCGGTGAAGCCCACACACAATCGGATTGTTCGCCGGATTTGGTTCGTCGGCGTCCGTGAGACAAGTCCGGTCGAAAAGTCCAACCGTGTGTACGCGGCATAAGTGATTAGATAATTATTCCTGGTGGATCAATAATGAGTTAATATCCCTAAATAAATTCATTGAACATTCCAGATTCACATCATTTTCATCCCTGAAAACAAGATACTACATATCAAATGACGAACACCATAGATTTCTACAAATTAAACAATTTTATGATACTCATTACCAAACAACAGGCATAGATCCCTCTACATTTTATGAAAAGATATTTTTTAAAAACCCTAGGGGGAAAGGGTCTAATTTCAGAAATAGACTATAATCTGGTGAATGCTGACACAAAAGAAAAACTCCCTTACATGCCAAAAAAAATAGGAATGCAACGTATCTTTCGCTACTGAAGAATGGAGTGATAATATTACCAACCTTCCCAAGTGTACTAGATCACTTACTGTAAGAGAAACTGCCGTCAAACTTTTTACAAGATGGTATTATACCCCCCACTAAATTGAATGCCATTTTTCCATCGGTTCCACTAACGTGTTTCAGGGGTTGTCCAACACCAGGCTCCTTTTACCACATTTTCTGGGACTGTGATAAAATATCACATATCTGGCGCCAACTAGAAAGCTTTGCATTAACAATTTCTGACGCACGCATTAATCTATGCCTGACTAATGTTTATTATTTACAACCATTACTGGTATTTCCACCCCACACATGAGACTTATTCATACAATAAGCATAGAAATTCACTGGCTAATTGCCTTCCACTGGAAATCTACTTTATTCCCTATTACTCAATTGAAGGCAAGAGTGAAAACGATTAGTCTTGTGGGAAAAAATGTCCATACATTATACAATTCTACACAATTCTATAATAAAAAATGGGATCCATGGTTTAAGCACGGTAAAACTCTTTTTCAACCATTAGATTATTGAATTCATATATCAATGACAATTTTTGAAAAACAATATATCTTTAATACATCTTAAAATATTTGATACAAATTCCAAATGTATTACAGTCTATGCAAATTTATACCAACAGTATTCCTGTCCTACAACCTATTTTTGTATCCATTTTCTAACAAATGATTTATCACAAAAACCTTTTTTTACATGTACACATTGTATTGCCTGTTCATTCATTTTTGATATGCAACACATCTTTGTACCATCATTTTTCTGAAATAAAAAATGTTGTGAACAAAAAAAAAATTGCCTTTAAGTAAGCATATTTTTACCAGATGGTTTGTATTTGGCAAATTTTACTTGGAATTTACGCAGGTAAACATGCACATTCTCCTGTACCAGACAAAGAAAAACTGAAATATCACATGGTCCTAAGTATTCAGACCCTTGCTCAGTATTTAGTAGAAGCACCCTTTTGATCTAATACAGCCATGAGTCTTTTTGGGAAAGATGCAACAAGTTTTTCACACCTGGATTTGGGGACCCTCTGCCATTCCTCCTTGCAGATCCTCTCCAGTTCTTTCAGGTTGGATGGTAAACGTTAGTGGACAGCCATTTTTAGGTCTCTCCAGAAATGCTCAATTGGGTTTAAGTCAGGGCTCTGGCTGGGCCATTCAAGAACAGTCACGGAGTTGTTGTGAAGCCACTGCTTCGTTATTTTAGCTGTGTGCTTAGGGTCATTGTTTTATTGGAAGGTAATTCTTCGACCCAGGTCCTGAGCACTCTGGAGAAGGTTTTCGTCCAGGATATCCCTGTACTTGGCCACATTCATCTTTCCCTCGATTGCAACCAGCAGTCCTGTCCCTGCAGCTGAAAAACACCCCCACAGTATGATGCTGCCACCACCATGCTTCACTGTTGGGACTGTATTGGACAGGTGATGGTTTTCTCCACACATACCGCTTAGAATTAAGGCCAAAAAGTTCTATCTTGGTGTCATCAGACCAGAGAATCTTATTTGTCACCATCTTGGAGTCCTTCGGGTGTTTTTTAGCAAACTCCATGCGGGCTTTCATGTGTCTTGCACTGAGGAGAGGCTTCCGTCGGGCCACTCTGCCATAAAGCCCCAACTGGTGGAGGGCTGCAGTAATGGTTGACTTTCTACAACTTTCTCCCATCTCCCGACTACATCTCTGGAGCTCAGCCACAGTGATCTTTGGGTTCTTCTTTACCTCTCTCACCAAGGCTCTTCTCCCCCGATATCTCAGTTTGGCCAGACGGCCAGCTCTAGGAAGGGTTCTGGTCCTCCCAAACGTCTTCCATTTAAGGACTATGGAGGCCACTGTGCTCTTAGAAACCTTAAGTGCAGCAGAAATTTTTTTGTAACCTTGGCCAGATCTGTGCCTTGCCACAATTCTGTCTCTGAGCTATTCAGGCAGTTCCTCATGATTCTCATTTGCTCTGACATGCACTGTGAGCTGTAAGGTCTTATATAGACAGGTATGTGGCTTTCCTAATCAAGTCCAATCAGTATAATCAAACACAGCTGGACTCAAATGAAGGTGTAGAACCATCTCAAGGATGATCAGAAGAAATAGACAGCACCTGAGTTAAATATATGAGTGTCACAGCAAAGAGTCTGAATATTTAGGACCATGTGATATTTCAGTTTTTCTTTTTTAACAAATCTGCAAAAATGTCAACAATTCTGTATTTTCCTGTCAATATGGGGTGCTGTGTGTACATTAATGAGGAAAAAAATGAACTTAAATGATTTTAGCAAATGGCTGCAATATAACAAAGAGTGAAAAATGTAAGGGGGTCTGAATACTTTCCGTCCCCACTGTATATGGACTCGGTCCCGGTTCACACTTGTGCGATGCAGGAACACTGCAAATCCACTGCGGGTTCCCCCATCGCACCTGACTCGCAGAGCAGTTCACACTGCCATATGCAAACTGCTGGGAGTGTCAATATAATGTTAATAACAACCCCATTTCAGTTTGCATATCCCACTGCGAACTGTCTATCAACACCCATGCAATCCAATTCTGGTGTGGACCAAAAAAGGGTCCTGTGCTAGTTTGGTCCGAATGCGATGCAAAGTCAGCCATACTATATGTATGGCTGAAATCGCATCGCACGGACATCGCATGTGATTTGCAGTGCAAAGGGTCCTGTGCTAGTTTGGTCCGAATGCGATGCAAAGTCAGCCATACTATATGTATGGCTGAAATCGCATCGCACGGACATCGCATGTGATTTGCAGTGTGGTGCAAATCACATGCAATCTCTCACAGCACACCTCAATGCTTAAGTCCTACCTACAAATGTTCTTAGGGAGAGCAAAATATAGTAACTTTTAAAACCAACCTTTTCCTCTAAGTCTTTAATCTGTCTCTTCTGAATATCAGTTTTATCCTCCAGATCCCGTATCCTCTGAAACAAAAGAAAAAAAATATTAATTACTTTACTCCACAGACCTGTAAGTGACAGGATATTCGTTGGAGGACTGAAAGTATATTTTTAAACAAAAACAGGATTCTTGTACTATGTGCTTGTACTATGGGGGTCCATTGTGGGAAACAGGAAGTCAGCATGCTTCAGTTTTAGGCCAAGCAGAGTGGCGGATGCTGGTATATTTTTTTTGGGGGGGGGCGACGGCAAACAATCGGTGTCAATGGTCACATATCTAAGAGGCAGAAATTGCTCATTAGGCTCATAAGGAACGCCTAACAACATCTGGAAGATACCTATAGGATTCCATGGAACCGTGGTTGAGAAGCGCTGGTCTATGCTAACCCTTGAGGTGTTTCTGCCACAGTAAATCTTGATCCATTTGAGTTGTTTTCATTTTCATCCCCAAAGTATGCAGAGCAGGAGTTCTGACTTTACTTGCTGCACATTTGTAGTGGTGCAGTGACTGGAAAGCCAGAAACCAGTAAATTAGCATTTTCAAAAGCAGCTCAGGCATGGAAGACCCTGTATAGTCTCAGTAGACAATTACCTGGTTTATGAAGCAAGGGATGGCAAGGGGTACAATGTTTCCTTTAGTCATTGCATCACTTTACCTTTTCTAATTAGACATAAATCACTAAATACAAGTAAAAATCACCCCATACACTGCAAGGATCCCCACCAAGCCCCCAGATGAGGAGGAAATACAACTCCCCCCAGCAATTCATTGCCAAAGTGTATACAGCAGAAGATAAGACATCATAGAGGGATCTCCACATACATCTGCATCACCAAAATATCGGACTGCACAACACCTGGCTCATCGATCACATCACATAGACAGCGGGCACACACTGTGGGGACAGACACCTTAAACAGCCAGGAGATGTGCTGCTCCGACAGGTAATCCTTTGTCTGCGATGTCCGCACCTGGATCACTGTGATCTCTGTACCGCCTCCCTTTCACTGCTGCCCAGTGTCTCCTCCTGCCTGAGCTGCCTCCTCCGGAGTGATCCTGATCCTCAGCTACACCTTTCAACCCCACCAATGAACGACTTCCTCGGTGGCCAATAGGGTTGCTTCTCCTCTCGGCCAATCGGGTAACGGGTCTCAGGATCTGATTCCTGATTGGCCTGGGAGGAGAATCAGGAAGACAATAGTGAATATTTATTCGCTATTGTCACACAACTGGGTGGGCTCGGGCCGCAGGGCACTGTGCCCCAAGTCCACCCTTTTTTGAAGCCAATCAGAGCCTCAGTCTTTAACCACATGCTTCTAAAAAAAAAAAACCCCATTGGAAGCCATGCGTCTGGCACCCTGCATGTAGATTAGGGGCCGGGCGCATGGATTAGGGGGGCGGCGCCCCTGCTCCCCGTATGGACGGGCCGCCACAAGTACATGTGAACAGAAGACCAGGTGGTAGCCTTGCAAAGCTGGAAATGGAAAATAGAGACCTGATGCTGAAAAGCTCAAGATGTGCTCACTGCCAGTGGAGTGAGCCTTAACCGCAAAGGAGAGAACCCTATCTTTGAGACTACAAGCCTGCACGAAGGTCTGTCTGAGCCACCTAGAGATGATGGAACAAGAAGCCGGGGTGCCATTCCTGGAATTAGTCTCCCTGAAAAAAACAATGGCTGAAAGATAGGCTTGCACAGCCCAAAACCACATACAAACAATGGAGGAAGATTTTCTTTTGCTGAACCAGAGATGTACATAGAGACATACATGCAATACCCTGATTAAGGTGGAGACTAGCATGGGAAGAAGGAAAAATATTGGGTCACAACACCCCCAGGATAAAGCCACTAGCTCAGACAGTACTAAGGTGAGCTGAGGAGACAATAAAAAAAAAAAACAACCTTGTGGGTCAGAGTAGAGAGAGGAATGTCTGTGATAGGTTTAAAAAGAGGTCTCTGAAGCGAGAAAAGAACTAGATTCAAATCCCAGAGTCAAAGCGGATTGGCCTTGGGGGACTACTTGGGAGACCCCCTGCACAAAGGTCTTAAGCAGAGAGTGGGAAACTAACAGTTTGTGAAACAGAATGAAAAGTGCAGTGACTTGTCCTTCGATGGAGCTGAGAGCCAAACGTTGGTCCACACCCAACTGTAGGAAAGTGGTGCCTGGGGTGAAAGCCTCTGGACTCATACCAAGTGAAGAACACCTACCACTTCAACTGTAAGATTTTGTGAGAAGTGAACTTCCTAGCTTGAGAATCATAGTTGTCGCTGACTCAGAGAGGCCCCAGTCCCTTAAAACCTGGGCTTCCAAAACCATGCTGTTAAAGCCATCAACCAAGAAGTAGGATGGCAAATCGGTTCTTGAGACAGTAGATCTGGACAGTCTGGCAGGGCCAATTCGAAGTAATGAGGACTACTAGAATTCACTTCATCTTGATTCAGTGGAGCAGATGGGGAAGATGTTTCAGGGGAGGAAAGACATAGATCAAACTGTACTGATTTCATGGAGCCACCAGAGCATTCACTGCTTCTTTCTGTGGATCCCTGCACCTAGATCCAAACCTGTCCAGTTTTCAGATGAACTTGGAGGCTATGCACAGGTCATGAAACACTGCTAGGTGAAGAGAACACTCTCCTGGGTCCAGATGCTGCGGGCTGAAGAAATCATGCCTGCCAGTTGCCTACATGGCTGACTAGGCTGGAGTGTAAACTACTGCCCAGGACAGGACACGTTCCACTTTTCAAGGTAGCCAAAGAGCCCTATGCATATGTGCTGACATGAGACTAATGTGAAAATTAGTCTGAGGTATCCAGTAAGCCACCACAGCTGAAACGTCTTGCCAACAACATCTACATCATGCACTCAATAAGCAAAGATTTAACAGCAGTGGTGGTTAGATCCATTTTCAGGGATTTTGACCTGTCAGACATGGTTTGACCTGGTAAAATCTTAGTCACAATCAGGTGCAGAGTGGGTCCCGCTAGTGAGAACAAAGTTCTGGAAAAGGCTTCCAACTGCCTGTATATTAGGTTCTTAAAGTCAGGTGCATCCACCACCAGTATAGTAGTTTTCTTGTTAAAGTGAGACATGACTGAATCCACAGAGGGAATGATCCATTTCAGAGCAAAATCTGAATCATCACCATCTGCAGCCAGAGTAGGAAAACAACTGAGTAAATTGGGTCATAAAGTTCTGCAGCTGAGAGGGCAAATTGGGTCATAAAGTCCTGCAGGTGAGAGGGCAGAGGACCCAGCCACACCTGACAAAGCCAAGGAGGACTCAGAGGAGGTAGGAGACTAACAGCAGAGGACAGAGTCACTCTAGGCTGTAGATGTCAGCACTATCGATAGGCACGCAGCAAATAACCCCCAAGCTTGGTAGAAATTGTACTGGGGACTGTCCTACCCGTCTCTAGATACACACATTTTGCAGATGCATAGCAGTTAAGTAATTTACAGGCTCAGGGAAAGGGATAGGGGGTCTCAAGTACTTACAATTCCAGGACAGATGGTAGCAGGTGAAGGTCTACAAAGAGTAAGATGGCTGGAAGTGATCTAAGTCAATGTAGGCGGGCAGCAAAAATGGATCAAAGAAGTTTCACAAGGCTCTTTGCAAACAGAAGAGGGGAGATGCTTCATTATCACTGTATGACAGAAAAGAGAGTGTAGCGTGTATGTGCGCAACACTCCACCCAGTGGATGACATTAGCATTCTACAGTGTTAACCCCTTCTATGGCACAATGGCAATTGTGAAAAAATGGCGTCCAGTGACCAATAAAAATGAGGAAGCACCTAGTGTTTGACCCAACTGACCTACTCACTAAATGTCTTCAGAGATAGGGCAAGTGCAGAAGCAATTCCAGTGGCTCCAAACCTGTAACATATTCTGCTCCTAAATTACCCAGAATGCAATCTGGAAAGCACCTCATGCAGAACCTAGTGCCTGAAGGTGCATTCTGGGCCCACCCTACAACATCCTGTCAAGCGGGGTCCAGATGTGATACAGCCAAAAAGTAGGCAGTGGATGACTGCACCAGATAGCTGCAAATTGAAAGAGAAATATCCAGCAGTGATGAGTCTGAAATGAAATACAAGTGAAGAAGAAACAAATTGCTAATAAAATCACAGGTTTGTCTATGATAGAGCAGAGTTCAAGAACCAATGTCTATCCTAGGACTATCCTAGTAAAAAAACTAAGATTTTCTGGTAGTAGGCAAGGTTATACATTAAGCTAGAATACTGTTTTTTTTATTTCTGTTTTGTCAGTGTTCAATCCTCCTGTAGGCAGCTGTATAACCATATTATTTTTTGTTGTTATTTATGTCATGTTTGGGAGAGTTCACTTCCTGTCTGTGTCCTGTATGTCTACTACTCTTATTATATTAGACATGTCTTAAAGTGGTTATAAACCTAGTTACACCACTTGTACCTACAGGTAAGCCTATAATAAGGCTTACCTGTAGGTACTGTAAATATCTCCTAAACCTGCACTGTTTAGGAGATATTTACCATATACGCTTGCGCCGACGTGATCGGCGCATGGGCACTGAAGAGACAGCACGCTTGTGCCGTTTTTTCAGCAGCCATTGTAGCTCCGGCCAATCACAGCGCCGAAGCCCGTGAACCCAGAAACAAATCCGGGAGACATGTCGCCGGTCACAGCGGTGTGTGGGGACTGCTGCAACAGCTTCGATTATAAGGTAAGTATTTTATAATGAGCTAGTATACAATGCATACTAGCTCATTATACCTTTGTCTTACAGGTTTTTTTGGGGGGGGGTTTAAAACCACTTTAGATCAGACAGCGCAGTGCATATGTAAACATATGTCTGGGTTTAATCTTATACCTTACTTGTATGTATTTAGGCCTATCACTCTCCATACAGTATGCCTGGGATACTAGTTAATTTCTGATTGTATACTCGGCTGTGTCCATTCTATCTCATTGGCCGTGTGATGCTTTTTTGTATTGCTCTCTTAGTCATAGCCTCCACTCTGCATTCGTTTCTGTATGTTTTGCCTTCAGTTTTCTGTTTGTTACACCTCTTCTACTCCTCAGCCCAACAGTCATCCTCTTACTTGTCTCTCTAGCAGTCTCAGCCTTCTATGTTCCCTGATATGATGTTGTATAAACAGCCCCCTCTAATTTTTGACTGTTCTCAGAGATTAGATCTCAGCTTTGGTTAACCACCTCTTTGACTCTTTACCATCAGTTTACCTTAGAAGCCCTTTGTTACCATTTATGATCCTGTAAACTGTATCTTAGCTCCTCTGATTCCCTTTGAGCAGAATGTGAGATGGGGCACCTGATACAGCAGTAATGACCCCCTCCCCCTTGTCTAGAATGAGACATGCTGAGACAACATAGCAGTAAAGCAAAGTATAGACTCTGGAAAAGAGTCAAGACCTCAGGTACTCATGAATCTAATACAACTGGTATTAGATGAAATGAAAAAGACTGATGCTCACAGCTGATACAATTGGTAAATCGGTAACACTCCAAGGTTGCTTCTGTGAGGTGGGGTGCACGCCCCGCCACTGCAGCAGAAATCATGGAACAGAGAAACTTTGGATTAGCAGCACACCCACACTGGAAGTAAAGTAGAAAGTCTTTATTGAAGCATAAATATAATGAAAACACTGGATAGGTACAGGCAGGGGAAATGCAGATAGGTTGACGCTTTGTCAAAACCACCAAAGCACTTCTATAGTGTGAAACGCGTCAACCTACCTGCATTTCCCCTGCCTGTACCCATCCAGTGTTTTTATTATATTTATGCTTCAATAAAGATTTTCTACTTTACTTCCTGTGCGTGTGTGCTGCCGATCCGAAGTTTCTCTGTTCCATGGTATTAGGTGAAGGTTGGATGGCTGGAGTTGACCAGAGTCAGCGTAGGCAGACGGCAGGAATGGATCAAAGCGCGAAGGTCCACATGGCCATTTACAAGCAGCAGCAGTAATGTGAAGATGCTTCTCTGATTCTGTATGGTGGGAAAGAGAGCAGTCCATCCAGCATATGATGTCTATGTTCAGTGCCACAGTGTTAACTCCTTCTGATGCAAAAAAGGCTAGAACAAGGAATAAAGGTGCCCAGCGACCTAAGCAATTGAGGTAGCTCCAAGTGCTAGGCCTGCTAGCCTACTCACTATGTGGGCTTTCCGATATAGGGCAAGTACTAAAGCCATTCCAGCAGCTCTGGACCTGGAAAGTGATCTGAAACAAACTGCAAACTCCCTATGTGGAATCCAGTGCCCAAAGATCACTTCCAGGCTATTAAAAGGCGATTAAAATACCAGGCTGAGAGTGACTGCGCTGGAGAGCTGTAACTATAGAGACACAGCTCCAGCAAGTAATGCAGAAAGAGTCTTCATTAAAAAAAGAAGACTGAAGATAAAAGAAGGTGATAAAAGGTTCTAGCAAAAGTTAGTCTTTAAAGTGGAGTTCCGCTTAAAAAAAAAAAATTAAAAGTCAGCAGCTACAAATACTGCAGCTGCTGACTTTTAATAATCGAACACTTACCTGTCCCAGGGTCCAGCTATGCGGGGGAACGAAGCCCTGCTCGTCTCCCCCTCCTCTCTGCGGTGCCGGCATTGTCACTGTGGGCGTCCGGCTGTGACTCCACAGCTGGGCACGCACTGAGCATGCGCGAGCTGCGCGACACGTTGTGACTGCCCGGGCAATCATCTGGGACCTGTGACGTGTCCCGGATGATTGCGGAGAGGGAGGGGGGAGAGGTGAACTGACTTCCAGGGGCCATGGGGGGAAGTGGGAGCTGGAACTCTCATCAAATGTGGCATGTCAGGGGGTCACCTTCCCTTAAAGCGGAAGTTCCATTTTTGGGTGGAACTTCGGAATGTATGTTTCTAGCTAAAGAACATTATTTTTTATCAAGTTGTTATGGGTAAAGTTCTGCTTTAAATAAACAGATATGTGGAACTATCTATTATAAGACTGAACACCATTATTGGAATCTTACCTGGTGAGCTTGTTGCAGAAGCTCCATCCTTTCCTGAAGGATCTGACAGTCAAACTCTCTGCTTTTTCTCAACATTTGTCTTCTGAGCTTTTCCACAGCCATCCTGAGCTCATCTTGTTGCTTGTCATTTAGAAGCTCTCCAAACTTAATGACTGTGTCTTGCTGCAGCGCATTATAAAGTGTGGCCTCCAGTTCTTGGATTCGCTGTTCAATCAGCAGTCAGAGAAATTAAAATACAGTCAGTGTTAGCTGTAATAATCACTGGCCACACTTTTCTACACATTTGTGAGACATTTTTATGCATATGAAATGATCAGATATGCAATAGTATTAAAGTGTATTAAAACCAAAAAACATTTGTAATATATTGCAGCTTATCAGTCCTTAGATGTGGTACGTGCATTCATTTTCATGTTTCCGGCTGCAGGCAGTTTTCCTTTATTTTCACCTGGTAATCCTGCTAATAACACACTTCCTGTCCTGTCGTAAAGCGACACACTCTCTACTGTAGCGATAGAGATCAGCATGCTCATCCCCAGACAGGAAATGTGTGTTTACCTCCCACATGTTGTGGGGATGATGAGGAGGATGAGAAGTTCATACACACTTCCTGTCCTAGTGTGACATCACTGGTTCTTGGAAGCGGCACTATAATTACTGACCACATGGTGCTGAGTAATTCCCAGACTATTACATTTCGGGCAATCTCATAATTACTATAATAAGAATGTGACAGCCAAACACAACTTCAGTTGGACTTGAGATGCTCAGTGTTTTGCTGGGGGTCTCAGGGAAGTCTGGGACCCAAGTAATAATCCTTTGACTCTAAGCTACCCCAGCTGGACTATCATTTACAGGATATCAGCCTCTGTAGTACTCAGACAGATGCAAAGCTAAATTGGGAGAAAGCCAACTAACCTATCAGTATATTTTAGATTTTATCATTGAGTGCTTGCACTAGGCCTTGCTCAGGAGAGTGGTGAGTTGTATTTTGCAGACACAACTCTACAATTTTTCTGCAGCTAGACTTTCTTGCCAAAATGTAAGGATGTAAAGAAAACAGAGAATGATGAATGGAGAAGCCATTTAGACACAGTACAAACAATGGTGTGCACATGGATGCATTAATGTGCATTTTCTACCTTCTTATACACTCACCTGTGCTGTGTCTGAATGTAGCTCCATTAATCCATAAGAGAAGGAAGCATATCAGCTATGCAGAAAAGCAATGTAGCTAAGTAAATCCAGAGTGAGAGCTGCCTGCCTAAACAGAACATTTAAAG
This sequence comes from Aquarana catesbeiana, assembly GCF_042186555.1. Classification (NCBI taxonomy): domain Eukaryota; kingdom Metazoa; phylum Chordata; class Amphibia; order Anura; family Ranidae; genus Aquarana; species Aquarana catesbeiana. Next base: position 361,898,463 of record NC_133326.1, on the reverse strand, counting down.
TCAAGTTGAATGAGCAAGTCACATGTGAACCCAGCTAGCTTCTGTTTATTAGATTATGAACCTGATTCTGGCCTCTCAGCTTTCCCTGTTGCAACTTTTCTATAAAAGTTGAGAACTTTGCTTGGCCGCACCAATATAATTTGGACCGCACAACAATCTCCATAAATATGATTTATGTATGAAAGTATATAATACACTCACCAAGTATGCCTGGTCCAGAGCTTGTTTTCTATAATCCAGTTCTTCTTCTAAATAACCCTTGAGCTTGCAGAACTGTTCCTAAGGGAGACAAACCGCATAAAACAGTCAACCTGTGTTAGGAAGCTGTTGCCATATTTCAGAATGCAAATTTGATACCTGATAATTACTCAGAGAACTCCAAGCAGCTTCTTTCAGAACGTGCAAAAGCATAAGACCTTGGCCAGGCCACAGAGCTGGCATAGACCCTAGTTGGGGGCATAGCCAAACCCCTGAGTGCAATTACAACCTATGTAATCTTACTGATGTGGATGGAAATATATAGTTTTAGTGAACAGAAAACCTAATATGTTACTGTTAATTCAAACGTAATTTTTGCTGCTTTTCACATTTTTCAATGCTGGCTGTGCATTATGATTGTGGCTGTATTTTATATAAACTGTATATGATGGCTTGACAGCTCTATAGGGCAGTATAATCCGTATGTCCTATGATGTTACATAACATTCCCTTTTATACCTCCTGCAGAGGATAGCAGCTGTAGGAAAACATCTGAAACAAGATAAGACCCTTGAGAGCCAAACAGGACTCAAGCCAGACCAAGTATTTTTCTTTCTGGACCTTTGTCTCAACACCACCTATTTCAAGTACATGAATAACTTCTACAGACAGATACATAGCTGTGCCTTTTAGAGACCTCCTGACACCAAGGGATGGAATTATATGACAAGGACAGTGTGATTCTACAAGTTGTACACCCCCATCCTGTCCTTGGACAATCAACATCTGTTTTGACACATTACATGGTGACTGGATTAAGGTGACTAACTGTTATGCTATCAATGCAGGGGGTGTCCACAACACTCATTAGAACTGAAGAAGCTGTTTCGATAAGCTGGAAAACATCTTTAGCTTTACAGAACAAGTTGTGTTGAATTTGACTAACTAATACTAGCTAGAACACATTTCAGGTCACATGGTTGCACAGTTTGGAAGCATCACAACTGTTAGCAATGATGGACCCAAGTTCTTGTGCAGTGGGCAAAAAACGTATGAAGGAATGAAGTGGTGTGTTAAATCCTGGCAGTCTGCAACTGCTTACCATATCACTCTCCAACTCCATCATCTTCCGATGTAGGGCAGCTTCTGCTCCTTCTATCTGCTGTATCCACTGCAAGATAACCAAGTAAATACTCTCTTTTAACCAAAGGTATAACAAGTTAAATATATATCTCTACCCTTATTTCAACAGCAATTCATATAAGAATGAATGCAAAAGAATGTTATGTTTTCTTTTATGAAAAACAGTTTAGAAGTAGCTTTTCACTTTTTTTCAATACTGCGAGATATCAAACTTATACAGTATACAGTATTATTATTATTATACAGGATTTATATAGCGCCGACAGTTTACGCAGCGCTTTACAACATTAGGGCAGACAATACAAGTACAATACAATTCAATACAGGAGGAATCAGAGGGCCCTGCTCGTTAGAGCAGTATGTGCCTGTTCTAATTCACCTTCAAACTTCCCCTTAAATGGTTTAAAAAATATACAGTATGTGATTACTAAATGTATAATATTGTTCAAAGTGACGTTTGCATAACATTAATCAAAGTGCATTTTAAAATATGAAAACAAAAGAAAATGGAAGACGCGCACACCTAGTACATTACCAATGACATTTGTTGAATAATAATAATGATAAAAAATGGGTACTCACAAAATGCAACTCTCAATGAGCCATAAACCACACCATATGGAATAGTGCGGACACATTAGCTACAACATACTTGTTGCTCTTTACCATAGAAGACCTCTTAGCGCTGAAAGTGACTGTTTTTTTGCATTTTAAAATATATTAGCATTGTATAGTTTTACTACTGTACTAAGGTAAAAATATATATATATATTTTTATGAAGAGAGCAATGTGTACACATAATTCCGGAGAGTTAAGCCTGATACACACTATAAGTTTTTTTTTTTTTTTCATTTAACCCAGCAGGCAGAACAAAAAAACCTGAAAGCTCAGGAGGGGCCGCTGTAGTAACAATCCAATGTTAGTACAGCGATCTCCCCTGCTGAACTATTGTGTTCTGATAGGAAAATAATTTATGACATTGGATGAACCATAATTAAGGCATTATATCTAATAGGCATTGTGAATTTTAAACTGGCTTTAAAACGAATAAACCAATTAATATTTTACCATTACCTTCTCAGCCAGGGATAACACAGTACTAGCTTGAATAATAGCAACTTGTTCTTCATTTCTCAGATTCTGCAAAAATCAAAATTAGAAATAGTCGTTTATGTCAAACTATGACTTACCATACTTGCTCACAGAAGTAAGACTGAAACCAGTATAAGTCAAAAATATTTTTTTACCTGTTATTTTTTTCTGCAATTATTAATTACATTTTTTTTTTAAATTAGACATATTGGGAAAAAAATGGGGGGAAAACCCAAGTCATTTTTATAGATTTTATTTTAAGTATATGTAATCCCTGACCTTTTCATATTAGGTCCCTTTTAGTCTGTTAAATATACCATCAAAAGTGTTTTTTCAATAAGTGCAAAAAATATCTACTGAGCTTAACAAAAGTTAAATATACATTGTTTCCGCATTGTCTTTTACACTCACCCCGTTGTCCCCCAGAATGTCCAGCTGTTTGATTAGATCCGGTATATTGACATCCTAAAAGACAAAAAAATCCCCTTATTAGCAACATGTTTGAAGTGGATTGCTATATGAAACCTACTGTTTTTCTAACCTGCAGCAAAATCAGCAGGATAGGTGGACCCCTTTGCTTGTCCATTGTATTGTCAATATTTCATATCTGGGTGTTACATTGGTAGCGTGTATAGGTTTTATTTCACAAAACAATATTATGCAATGCTTAGAAAGTCCGACTGCTCTATATGATTTCCAAGGCTCCATTCCCAGTTGATGCTTGTTACAGGGAAACGCGTCGGTAGGAGAGAGGTTTGTGACGTCACCACGCACCAGCAGGCAATCTGATACATTTGCAGCTGTGTGTTTTTATATGTTCCTTTTTTATGTGTTTGGAAATGCTTTTTTTAGGAATAAAGCACCAAAATGTTACCACACATGAAGTTCTCCTCTTTTTCTTTTTAATTACACTCTACTAAACGGACACCTCTGAGCTGACTACTTGCGAACCGGCTTGTAAAGTCTGGGAATACATCCCATGGAAGTGTTGGAGTAGTTGGACGGAGTAAGCCTTTGCAGCCGTATGTCTGTGACATAGCCCATTGACCTAGGGAGAAACACACGGAGATGTGTGTGCAGCTGGCCGGAGAGTAGAAATCTACAGGTGATTCCTTTTGATAACCATGCGAGACTGACTCTCGTAATTAGGAGTCCATCGTGTCTGGTAAGAGGCCATCTGGCTGCTTTTTCTCCCATCGTATGGATTGATATGTCACATTTGATCTGCTATCATTTGTGCAAGCGGAATACGATATTATTACGGAGTTTGCAGGATCCTCCAAGTCTGTCTTGCCTCATTCTGTGGGACCGCTCTGCCTTTCTTATTCTATCTATTTGTTTGGACTACATGGTTCATTTTATGCTTCCATGCCATCTTATGAATTTTGAGTGCATTTACACGTGTTATTAATTGTGTCTTTGATACATTATTTATATACAATGTTGTATCACATTTAGTTTCATATCACATATATTAACCTTTTCAATTTGTTGTCACCCATTTGTTTCACATTTTTTAAAATTTTTTTCTTTTTTCATGATTTGTGTTTCATGGTATCAAATCATTGGTCATATGATTATCCTATTTTTTCACTTGACTTAATATTTGCGCATCTTTTTTCGTTTATGTTCACAATAAGATTAGTCAGCCATTGCTTGAAACAAATCATAACAGCCAATTTTAACCACCCCATTTTTTATGTTTTTCTGTTGCAGAATTCACAAGATAGAAGCCATCCTCCCTGCATCATATTAATGGTAAGAATAGGTACAGTATTTGAATGGTGCTTACTGACAGGTTTTCATGTTTATGGACAAGTCAGGAATTTATGCACGCAGAGTAAAATTACTGAACTTTTAATATACAAAGCTTTTTAACACCTTAAATAATACTTGTATTTAAAGAGGAACTCCGAGTATTGATTTTATTGCATAGTTACATTAGTCCAGCTTGGACTGATGTAAGTATGCATATTTCATACCTGTGGGACCACCGATGAAGCAGAGAATCACTGTAGTAAACAAACCTACTGTTAGATCACCACTGTCTTCCAGGTCTTGGGCCTAGTGGCTGTCCTTCTGCATAGTGAACACAGAGGCTCGCTCGCTTGGCGGGGCACCATTCACAGAACACCTTGCATTTTTCTCAGTGAATGCAAAGCTTTCTCTGAATGGATGAGGTGGAGATTGTGACATCACCACTTTACCTTCCCACGCCATCCAATCAGAGAGTGCCTTTCATTCATTGAGAAAAATACAAGATGATTTGTGAATGACACCCATGACAAAGAGCGACCTCCTACGTTCACTATGCAAAAGGACAGGACCTGGAAGACAGCAGTGCTCACTGTAGTAGCAGGCCATTGTAACTAAGCAATAAACTCCCTACCTGGAGTTCAGCTTTAAAGCTGAACTCCAACCAAAGAAAAAGGTTTCCCTTGCAGTGAGGGTGGGGCTGTGCCCTCAGTGCAAACATGTATTGCTTGTTTTTGTCTAGGGGAGAGATAAAAGGAGATATACTTACCTGATCCTCCCCGCACATGTTCCTGGGGCTTCTGTGCCCCCCTTGCTCTAGCAGTCTTGAGTCATGACGTAAATAAGCCCAGAGCAGGCTCCATAGATCTGCTCTGGACAAGAGGATGCCAGGAACAGTCCACCGCTGGACAGTGAGGCAGAGCCATTTGCTAGTGGAGCGAAGGATCAGGTGAGTATAAGGTTTTCTCCTCTCCCCTGGACATAACAAGCACAGCCCCACTTCAAGGGAAAACCTTTTTTTTGCCCTGAGTTGGGCTTTAAGATAAAAAGAGAACGTGAGTGTTATCAGTAATCACCCAGCCACGTTGCATGCTTCACAATTTACCTTGACACCTTCCTTCATGCAGTAGATCTGTAGTGCACTAACACCATCAGAAAATGGATGGATCTGAAGATTAAAGGGAGGAGACCTTCTCTCTCTCTCCTGTAAAAGGAATATAGCAAACATGAATACTGAACTTGACATGAAGATATGATTCTAATTTACAGATTAATTAGCAGGGATTACATAAAAGAGCTAACACCTAACAATTATGCGTGGTGCCAGTCATGATTATATTCCAAAATGCTTCTGGTCTTTCAGGAGGTTGTATGCTTTTTTTGGTTAAAGGTTTATTATTATTAACACCCATACTGCAATATTTTGCAATATTGACTAGATCCCAGAAATTGACAAAAATTTTAGAAAAAAATAACAAATACTTGGATATCAAACACCTGGAACCATTTTATGAACCAGTCTTACTTCTAATTCTAGATTACGGAATTCCAACAGTTCATTCTGATCTCTGGCATCTTGCAGTTCTTGTTGAAGGCGATTATTTTCAGACTCCAGTTTTTCATTCTGAAAAAAGTGATTTTAAGGACTATAGCTTCAGTAAGACAAAAAAAATAACATACGTTTATAATGAACATTTAGGGGGTTTGTAACTTGTATGTCACCAATATTTTTCTAGCTTTTCTAGATTTATAGTTTTAATTTTCTTTTTAAAAGAAAGGTGGGAGGTGGGAGGCTATAGGATGGCATAGCAAAAATAAAAGCTTTGAGGTAAAGTGTTTTCCAAAATGTTGTCAATTGTGGAGCAGTAATGCCACATTTCTCATGTTCTAGTGCAACATGTGATCCCAGTGTTGTTAACCTTTTTTAGAATGTAGTTCTATGGGATGAACATATCACCTGCTTACAAATCTACATTTTCCAGCTGTACCGACTTCCTATTATCCTTGGTCTATGTACAGATTTGTGGGATCCCCTTCTCTGACACCCCCACCCATGGATGGCTTTACCTCCATCCTTTGAGATCCACATCTAATCATGATAAATTTCCCTATAAAATGACCACTGGAAAGAATTAAATATCTCTGATCTGCATGATCAGCATGCTCCCTCTAGTGGTTTGCAGGTATCTCTTTGGCGAACATATTTTCCCACGGGATAGCTGCTGTGCATGAGAGGAAGCATGAACATTTTTGCTAAACACTGGAAGTGTTCTATGGGTTCTTGCAAGTTATTTTACTCTCAAAGCAATTATTATGCTATTCTTACTTTTTTTTGTTTTTTTGTTGTTCTCGCTTTTATGCATGCCCAAAGATCCCTTTATTGAAATCAACAAAACCAGAATATAACTTTGACATACATAAAGAGCAAACATTGAAGGGTGGAGATAAAAAGATCATGTTAGCAATGGCGTCCCCCCCAACATTATGCTGTGCCCCACCATGTGCCCCCCCAATTAAAAAAGAATTTATTTTTTTTTTTACAAAAAGGCAATGTCTAAGAGGGAGTCATCCCCAGTCAGCTCCTGCAGGTGATTCCTCCTCCCTCCCTCTGCTTGCTGACACTACATAATGCAAGCGCTCACACAACCACGGCCGCCCGATCTGCTCCATGGAGAAGAGCGAGTTGCAGGAAGGACTCCACCAGGACTCTCAGTTACTGAAAAAACAGACTGATTTCTCCCATCCTTAGGACAGGAGAACCAGCCTATAAATTCCAAGAGATGCCAGACCAGCACTGTCAATAGCAGGGGCAGGACAGCAAGAGGAGGCTGGGGAACCCCACAGTGGCAGGACACCAGGGCCCAGTGGCAAGACAACCTTTCAAACAAAGTAGATATGTGGCGCTAATCTATCCTTGTGTACCAATTTCAAATACGAAAAAAACTCACAAATGCTACAACAATATGTATAAATATAATCTTCCTATTACAAGTGCAAATGTGCATCTATAGTAGCAATCCCCTAAGACAAATGCAAAGTACGGAGAAAACCATAGACTGCTACCACAATATTAAATATAACTTCTTACTTCAAAGTATCAAGTGCATGTATGATGGAAATCCCACACAATAACCCGTGCATTAAAATATTAACTTATAAATCCTCATGCTCTAGACAGCCTTTGCAACCCTGATAGTTCTCCCACTGCTTTGGACCCTTATATTTTCTTGGTATGCTGGTGACATATATCTCTTGTTTTCTGCCACCCGGGAGGGGACCCAATACAGTAGGAAGGGAGCTCACTGCAGAACATGTGAAAGGGCCATTGTGGGATCGTAGTAAAGGGCCCCAGGATATATATATATAATTGCATTTTATAGTTGCCCCCCTACTTTTGTCCCTGTCCCCCCATGTGCCCCCCCCCTAAATATGAAAGCTGGAGACGCCACTGCATGTTAGAGGAACCCCAAAGGGCTCGGTACTTTGTACAAGAGTGCCACCATAACAATTTACAATGGATTCTGGACTTTGTAATAACAAAACCCACCACTGTTTGAATGACCATTAGTAGCGGGAGCATATCTGATTTATTAAGACATTGTATTTTTAAGATATCCTGTACTAAGAAATAGTAAGAAAAACATGTCCCACCTCTGAGTCATTTAGGACTATTTTTAGTTCAATAGCTATAGGAAAGAACCTTCAGAGTGCTTGGAGCTTGCTTAGAATTTTATTTTTGAACATAATGCTACATGAAGCCTTTAAGCATGACAGTGAGTGGGTCTGCTAATTTCTCATGACTCTTAATTAATTTGATTATTTTATTGTTAAATATACAGTGGCATTTAAATGGTAGCACACAGTAGGCATGTTTTACAATAGCCTCATGGTACCTGGCTCTTCAGGAAAATAGGCTGTGCTGAGTCAAATGGCTCACTATACTCCTGTGGTTACTAATGTACTGTACCATGAAAAAAAGAGACTCCCAAATCTGATTGGTTTATTTATTCTTCTCTCCACTGGGGTTGACTCTGCTCTCTTTTCACAGGCATCCACCTTCTGTGTGCAAGTGCTCATATGTACACATTATCTTAGAAATGGCAAACTACAGTGGGTATAGAAAAGAATCACCCCCCTTTAAAATAACAGCATTGGGGGAGATTTACTAAAACTGGAGCGCTCTGGTGCACCTGCGCATGGTAGCCAATCTGCTTCAAATTTCAGTTTGCTCAATGCAGTCCAGTGCATGTTTGTTCTGCATTAAAAACGCATGGAAAGTAGGTTATATGGTTTCCAATCGCATAGTTCACACCAGTACGGTCAGTTCCAGGGCTTTTTAGTTCCAGAAAAAAAAAGAAGAACATGCTGCATTTTTCCTGCACTGGACTGTACTGGAACACAGTAAAACCCATCAAAAACACACTGGAATGCATCAAAAATGCACTGGACCCTAGGATAGTGAAAAAAAAACTGGAAAAAATACACCTGGAATGCATCCGGAAATGCATCAAAAATGCACCAAAAATGCACAGGAACACATCACAAATGCATTAAAAACAAGCATGCAGAAAGGCATCCGAAACGGATCTGGAGTGCATTTTTGTGGTGTGAACCGGCCCTAAATCTCCCCCAGTGTGTTGCTTTGCAGCCTGCAATGAAGACAGATGGCTTTTGTTTTATCCAGTTGTATTTACTCAGTGCAACTTATAGCATCCAAGTGAAAGATATAACATCAACATGTCAATTTTTTTTTTTTTTTTTTAATTAAAAACAGAATCACTGAGTTGGAAAAAGGATCACCCCCTTATGCCTGTATTTTGTTGAACCACCTTTTGCTTTAGTTATAGCCTTTAGTCTGTTGGGATATGTCTCTAATAACTTTGCACATCAAAATGACCACAGATGATCACAGCTGAAAGTCAAACGGCTTTGTGTGCTATTGAGAAGGTGATTAGCTACTGTTCACCTGATTGAGTTTACAATTCATATTTAGATCCTTTTTCCAACTCCAACTGATTTTGTTTTTTAATTATTACAGGTACTTATATAGCACCATCAATTTACACAGCGCTTTACATATATATTGTACATTCACATCAGTCCCTACCCTCAAGGAGCTTACATCTAAGGTCCCTAAACTCACATTTATACATACACATACTAGGACCAATTTAGACAGCAGCCAATTAACCTACCAGCATGTCTTTGGAGTGTGTTAGGAAACCCACGCAGGCACACGGAGAACATACAAACTCCAGGCAGGTTGGGATTTGAACCGACGACCCCAGTGCTGCTAGGAAGTGCTAAACACTTAGCCACTGTGTTTAGCTTTTTTCTTTTCTTTTTTTTTTTTTTTTTTAATTCTGACATGTTGGTGTTATAGCTTTCACTTGGATATTATAAGTTGCACTGAGTAAATACAACTGGATAAAACAAAAACTGTGTCTGTCTTCATTTCAGGCTTCAAAGCACCAAAGTGTGATTATTTTAAAAGGGGGTTATTTATTTCTATACCCACTATATGCTCTCTGAGCTCGACTAATTTAGGCTGATTTATTAAAAGAGTTGAGAATCTTCAAACAATGAATTGTGTGAATACGCCCTTCAATTATCCAATCATGAAAACATGTAAAAAGCAAATATATATATTTATTATTTTAACCTGCACATGATTGGATTATTGAAGTGATTAGTCATACAAATTATTGTGTGAAGATTCTCGACTCTATCCAGAAGTACTGCACAGTATTTGGTACAGGGGCAGACCACACTGCCGTTATAAATGTGTTATTACAGGGATCAAGAGAAAAATATAGCCCAGAAAATATATATTACAAGGCATGGCATTGTTTTCGTTTTTTTTAAGGTTTGGCCAAGTAGCAGTATACCAGAGACTGTCAAGCCGTTAACTTTAACTGTTCATATCATACTTTTATAGAACCTGTACCTTTTCTATTAGCTCCTGGTTTCGTTTCATGAAAAGTTGTTTTTCTTCAACCCAATGCGAATCCTGTAAACAAAATGAACGGCATTGTCAAATCAAACCTTATAACAAAACACTTAAAAGTAAAATAAAAATAATACATTTCATTAGGGCATTATAAATAGGATAAATGTGTACTTGATTTACCGTACTAACCTGTCCCCGCTCAGCCAAAGCCTTTTCTAAGTCTTCGATTTTGGCTTTGTAACGCAAAGCCTCTGTCTGCATCTGTTCCTGTATCTGTAAAATATTGTGAAAGAAACGTTATAATGCATCATTCATCACTATCTACCGTAATTAAAATGCAGCTCTCTGCAAGCCGAAGCTCCCCACAGATATAGAAATTGCATTACTGGGAAGTCTACGCATTAAAACATGTTATTTGCTCACATCTGGAATTCATGGGCTCTTCTCATCACAGCCTTTTTGTTCTTGTTATGCCCCGTACACACGGTCGGATTTTCCGATGGAAAATGTCAGATCGGAGCGTGTTGTCGGAAATTCCGACCGTGTGTGGGCTCCATCGGACATTTTCCATCTGATTTTCCGACACACAAAGTTGGAGAGCAGGAGATAAAATTTTCCGACAACAAAATCCGTTGTCGGAAATTCCGATCGTGTGTACACAAATCCGACGGACAAAGTGCCACGCATGCTCAGAATAAATAAAGAGATGAAAGCTATTGGCCACTGCCCCGTTTATAGTCCCGACGTACATGTTTTACGTCACCGCGTTCAGAACGATCGGATTTTCCGACAACTTTGTGCGACCGTGTGTAGACAAAACAAGTTTGAGCCAACATCCGTCGGAAAAAATCCTAGGATTTTGTTGTCGGAATGTCCGAACAAAGTCCGACCGTGTGTACGGGGCATTAGTGTTCAGCCTTAAAAAGACCCTGTCATCAAATTACCACTTGCCTACCAAGCCTATTCTGACTCACATAAGTATAAAAATCTGCTTTTTTTTGCTGGAAAACTACGTAGAACCCCCCCCCCCCCCACATTACTTTTTTTTTTTAAGCAGAGGCCCTAGAGAATAAAATGGTGGATGTTGCAATTTTTTATGTTTCACGATATTTGCGCAGCGATTTTTCAAACACATTTATTTATTTTTTTTAAATACACTTTAGTGATTTTTAATGCATAAATAATACCCAATTGTTTGGTCAAATATAAAAGATTATGTTACGCCAAGTAAATAGATACCATTATATTACGCCAAGTAAATAGATACTTTAATTGTCACACTTTAAAATTGCGCAGGCTTGTAGAATGGCGCCAAAATACCATACTTAAAAATCTCCATATTCAACGCTTTTCAAGCCTTAACAGGTTACCACTTTGGAGTTACACAGAGGTCTGGTGCTAGAATTATTTATAACGATTGCGGCGATACCTCACATGTGTGTTGTGAACACCGTTTACATATGCGTCCGTGACCTACATATGCATTTGCTTTTGCTTGCAAGCATCGGAGGATGGGGTGCTTTACATTTTTTAAAATTTTATTGTTTGTTTAATTTTTTTTTTTATTTTTACACTGTCTTTTTAATTTTTTTATTTTTTTTAATCAACTTTATTGCTATCACAAGGGATGAACAACATCCCTTGTGATAGCATGGGCAGCGACAGGTACTCTTTACTGAGAAAGGGTGGCAAGGGGTGGGAGGGGGACCCCCTTCCACCGCATGTAAAAGCAAACCAACTTTACTGGCTTAAAAGACTGCAGCTGCTGCCATGTATATTGTATTTAAAGTGTTACTAAACCCAGGACCCTGCATTCACTATATCTGGTCTCCCACATTATACAGAACATAGAAATGCAATTATTTTAGTAAATATAAACTGCTAAATACCTGTTCTCATCAGCCGTATATAGCAATCTTGTGACTTCTATCAGTGTCTGGTTAAAGCTTGTAGAAGGAGTTTCCATTCTCCCTGGATTGTCCTATGTGGCTGCAGGACCCCTGACCCCCTTGTCTGGCCCTGTGCTGATCACATGCACCCTCCCAAGAAAAAAAAAAAAATCTCTCTAGCAATACACACCAAACTGAGCATGTGCAGAGTGTCTCCAAAGGCCCTGTCTTATCAGGAGATGGATTAGGGAGTGTGGAAGAAGGGGAGGAACAAAGAGGACAGGATCAAACAGTCTTTTTACACAATGCGCAGGATTAACTTCTTAGGTTCCACAGTAAGCATAACAAGCATGCTTTACTGTATATACAGACTGACTTTACTGTTGTGGGTTTAGTAACACCTTAATGTACTGAAGGTATGAAAAGTGCATTACAAAATTCAGTGCCATGGAAATATGCTTCTTGCTTATTAAAAAAGTCTAGTAACTAGGGATGCATGATATATCAGCTGCCGAAAATGATCAGCCGAAAATAGGGTTATCAGCATTTTGCTGATAGAAAAATAATGACCGCCGAACTTTATCAGCCAAAAATAGAAGAAAAGGTGCAGATAATGGCCGAAAATAGAAAAAAAGGTGCCGATAATGGCCGAAAATAAATTCATATTCATTTAAATTCATGATATTAATTAATACGTCCAATATAATACAATATATAAAAAAATGTATATACATTTTAAAAACTGTCCATTTCAGTTTCAGTTTTCGGCCAAGTGCATTCTGAATTTTCGGTTTTGATTTTGGTCCAGAATTTTAATTTCGGTGCACCACTACTTGTAACATCAACAAGCAGCTTAATAAAAATTAGAAAAAAACTAAGAAAAGTAGGTTGCTCTGTGCAATACCATGTATAACAGTATAACAGTTATACCAAGTATAACATGTTTATTATATTTAATAACATTTTTAAGTGATATTTTATATTGAGGAATCAGGACCAATGACTTCTACAATGCTTCCCAATTCATATTATATTTTAAAAATCCACAAGGTTAATAAGAAAACAATATAATCAATGTAGTTACCTTGGCCTCCCTCTCTGCATCCATGATACTGCCAGTATGTTCCTGGAGTAAAGCATAAGCCCTCTGTAGTGCCTGGTACTCCTTAGTTAACTGCCGAAATCTCAGCTCTGATTCTTCTGCTGCTAAACTCTTGATAAGTCAAAAATAGGTCATGTTATTGATGCTATTCATATTCACACACTATTAAACATGTTGAAAAGACACTTACAGAAGTTATTTGTGTGCTAACATAACCTTTAGCTGTGGCAATATAATTTGACCATATAAGTAGCATAGACATATGAAATCATTGTTTTACAAGATTTTATTATATTTAATCACATACAGGTTAATCATTTTAAACTCTAACTGAGATTACAAGTGGATTACTTTTCTTTGATGGTAAATTGATCATTGATGTTAAAACACATGTGGCAATATGGAACTATGGTACAGCTGTGACAGCTAGAAGAGATGTGGGTATGTACAGTATATATGTATATATACACACACACACACACGTGCTTCTCAAAAAATTTGAATATCATCAAAAAGTTAATTTATTTCTTAAATTCAATTCAAAAAGTAAAACTCATATATTATATAGATTCATTACACACAGAGTGCTATATTTCAAGCATGTCTTTATTTTAATTTTGATTATTGTGGATTACAGCTAATGAAAACCCAAAATTCAGTATCTCAGAAATTTTGAATATTACATAAGACCAATTAAAAAAAAAAAAAAAAAGATTTTTAATACAGAAATGTTGGCTTACTGAAAAGTATGTACAGTATAGTATACACTCAATACTTGGTCAGGGCTCCTTTTGCATGAATTACTACATCAATGCGGCGTGGCATGGAGGCGATCAGCCTGTGGCACTGCTAAGCTGTTATGGAAGCCCAGGTTGCTTTGATAGTGGCCTTCAGTTTGTCTACATTGTTGGGTCTGGTGTCTCTCATCTTCCTCTTGACAGTATCCCACAGATTCTCTATGAGGTTTAGGTCAGGTGAGTTTGCTGGCAAATCAAGCACACTGATACTATGATCATTAAGCCAGGCATTGGTACTTTTGGCAGTGTAGGCAGATGCCAAGTCCTGCTGGAAAATGAAATCAGCATCTTTATAAAGCTGGTCAGCAGAGGAAAGCATGACGTGCTCTAGAATTTCCTGGTAGAGGGCTGCATTGACTTTGGATAAAACACAGTGGACCAACACCAGCAGATGACATGGTTCTCCCAAAATCATCATTGACTGTGGAAACTTCACACTGGACCTCATGCAACTTGGATTCTGTGCTTCTTCACTCTTCCTCCAGACTCTGGGACCCTAATTTTCAAATGAAAAGCAAAATTTACTTTCATCCGAAAAGAGGACTTTGGACAACTGAACAACAGTCCAGTCCTTTTCTCCTTAGCCCAGGTAAGACGCTTCTGAAGTTGTCTCTGGTTCAGGAGTGGCTTGACACAAGAAATGTGACAGTTGTAGCTCATATCCTGGATATGTCTGTTTGTTGTGGCTCTTGAAGCACTGACACCAGCCGTAGTCCACTTCTTGTGAATCTCCCCCAAATTCACGAATGGCCTTTGCTCCATAATCCTCTCAAGGCTGTAGTTATACCTGTTGATTGTGCACCTTTTTCTACCACACTTTTCCCTTCCACTCAACTTACCAATAATATGCTTGGATACAGCACTCTGTGAACAGACAGCTTCTTTAGCAATGACCTTTTGTGACTTACCCTCCTTGTGGAGGGTGTCAATGACTGTCTTCTGGACAAGTCAGAAGTCTTCCCCGTGATTGAGTAACCTACTGAACCAGACTGAGAGACCATTAAAAGGCTTAGGAAACCTTTACAGGTGTTTTGAGTTAATTAGCTGTTTAGAGAGTTACACTGTGAGCTATGAGTAAGCACTTAGTATAAGTGTGTTGGCTGTTATACTGTACCACTCTGCCGTGGTGTCTTGTGTACTTCATGACCCTGTTCTACGATTAAAGGCATTTGAAATTTCTTCTGGTGTGCGGCTGTCCAGATTTCTTCATTCATTCCTACCTAGAGTTACACTGTGAGTCTACAATATTGAACATTTTAACAATATTCTAATTTTCTGAGATACAGAATTTTGAGTTTTCACTAGCTGTAAGCCATAATCAACAAAATTAAAAGAAAGAAATGCTTGAAATATATCACTCTGTATGAATGTATTTAAGATATGAGTTTCACTTTTTGAATTGAATTACTGAAATAAACTTTTAGATGATATTCTAATTTTTTGAGATGCACATATATATATATATATATATATATATCACACATACATACATACATACACACAGTATCTCACAAAAGTGAGTACACTCCTCACATTTTTGTAAATATTTTATTATATATTTTCATGTGACAACACTGAAGAAATTACACTTTGCTACAATGTAAAGTAGTGAGTGCACAGCTTGTATAACAGTGTAAATTTGTTGTCTCCTCAAAATAACTCAACACACAGCCATTAATGTCTAAACTGCTGTCAACAAAAGTGAGTACACCCCTAAGTGAAAATGTCCAAATTGGGTCCAATTAGTCATTTTCCCATCCCCGTTGTCATGTGATCCGTTAGTGTTTCAAGGTCTCAGGTGTGAATGGGGAGCAGGTGTGTTAAATTTGGTGTTATCGCTCTCACTCTCTCATACTGGTCACTGGAAGTTCAACATGGCACCTCATGGAAAAGAACTCTCTGAGGATCTGAAAAAAGAATAGTTGCTCTACATAAAGATGGCCTAGGATATAAGAAGATTGCCAAGACCCTGAAACTGAGCTGCAGCATGGTGGCCAAGATGATACAGCGGTTTAACAGGACACGTTCCACTCAGAACAGGCCTCACCATGGTCGACCAAAGAAATTGAGTGCACTTGCTCAACGTCATATCCAGAGGTTGTCTTTGGGAAATAGACGAATGATTGCTGCCAGCATTGCTGCAGAGGTTGAAGGGGTGGGGGTGAGTCTGTCAGTACTCGGACCATATGCCGCGCACTGCATCAAATTGGTCTGCATGGCTGTCATCCCAGAAGGAAGCCTCTTCTAAAGATGATGCACAAGAAAGCCCACAAACAGTTTGCTGAAGACAAGCAGACTGAGGACATGGATTACTGGAACCATGTCCTGTGGTCTGATGAGACAAAGATAAACTTATTTGGATCAGATGGTGTCAAGCGTGTATGGCGGCAACCAGGTGAGGAGTACAAAGACAAGTGTGTCTTGCCTACAGTCAAGCATGGTGGTGGGAGTGTCATGGTCTGGGGCTGTATGAGTGCTGCCAGCACTGGGGAGCTACAGTTCATTGAGGGAACCATGAATGCCAACATGTACTGTGACATACTGAAGCAGAGCATGATCCCCACCCTTCGGAGACTGGGCCGCAGGGCAGTATTCTAACATAATAACGACTCCAAACACACCTCCAAGATGACCAATGCCTTGCTAAAGAAGCTGAGGGTAAAGGTGATGGACTGGCCAAGCATGTCTCCAGACCTAAACCCTATTGAGCATCTGTGGGGCATCCTCAAACAGAAGGTTGAGGAGCGCAAGGTCTCTAACATCCCCTAGCTTCGTAATGTCATCATGGAGGAGTGGAAGAAGACTCCAGTGACAACATGTGAAGCTCTCGTGAATTTCATGCCCAAGAGGGTTAAAGCAGTGCTGGAAAATAATGGTGGCCACACAAAACATTGACACTTTGGACCAAATTTGGACATTTTTACTTATGGGTACTCATTTTTGTTGCCAACGGTTTAGACATTAATGCCTGTGTGTTGAGTTATTTTGAGGGGGGCAGCAAATTTATACTGTTATATAAGCTGTGCACTCACTACTTTACATTGTAGCAAAGTGTTATTTCTTCAGTGCTGTCACATGAAAAGATAGAATAAAATATTTACAAAAATGTGAGGGACGTACTCTCTTTTTTGAGATATAATACTGTGTATATACACACACACACACTATATCTATAATTTTAAGACCACTGACAGGTAAAGTGAATAACATTGGTATGGCATCTAAAAGTGGGTGGGATAATCGGTGAAAGGATCATGGGTGGCCAAGGCTCATTGATGCACATAGGGAGCAAAGGCTGGTCTGTGTAGTCCAATCCAAAAGAAGAGCTACTGTAGCTCAAATTGCTGAAAAATTTAATGCTGGTTCAGATAGAAAGGTGTTAGAACACACAGTGCATCACAGGACTGAACCAGTAAACTCCACTGTGTCTGATGATGTCTATTTTTGCTGAGCCACCTGAGACGCTGGGCAGCACCCTGTCTGATCCATTGGACAATCCTGCCTTGTTTCTGCTGAACCTTGAACTCCTTCCTCCTCCTATGAACTTCCTATTTAAGCCATGCCTTTGCACTTCTTGCTTGCCAGATTATTGTGCTCTCCAGCAAATCAGTGGTATCTCCAGCTTTCATATTTAGGGGGCACATGGGGGGACAGGGACAAAAGCCGGGCCCTGGTGTTCTGCCACTGTGGGGTTCCCCAGCCTCCTCTTGCTGTCCTGCCCCTGCTATTGACAGTGCTGGTCTGGCATCTCTTGCAATTTATAGGCTGGTTCTCCTGTCCTAAGGACGGGAGAAATCAGTCTGTTTTTTCAGTAACTGAGAGTCCTGGTGGAGTCCTTCATGCAACTCGCTCTTCTCCCTGCCAATGAGGATGCAGGGGAAGGAGCAGATTGGGCGGCCATGGTTGTGTGAGCACTCACATTATGCAGTGTCAACGAGCAGAGGGAGGGGAGAGGAATCACACGCAGGATGCTCTCCCTCTCAATAGAGACTGTGTTACTCCAGCGGCAGCCCAAGTAAGATGTGGCGCATCCGCTACGAATGCAAACAAAAAGACATTGCCTTTTTGTAAAAAAAAAAAAAAAAAAATTTTAATTGGGGGGGGGGGGGGGGGGGGGGACATGGTGGGGCACAGCATAATGTTGGGAGGTGAGGGCCCCCTCTGCCCCCCCCTCATGGATGCCATTGCAGCCAATATCTCACTCTTGTCACTCCTGCTTCTGTCCATATCTCCGCTACCACTCGTTACAGATTTTTGGATTGTTCCTTGACTACACTTCTGCTTAATCTGTGACCACTTGTTACGGACCTTTTGCTTGTTTACTGACTATGCTTGTGCTTGATCCCTACTTGCTGTATTTGCTACTAGACCCCAGCTTGCTCACCTCCTGGTGGGGCAATTCTGAGGACCATGACCTGGTACTAACATGCAGCAAAACTCATCACCACCATCAGGGGCTCTGGTGAACACTGGTTAGTGTTTAGACTCTGCACCTCGGGTGAACCTGTACCATCCGTCAGGGTAACTTGCTGCTAGAATTATCCAGCTGGTCAGTGGGAGCCTCTTTACTGCTATAGCTACTGGCCACTGAGCTTGACTCCTGACCGTGACATAGTATACCCATGCTAACCAATGTCAATGGCTAAAAGCACCTACAAAGGGGCATGTGAGTATCAGAACTGGCGCACGAAGTAATGGAAGAAGGTGTCCTTGCCTGATTTATCACAATTCCTTTTACATCATGAGGATGTCTGGTTGTGTACTTGTCGCTTACCTGGGGAAGAGATGACACCAGGATGCACTATGAAAAGAAGGCAAGTGACAGAGGCAGTGTGAATGGAGGGGGCAAGCCAGGGACAGTTTGGCTATGGAGGAAATTGCTAGATGATGCTGGACTTCCTCCAGCCAGAAGTTGGGCTCTATCTGACTTGCTGATTCTACTGAAAACTGTGGGAAGCTTACAGTACACAGTAAAAGAATGGAACCTGTACAACTGTGCAAGACTGAAGGTTATGCTGGAGTTCAGCTTTAGTGCTGGGTACCCACTGACTCCAGGTAATGCTTTTTTAATCTGCGGAGGGGTGCAGGTGCATCTACTAATATGTAAAAATGCCAAAAAATGTTGAGTGCAGAAACCAACTCTAAAAAATATTGAGAGCAGAAGCCAACATCTAGCTAATGGTAATGGTAATACAAATGCAAAACCCAGAACTCAGTGTAAAGTATCTGAAATCGCTCCAAGTTACCTCATCCAAGTCATCATCAGGCGTGGCTGGTGTTCTGTCTGTTCGATAGGACGCAACTGAGGATGTTTCTGAATCCATTGAATCATCATCGTAACCAAACACAGTATCCACTAGGTGTCTCTGCAACAATTGCAGTGAAATAAACTTACAGCAGCACTGTAGTAGAACCTAAGGAAATCACATCTTTTATTGTGCCTAAATTCCAAAAAGAAAGGAATCTGTTCCTAGTGAATAAATAGGAGGCACAATGTATGAGGTGAAGTGTTTTTTGGCTCCTTGTAACAATTCTATTATAGTACAGAGAATTGTTAGGAATCCTGCAACTAGTAATAAATGTGTGTGTGTTTCATAAGTAGAAGAGCAATAGTCATGTTATTTCAGGCTCATCATACCTATTACCCTTTTGTATAATAGGATATCAATTCAGGTAGTGAGATTCCCCCTAATTTTAATCAAAATTTAATTCAGGCAGTTGGGCCATAAATATAAATTCAAAAAATGTGGAAGCAGAGTTTATTTCTGAGAAACATGAGAGAGGTCTCCACTCCACCGCCTCATTAGCAGTAACTGAAAATTTGCACTACTGTTTTAATGAGTTATCTGATTGTATGGGAAAAAAATCAAACATATGGATAGCTAATTGGGGAAATTTTGTCTGGGCATGTCCGTGGTTGTTGATCATCTTCATTATTGTTTGTATAATCAGTGCAGAATGGGTGGCTGCTGCCAATTTAAATTCCAACCAATTTTACCTTTTCAAAATTGTTGACTTTTCCAGAAAGTGATCAGCAATGGCAGCCATTGTATTGCTCTAGTTTAGAACCCATTCACACTTTTCTCTTCTTGTATATTGCATTAGTAATAAATATCACATGCTAATGGGCTTTGTATGTGTGTTGTGTTAAGGGAGCCCATTTATTTTGAATGTGCTGCCAATGAACCAGAACAGACAAAAAAAAAATACATACAACATTTTTACCTGAGGCAACCTACCACAATGCAAGGTAGAGCATTACCGTGCACCGTGCAATGTGATTCGCTGTAATGCATGTGCCTCGGATCTCCATTGTCTTAGTGTGCTGGGGAAGCCATTCAACAATGTAGTAATGCAGGTAAACTCAACGTAAAAGTGTAAAAGTTTTCCTTCATTATTATTTTCAATCAAATGAAGTAAATATGCACACTCCTGATACCTGAAGTATTTTGTTTTTATATTCTCTGCCACCATATGAGTAATTTGCAAAGAGTGTACACATGCATAAGATTCAATTTCAAAATGTATACACCTTGCGTCAATTCCCAGCAAAAATAGTTTATATACCCGTGTCACAAGCAAATTCTAAATATCTGTGTACACTGATTTTTTTTGTATGAGTCAATTAAATTGATAATATGGATTAAAAACAGCCCAGGGCTTGCAATACAATTAACCCACTACCACTGCTGTGTAGAAGTTTTTGCCTCTTTAAGAAAAAAAAAAATCAAAATAGTTTTGAACAGCATTAGAAATCCTGCAACTAGTAACATACAGTATATACAGTATATGTCTCAGCAATACAACAGCAGTAGTTAAATTACAATGAAGGTAACGGCATCTGCGTTCAGTCCAGTCCTTCTTGTGGTTATTCAAGTTTCTGTATATTAAGCCATTTTGAGCTCAATACGCCATTTCTGCCATGAATGTGGAAATCATTTGCTGAGAATCAGGAAAGCATACAGTTCTTTACTACAATGCATATGTATAGGACCTAAGGCTTATACCTTTATAGGCTTGGAGCTTCTTTTATGCTTCTTTCGTCGAATTAATTTCTCTCTATCCTAGAAAATAAATAGAAACATTTAGACCTGCAGAACAATACTCTTATTCATGTTTTATGCCAAAGCATTTTGGGCTTAAAAATAATATCTGCTTTTACAGTTAGTACAGATGGAATGTTAAAGTAGTTCTCAAGCTTCAAGGTTTTTTTTACCTTAACCCATTCTCTGCATTAAGGTAAAAAACCTCCTGTGCTGCATGATCCCCCTAGCTCTCCCCACTTTCTTATTCTTGCCTGATCCCAATACGATCCAGCAATGTGCATGAGAGCAGTGGCTCTCGCTGCTGTCTCCCTCCATATTGGGCAGCTATTGGCTCCCTCTGCTGCCAATCAAATGCTCTGATGAGGGAGCAGGGGGGCGGGCCCAGTGGCCTGGTCCCTGTAAATAAATGCAGACTGGGTGGCTCAGGAGCGAGCTTGCAGTGGTGCCGCCAGTGAAAGTGTCTTTCCCTGGGGGCATTCACCGAGGAGGAGGAGCCTGGACCCCAGAAAAGGAGGATCGTGGCTGCTCTGTGCAAAATCCTTCCACAGAGCAGGTAAGTATAACATGTTTGTTATTTTAGTTAAAAAAAAGTAAACCAAGGTTTGATATCACTTTAAGATGCAACCTTTGCCTTTGGGATTGGTGTGGACTCCGAATTGCTCACAATAGCATGCTACATTGCCATAGCTAGAAGACCTCTGTATTTAAGCAAATACTGGTGAAAACACAGATAATAATGCTCTTTAAATGTCCTAAAATGTACCCTTTGACATTAGATAATGCAGATTCTATCAGGACTGAGCCTATAGGTATTTCGGGCCTTAGCAGGCACCTTTGGCTAACAACAGAAAGAAAAGCCCACTGGCTATGATGTATTTCTGTGCCAACGGGTTATTTTTCAGCAACATAAAATCAACCTCAGAATCATTGCTGACTACAAAGACATCACATTTATAAGGGCAAGCATGTGTTTCCTATGAGGGCCTTTTCATATAAAGGGACAAAATGGGCATTGGTTAAAGATAGCAGGCCACCAAAAGGCCTGAAGATATGGAGCACATCTTGAGCAGCTGTACCCTAAAGCCTAGTACACATGGGCCAAATGTTGGGCAGCATTTGGCCTGTGTGTACCGGAGGCTGTCTGTCGAAAGGGCACAACCAAAAAAGGTCTGCCGATTGGCTCTCGATCAGCGCTCTTAGCCAATGGCTTAGAGAGCTGACTGGAGAGTTCTGGCGGGGTACTGTCCCCCTGTCAGAACTCAATAGCACAGCAGGGGAGATCACAGTACCAATGTCAGATAGTTAGTACAGTGGCTCCTTCTGAGTTGTCAGTTTTTTTCCGTTCAGCCCTGCTGGGTTGAAGGAAGAAAAACTACTGATATGTACGTGGCTTTAGTATCTAACCTCCCTAAAGAACACTGACCACATGGTGTTGCTTGCTTGGCATGGATGCCATTTAGAACCCCTTGCATTTTTTTCAATGAATGCAAAGCCTTCTGATTGCAAGAGGTGGAAATGCTGATATCACTAGCCCTCCTTGCCATTCTGTGAATGACAGCACAGCACTTGAAAGATCGCGCCCATCACTGTTCAGGCTACTACAATGATTAACAACTTCCACAGGAGTCAATCAGGAGTCAATCAGGTTTCACATATACAGTGCCTTGAGAAAGTATTCATACCCCTTGACATTTTCCACATTTTGTCATGTTAAAACCAAAAACGTAAATATATTGTATTGGGATTTTATGTGATAGACCAACACAAAGTGGCACGTAATTGTGAAGTAGAAGGAAAATGATAAATGGTTTTAAGAATTTTTTACAAATAAATATTTGAAAAGTGTGGCATTTTGTATTCAGCCCCCCTGAGTAAATACTTTTTAGAACCACCTTTCACTGCAATTACAGCTCTGGCTGTATGTTTAGGGTCCTGGTCTTGCTGCAAGGTACACCTCCGCCCCAGTCTCAAGTCTTTTGCAGACTCTAAAGCCACGTACACACGAGCGGAATGTCCGACAGAAAAAGTCAGACGGAAGCTTTTCATCATCTATTTCGATTATGTGTGCCTCATTGGACATTTTTTCAAAAAATCTGATGGACCTAGAAATAGAACATGTTCTAAATATTTGAGGGAAAACCGCTCGTCTGTAAGCTGTTACGATGGACCAAAAACTACGCTTGCTCTGAAGTACAAGACGGAAGCTATTGGCTACTGGCTATTGAACTTCCTTTTTCTAGTCCCGTCGTAAGTGTTGTACGTCACCGCATTCTGGACGGTCGGACTTTGTTCGGACTTTGGGTTGCCTGTGTGTAGGCAAGACCGCTTGAATGGAATTCCGTTGGAGAAACCTTTGGAGTTTATTCCAACGGCAAAACCGGTTGTGTGTACGCAGCATTTCAGGTTTTCTTCTAAGATTGCCCTGTATTAGCCTCCATTTATCTTCCCATCAACTCTGACCAGCTTCCCTGTCCCTGCTGAAGAAAATCATTCCCACAACATGATACTGCCATCACCATGTTTCACGGTGGGGATAATGTGTTCAGGATAATGTGCAGTGTTCATTTTTCAACACACACTTATGCCCCGTACACACGGTCGGATTTTCCGATGGAAAATGTCCGATCGGAGCGTGTTGTCGGAAATTCCGACCGTGTGTGGGCTCCATCGGACATTTTCCATCGGATATTCCGACACACAAAGTTGGAGAGCAGGAGATAAAATTTTCCGACAACAAAATCCGTTGTCGGAAATTCCGATCGTGTGTACACAAATCCGACGGACAAAGTGCCACGCATGCTCAGAATAAATAAAGAGATGAAAGCTATTGGCCACTGCCCCGTTTATAGTCCCGACGTACGTGTTTTACGTCACCGCGTTTAGAACGATCGGATTTTCCGACAACTTTGTGTGACCGTGTGTATGCAAGACAAGTTTGAGCCAACATCCGTCGGAAAAAATCCTAGGATTTTGTTGTCGGAATGTCCGAACAAAGTCCGACCGTGTGTACGGGGCATTAGTGTTTTGCTTTTAGGCCAAAAAGTTACATTTTGGTCTCATCTGACCAAAGCACCTTTTTTCCACATGTTTGCTGTGTCCCCCACATGGCTTCTTGCAAACTGCAAACAGGACTTCTTATGACTTTCTTTCAACAATGGTTTTCTTCTTGCCACTCTTCCATAAAGGCCAGATTTGTAGAGTGCATGACTAATAGTCGTCCTGTGGACGCATTCTCCCACATGAGCTGTGGATCTCTGCAGCTTCTCCAGAGTTACCATGGGCCTTTTGGCTGCTTCTCTGATTAATGCTCTCCTTGCCCGGCGTGTCAGTTTAGGTGGACGGCCATGTCTTGGTAGGTTTGCAGTTGTGCCATACTCTTTCTATTTTCGGATAATGGTTTGAACAGTGTTCCGTGAGATGTTCAAAGCTTGGGATATTTTTTTATAACATAACCCTGCTTTAAACTTCTCCACAACTTTATCTCCTAAACTGTCTTGTGTGTTCCTAGGCCTTCATGATGCTGTTTGTTCACTAAGGTTCTCTAACAAACCTCTGAGGGCTTCACAGAACAGCTGTATTCATACTGAGATTAAATTACACACAGGTGGACTCTATTTACCAATTAGGTGACTTCTGAAGGCAATTGGTGCGACAAGATTTTAGTTAACGGTATCAGAGTAAAGAGGGATGAATACAAATGCACGCCACACTTTTCAGATATTTGTAAAACAATTTGAAAACCATTTATCATTTTCCTTCCACTTGACAATTACGTGCCACCTTGTGTTGGTCTACCACATAAAATCCATTTACATTTTTGGTTGTAACATGACAAAATTTGGAAAATTTCAAGGGGTACGTATACTTTTTCATGGCACTGTACATACTTACATTGCACCAAGTTGGCCCAATTTATGTACGCAATATATCTTTTCCCTGGAGTTCAGCCTTGAAAAAAAAAATATCACACAGTCATACTTTGTGCACATACACATTTTCTGTACCCGATCTTATCTGGCACTATCATATTAAAGACGCGTTTTGAAAATGTATAACATTCTGTTTGTCAAAAGTTGTTTGCATGTACTGTATATAACAGTAATTCAGACAAAGGAACTGGCTAAAATTCTGGCAAGCATTGTCACTAGACTAAGAATAATCATAAACATAGTCAAACAACATTGCTAAACAGGCCTAGGGGAAGCTAAGGGTCCCTTGTCTTCCTATGCCTCCCTCCCAGTTATATATACCGCTCAATCTACTGGTGGGTTTTGTGAAAGAAAATGAGCATGGGGGCAGAACATCAAATAAAATAGCTAATGTAAAGTGGGCACAAACTCAAAATCTCCCTACAGGTACACATAGAAGCACTGTGTGAATATCGCCAATCGCTGCAGGCTCTGCTTATTTAAATATGGATCAAAAGATTAATATGCAAAGAAACATTTAAAAAGAAAGCCAGTCACTGGGGAATCTTCCTACCGCATATGTTAATAGTAATGTCTCATTAATCCTAAGCATAATAACTCAATAAAATCAATTCAAATTCACACTGTGTTGCAGAAAATTGAAATAAATCATTCCATTATTTTTGCATGCCTTAGGGTCTAGAGTGAACAAATATTTTATGGCAACAAGTCTTTTCACTTTTAGGACAATTGGTACATGTGGACTAGGGGTGGTCTGCTCCCTCAATAGCAGTTTGAATGGGTTAGAAAATTTCAGTGATGTCTCGCTGTTCTCCATCATTATGGTTAGAGAAACATTTTTGCGTGTAGGACTTTGATATTAATGAATGTGTCAGGAGGAGTGTGTGTCAGGTAATAATAAGGGATCCTGAATTATTAGAATAGCTTGCACCCAACAAGGCTGGCTGAAGGCTGCATGTAGTCTGTGATAAAAACTGAGAAGGCTAAATAGCATCTTTAGGATAACACAAAAAGTGTGCATTCTAAATTTTAATTATCAAGCAGATGTAACAAATACTTCCAACTGTATATTTTACAGCCCAAAAAGGAGCAAGGAACAAATAAGAGGCATTTAACCACTTGCCTGCTGCAAGCTGGTGGGCGTCTCCCTCAGGCACGGTGACATATTCGTACATCACGGTGCACATGCACACTGCGCACCTCCCCTGGGACGAGCAGTGGCATGCTTTGCACCCAGTGTGTCCACTGGACCACATGGTACCTGGGCCAATCACAGCACCCTGAAACTGGTGATAGCTGTGGGCCAATCACAGCATCACAATAGTAAACAATGAGTCATGAATGAAAACAATTCATTACTGTTTAAACAATTCGCTGTTACAGTGATCATTAAAAAACTACTCTGATGAGAGTATCCCCGATCACTGTCATAGCAGTCACATGATGACGCTGAACTGCACTGGTGACAGTATATAAAAAAAATTGTGAAAAGAACCCCCCCCCAAAAAAAAATGTAATTTAATTTCTTCATTTTCCACACAATTGCAACTTCAAATTACTAGCCATGCCTCTTACCAAATACCTTGGACTGTCTACTTTTCTAAAAAGCGGTCATTTTGGGGTATCTATACTGTGCTGGCCGGGGGCGTAACTACCACCATAGCCACCCATGCAGGCGCTATGGGGCCCGCAGCCGAGTGGGGCCCAGTGAGGATAAGAGCACCGCCGGCCCAGTCTCCCAGCCAGGGGAAGAGAGAGGAAAGGAAGAGGCGAGCTGTCCGTATCAGCAGAGAGCTGAATTGCCCGATGAAAGAGACTGCCCAGCCCAGCAAAGAGACTGCCCAGATTAATTCAGCAAAAAGACTGCCCAGCAAAAAAATTGCCTAGTAAAGAGACTGCCCAGCAAAGAGATTGCCAGTAAAAAGATTGCCCAGTAAAGAGACTGCCCAGCCCAGCAAAGAGACTGCCCAGCAAAGAGTGCCCAGGAAAGAGACTGCCCAGGAAAGAGACTGCCCAGCAAAGATTGCACAGGAAAGAGACTGCCCAGCAAAGAGTGTCCAGGAAAGAGACTGCCAGGCAAAGAGTGCTCAGGAAAGAGACTGCCCAGCAAAGAGCGTCCAGGAAAGAGACTGCCCAGCAAAGAGCGCCCAGGAAAGAGACTGCCCAGCAAAGAGTGCCCAGGAAAGAGACTGCCCAGCAAAGAGTGCCCAGGAAAGAGACTGCCCAACCCAGTCAGGAGACCACCCAGCCCACAGACCACCCAGCCAAGTACACCACAGCACAACCCCATTCAGCAGCATTTTTTTTACACCACACAGACCTGGGGCTAGTGAGGAGGAGGAGGAAGATCGCCTGACAGGCTACCGTAACCTACCACTATCCACGATCCGACACACGGCGTCAATCCGATCTCCCTCACAGCACTGAGGGGCAAGGCAGAGCCACGGAGTACAGATCACTTCACCTTCCACTCTCACAAGCTCCGTTCGATCCCTCAGGGCAGTGTGCAGCAGATGGCATAGGAGGTGGAGGAGCTGGGTGGGACTATACAGATGCGGCAGTTTTGTTTGATCCCTCCGCGGGAGGCAGGGCGCAGGCTATACAGTTAGGATTAGGAGGAACGCCTGGCATCGGTGGCGGAACGGTGCGTTCCACCAGAAAAAAAGCCCTGGTTGTGCTATATACAGAGTGCAGGGTTCAGACCTTTACCTCTGCATCCCCCATTCACATGTAATTTCCACCGCTCCTCAACTCTGACCTCTGCAACACTCCTCTTCCCTCATCCCCCACATCTTCACACACCCCCATCCACTGCCCTCAACTTTCCCACCCCTTCCTCTTCAAAGCTCCACCATGTTCCACCTGTCTTACTTTTCAAAAAACACCCGGCCCAGTTCTAATACCCCCTGCACTCTAGGCGGTTCTGCAGGGGCGTAACTACCACCATAGCGACCCATGCGGGCGCTATGGGGCCCGCAGCCGAGTGGGGCCCAGTGAGGATAAGAGCACCGCCGGCCCAGTCTCCCAGCCAGGGGAAGAGAGAGGAAAGGAAGAAGCGAGCTGTCTGTATCAGCAGAGAGCTGAATTGCCCGATGTAAGAGCTTTCATTAGAACTTCCAGTGTTCCCGGGGCTCACGTCACATAGCTCCACCTTTTGGCCCGGTGCCTTTGATAGACAGAATCCAATGCGGGACATGTGACGTCATCAAAGGCGTCAGGCCAAGAGGTGGGGCTATGTGACGATGAGCCCCGGGAAGACAGGAAATTCAAATGAAAGCTATTACAGCGTGCAATCCCGCTCTCTGCTGATCCGGGTGGCTTGCCTCTTCCTCTGCATAGGTGGGGCTGTATGGGGCACAGGCAGATCAGGCTGTATTGGGGGTCACGCTGTATGTGGCACAGGTCACGCTGCATTCACACTAGGGCAGCTGTGGGGGGGGGGCTGTTTGCAGGGGGGCCCCATACAACATTTTGCTATGGGGCCCTGCTATTTCTAGTTACGCCCCTGGTGCTGGCATTTTATGGCCTCAAGAAATGGGATAGGCAATCAGTGCATCAGGAATCTTCAGTAAGTATTGGTTCTCCATAAAAGACAGTAACAGACAGCAGATGTAAACGCGTTTCCACCTTGTGGGACTTGTTCACTACATCAGGACTGATCAAATACATTTTAAATATACATATACCATAGTTTGTAGACTATATAACTTTCATACAGACTAAATAATATACACTGATTTGGGTTATTTTTACTAAAGAAACGTAGTAGACTACATGTTGGCCTAAATTTGAAGAAAGATTATTTGTTTGCAAAATTTTATAACAGAAACGTGTTCTATTATTAAAAAGTTCAGTATTTTTTTGTTTATATAGCAAAAAAAAAAGAAAAAAAAACAGTTGGCAATTAAATACCACCAAAAGAAATCTCTATTTGTGTGGAAATGGTAATGACGATGATATAAATTTCATTTTAGGTACAGTGTTGTATGACCGAGCATTTGCCAGTTCAAGAAGCACAGCACTGAATAGAAAAAAATGCTCTGGTCATGAAGGGGGTAAAACCTTCCGGAGGTCAAATGGTTAATATTAGAATTTACATACAATTTAAAGACATTGTTATACACAATTGTACACAATGTCATACTGCAATCTAATGTTCTCTCAAAATTAAAGCAAATTTGTCTTTAAATATGTGTAACCATTTTACTGCGTTCAGAGTCTTTCACTAAAGCCATGCATTATATCCTATCTAGGATCATGAAGATTTAATTAAATATGTAACAAAAATACAATTGTGTTCAATCTCACCCTTGTTAAATCATCGATAATGTTCTGTTGTTCTACCACTTGTAACTTCAAGAACTCAATTTCTTGTTCCTCTCCTGCTTGGTCAAGGTCATTTAAGGATCTTAACTTCTTCAGTGGAGGATGAGATGTTATTTTCTCTTTCTGAAGTGAAAAAAAGAACACTGTTTTTTTTTTTTTTTTTTTACAGGTTTATGTATTATAATCTCAGATTATGCTAGATTATGCTAAAAGCACAGCTCTGTTAATATTTTTTATTTTAGAGTGACAAAAAAGCAAAATTGTGAATGTATTTTTTTTTTAATGCTGTAATTGTATCTAAGAAATTTTAACAGGAATGTGTTACCCCAACATTTCATATTCCTGATATGTTGTTCCATCTACTTGTGTTAAAAAGTATCCTGTTCTCTTTGTATTGCTTCCTTTGTGTGAAATCCCTGGTGATCCTGCCAGTCTCCCTGCTTTCCAATTTCAAAATGACCACTCTAGACATGGGAGCACATGCATGCCAGCGCGGTCCGCTTTCTGTCTTTGGTATCTATACAAATGGATGACATAGTAGATGTCACTGCTGCCTGCAGTTTTTCAATGAACAATGAAACCACCGGGATTGCATCGTTGACAAAGATCTGCAAAAACTCTGATTAGATCTCAGTTATCAGTAAGGACCAAAGCTTAGTCACAGTAATGCCGCGTACACACGATCGGACTTTACGGCATACTTGGTCCGGCGAACCTGAGTCCGTCGGACAATTCAATCATGTGTGGGCTCCAGCGGACTTTTTTTTCTCAAAAGTTTGACGGACTTAGATTTGAAACATGTTTCAAATCTGTCCGATGGACTTGAGTCCGGTCGAAAAGTCCACTCGTCAGTATGCTAGTCTGACGGACAAAAACTGACGCTAGGGCAGCTGGTTATGAACTTCCTTGTTTTAGTCCGGTCGTACATCATCACGTACGAATCCATTGATCGTCCATTGATCGTAGGCAAGTCCGTTCATTCGGAAAGTCCGCCAGACAAAGTATGCCGTAGAGTCCGCTCGTGTGTACGCGGCATTAGGATTGAGAGTCACTAACTGTGCAAGTGTCAAACTGTGGACCTTTTGTCATGTACCTGGGTGTATTTGAACCGGTATGTTCCTGGTCTCACGGCTGCAGTCTTGCTTGTTGTGCCACAGAGAAGCTCTGGAGTTATAGCTATGTTCTCTTAATTTGATGCATTATCTTGGACTCATTAACCCCACCTGCTGCCAGCTGTGGTCAATCTACAATCAAAGAAGCCCATAAATAGCAGCACTTCCTATCTCTCAGTGGCCGTTTGTTTGGACTAGCTTCCTGGGTGTTTTGACTGCTTTTTGACTTTGAATACCGTGTTTGAACTTCTGACTGAATTCCTGACTACTCTCTAGCCTGCTGATTTTGTACTTCACCGCCAGCTCGTGTATGACCTTCACTTGCCTGACCAATCTCTGGATTTCGATTGTGTACCGCTTTGCCTGATCTGTTGCCGTCCTGATCTGCCTGACTAAGTTTTCGCCTGAATCGTCAGCACACAAGCTCCACTTCAGACACTACCTATCACAGGTACCTTATAATTACTTCCTCAGCTTGGAGCAGTGTGCTGGGGAACATTTACGCACAGTTTTCCATTGGGAAGAGGTTAAAGCCCACTTCTAGTCAAAATGTTTTTTTTTTTTTTTTTTTACTTCTTTACTTTCTACTTTTGGATATCAGTTTGAACCTGTGTCAAGTTTATCTACCTGCTTTATACAGGTAGGAAGATTTTCTCTCAAATCCTGTCCTGGTGACAACTAGGGTTGCACCGATACTAGTATTGGTATCAGTGCCGATACCGAGGATTTGCACAAGTATCGGTACTCGTGCAAATGCAGCGATACCTGAAACAGATACTTTCAGGCTTGGTTCTTTGAGCTGTCAGTGGGTCACCCCAGTGTTAAAGCAGTTCAGTAATTGGAGCTGTCAAAAAAAAAAAAAGCAGTCGTTTATTAACAACATTGCTCAGCCCCGAAACACTAAAATAAAAAGAAACATTGTTTCTTTTTGTATATTTCTGTTTTTTTCATCTGCAGATCAAAGGGATGAATGTTCCTCGGTTTAACCCCTTAATAACCCTTAATTTACTCTAATCAGCCTTAACTAACTCCCTATTCTCCTCCATTTAATTATTTTCCTGCTTTTTTTCTTTTGTTCACATCTAATTTTATAAACGATAAACATTTAAAACTTTTTTTTTATTTTCTTTGTTAGTGAATATTTTTACACATATATTAACATATATTTACACATTTCACATTGAAAAAGTGCTAAATTAAAAAAAAATCTATTTACTGTATTTCATTTGTAAATAACTTTTCAATGCTTTGTACCATTTCTGACAGCTGAAAGTAAAGTGGAGGGCCACCCTGAAAAAAAAAATTACACCAAAAATCCTAAAAAAAATTTGAAAAAATTTGAAAAAAAAAAAATTTTTTTTAAACTTACCTAAACCCTTGTTGCTAGGCAGTCTTCCTAATCTGCCTCTTCCTTTTCTGCGGCATCTTCTGCTCCTCGGTGAGTGGCCCCGTGGTCTTCTGGGAACTGTGTGTGTTCCCAGAACACCACGGGGCCATTCACAGAGCGCCACTCGCGCGAGCGCAGTAGGAAACTGGCAGTGAACCCGCAAGGCTCCACTGCCTGCTTCCCTTACCTAGGATGGTGGTGCCGGGACCCGAGAGCCGAGGGACGGGTCGGCCTCGGGCGGCCGACATCGCGGGCACCCAGGACAGGTAAGTACTTACTTAAAGTCAGCAGCTACAGTGTTTGTAGCTGCTGACTTTTAATTTTTTTTTTTTTTTTTTTTTTACGGCCGGAATCCCGCTTTAAAACAAAACAGGTGCGGTAGGTATCCATAATTGGGATCGGCGAGTACCAAATAAAAAGTATCGGTACTTGTACTTATTGGAAAAAAAAATGGTATTGGTGCATCCCTAGTGACCACATTGGGTCATAAGCAGTTGTTCAATTGCTGCTTGTGGCCCTGTTGGACAGATTCTATTTCCTGTTCCAGAGACTACTTAGTAGGAAAGGAAAATCTCCCCAATAAGAAAAATGAACAGTTAATAATAGCTTAAAATGATCCATAGCTCAACGAGTAAGCAGGTGACACAGGAAGCTGCAAGGGGAAATAGTGGTGTCACCATTCTGGCTATGCTGTGCAACATTGATATGTATATACCAAGAATGACTAAACAGAATTGCAAATATTTTGTTAGGTAAACAGTTAAAAAACAGCAATATATCTCCACACTGCCAGACTTTTATGGGCTGTCTGACATTGGTACCCTTCAGTCCCTTTGTATCCTACTGTTAGTTAAATACCACTTTACAAGGCTACTAAAACTGGCAGTTCTGAATTTTGTCATACTCTAATAGAGGTAGACTGAGCAGATTTTCTGACTTCAAAACAGTTGCAGCCTTTTTCTAGAAACCATTAATGACTCAATGAATTCAAATTCTTCCTGGAGTTTCTCTTTGAAGACAAAACACACTGTGTATTAATAGAGTGCAATTTTTCTTTAGTTTGTACCACATCAGGAACAGAGGGCATCAAGCATTTGGTAAACATTAAATTATCAGTGAGCAAATGTGGACATTTCTTTTATTTCATGTCATATTTTATCATAGTAAGCATGCTCTGATGTTACCCCCAATGACATAAAGTCATGAACGACTACCATATTTCCAAGGCATGGTACAAAAAGGTGCCAGGTTACCACGTTGATCCATCATTTGTCAGAGATGCCATTTTAATAGAGCCACCATGGTTCTAAATGTCGCTGAATATCCCTGTCCTTGCTGAGTATGCTATGAATAACCTAGGGTGTTGGTACAATGCAGCTTCCAATATTATCATAACATTTAGGGCACATGGTCAGGCATAATAACTGACACTTATTTGCTCTCCGGGTTGCTGGAGCAGTAAAAATTGTCAATTAAAGTAGAACGTTAGTCAGAAAATTAAGTCCTACTGGATCACTTCAGGATGGTCCCTTTTGCAGGTAAAGCTATGTAAAATATTAAAAATAAGTGCCTATTCTGTTTAAAATCCAGTAATACACGGTTTCACCCTTGCACATGCTCAGTTGCTATCTATTCTCGGTACTGTGCCAAATTTGTACAGGCCGATCTGCTGACAGCCTAAAGATTTACTGCTGCTCAGGGGCTCTGCTTTTCACCAAAACGTCAGCCTCCAGCAAGAAGAAACAGCAACAATGCTGGAGGCAATTTACAGCACAAACTAATTTCATGAGACATTATTATTAATGTGGAATGTATGTTCCTTGCTAAAGAGCATTATTTCTATCAAGTTGTTATGGGTAAAGTTCCACTTTAACATGGTCCTGACTGCACCATTATTATGTGAACATTTTTGCATGTTTGTTATTGGCACAGAGCTTAGGCATGTGATAGGATGGCTATCCAGGAGATGTTTACAAAAATTCAAGATCTTAGATTCCAATTATTACAAATGATGTCTGTTTTTTTTAAACATTCCATATCTCAACACATTTTGTGTTCTTCGTGCTTACCATTTCTGCATTTTCCTTTGAAAGGACTTTCAGCTTCTCCTCCATGCGTTGCAAGGATTGCATTAGTTCATCATTTCTTTTAGTGAGGCACTTGTTCTTTTCCAGCAGAGGTTTGCATTGTTTTTCTGCTTCCCTGACTCTCCGCAGCTGGAAACAAGACATAATAAAATATGATTTCTTAAAAATGGCTTTTCTGTATACTGGGATATAACTTTAGAAATTTGTAAAAATAACCAGTTCATATTTTTTGTAATTTCCTTGCAGTACAAAACCAGTCTGGGGCCTGACACTATGACAATTATTCTTTGCTTACCATGAAAACATGTTTATGCCTAGCCACACTGTTTATGCTGGGAAGTGGTCATACAGGTCATTTTTTTAAACAGTCGGTCCATTAAAAAGTAATACTTTATTTACAGGTAGAGTCTTCTAGCTGACTTCCTCATCCACTGTTTTTTTTTATCTCTTGGGACTCCAGTCCTTACATCTTTGTGCCATTCATTTTGGTTCCATTCTTGCCCTACTTTGAGTTTTTGGGATCCTCCCGGCCATGGGGTGTCAATCCTTTGTTGCATTCCTCTTAATATCAAATAACATAAAGTATTTGTATAAACAAAGCTTTGGGTTTTTTTTTTTTTAGTTTTGAATAGAGCAGAGAAGGATTAAAAACACCTATTTAATGTAAAGAGATTTTCCTTCAATTCTTCTCCGAGACTCAACAGGAAGTGAGGGGAACTCCTTACAAATTGGGGGGGAATTACCCTCTTAGGTGAATCTACTTAGCTAGGACAGCAATAAAAACTTGACAAGGGTTCTAATCCCTTTCCACTCTATCCAAAATTAAAAAAGAAGTTTTGGCT
This sequence comes from Aquarana catesbeiana, assembly GCF_042186555.1. Taxonomy (NCBI): domain Eukaryota; kingdom Metazoa; phylum Chordata; class Amphibia; order Anura; family Ranidae; genus Aquarana; species Aquarana catesbeiana. The sequence continues at coordinate 361,863,807 of NC_133326.1, read as the reverse complement.
ACACAATACATGCACTTATTACAGAGTCTGGAGCCTCTGACCCCCTGCATTATAGCCACTGGAGGTTTGCAGATCTGCAAACGGAGGCACGGAGATCCAACCACCATAGTGCTTGAGAGATGTAAGAAACTGCTAGATGGTTCAACCTTTCGGCATCTACCAAACACTAAAATATTCATTTTGGCTAGAATGATCTTTATAAATCACCACCTATTGATATTAATGTTTCTTCTGATAGCCAACATTGTACTGTCTCAATTACATGTTTTTAGTACCTTTTTAACTAGAACAACATTTTTGTTACTGATGCATGCTAAGGTATATGATGCTCATTTTGCCATGGCTAGAAATTAAAATAGCTTTCAAAGAACAAGGCCACTGGGTTTATCATGATACAGTTGTTTTAAACCTGAGGCAGGAACTTTGTTCCCTAAAGTGTTTGTTACCCCAGCGTTTCAAATTCCTGATATGTGTCTGTTGTACCATGTACTTGCATGAAAAAGTGTCCTGTTCTCTTTGTATTGCTTCCTTTGTGTGAAATTCCTGGTGTTCCTGCCATTTCCTCTACTTTCCTGTTAAAATCTGACCACACAAAGCAGGAGAACACACCGTGGTCAGTTCCCTAACTATGCTGGAAACTCAAGATAACACCTGTGCAATTTTAATTAGCAACAAGCTCAGGTCAGCTGCAATCTCTCAATGCAGACGCATTGATTTTAAAGAGACAAATGGTATAAAGTGCACTACTCTTTTACAGCTACATGTGCTGGATATATCCAAAAACAAAAGAGCCTAAATAAGTAATGAAGGTGTTAAATAAAATGTTTGATACAAATGTAATTCAAGTAAAATGTGCCAAAAAGTGCCAGTGCCTGTATTAAAGTGCAATCTGTGACTCCATAAAATAATATTCATTAAAGCGGGAGTCCCGCGAAAAAAAAAAAAAATAGATGTCAGCAGCTGCAAATACTGCAGCTGCTGACTTTTAAAATAAGGTCACTCACCTGTCCCAGGGTCCAGCGATGTCGGCACCCGAGACCGAACCGTCCCTCGATCCTCGGGTGCTGCCGCGGCCATTCTCAGTGAGGGAATCAGGAAGTGAAGCGTTGCGGCTTCACTTCCCGATTCCCTACTGCGCATGTGCAAGTCGCGCTGCGCTTTCTCAATGGTCCCCGCTATCTCCTGGGACCTGTGTCTTTCCCAGGAGACAGCGGGGGAGTGCGGGAGGGGGTGTGACTCCCATGGGAGTCTATTCCCGGAAGTGGGTGCAGATACCTGTCTTAGACAGGTATCTACACCCCCCTCCCCCCTGAAAGGTGCCAACTGTGACACCGGAGGGGGGGAGGAATCCGATGAGCAGAAGTTCCACTTTTGGGTGGAACTCCGCTTTAAACATTCAAACAAGAAAGAAAGTCCATTGCGATAAACAAGTACACAGTTTTCATCGAAAAAATTGATTGGTGTATAGATCAATCACATCCTCTAATGATCAAACATTTTATTTTATTCATTTAACACTTTCATTACTTATTTAGGCTCTTTTGTTTTTGGACATGCTGGGAACTCAGCCTGCTCTCTTCCAATAATCAGACTTGTCCTGACATGCCCCCCCCCGCACAGCCTTTCACTGGGAAGATCAGTGTACTGTTGCTTCTCCTCCCCCAGCTCTTATGCAGCTGGGAGCAGAGGGAATGTGATCACTTAAAAAAAAAAAGGGGGGGGAAACAGGTTATTTAAAATGTGTTTTTTATATGTATACACAAATGTTTGCCTTTCATTTAAATATTCTATTTCAGTATGTTTATAGGTTTTGAGAATAAACACAAGAATACAAAAGCAAGCTTGTAAATCGCCCATGCAGGGGCTAGAAAATGGGTAAACATTACAATTGAGCAATATAGATCACAACTACACTAACCAAAAGGACAGAAGTCAGAAATTTTGGGATGACACTGAAAAATGAAAACTACAAAAATGCCATGTCCCCAAAATCTATGTGCAGTCACTGGAGGGGAGGCTCTTCTCGTGCAACCCACCCCATAAGTGGCAACGGCATGAACAGGAACAAAGAGGAACTAGAAAATAAGCAAGGGAAACTAAAAGACAAGCAAAGAGAGTCATAAGCAAGAGAGAGGGGGAGAGAGAGGAAGGTGGTAACTCGGACTCTGCAGCCCCAAAGAGAGCAATTAGACAAGGCCCAAACAGGTCGGTTGGAGTGAGGGGAACTCATAAGAGATCCATGGTTCCCAAACCTTGAGAAATTTGGCATGTGAATCATTCACAATACCAGACATTCGTTCATGGAAGGCTGCGCATTGAGTCTTCCAGGCTTGAGCTATGGTCTGTTTAGCTGCAATAAAAAGGTTATGTGGCCAGCTTCTGCTGTGATGCGTATAAGCCAGGTATTGGACAGTGTAATAGAGCTACCTTAGCATTCCTACGGACCGTTACTTTCATTTCAATTTTAAAAACTGAATGGGTTGTTTTACAAGGTGATCATTTACAATCACTTTAAAGGCTTTGTTGTGATTTCCACTACAATTAAATACAACCCCTTACTTTGCCAATGTTTACAAAAACCACTGCCAAATAAGAACTATTCACTCAATGAGGCATAATCAATTAATAAAAACTCTGCTTCAATCTGTCCCTAGGGACCCAGTTATTCCTCATTGGAAGTCATCATCCTGTCTCACACTGCATACAGAATGTAAAGCAAAGCTACCAATCAGAGCCCGTGTGTCAAAGACAACTCTGTCATTTCTGTGACTGTCCTGTCACGGATATCTCATGTCATTAGCCTAGTACCATGAATATAGATACAGAAGAAGGCTTAGCTGCTGACTTTTCATATTTTGCATATCATTAACAGCCCTTTTTAGTCTTCAAGTTTTGAGGAAAGGAGAATTGTGTTTGAAACAGCATATGGGACACACTATAAAGATAACATCATTTTTACATGCTTAGGAAATGGAAAAGTTTAGTTAAAATGGTCGTAAACCTTAAACATTTTTTACCTTTAATGCATTCCCCGCATTAACATATACAATGTTTCAGAATGTGTATCAGCCCCTCAACCCACTTATACTTACCTGAGCCCGATCTTGCTCCAGCATTGTGCCCATCTGCAGATTTGCCACCATAGGAAGTAGTTTCCTATGGTGGCACACCAGGAAGAGGAGAAGCCAGGAGCGCCGGCAGGGGACCCAAAAAGAGGAGGATTGGGGCTGTAGTACAGAGCAGGTAAGTATATCATGTTTTATTTTTTTTATTATTGACTTTACAAATACTTAAACCATTTAAAGGCATTATTCACATTTACTTTTCTGATTTTAACCCACAAAAATACAACGAACTACACTTTGATCCATTTTGCAGCTAACATGTGGGCACCTTTCACCTGCTAACCAAAGACCTGCTACTTCTCCTCTGGGAAAGTGGCACCATTGCTTAAAGTGAGCCTTTATTCGCTCATGTAGGGCAAAGCAACAGGATTGCTTTAATTCTTCTCCTCAATAGCACAACTTTAACTTATCTTCGCTCCCCCTCAGCTCTTTCGATCCACATGGAGGGAAAAGAATACCTGTACTTCAGGATAAGGAGAAGCACATGACTCACTCCACGTCACAGCACTGGGTCAATAATCAAGACCAGTGCTGCAACATGAGAAGAGTCCATACCCTTGCGTGAAACTACAACTTGAGCAAAGTCTCAAAAGCCAAACAGAGCTGCAGAGGAGCACAGATAAGGTGGATGTTTGTTACTGGGAAGGGCGTCAAAATCAACCTGTTGCTAAAACATCTAAGCCTAAACAGTTTTAGAACTTTGAACCCTTATTATGCTTATTATTAAAACATTTATACTTGATATATATGGTATGTACAGTAGGTATATGAGTAGCCTGTGTTTCCTTAAAGTAGAACTATAGGCAAAACTTTTTTTAAATTTTGGATATGGTAAGGGATGGTTTAGGTGCGTTGGGTGCTTTTTCTGCCAAAACCCTCTTCCCCTGAATACTCAATTGATGTTTTTTTTTTTCTCTGCCTCTAAACCCCTGTAATCACCTTTGGGTGCATGGATACATAGCCTAACATTGAGGGGTGTTTAGAGACAAAAAAAAATTGGCAAACGCCCTTCAAAGCTGTGTTTTTGATGCCCAGTGTGCATGAGGCCTTATATGGGATTTTAAACGTGATGAAATAGGTAGCTAAATTAATTATAATACATGTAGTAGGAATGAAAGTCTGTTTATAGAAGGTGCTCATCCATGAAAAACAAAAGTTCATCCATAATTCTTCTTTTACCAGACCTGGGACAACCTGTGGTCACAGGGCCTAAAGAAAACAGCATTGCATTACTGCTGATATAATCATTTTTTGTTGTTGCTGGCTTTTAGAACATATTTAAAAGGTTATCTTTTTTTTTTTAAGTGTCAAACACTTCAATGAAATAATGATTGAGTCACTCAGCCAACATCCACTTAAATATGTAATTTCAACCACTGTAAAAGCGGTATTAAACCCAAAAGCAAACATATATTATATTCTAGTGTACCAATTCTTAGATGTGATGGCTGCATTTGTTTCATTTTCTTAGGCTTTCTTTATGTTTACCTGGTGATCATGTCCATACTAAGTCATCCCCCCCACTGAACGTTTTAAGCATTTATGCGAGAGGGAAGCTTTTTGGATCTACGCCCTGAACTCACTGACCCCTCATGGCTTGAATGAAGAAATTGGGAAAAATACGGTCATTTAAACTTTCCATTGGTCATGTAGTCTGCATTGATTTTATATATTTTGATATAGACTAACATACATCTAAAGTCAATTAAAATATATGCCCTATAGTGGTTTTATATGGTAGGGTAACATTCCATTTTAATAATTATTGTTGTCATTATCCTTATAGGCTTTGATCTATTTTTAATAAGTCTGTAACTGCTACAAAATCATATATAGTTAACATATTGGTAAGTCCTTACATACCATATCCTTTTTACAAAAATTCATAAACTGTACATCATTTAGGATTGATTGCTTCCTTTTAGTAAATATTTTTTTATTACACAGCCTTAATTTATTTTACATATCTATAGACATATGTTCCTTACGAGGTTATTACTATATTTGCTGCTGGTTTTTTAATATTTTCTATTAGTTTATTATAATATTGTGCATATCATTGTGATGGTGCTATGCTCTTGTAATCAATCATATGGTTTTTAACTTTAACGTTATGTATATTCATGTAATTTTGTTGTATTTTTTATATATCTGCTGCATACTATGTCTGTCTTGGCTGCTGCATTGTATCTTCAATGCCTACAAAACATATTGCCGAAAACTAAACCTGGCCTCTCCCCCTTAGTTGGGCGCCGCTTCCTGTCACTACAAATAGAGCTTTGACAAAGTAGCCATGGGTGGCTCTGAAAGCCGTTAGCCACGCCCCTCTTTCCTGCCTCCAGCACTGACATCACCGCTGGTGTTCAGCATCCCGCGACCATGGGAGTTCTGAGCTTCCTGGAACACAGTGCACCATCTGACGGACCTCTTCCCACATTCGAGCAGCGGATGCTCTGGATTGTCCAGATTCTTCCTTGTGCTGTGAATCTCCTGACCTATGGTAGTTCTAACAAGCGCTACTTTCTTCTCTATTTTGTAACTTGACAATTGTCTAATAAACCTGATGGTTTTGTATATGCTGCACTTATGCTGGCTATACACTAGCTGAAACATTGTTAGAAAATTTGTCATTTGGACCATTCATTTGTTTTTTTGCCCAGTTAATGGGCACAAATAGAAAATCGGTTTCAACTTTTCAGAGCTAAAAGAATCGAAAGAACAGGTTGGAAAATTCTGCCAAACAAACGATAAACTGAAGGGTAAATGTGTTTCTTGACCGAACTGTTTGCACTAGGCATATGTGACAAAACAAATGAAAAACGGATTCATTAATGTCCATTGAACAATTTACTAATCAAAATTCAGTCATTACATGATGGCAAAATCGTTTGCTCTCACGGCCGAGTGTTCGTTATTCGAAAACGAGTTTGAACAATTTTACGTATAGTGTATGGCTAGCATTAGAGTGGCGCTCTGTGTTTGTTTTTATTTGCCAGAGAACAACAGCTTGTCACTAGGACAGGAAATGAGGGCTAACAATTCTGGGCATTAAAGATTAAATTGATTATTAGTTATGGACCAGAAAAGGAAGAGTTAGAAACTGTCAGATTTTAATTTGCAATGTCCCTGCTGGAAGAAATTTCTTCTCACTTCCTGTCGGGACAGGAAATGATGTGGTCAAAGACTGCAATGAAAGACTTTTCACCTCAGTCAAATGGGGAAGGGATAGATCCTCTGTAAGGGCTATTATTACTGTTTGTACCTTCTAGTCCCAGTGACAACTGCTCCTCTAATATCTTCTGTTGATGTCACAGGGAAAACAAATGAGGTGAAATATCCTCAATTGACCATGGGCAGCAATAAAAACTTGATAGTATTTACTATTCCACAATCTTTCCAAAACTTAAAAAAAAAATGGCTAAAGAAAGGCTTTCAGTTTATGTATGTCTACATGTTTATCAATAAAATAATAATCTAAGTTGAATTAAAAATATTACCAATTCATTTCTCTCATCCCCAAGCAATGTATTTCTGTCCTCCAGTTTTCGGATTGTTGCATTTAATTCCGCCATTCTTTTCTGATTTCTGCGTAAGTCCTGAAAAGCCAATAGGTTTAGGTTTATCAGTTTACACAAATGATAGAATAAGTAAGCCATGGCAATTTACTTATTTGCTGTTTGTCTAATATTAGTACAATTTCCCATATTTTTGGCTTGCGGTTCCTTTAAAAATCATTCCAGGTATCAGCAGACTGCTAGATTAGGCTTTATGCACACAGGCTTATAAAAATAAGCAGCATTTTTTTTCTGTCAGAACTTGGAAGGAAAAACCCCTCTAGAGTTACAATATTGAATGTGCGTTTATGCGTGTATGCCATTTGAGTGTAAATGAATTCTACTGGCCTAAATATTAATCTACTCTGGCCAATGGAAGACATTTACGCACATACACATGCGTTTAGATGTATTTACATCCATTTTTTTTTTGCTCCAAAGCTCATCTCAGAATGCACCCTTGGTGCCTTCTTTCTGCCTGTAAACGCTCCTTTTGAAATACATCTGTAAATGCCTATGTGTGCATGGCCACATACTGTATAGGGGTTGCTTTTACAGGCATTAAAAAAAACTGAATGCCTGTATAAGTGGTGTTTCTTAAGGTGCATGAGACCTAAATCTTTCTGTAGCCATTATGGTAAGGTGAGCATTTTATAATACTATTTTGTGAAAATGCTAGTTGCAATATGTGCAAATAATGTGGAAACCTATCCTGCACTGAGATGCCATAACTGCTTGAAGTACTTTATTTGTTATGACAAACTGAACTCTAGTCAAACAGCAAAATCCACAGCTAAAGATAAATTTACCCACTTACGAACTGCCCACTACAACAGGCAGCCCTGCTCTGCCGGATCACATACATGTAACATTTCGGCTAGGGGGCGCACTGGCAGCTATTTCCAGCACAGCCTCAACCCATAGACAAAGCAAAATGCCTGGTCTGTAACAGTAAAAAGTACTGCATTCACGGATCAGCACATTGGCACTGTGTCACACAGTGCACACCAGCGGCCATGAGTTCAGCGCAGCTTGCTGGTGTAAATTAAGTATATGGTCACATTTTTGAATTTGTACATTTCTCTTTCAAAAACCACAGTAATGAAAGGGTTCCCATTGTATGCAATATAAAATAGATGAATTGATGGATGGATAGACATCTAATGTCCAAATAAAGTATATATTACTACATTTCATAATCAAACTATATTAAGGATTCCCCTATCCTGCACTTTCACGCTGTTTCACTTTTCAGAGAAACTGTAGTACCACCAAAATTCTGCAAGAGATATCTGTGACTGACTGCCATTTCTAATGGGTAAAACCCATAAATTACAACAGGGAACTGTGAGGACTCTTCACATCTATGTCTTGCAGAAGCACACAATTATATACCTTGTGTCTATTGGTGTGCTGCAATGCCAATCATTTTGAATACACCTCCACAATACATCTGAATTGTACACTGCAATTAGGGATGAGCCGTTCACCCCCCTGTTCGGTTCGCACCAGAACATGCGAACAGGAAAAAAGTTCGTTCGAACACGCGAACACCGTTAAAGTCTATGGGACACGAACATGAATAATCAAAAGTGCTAATTTTAAAGGCTTATATGCAAGTTATTGTCATAAAAAGTGTTTGGGGACCTGTGTCGTGCCCCAGGGGACATGGATCAATGCAAAAAAAAGTTTTAAAAACGGCCGTTTTTTCAGGAGCAGTGATTTTAATAATGCTTAAAGTCAAACAATATAAGTGTAATATCCCTTTAAATTTCATAGCTAGTGGGTGTCTATAGTATGCCTGTAAAGGGGCGCATGTTTCCCGTGTTTAGAACAGTCTGACAACAAAATGACATTTCAAAGGAAAAACCCCATTTAAAACTACTCGCGGCTATTGCATTGCCGACAATACACATAGAAGTTCATTGATAAAAACGCCATGGGAATTCCCCACAGGGGAACCCCGAACCAAAATAAAAAAAAAAAAATGACGTGGGAGTCCCCCTAAATTCCATACCAGGCCCTTATCCGAGCACGCAACCTGGCAGGCCGCAGGAAAAGAGGGGGGGATGAGAGTGCGCCCCCCCCCCTCCTGAACCGTACCAGGCCACATGCCCTCAACATTGGGAGGGTGCTTTGGGGTAGCCCCCCAAAACACCTTGTCCCCATGTTGATGAGGACAAGGGCCTCATCCCCACAACCCTGGCCGGTGGTTGTGGGGGTCTGCGGGTGGGGGGCTTATCTGAATCTGGAAGTTCCCTTTAACAAGGGGACCCCAGATCCCGGCCCCCCCCCTTTGTGAAATGGTAAGGGGGTACTTACCCCTACCACTTCACTAAAAAACTGTCAAAAATGTTAAAAATGACAAGAGAAAGTTTTTGACAATTCCTTTATTTAAATGCTTCTTCTTTCTTCTATCTTCCTTCATCTTCTTCTTCTGGTTCTTCTGGCTCTTCTGGTTCTTCCTCCGGGCGTTCTCATCCAGCATCTTCTATCTTCTTCTCCTGGGGCCACTCCACACCCATGGCATGGGGGGAGGCTCCCGCTCTTCTCTTCTTCTTTTCTTCTCTTCTTCATTTTCTTCTCCGGGCCGCTCCGCAACCATGCTGGCATGGAGGGAGGCTCCCGCTGTGTGACGGTGTCTCCTCGTCTGACGGTTCTTAAATAACGGGGGGCAGGGCCACCCGGTGACCCCGCCCCCCTCTGACGTACGGTGACTTGACGGGACTTCCCTGTGACGTCACGGGGAATGCCACAGGGAAGTCCCGTCATGTCCCGTGCGTCAGAGGCCCCCGTTATTTAAGAACCGTCAGACAAGTAGACGCCGTCACACAGCGGGAGCCTCCCTCCATGCCAGCATGGATGCGGAGCGGCTTGGAGAAGAAAATGAAGAAGAGAAGAAGAGAAGAAGGAAGAATAGAAGAAGAAGATGAAGAGAAGAGCGGGAGCCTCCCCCCATGCCATGGGTGCGGAGCGGCCCGAGGAGAAGAAGATAGAAGATGCCGTGGAGGAGATGCTAGACGAGAACGCCGGAGGAAGAACCAGAAGAAGAAGAAGATGAAGGAAGATAGAAGAAAGAAGAAGCATTTAAATAAAGGAGTTGTCAAAAACTGTCTCTTGTCATTTTTAACATTTTTGACAGTTTTTTAGTGAAATGGTAGGGGTAAGTACCCCCTTACCATTTCACACGGGGGGGGGCAGGATCTGGGGGTCCCCTTGTTAAAGGGGGCTTCCAGATTCCGATAAGCCCCCCGCCCGCAGACCCCCACAACCACCAGCCAGGGTTGTGGGGATGAGGCCCTTGTCCTCATCAACATGGGGACAAGGTGTTTTGGGGGGCTACCCCAAAGCACCCTCCCAATGTTGAGGGCATGTGGCCTGGTACGGCTCAGGAGGGGGGCCACACTCTTGTCCCCCCCTCTTTTCCTGCAGCCTGCCAGGTTGCGTGCTCGGATAAGGGTCTGGTATTAATTTTCGGGGGGACCCCGCGCTTTTTTTTTTTTTTTTTTTTTGCCGCGGGGTTCCCCTTAAAATCCATACCAGACCTGAAGGGCCTGGTATGGAATTTAGGGGGAACCCCACGTCTTTTTTTTTTTTAATTTTGGTTCGGGGTTCCCCTGTGGGGAATTCCCATGCCGTTTTTATCAATGAACTTCTATGTGTATTGTCGGCAATGCAATAGCCGCGAGTAGTTTTAAATGGGTTTTTTCCTTCGAAATGTCATTTTGCTGTCAGATTGTTCTAAACACGGGAAACATGCGCCCCTTTACAGGCATACTATAGACACCCCCCAGCTACGAAATTTAAAGGGATATTACACTTTTATTGTTTGACTTTAAGCATTATTAAAATCACTGCTCCTGAAAAAACGGCCGTTTTTAAAACTTTTTTTTGCATTGATCCATGTCCCCTGGGGCAGGACCCGGGTCCCCAAACACTTTTTATGATAATAATTTGCATATAAGCCTTTAAAATTAGCACTTTTGATTTCTCCCATAGACTTTTAAAGGGTGTTCCGCGGCATTCGGCGAACACCCCAAATTGTTCGCTGTTCGGCGAACTTGCGAACAGCCAATGTTCGAGTCGAACATGAGTTCGACTCGAACTTGAAGCTCATCCCTAACCGCAATGAACATTAATGCATGACATACTGTAAGTGTTAAAATAATGTACTGTAGCAGACAGGTATGAAGCCATAAGTGTTACTGAAGCAGAGGGGGATTTCCATGTAGACTAAATTCCTTTAAAACTAGCTGTTATTCATTAACCACTGTATTTTATCATGTCAAAAACAGATTTATCTTACCGGACTTCCACAGTGCTCTGAGCCATCCCCTGCCCTTCCTGGGATTTCACGCTTGGGACTTCCAACGTTGCACTCAGCTTCTTTAACTAAAAATAATTGCTCATCCAAGGCTTCCTTCTGTAACAGAAGCTTTTGCAGGGAGCTCGTTTGTGTCTCAAGCTCTTTTTCAAGAGAGAAGATAATCCTATCTTTTGCTTTAATTTCATCCATCTGAAAGATTCAAGAGAAAGCATTTACTTTAATTATTTACGCAATGTCCGCAATGTCGGCAGGGAAGGAGGAGGGGGGACGAACTTTTCAAAAACAAATGTGGCACCGGAGGAGGGAGGAAGCAGATCAGTGGAAATTCCACTTTTGGGTGGAACTCCGCTTTAACAGAATATTATCTGGAGGCATTTGCCGATTATTGTCAAAATAATTAATCCAAAAATTATATATTGTGTGATACAAATACTGTATTACTTTAAAGAGAAGGGTTTGTGGAAATGGACAAATTGTTTTCATTCGGGCATTTAAAGGACCAGTTCACACAAAAGCAGACTTCAGCAGTGGCAGCTGGTGGTATATGTTTTGACCCAACCGATGGATTGCCGCCCCCCCCCCCCCCCGGTTGGTCCCCAGCCCCACACTGCGTCACCCTGCGTGCAGATTGGGGCCGGGTGCATGGATTGGGGGGGGAGGGGGGGGCGGATCCCCGTATGGACGGGCTGCCACTCGATTTCAGGTTTTGAAAGATACTGGGCAGTTAAACCATCTGAGAACATTTATATCTTGTGTTTACTAATAGTGAGATCTTTGCACTCAAGTTCTCAAGTTGGCACAGCTGCTGTGGCTATTACAAGGGGTTCCCACATTCCCTGCTAGATTTTTTATTTATTTTATAATACAGGAAGTGCAACAGCAGGTGACCCGATATGCAAAGTAGACAGGAACACCTGCAACTCCCAGATAGACAGGAACAGATTCAGGAACATTGAAGATCTCTGGTGTATTATGACAGGAAGATCTCTGGAAAGACTGGTGAAGTCTTTAAAACACCATTTAATTAGACGACTATAGATGATAAAAAAATCCAAATACTGTACAAATAGTGGTACTGAATAAATAAAAAGTCCCAGTCTCACCAGTCTACGAATGTCCCTTTCGCTTTCCCATTTAAACTTTGTAATAGCCTCCTGATGGGACTGATGCTCACTCCTCAAATCCCCAGCCTTGATTTTGTCAGCCTGGATCATATTATTGAGAGCCTCATCTATTTGTTTCTTAGCAGATTTCAGCTCCGTGATCTCCTGTAAGAGCTTGAGGCGCTCAGAGTCAAACACTTTTCTGGCTTCTTCTCGTGCCTCCGTGCTCAGAGCTGTCCTTACTTTGTCACTGCTGCCATCGCGAAGGGCATTAACAGCAGACTTTAGTCGCAGGATCTCCGCCTCTTTTAATTTAACCATCCGAGACATCTCCTGCTCATGCTGTTTGATTAAGTTCTCCCTTACTGCCTGGAGCTCCTTCATCTTCTCTTCATGCAGCTTGGCCTTCAGTTCGGAAACAGTTGCAGTGTGTTTGTGTTGTTCCTGCTCCTTTATCCTTTTACTCTCTTGATTTTTCTCCCTTTCAAGCCTAGACACCTGAATAAAATCCAGGAAGGGCAACGTTATTTGAGAGTACAATTACAATATAGACATTGAAGAATAACAATAAAGTCACATTTTGGCAAAGGAAATAAAGAAGCATCATTAAGGAGCCTATACATTTCATTTAGAGTGTCTCAATCTTGCATCGTAGGTACAATTGTTGTTTGTTTCATTGACCTTTCTTTATGTTCACCTGTCATGACGGGAGTATGGGGGCTGTATTTGCTGGTCTCTTTCTAAAAATTTGTGTTGCCTACCTGTGTACAGGTGCACAATTTTTAGGCCTCATGCACACAGGTGTTAAAAATGACGAACATGCAGTAAATTTGTGTCAAAATTCCTTATCTCTACACTTGTTCTAGGTCAGGTATTAGGGCCGGTTCACACCCAGAATTGCACAGGAACGCACGCAGTGTTTACATGCAGTTCTGTGCAGTGCAATTTCAGCCCCTTAATTTTGAATGGGCTGAAATCGCACTGCACCAAAAATAGCGCATGCACTACTTTTGGAAACTCACTGCAACCGGATTGCATAGTACTTCTCTACCATTCGATCTGGACGATTGCATTACATTTGCAACCTGCATTTGGGATATCATTAACTTAATAATGACACCTGCTGCAGATCACAACTGCACTGTGTTTTAAAGGGAATGCGGGTGTGCTGCTTTGAAGTCAATGTATCAGTATGACAGCCAGGCAATTAACGTTTTTGTAAAATGAAAGGTCAGCAATGGCAGCTTACATAATTCTCTCATTTTACCTGAATGTTCCTTACTGATCGCTTTACATTTGTCAACAAAGCACAACAATCGATTATATCTAGACGGTAATCAGCATTAGCCTGTATTAAACTCATCAATCATGCCGTGTTACTCTCTTTAATGGATTACTGCCATTCTCTTCTTTCCAATACATTACAATACATTATTATAGGTTTACTAACATCGTCATTAAAAAAATCGGTCACATGAAAGTTAGCACCTGAAGGCCTATGCTGATCTTATACTTGGACAATTTTGAGGCAATTTCAACCAATTTTAACCAGCTCTTGATTGCAAAAAAACAAGTAAATGGATCAAGCCAACCTACCAACAGTTTCTCTTAAGTAAAATGGCTGAAACTGTTGGTGACAGGTTTGACTTTAATCCATTAGATCACATTGGTAATTGAAAGTTAGTTGAAAGAGGTTCAAATTTCCTCGTGTCTTTCCATAATTGTGGCACAAACCTTAACAAGTCTGCTTTGCCTTGTTATGGTAGCAAAAATATGATTGCCGGGACAGGAAAAAACAGGAAAGCAGCTACAACATACCATGTTTCCTAAAGGAAACTTGAAAGAGTAGGGATGTGGTTTTTACAATATTAAGGGGAGGAAACCTAAGCTAAGACCCAGTTTATATATATTTTTTAATACTGTATAGTGTAGAAACACTGAAATATAAGCTTTATGTATTCATAATATATTTTAGCAGACAAGAAAGAGTACCCCATTCAATTAAAATTACAGATTTACAGTTTTTTATTAACCTTCAGACCCATAATCATTGAAAAGAACAGTGGTTTTAATTTCTTAAAAAAGGATTGTGGACTATTGTGTATTAGAAAAATACAAGAACAAAAGCACATCTTTTGTAATGCGTCTATCCATTAGCACAATAGATTTCTTCAACTTCCATAATTTGGTAGGCAAGGCACTAAGAGGACACAATTACAAAAAAATTAAAAATAAAGGTTCATATGTTCATATGCAGCCAAGTATAATAATTTGCATTTGGCCAGCTAAAATTGTGCAGTGCTCACTCTTATTTTCTCTATACCAGAGGGAAAGCTACTCTGCCAGACTCTGCTGGAGAAGCCCTAACAGGGTATAATAAAATATTATTGGCTTCAAGTATCTGGCAGCTGTTAGAGTCCCAAGGACCATGTCAGAGCATCTGTAAGTATGTCTACCACCTGTAGTCTTACCCTCTGGTTTGGGGTTTCATACCTTGGATTTCTCCTGGTGTAGCTCAATTTGAATGTCTGTTAATTTAGTCCTGAGATCTTCATTTGCAGCTTGAAGAGCAAGTATTAGGGCTTCGGGCTTCTCACCCTTGTTGCGCCCTTTTTTCGCCATTCTTGTTTTAAGCGTCTCTGACTTCACTACGTTCAATAAAAAGCCATCATGGTTGGATGTTGGATCTCCTATTAGGTTAGGATTCCAGGACGTACAAAGTTCTGCTCTGGTGGAAGCCCTTTAGGAAAAAGAAAAAAAGGCATGAAGCATCAAAAATGATATAGGCAGTATGTATTGTCCATGTGAATTCCATATTTAGAGTTAAAAGAGAACTATCGTTAAATAATTTTTAAATTTAACTCCCTAGGGGACTGATGACCCTGTTGTCCCCTAAACACACCCCTTAATGCTGGCTGTAGCTCCACTCCCTTTTGAATCCAAATAATGGGAATTCCTGTAGGGGAGGTACAGTCAGTATAGAGCCTACTCCCTCTGTAAGCTGAGTGATCTATCACTATTATGAATGAACATGCGCGTTCATTCATACTAGTAAAAGGTCACATAGAGCTTTAGCTCTGTGTAAGATATCTGCCAAAGCCCTGTATGAAGTAAAAGCAGACGCAGATACATTACACAGGGCTGCAACTCTGAATCATCTTTTATTATTATGAATGAAGAAGCAGGTCTGATTGTTCATTCATAATACTGACAGATCACTCATAGTGTTCAGTTGCTGCTTTTCACTTTTATGATGAACGATCAGTGATGTCGCTAACACAGCTCGACGTCGACAATCGTTCATTCATAAAACTGAAATATGACACTGCGCGTAAGCACTATGTGATCCATCAGCTGTGCTGTACACACAGTACCTCACAAAAGTGAGTACACCCCTCACATTTGTGTAAATATTTTATTATATATTTTCATGTGACAACACTGAAGCAATGACACTTTGCTACAATGTAAAGTAGTGAGTGTACAGCTTGTATAACAGTGTAAATTTGCCGTCCCCTCAAAATAAGTCAACACACAGCCATTCATGTCTAAACCTCTGGCAACAAAAGTGAGTACACTCCTAAGCAAAAATGCCCAAATTGGGCCCAAAGTGTCAATATTTTGTGTGGCCACCATTATTTTCCAGCACTGCATTAACCCTCTTGGGCATGGAGCTCACCAGAACTTCACAGGTTGCCACTGGAGTCCTCTTCCACTTCTCCATGATGACATCACAGAGCTGGTGGATGTTAGAGACCTTGCGCTCCTCGAACATCTGTTTGAGGATGCCCCACAGATGCTCAATAAGGTTTAGGTCTGGAGACATGCTTGGCCAGTCCATAGCCTTTACCCTCAGCTTCTTTAGCAAGGCAGTGGTCCTCTTGGAGGTGTGTTTGGGGTCGTTATCATGTTGGAATACTGCCCTGCGTCCCAGTCTGTGAAGGGAGGGGATCATGCTCTGCTTCAGTATGTCACAGTACATGTTGGCATTCATGGTTCCCTCAATGAACTGTAGCTCCCCAGTGCCAGCAGCACTCATGCAGACCATGACACTCCCACCACAATGCTTGACTGTAGGCAAGACACACTTGTCTTTGTACTCCTCACCTGGTTGCCACCACACACTTGACACCATCTGAACCAAATAAGTTTATCTTGGTCTCTTTTAAAAAAAAAAGTTTATCTTGGTCTCATCAGACCACAGGACATGGTTCCATGTTCTTAGTCTGTTTGTCTTCAGCAAACTGTTTGCAGACTTTCTTGTGCCACATCTTTAGAAGAGGTTTCCTTCTGGGATGACAGCCATGCAGACCAATTTGATGCATGCCCTGTACACACGATAGGGTTTTCCGATGGAAAATGTGTGATAGGACCTTGTTGTCGGAAATTCCAACTGTGTGTAGGCTCCATCACACATTTTCCATAGAAATTTCCGACACACAAAGTTTGAGAGCTTGCTATAAAATTTTCCGACAACAAAATCCGTTGTCGGAAATTCCGATCGTGTGTACACAAATCCGACGCATGAAGTGCCACGCATGCTCAGAATAAGAGACGAAAGCTATTGGCTACTGCCCTGTTTATAGTCCCGACGTACGTGTTTTACGTCACCGCGTTCAGAACGATCGGATTTTCCAACAACTTTATGTGACCGTTTGTATGCAAGACAAGTTTGAGCCAACATCCGTTGGAATAAATCCATGGATTTTGTCGGAATGTCCGATCGTGTGTACAGGGCAGCAGTGTTGGGCGTATGTCTGAGCACTGACAGGCTGACCCCCGACCCATTCAAGCTCTGCAGCAATGCTGGCAGCACTCATACTTCTATTTCCCAAAGACAACCTCTGGATATGACGCTGAGCACGTACACTCGACTTCTTTGGTCGATCATGTAGAGGCCTGTTCTGAGTAAAACCTGTCCTGTTAAACTGCTGTATGGTATTGGCCACCATGCTGCAGCTCAGTTTCAGGTTCTTAGCAATCTTCTTATAACGTAGGCCAGGGCTCAAAATTTCCTGAACTACTAGCCAGGCCTTAAGGGTTACTCGCCACCAGTTGCCCCACCCAACCGCTACCCTGCCCCTAATTCCGCCCTTAAACAAGCCCTCGTAAATAATCTCATGAAATAACACTTAAATGTTTTATGTTTTAAGTTACAAAAATAAATATGAACAACAACTTTATCAGTGCAGCCTTACCAATGCCCATCAATGCAGCCTCACCAGTGCCCATCGACGCAGCCTCACCAGTGCCCATCGACGCAGCCTCACCAGTGCCCATCAATACAGCCTCACCAGTGCCCATCAATGCAGCCTCACCAGTGCCCATCAATGCAACCTCATCTGCGCCCATCAATGCAGACTGACCAGTGCCCTTCAAAGCAGTCTCACCTGTGCCCATCATTGCAGTGTGACCAGTGCCCACCAATGCAGCCCCACCTGTGGCCATCATTGCAGCATGACTAGTGCCCACCAATGCAGTCTCGCCTGTGCCCATCATTGCAACGTGACCTGTTCCCATCATTGCAGGGTAACCCGTGCCCACCAATGCAGCCTCGCCTGTTCCCATCATTGCAGCTTTGCCTGTACCCATCATTGCAGCCTTGCCTGTGCCCACCAATGCAGCCTCACCTGTGCCCATCATTGCAGCGTGACCAGTGCCCATCAGAGCAGCCTCACCAGTGCCCATCAGTGCAGCATGACCAGTGCCCATCAATACAGCCTCACCTGTACCCATCAATGCAGTGTCACCTGTGCCCATCAATACAGCCTCATCTGCGCCCTTTATCGCAGACTAACCAGTGCCCTTCAATGCAGCCTCACCTGTGCCCACCAATGCAGTGTGACCAGTGCCCATCAATGCAACCTCACCTGTGCCCATCAATGCAGAGTGAAAAAGTACAAATATAATACCGCGCTACACCTTAAAATAAAACACAGCAGCTAACATGGCAAACAGACAATTGCAATAATGGTAATAAAGTTAAAATGGCAGCGCTAAAAGCGCTGCACTTTTACCATTATTACCATCAATGCAGCGTGACCAGTGCCCACCAATGCAGCCTCACCTGTGCCCATCATTGCAGCATGACCAGTGCCCACCAATGCAGCCTCATCAGTGCCCATCATTGCAGCGTGACCTGTGCCCTTTAATGCAGCATGACCTGTGCCCACCAATGCAGCCTCATCTGTGCCCATCAATGCAGCGTGACCAGTGCCCACTAATGCAGCCTCACCTGTGCCCATCATTGCAGCATGACATGTGCCCATCATTGCAGTGTGACCAGTGCCCACCTATGCCGCCTCACCTGTGCCCATCATTACAGTGTGACCAGTGCCCACCAATGCAGCCTCACCTGGGCCCATCATTGCAGCCTCGCATGTGCCCATCATTGCAGCCTCGCCTGTGTCTACCATTGCAGCGTTACCTGTGCCCATCATTGCAGCCTCGCCTGTGCCCATCATTGCAGCATGACCTGTGCCCACCAATGCAGCCTCACCCATGCCCATCATTGCAGCGTGACCTGTGCCCATCATTGCCGCCTCGTCTGTGCCCATGATTGCAGTGAGACCAGTGCCCATCAGTGCACCCTCACCTGTGCCCATCAGTGCAGCCTCACCAGTGCCCATCAGTGCAGCGTGACCTGTGCTCATCAATGCAGCCTCACCTGTGCTCACCAGTGCAGCGTGACCTTGTGCCCTTTAATGCAGTGTGACCTGTGCCCACCAATGCAGCCTCACCTGTGCCCATCAATGCAGCCTGACCAGTGCCCATCAATAAAGCCTGACCAGTGCCCACCAGTACAGCCTCACCTGTGCCCATCATTGCAGCGTGACCAGTGCCCTCCAATGCAGCCTCACTTGTGCCCATCATTGCAGCGTGACCTGTGCCCATCATTGCAGGGTGACCAGTGCCCATCAATGCAGCCTCACCTGTGCCCATCATTACAGCGTGACCAGTGCCCACCAATGCAGCCTCACCTGTGCCCATCATTGCAGCCTTGCATGTGCCCATCATTGCAGCCTCGCCTGTGCCCATGATTGCAGCGTGACCTGTGCCCATCATTGCAGCCTCGCCTGTGTCCATGATTGCAGCGTGACCTGTGCTCACCAATGCAGCCTCACCTGTTCCCATCATTTCTGTGTGACCAGTGCCCATCAGTGCAGCCTCACCTGTGCCCCTCATTGCAACTTGACCTGTGCCCATCATCGCAGCCTCACCTGTGGCCAACATTGCAGAATGACCAGTGCCCATCATTACAGCGTGACCAGTGCCCATCAGTGGAGCCTCAACTGTGCCCATCATTGCAGCGTGACCTGTGTCCATTATTGCAGCGTGACCTGTGCCCATTATTGCAGCATCTCCTGTGCCCATCATTGTAGCCTCGCTTGTGCCCATCATTGCAGCCTGACCTGTGCAGGGGAACAGAGGGCGGCTGGATCAACAGACGGGGGTAGTTTATATTAGAGTTGCCGTCTGCTCACTGTCACACACAGCCCTGTCTCCTGACTCAGCGCCTGTGACAGACAGAACGCCGGTCCAATGCTGGGATGTGTTCTGTCAGTCACAGGTGCCGGGTGAGGAGACGGGGGCTGTGTGTGACCGCGAGCAGACGGCAATTCTAATGTAAGCTGTTAAAGCGGGCAATCCCAGCTCTGTGATCCAGCCAGCTCGCCTCTTCCTCCACTCTCTCTTCCCCCCGGGGTCATCACTGGTAGAACAGCTCCTATTCAACCACGCCTGCCGGCGGTGCTCGCCTTCCCACTCAGAGGCAGCCCACGCTTGCCAGAAACCATTTTTTACTTGCAAAATGAGAGTAGGCGAGTGGAAAATTTGGCCTAGGCCATCTTTATGTAGAGCAACCATTCTTTTTTTCAGATCCTCAGAGAGTTCTTTGCCATGAGGTGCCATGTAGAACATCCAGTGACCAGTATGAAAGAGTGAGAGCAATAGCACCAAATTTAACTCACCTGCTCCCCATTCACACCTGAGACCTTGTAACACTAACGAGTCACACTGGGGAGGGAAAATGGCTAATTGGGCCCAATTTGGACATTTTCACTTAGGGGTGTACTCACTTTTGTTGCCAGCGGTTTAGACATCAATGGCTGTGTGTTGAGTTATTTTGAGGGGACAGCAAATTTACACTGTTATACAAGCTGTACACTCACTACTTCACATTGTAGCAAAGTGTCATTTCTTCAGTGTTGTCACATGAAAAGATATAATAAAATATTTACAAAAATGGGTGTACTCACTTTTGTGAGATACTGTATGTAAAGGCTGCTGCTGATAGTGCCAGTTGTGTGACTTTTTTTTAAATGCAGAGCTGGTCTCTAGAGTGACCCCTGCTGCCAGAAATCAGAGATATCAGTTACGAACCCATCTTTTTTTCTAGCTGCGTTGTCAGACGGGGGCAACTGTCCTCCCACACTGCTTAGAAAATAAGGGACATATTTGAATGGGATCAAGTGCTATATGCATTTGGTCCCAAGTTTTTTAATGACAGCTCTTCTTTAACTTAGGCTGGGTTCACATCTATGCGAATTGGATGTGACTTACACCGCATCCAATTCACAGAACATTTTAAAATCTATCACTTTCAATCAGTCTGGTTTACATATGTGCATTGCATTCGCACTCCGCATTGCCCAAAATACGTGTGTGTTTTCTAGGCAGTGCAGTGCGAATTGCAGGCACATATTCTTCTATGGGAATGCATCTGATTCGCAGATGCGTTACGTTGTGAACAGGCAGTCTCTCCCCCTCCTCCTACACCTCCTCCCTCTCCCTGCTCAGCTGATCCGCAGCTACAATGGAGAGGAAGCGCTGAACAGCTGTTTTTTCTCCTCGCACAGAGAACGGAGCTGGAAATTGCACCGAACTAGTGTGAGTCTAGCCTTGAAGGACGCATTTATTAGTTTAGTGCAAAGATGTGGTTTAATATTACCCTTAATATTCAATCAGAAAACAACTTTCAAGAGGTAAAGCAGGCAGATTGGAAACTCAAATCTCATTACTATGAATGAATTATATCATAATTAATGTCAATTTAGTATTCAAAGAATTTCCTTCGTTATTAACAGAAACCGTAAACTGACCACGGTATATCATTGCTGCTGAACCCTCACACCGTGGTCAGTTTATGTGCCTCAGTCATCCGCAGCTCTGCTCTCTCCCAACTCCCCCCCTCGCCTGTCTGCTCTGTGTCAGCGCCTGCCCCCTCCCCCCCTGCTGCTATCATAACTAAAATAAAAACCTCCCATCCCCTCTGTAACATAACAATATGTATCCCTGTGCCTGTGTTATATAAAAAAGCTACCGATTTGTACCTAAATCAGAACGTCCCCCTGCGCTCACGTGACTCCTCAGCTCTCTCTTCTCTCCCCTCCCCGGCTGACGTCAGTGGCAGTGCTTGGCCCCGCCCGCTGGAGCTGTCAGCCGGGCAGAGGAGTCACATGAGTGCCGGGAGACGCTCTGATATAGGTACGAATCGGCAGCTTTTTTATATAACACAGGCACAGGGACACATATCATTATGTTACAGAAAGGGGGGGGAGGGTTTTATTATATTGGCTAAACAACCACTTTAAATTCTGACTGTCAGTACACTACACAATATGTTTCTCCATCAACAAAAATGTACAAGGTATGCAGTGTTTTTGTGTGTTGGCACACTGCCCTTATCAACCTGGATTATAAACCTTAAAGTAAACAACTATAAACAACTATATATCTATATGATTCATGAAATTATACAAATTATTATTCAGGAAAATATCAAATCTTTCCAACAAAATGAAGTACCAGAAATACCTTAAAGGCAGTGTTGGTAACTCACCTCTTTAATTACTGAGACATGAATTACACAGTTGCTGGGGGTTATAATATAATGTAGGCAAGTCACTGTTTGAATTTAATTAACCACAAAACATGTATCGCTCAGATATCTCAGTAAATTAGGTAATGAGTTCAGAATCCTGATTGACAGGCCGCACACAAATTGTGCGCTAGGTACCAATGTACCAGCTTGTTGATTTTAGTTTTTTGGATCTAGACATACACTATATTACTAAAAGTATTGGGACGCCTGCCTTTACTCGCACATGAACTTTATGGGCATCCCAATCTTAGTCGGTAGGGTTCAATATTGAGTTGGCCCACCCTTTGCAGCTATAACAATCTCCTAGATTGTAAGCTCTAACGAGCAGGGCCCTCTGATTCTTCCTGTATTGAATTGTATTGTACTTGTACTGTCTGCCCTAATGTTGTAAAGCGCTGCGTAAACTGTCGGCGCTATATAAATCCTGTATAATAATAATAATAATAATAATAATAACAGCTTCAACTCTTCTGGGAAGGCTGTCCACAAGGTTTAGGAGTGTGTCTATGGGAATGTTTGACCATTCTTCCAGAAGTGCATTTGTGAGGTCAGGCACTGATGTTGATGAGAAGGCCTGGCTCTCAGTCTCCACTCTAATTTACCCAAAAGGTGTTCTATCTTAAAATCATATGATGTTTATTGGCTACAGCTTCATAAAATGATACAAATGATACAACTATATCAGGAAGAGAAAACAGTAAAGCAAACATTTTCCTCCACCCTGCTCACACTTTGCGTAGCAGGGACTCGTTCCCATTTGTGATTTTCTGTGGGCGTCTGTCACATGATTCCCTGCGTCATGCACAGGGCAGCTCATTCACTTGAAGGTCCTGCCCTATGTGCATTTGTCGCTGTAAAGAAGCTCAGGCATCAAATTTTGGTTCTGTGTCAGTAGCGTTTTTACATGGTCGTTTTGTCGAGAGCCAATTGCAGTGAAATTGTACCGCATTTGGGGTGCCGTTTAGGATGAATGGCGCCCAAATGAGCGTCCCATGTGTTGCTGTGATTTGGAATCGTGGGCAGAATTGCACCGATTCTGCCTGCAATTTCTAATCGCCTGAGTTTGAACAGGTATCCTGGTATAGCTATGACTTAGTTTTGTCTCAAACAAAAGGAATAAAGATTTTGAGCAATTTTGTAGCTACCCCCTGGTGCACTAGCATCCATTTGTCAGCCTCCGTCAACACATTTTTCTAAACTTCACAGGCATTGTAACACTAGGGCACCCCTTCACTGCTATGTATTTCCCCAGGGCTAAAAGCTAATTGCGTTGTATATTAAATGCAATATACAAACCACTATTCGTATCTAGTACTTTTAAGTTGACATTTTGCATAATTCTGGGTATGTTCAAAAACGTACCTTCTTGCACTACATCCGTGTAATAAAGCCCTATTTAGAAATTAAAGAATGTTTAAAAAAAGTCACAAGTTAGTAAAAAAGTTTTATGAGTAATATATAATATTAATCTTTAACTGGATACAATATATGATCTTGGAGAAAAATTATGTTATATGGCCTATTAAAGTGGACTCAAACTCATTTCAAACCCCATGTAATAAACCAAAATTCCAAACTCTCTGGAGTAATACTTTGCACACGTGATTGTCGGGCTTCATCTGGTTAGTGGTACTGGTGTTAACTATGGTAGAGGGAAAAGGTCTATGTGCAAGCTCAGGCAGAGGCAGCCAATCAGTGATTACCCACACATATATGCACCCCACCACCACAGTTACAAAGTATTATGCCGCGTACACACGGTCGGACTTTCAGACGTAAAATGTGCGATCGGAGCTTGTTGTCGGAAATTCCGACCGTGTGTAGGCCCCATCGGACAGTTTTCATCGGAATTTCCGTCGCACAAAATTTGAGATCTGGTTCTCAAATTTTCCGACAACAAAATCCCTTCACGTAAATTCCGATCGTGTGTACACAATTTCAACGCACAAAGTGCCACGCATGCGCAGAATCAAGCAGAAGAGCCGCACTGGCTACTGAACTTCATTTTTCTCGGCTCGTCATAAGTGTTGCACGTCACCGCGTTCTTGACGTTCGGAATTTCCGACAAAATTTGTGTGACCGTGTGTATGCAAGATTATGAGCCAACATCCATCGGAATAAATCCATGTATTTTGTTGTCGGAATGTCCGATCAATGTCCAGTCGTGTGTTCGGGGCATTACACTATTCTGTTAAGCCCTTTCTGATAACACAACAGGATGAGGGATGTTACACATAATGTATTCATTGTAAAGAATATTGACATAATTGTGAATGCAGTCTCACCTGTGACTTCAACCATCTACATCCATTGTCTCCAGCCCTCCAGTCCATATCTGTAGAAAGAAAAAAACAGAGCAAGGTGAAAACATGCATTCAACTGGCTGCTAGATAATAAAACTGGAAAGGGAATAAAACCAGAATCAATTGCTAAAAGCTCTAGATTTGACCACAGACACTAGAGAACTCTTGGGTGTGTTGGACTGATCTGATGGCTTTTTTTCCCTTAATGGCAGTGACCAGATGTACCTGTTATCTTTGTGAATTGTGACCATTGGCTGTGAACAAGCAACCCAGCCAGTAGATGTATCTCTTAATTCTGATCCCATATGTCTGTCTATGCACTGGCTTCTATAGGTCACAAACACAATTTAGGGTCTTGGCTCTAATATGTAAAGCCCTACACACATCCTTTCTATAGTATCCAGGTGTGCCATAAACTGCTGCAACCTTTACTCATTTCCAAGTTTTCCCTGGTACTTCTCTCTTTGTCTGTAAGGCTGGGTTAACATATATGCGAATTGGATGCGTTTTTAACCGCATCCAATTCGCATAACATGTGAATGTGACCAGCTCTCAATGGAGCCGGTTCACACATGTCCGGGGCGGCCACTGTGCTGTCTTGAAAAGGGTCCTGTCCGTTTTTGGGCGCCGTTCATATGCGAATTTAGGGAAAAACCTGCACCTGATTTGCATCTGAACCGGTGAACAGAAACGCACTGGACTCCGCAGCTGCAGATATGTGAACCCAGCCTAATGCTTTTTCAAATCCTTTTTAATCCTTTCAGGCCTTTTAAGGCACCAATAAAATTAATCTTCTCAGAAAGATATATTATTTAGTCCAACACCATACCACCTAGGTGACTCTTATAACTGTTCCTACAACACAAGTGTTGCTATAGCTAACCCTTCTCATTTTAGACTGTAAGCTCCTGTAGGCAAGGCTTTTATTTCTATTGTTTTATGTACATTTTATGTACATGTGTTGAATTTAATGTCATTGTTAAAGATCATGTATGTCAGCAGATCACCATAGAAGATGGCACCCCCCCCCCCCTGTCCACGTCTCTGTGTTTTATTTTGCTGAGGAATCACTTTGAAATCACTTTGAAAAACACCTCCTCATATTTCTGTCCATGGCCATATGGAGTAGGGGCAGATGATTCATGTAGCATTTAGTTCTTGGAATCGATCTTCCCTTAGCTCAGGCAGAAGGGTGTGCTTAGCTCAGAAAACTCTTCCTCCCCTTCTGAAGACTCCTGGGATGTGTGACATTATTTGCCTAGGCCTGAAAACCAGGAAATAACTGAAAAAAAGTAAAAAAAGATACTTTCCTATCTATTTACTAATGCTAGCAACATAAGGATTAAAAAAAATCGATAATGACTGAGAGAGTGAAGCTCTGCTTAATCCTAGCAACACTGCATTTTTATAAAAGTATTACTGGTTTCTATGGGTTATAGCACCACATTGCTCTTCCTGAATTAATACTAAAGGGACTGTGTCACAAAGAAAAAAAAGCTGATTCATTCATTCCAAGACCCATGTATCACATAGTAGTTCTGTGCCTGTGATTTAGTGATGCTAACCTCTAAAAGCTGGAGTATAGAAAGCTGAAACAGATGGTAGTTGTCAATAGTAACCAATCATGTCTGAGATTTCTAATCAAGTGAAAAATCTGATTGGTTGCAATCAATAAGTCCACTTTTGCTGTAATTTACTTATTTGCAGTTTTAGTGACTCATCCTCAGTGAATATATTTGAATTCACTGCAAATATTAGTATGCATCACAAGAGTCAGAGAATGGTTGCTTTCATAAGAGCCTTCTCACAAATGCTTGGCTTCATGAGATTCTCTTTATAGGCTGAGTTCACGTTTACTGACTTTTGCCAAAAACCTCCCTACTCAATATAGAGTCCTCAATACATTACCATGCAGTGCTCCTTTTTGTAAATAATTTAAATGTTTTTCAGGTGCTCATTACATTTTCCTCCCCTGACGACAAGACGGGGTGCGCGTTGGATGCGCATACCCAGAATCTCACAAACAAGAATTTGGCTTTGTTCTCTACCCATGCATGCACAGTCTGCTCCATCTTAGCATACTACATGAGTGAAAGAGAACAGACTGCACATGTGTATGTATTGAACTAAGCTAGGTGCGCATTTGTGAGTTTCCAGGGATGAGCATCCAATGTCTGTCTGACCACCCGCAGGATAGGGAGAGTAGAACACTGCAATGAGCATCTGAAATTTAAAAACTTGGTTTATCTGTAAAATCCTTTTCTTGGAGTACCTCACAGGACACAGAGGACTTAGATATTTATGACTATTTGAGTTATGCAGCCACCTTCAGGTGAATGGACATTGGTCACAAAAATGGCAGGGACCCATGCCCAGGCATAACCCTTCCCAGCTCAGCTAAACCTCAGTTTTGTGGCAAGCAATGAGGAACAGTCAAGAGGGCAGAAATCTCTGTGCCTTGTGATGTACTCCAAACAAAGTATTTTACAGGTAATTCAAAAATCTTAATCATACATTTCAGGACACAGAGAGCAAAGATATTCATGACCACTTCAGATGTCCTGATCCTGAATCACTTAACATGAGGGGTGTGCAATTCAGAAACAAGGCCAGCATGCCTAAATCCCAGAAACAAAACAGTGGGGAACCCCACTACAAAGTTGTCTGCAACGTGTAGCCATGCCTGCTGTGGAATGTCTGGTCATGATGTCGCATCCGCCCCAACGACCGGGAAGCCCTGCTGGCTTCCGGCGCAACCTATAAGCACATCGGCAGTCCTTTCCTTCTGGCGGACCGGTACCTGATGTTGGACACAGTGTTTTTGCAGCCAATAAGTGGGTTTTTAATTACCGGTACTTCATGTGAGTGTATATCTTTCTGCTAATAAAGTGTTTTACTTACTGCTACACTTAGCTGATGCTTGTTCTCCTCCCCCTTCTTAAAGCTGTCTGCATAATCTCCGAACCCAAACTGGCATCCACAAAGGGTTAAACATCGACCTGATAAAACGTAATAAATGTGTGGAGAGAGGACCAGGTAGCAGCCTTACAGACTTGAACAACAGAAGTTTGTTGCTAAGTGGCCAAGGAAGCACTGACACTGCTGGTGAAATGGGCCTTGATCAGGAAAGGGGGAACCTTGCCCTTGATACCACAGGTCTGAGGATTAAGCTGAGGAATCCACCTAAAAATATAGTGAATCAGGAGGCAGCCTGACCCTTATAAGACCCTAAGACTCTTACAAGAGCCCTCAAGCAGAAGAAACTAAGAATCAGACTGTCAAAAAGAAGCTGTAGACTTCAGCTTGAACTCGATAGATTGAACAAAATTCATAGAGTGAAGTACTTTTTTCTTAGAATGTTTAGGATAAGGACAAAAGGATGACAACAAAATGTCCTGATTCGGGTAGAATTACAAGGGAATCTCTCAGAGAGGTTCCAAGAGAAGGCACATCCATCACCCAAAGAAACTAGAACAAAACTTAATGGAGCAGGGAGGGGTTATGCCTGGACAGGGATTCCTGTCTTTTTTGGCCAATGCCAATTCATGTGAAAGTGGTAGCATAAAGCAGCCATGGATATCTGAGCCCTCTGTGTCCTCCTGAGATGTATGATTAAGAAAAGTAAGCATTCTCTTACCAAATGGAGCACGGGATGTTAATGTATTGAGGACATGTAGTGAGCTAACTCTTTAGGAACCAAAACAATATTGAACACCACATGATCACCTTGATCACACTGTACATTTTTATATACAAGACTCATAGATTTCTTAAAATGTAACAGAAAAATAATTTATTATTGTATAATTAAAACAAATCAAGAACGATAAAAGAATTAGTATAGAACAACTGATACATGACCTTAAGAGGAATGCAATCTATGAAATACTGAAGGGATCAGCTACCAAGAAACAGCAGCAAGTGGGAGGGAGCAGCGAAGCAGACAGAAAGGAGGGTTCACTCACAGCATGTGGTTTATTTTCATAGAGAAGATGCTGACACTGCACTATGGCATGCTGCAGGACCGTCACAGCTGTCTTAGCAAGATCAGCCAGCAATTCCTAAAATAAAAATCTATAATATTTTCTAATGTTAGATGTGCCACACACATTCCCTGTAGTGGCTTGATACAGGTGCAAATCCCTCCCCCTACTACAACATAGCAAATCAAAAATATGTTTTAGGGCGAGGATGCTACATTATCTTTTAAAAATGTTGAAACATTCCGAGTGTTGCTGATGAAAGAATTACTCACAAAACAGATCTATAGATAAATATAAACAAACAGGTGGGGTTCTTGCAAGCCACAAGTGGACCAATGCCTCTAAGGAGTAAAACAACTATATTTAAAGCAGCAAACACTTCACCACGTTTCATTCCATGTATTTGAATATAAATAAAATCAATTGTGCTCGCGCTAAAAATGTGAATTGAAAAAAATATGAATATATATAAACTGAGTATAAAATATAAACTAATTGTGCAGAAATATTAAACCATAATTAGTATGCTAATAAAACATACATGTAAAAATATATATATATATATATATATAATGTGCAATCCTTATATATAAAATTCACAAAGTGCATCCACATAAAAGTGCAATCCTTATATAAAATGCTGAAAGTGCATCATGCATGAATATAGACCTAATTAATAAGTGCAAATCCTGTGACAATCAAGTGTCCAAACAAAATACGATCAGCAGATTCAAACTGAAACAAAGAAGTGCAAGAAAACAGTGTCCATGAATGAAGTGTTCATCATGCTTCTCCTGAAAAGTGTCCAAATCACAACAAGCTGGATGTGCTCTCCCGTGATCCCCCACTTGTGCTTGCGCTCACCTCTATTCGTGTGACACGGTAGTTAAACAGTGTCAAAACACGCATTGATGCCACTCCTGGGCTCACTAAGGATGCAATGATGTATGCCCAATCCTCACAGGTAAAACATCATTCATAAAAGAGAAAAAGAAAGCTCCATGGTGTAATATAGTAAGGGATTTATTTAACCACTTCAGCCCCGGAAGGATTTACCCCCTTCCTGACCAGAGCACTTTTTACAATTTGGCACTGCGTCGCTTTAACTGCTAATTGCGCGGTCATGCAATGCTGTAACCAAACGAAATTTGCGTCCTTTTCTTCCCACAAATAGAGCTTTCTTTTGATGGTATTTGATCACCTCTGCCGTTTTTATTTTTTGCGCTATACACGGAAAAAGACCGAAAATTTTGAAAAAAAATGATATTTTCTACTTTTTGTTCTAAAAAAAATCCAATAAACTCAATTTTAGTCATACATTTAGGCCAAAATGTATTTGGCCACATGTCTTTGGTAAAAAAAATGTCAATAAGTGTATATTTATTGGTTTGCGCAAAAGTTATAGCGCCTACAAACTAGGGTACATTTTCTGGAATTTACACAGTCTTTAATTTATGACTGCCTATGTCATTTCTTGAGGTGCTAAAATGACAGGGCAGTACAAAACCCCCACAAATGACCCCATTTTGGAAAGTAGACACCCCAAGGAAATTGCTGAGAGGCATGTTGAGCCCATTGAATATTCATTTTTTTTGTCCCAAGTGATTGAATAATGAGAAAAAAAAAAAAAAATTACAAAAAGTTGTCACTAAATGATATATTGCTCACACAGGCCATGGGCATATGTGGAATTGCACCCCAAAATACATTTAGCTGCTTCTCCTGAGTATGGGGATACCACATGTGTGGGACTTTTTGGGAGCCTAGCCACATACGGGGCCCCGAAAACCAATCACTGCCTTCAGGATTTCTAAGGGCGTACATTTTTGATTTTACTCCTCACTACCTATCACAGTTTTGAAGGCCATAAAATGCCCAGATGGCACAAACCCCCCCCCAAATGACCCCATTTTGGAAAGTAGACACCCCAAGCTATTTGCTGAGAGGCATGTTGAGTCCATGGAATATTTTATATTTTGACACAAGTTGCGGGAAAGTGACTATTTATTTATTTATTTTTTTTTTGCACAAAGTTGTCACTAAATGATATATTGCTCACATAGGCCATGGGCATATGTGGAATTGCACCCCAAAATACATTCTGCTGCTTCTCTTGAGTACGGGGATACCACATGTGTGGGACTTTTTAGGAGCCTAGCCGCGTACGGGACCCCGAAAACCAATCACCGCCTTCAGGATTTCTAAGGGTGTACATTTTTGATTTCACTCTTCACTGCCTATCACAGTTTCGGAGGCCATGGAATGCCCAGGTGGCACAAACCCCCCCAAATGACCCCATTTTGGAAAGTAGACACCCCAAGCTATTTGCTGAGAGGCATGGTGAGTATTTTGCAGCTCTCATTTGTTTTTGAAAATGAAGAAAGACAAAAAAAAAATTTTTTTTTTCTTTTTTTAATTTTCAAAACTTTGTGACAAAAAGTGAGGTCTGCAAAATACTCACTATACCTCTCAGCAAATAGCTTGGGGTGTCTACTTTCCAAAATGGGGTCATTTGGGGGGGGTTTGTGCCACCTGGGCATTCCATGGCCTCCGAGACTGTGATAGGCAGTGAAGAGTGAAATCAAAAATTTACGCCCTTAGAAAGCCTGAAGGCGGTGCTTGGTTTTCGGGGTCCCATACGTGGCTAGGCTCCCAAAAAGTCTCACACATGTGGTATCCCCGTACTCAGGAGAAGCAACAGAATGTATTTTGGGGTGTAATTTCACATATTCCCATGGCATGTTTGAGCAATATATCATTTAGTGACAACTTTGTGCAAAAAAAAAAAAAAAAAATAATAATTTGTCTCTTTCCCGCAACTTGTGTCACAATATAAAATATTCCATGGACTCGACATGCCTCTCAGCAAATAGCTTGGGGTGTCTACTTTCCAAAATGGGGTCATTTGGGGGGGTTTGAACTGTCCTGGCATTTTATGCACAACATTTAGAAGCTTATGTCACACATCACCCACTCTTCTAACCACTTGAAGACAAAGCCCTTTCTGACACTTTTTGATTACATGAAAAAATTATTTTTTTTTGCAAGAAAATTACTTTGAACCCCCACACATTATATATTTTTTTAAAGCAAATGCCCTACAGATTAAAATGGTGGGTGTTTAATTTTTTTTTTTCACACAGTATTTGCGCAGCGATTTTTCAAACGCATTTTTTGGGGAAAAAACACACTTTTTTACATTTTAATGCACTAAAACACACTATATTGCCCA
Organism: Aquarana catesbeiana; assembly: GCF_042186555.1. Classification (NCBI taxonomy): domain Eukaryota; kingdom Metazoa; phylum Chordata; class Amphibia; order Anura; family Ranidae; genus Aquarana; species Aquarana catesbeiana. Next base: position 361,832,297 of record NC_133326.1, on the reverse strand, counting down.
AATGTTTGATGAAATAAAAAAGATGATCTTAGGCCGAGTACATGGATACCAAACATGACATGCTTTACAATTGCGTACAAACGTGCAGTGACAACAAAATAAATACATTTTTAAAAGCCTTTAAAAGCCTTTACAGGTTACCACTTTAGATTTACAGAGGAGGTCTACTGCTAAAATTACTGCCCTCGATCTGACCGTCGCGGTGATACCTCACATGCATGGTGCAATTGCTGTTTACATTTGACGCCAGACCGACGCTTGCGTTCGCCTTAGCGCGAGAGCAGGGGGCGACAGGGGTGCTTTTTTTTTTTTTTTTTTTTTTTCTTTATTATTTTTTTGCTTTTTTATCTTATTTTAAAACTGTTCCTTTCATTTTTTTTTTTTTTTAATCATTTTTATTGTTATCTCAGGGAATGTAAATATCCCCTATGATAGCAATAGGTAGTGACAGGTACTCTTTTTTGAAAAAATTGGGGTCTATTAGACCCTAGATTTCTCCTCTGCCCTCAAAGCATCTGACCACACCAAGATCGGTATGATAAAATGCTTTCCCAATTTCCCAATGGCGCTATTTACATCCGGCGAAATCTAAGTCATAAAATGCTCGTAGCTTCCGGTTTCTTAGGCCATAGAGATGTTTGGAGCCACTCTGGTCTCTGATCAGCTCTATGGTCAGCTGGCTGAATCACCGGCTGCATTCTCAGGTTCCCTGTTGAGACAGGAGAGCCAGAGAAAAACACGGAAGACGGTGGGGGGGGGGGGCATTCTCTCCCACTGCTTGTAAAAGCAGTCTAGAGGCTAATTAGCCGCTAGGATTGCTTCTACATGAAAGCCGACCGCTGACTGAAAAGAATGATACCAAGATGATACCTAAACCTGCAAGCATCATTCTGGTATAACCACTCAAAGTCGTGAATGCTGTACCTGAAGACAAAAATATGGTTAACAATAAAGCACAGTAAACGGTAAAGTATAAAAAATTGCAGACCTGAAAAGCAAACATGATAAAACATAATAACAATAAAACATTGCAGAATAGAATACAGTAAAAAAGAGCAGAACAATAGAGAGAATAGAGAAAGAGAGAATAGAGAGAGAACAATAAAACGACAACTATTATTTTTTATTTTATATTTTTGTTTGTGTTTTTTTTTTTTTTTTTTTTTTTACACTTTTTTTGTAACTGTAACTTTTATAACTGTAACCGGTTCCAGGTTCGGGTCTCTCAAAATGCGATGGCATCTTGGGAGACCCTGTGAAAGTGTGTCCTAGTCTGTGCAATGCTGTACCCTACGCTAATACTCAGCTAGTGAATGGTAGCGTTCAAAACATTCACCAATGCAAAGACCAGGATTGTCAGGACAGGAGGGACAATAATAGAGGGTGTCACGCCTATATCCGCGCTTGCTGCAGACACAACATCTTTTTTGGGGGGGTTCGTTGGGTAGGGGTACTCGGGAGGACATAAAAATGCCTCTCATGCAGCCGACTGCATTTGGTTGGGGATGTAAATGGGGGAAGTACGGGCGCTGCAGAAGTGGTGGGTTCCCAATTAGGATTGGCGAATGCAGCAGGAAGGGCACTATGGACACGACGGGCCTGTGTTTGTCTTCTTGGTGGCAGCGGGACACTATTTGTGCTTGCCACCTCACCAGCTTGAACTGCACTTATGGGACTCGCCACGTCACCAAGTGTTACTGCAGTGCTGGTTTGACTACGACCGGGGTGTACTAGGCCGCTGGCGCTTGCCAGTTCACCAAAACGCTACCAAAAAAACTGTTAACGATCGCAGGGATCAGGCCTGACTCTGCGAACGCTGCAGTTATGCATTTAGTGTTTTGTAAGTGACAGTGATCGATCGATACTGCACTTGGGTGGGCTGGGCTGGGCCGGGCGGAGGGGCAAAACGCAGGTGCTAGCAGGTATCTGGGCTGATCCCGCTAACACTGCGTTTTTGGGAACCCTAAACTGCTGGGGACGCCAGTATAGATCTGATCGGATCAGATATTGATCAGTTCAGATACTATACCACTAAGGGAGGTGTACAGTGCGTGCGTGGGTGTTAGCGCTACTGGCACTAACCTGACGCTGCCTGGGGCTGGTGCTTGCCAGTTCACCAAAACGCTACAAAAAAAACTGTTAGCGATCGCAGGGATCAGGCCTGACTCTGCGAACGCTGCAGTTATGCGTTTAGTGTTTTGTAAGTGACAGTGATCGATCGATACTGCACTTGGGTGGGCTGGGCTGGGCCGGGCGGAGGGGTAAAACGCAGTTGCTAGCAGGTATCTGGGTTGATCCCGCTAACACTGCGTTTTTGGGAACCCTAAACTGCTGGGGACGCTAGTATAGATCTGATCGGATCAAATATTGATGCGTTCAGATACTATACCACTAAGGGAGGTGTACGGTGCGTGGGTGTTAGCGGTACTGGCACTAACCTGACGCTGCCTGGGGCTGGTGCTTGCCATTTCACCAAAATGCTACCAAAAAAACTGTTAGCGATCGCAGGGATCAGGCCTGACTCTGCGAACGCTGCAGTTATGCGTTTAGTGTTTTGTAAGTGACAGTGATCGATCGATACTGCACTTGGGTGGGCTGGGCCGAGCTGGGCGGAGGGGCAAAACGCAGGTGCTAGCAGGTATCTGGGCTGATCCCGCTAACACTGTGTTTTTGGGAACCCTAAACTGCTGGGGACGCTAGTATAGATCTGATCGGATCAGATATTGATCTGTACAGATATTATACCACTAAGGGAGGCGTATGCTGCGTGCGTGGGTGTTAGCGGTACTGGCGCTAATCTGACGCTGCCTGGGGCGACGCATATCACCGCCGGGCGATCAGGGGGCTAAATCTTTATTCGGTAATAAACGGCGGGTGCCCTGACACTATAAAAAATAAACAAACTAACCAGCGTCACCCGTAACGGTTATACAGTGATCAGTGGTGAAAGGGTTAACTAGGGGGCAATCAAGGGGTTAAAACATTTATTAGATAGTATATGGGGGTCCCTGTCGCTATAAAACTCTGACGGCGAACCTAAATATTTACGTCCCTAACTAGCATCACCAGCGACACTAATACAGCGATCAGAAAAATGATCGCTTAGCGACACTGGTGACAGGGGGTGATCAAGGGGTTAAAACTTTATTAGGGGGGGTTAGGGGGGTACCCTAGACCTACAGGGGGCCTAACACTCACTGCCCTGACACTGTAACTGTCACAAACTGACACCAATACAGTAATCAGAAAAAAAAAAAAACCTGCTTGGTGTCAGTTTGTGACGGGGGGGGGGGGTGATTGGGGGGGGATCGGGGGGCGATCGGGGGGGGGATCTGGGTGTTTAGTGTGCCTGGCATGTTCTACTGTGTGTAGTGTGTTGGTGCACTTACATTGCAGTCTTCTCTCCTCGGCCCGGAACGGAAAATACCGAGCCGAGGAGAGATGACATCATTTCCTCTGCCTCTGTGTACAATACAGAGGCAGGGAAATGATCCCATTGGCTGAGAGCGATCGCGAGGAGGGGGCCACGAATGGATGGCCTCCCCCTCACCTCCGATCGCCGGGGGAGATTTGCCGACCGCCGCAGGCACCGGGGGGGGGGTCCGATCGGACCCCCCACCCGCGGGCAGGCAAGGACGTACATATACGTCCTTTTGCCTGCCCGTGCCGCTCTGTCGACGTATATAGTCGTGCGGCGGTCGGCAAGTGGTTAAAGTAAAAGAAGTTCCTCCAGGAGGGTACTCACAGTATGCAGGTGGTACAGTGCACCAAACTATACAGGTGTATTTCGTTTAGCAGCGGCTCGTATAGCGTGCGGTGTGGTGTATATTCCTCTCCTTCCCTGCTGACAGCTCCGTCCTACCCCTCCCCGACGCGTATTCGGCACAGGGATCACGTGCCTTCCTCTGGGGGATATCCCAGGGAGGGGTAGGACGGAGCTGTCAGCAGGGAAGGAGAGGAATATACACCACACCGCACGCCATACGAGCCGCTGCTAAACGAAATACACCTGTATAGTTTGGTGCACTGTAGCGCCTGCATACTGTGAGTACCCTCCTGGAGGAACTTCTTTTACTTTAAATAAATCCCTTACTATATTACACCATGGAGCTTTCTTTTTCTCTTTTATGAATGATGTTTTACCTGTGAGGATTGGACATACATCATTGCATCCTGAGTGAGCCCAGGAGTGGCACCAATGCGTGTTTTGACACTGTTTAACTACCGTGTCACACGAATAGAGGTGAGCGCAAGCACAAGTGGGGGATCACGGGAGAGCACATCCAGCTTGTTGTGATTTGGACACTTTTCAGGAGAAGCATGATGAACACTTCATTCATGGACACTGTTTTCTTGCACTTCTTTGTTTCAGTTTGAATCTGCTGATCGTATTTTGTTTGGACACTTGATTGTCACAGGATTTGCACTTATTAATTAGGTCTATATTCATGCATGATGCACTTTCAGCATTTTATATAAGGATTGCACTTTTATGTGGATGCACTTTGTGAATTTTATATATAAGGATTGCACATTATATATATATATATATATATATATATATATATATATATATATATATATATATATATATTTTTTTTTTTTTACATGTATGTTTTTATTAGCATACTAATTATGGTTTAATATTTCTGCACAATTAGTTTATATTTTATACTCAGTTTATATATATTCATATTTTTTTCAATTCACATTTTTAGCGCGAGCACAATTGATTTTATTTATATAGATAAATATAGAGCTGGTTTTACGTAGCTTGGGGTCCACAGAAACAAAAACACATAGCTCTATAACCCCTGCTCCATGCACATCTTAAACAAGATTACCTGTAAAGTGCAAAAGCAGATTATGTTCTGGTAGCAAATAATCAATGTATACACCAATAATATCTGAGCATTATAAAGAACCATGTCCATAAAAAAGTGAGGCCCGGAACGATAATGACTAAAAGGAGGGGTAGTGTAGGGCCGGGCATGACAGTGTGGCTAAGGGAGACACTGAAGGGGTTAATATTGGAAGGAAAACGTGGTAAGAAAAAGGGGAGGTAAGAAAATAGTCTTTGGAAGGAAGGGGGAGGAGTTATATTTAAAGGAGGGGTAGAGCAAAGGATCAGTGTGAGAAAGAGTTAGACGGAGGAGGCAGTTTTTCTCACTGCTCCTCCACAAAATGGCCAACATAGATCTAATCCTTGCCAGACTGAGAAGGGCAGCTGCTGAAAAAGGACCAGAATGGCTGCAGAGTCAAGTCGGGGACCTCATCGCTGATGAAGCGGGCGGATCCACTCCAGGTAAGGTGTCCCATTGCTCGCGGAGGTCACGACCTCCGGCACGCTTTTCACCAGGGCCTGCACCTCGGCCCGTTAGGCTCCCCAGAAGTCCGGTGGTGGATCGTTCGGTCCCCCCGGCTGAGAGACAGCAGCGGGAAGTAGAAGCACCCCCTGGGTGGTCTACACGCCGCCGGCCAGTGTCGGGGGGCGGGGCCATGGGCCGCGATGGCGCCAGTTCCCCGCCTGTGGATAGTGGGTCAAGTCGCAGTGCATCCCCCCCTCAGAACAGCGGTCAGACAAGGGGGGCAAGGAGGGATGGTGAGACGAGCAGGAGCGGTGCAGGAGAGGCCAGGATGAACAGAAGACTCGGGAGGGGGCGGGGCCTACCAGCACAGCGTGCAGCAAGACAGGACAGTGGAGATGAACTCATACCTGCAAGCCAGGAGCCCGTCAGGTCAGGTAATAGACGCCTGTCTGATGGTGTGGGACTTCAGAATGCTAGCCAGGAAACTGCCAGGTCAGGTCAGCGATGCCTGTCTGCAGGGGGCGGGGTTTAGGGGGTGAAGAGGGCCCCACCATTATTGCACAATACGGCCTCAGGGACATCGTCTCCGGGGAGGCTTGCAACGCCGCCCTTACTGGAACAGGATGACCGGTCGGAAGGAGAAGTGTCTGAGGAGGAAGAACAACAGGTGCCAGTGAGGGAGACCAGTGTGGCGGCTGTGGGGTGAGTTCCCGGTCAGCCCGGTAAGTCAAACAATAACCTGTCTTTATCTGATGCTTTGCAGGATTTGTTGGGGGTGGTTACAGCAGGTTTGGTAGCGCCAGGGGGTGCTGGAGTGCAATCAGGAGGGGTCATGCCGGACCAGCAATTGGCGGGGAATATGCCTGCCAGTGCGGGGTCGGGCACGCAAATGTCAGACTTGTTGCAGGGACTGCGTGCACTACTAGGCAGATTTGAAGGGGGACAGGGGCAGCCACCTCCAGTGACCCCATGGACGGCACCGGTAAATGGTTTGGTTGTAGGGGGTACGGGGGATGCCGGGGTGGGAGTGCCGCCGGTGCGTGTGGTCCCCCGTCAGTCTGGAGATGGCACGGAGAAGGCAGGGGATAAGGGGACCACGGAAAGGGCTGACTTGGTCAGGATTGCGGACGCAGCGAAATGTGAGGTTTACATCTGCTTCGAGGGTCCCTTGGGAGTTCATCTAAAACAGGAGGTCCGTGACAAGATTCACAAGGGTGAGTATATGGAGATATTTTCACTACTGCCTTTGGAAAAGTTTAATTTGGATAGGGTAAAACCTGCGGATTCCAATAAGGAGGATGAGGAAAAGAGGAGGTATCGGTTGATCCCGCGTACATTTGTGAATTGGCTGCAAGCGTTCGCCATCATGGCGAGCGTGGTGGGCGAAAAGAATCCAGAACATTGCTCAGCTTTGTTCTGTTATTTAGACGCGATTGGTGAGGCACATAGGGTGTACGGTGGGTCGGCTTGGCTGCGTTATGATGAGCAGTTCAGACAGCGAAGAGCTGTCCGCCCGTCATTACGTTGGGATCACAAAGATATTAGCCTCTGGATGAGGCTTATGTCTTCAGCGCGGGCCCCGCCTCAGTTTTTTCAGGGGGGCCGGGGGTACAAGTTCCTCAGGACTGCCGGCCGGAAAAAAGTGGGGAGTGTGCTGGCAATTTAACGAAGGTTCCTGTAAATTTGGGGGGGCTTGTAAGTCTAAACACGAGTGCTCAGGGTGTGGGGGAACCCATGCTTTGTCAAAATGTTTTAAGAGGGGAAAACGTGCCAGTGACTCTACATCAAAGAGGGACGATGCCGGTGAAGGTGGAAAAGATGCTGCCTTTTCTAAGTAAGTATCCGGATCGGGGTGCAGCGAGGTTGTTGGAGGCTGGTTTTACAGATGGTTTTAGGATCCCATGTTCATTGGCGACGGTTCTGCCTATGGCAAGGAATCTGAAATCGGCAATGCAGCATCAGGAGGTAGTTGGGGAAAAGTTACACAAGGAAGTAGCACTGGGGCGCATGGGGTGGCCGTTTGCCAAGAAACCTTGGCCGGACTTGGTGGTGTCACCTTTGGGGGTGGTGCCCAAGAAGGAACCAAACAAGTTCCGATTGATACACCACTTGTCCTTTCCGAAAGGGGGTTCAGTCAATGATTTCATTGACCCTGAAGAGTGCACAGTGTCCTATACTTCATTTGATGCGGCAGTCAAGTGGGTGAGGAGGTTTGGTCAAGGTGCACTCATGGCAAAAGCGGATATAGAATCGGCGTTCCGCTTGTTACCAGTACATCCGGAGAGCTTCAGGCTGCTGGGATGTCACTGGCAGGAGCAGTTTTATGTTGACAAATGTTTGCCTATGGGCTGTTCTGTTTCATGCGCCATGTTTGCCTATGGGCTGTTCTGCTTCATGCGCCATGTTTGAGGCGTTTAGCTCGTTTTTGGAATGGGTGGTAAAGGAGGTATCGGGCCTGGACTCAGTTATACACTATCTAGATGATTTTTTGTGTATAGGCCCCCCTGCTTCCGCTGTGTATGCGATTCTGTTTTCCATGTTGCAGCACATCGCAGGCAGGTTTGGAGTGCCTTTGGCGGCTGAGAAAACGGAAGGTCCAGTGTCAGAAATTAGTTTTTTCGGGATAGTGATAGACTCAATTGCGATGGAGTGCCGCTTGCCCAGAGGTAAGATGGAAGACTTGCAGAAGGAAATTCGGGAGATCCACGGATTGCGGAAGGTTCAGCTACGAGCTCTGCAATCGTTGTTGGGTAAGTTGAATTTCGCCTGCAGAATTATCCTCATGGGGTGGGCTTTTTGCTGACGGCTGTCGGCAGCTACAGCGGGGGTAAAAGTCCCGACTCACTTTATTCGCCTGACAAGGGATCACAGAGAAGATTTAAAAGTTTGGTATGAGTTTTTAGCCTCGTACAATGGGAGGGCAGTGTGCATGTCTGGGCACTGAGCAATTTCGACGTGGAATTGGTTACTGACGCGGCGGGCTATGGCGCATTTTTTCAGGGGCGATGGAGCGCAGAACCCTGGCCACAGTCCTGGGAGAGGGCGGGTTTCCTCAGGAATTTGGTGCTGCTGGAATTGTTTCCGGTGGTACTGGCCTTGGAACTTTGGGGAGAAGCATGCCGGAATTTAAAGCTGAGGATAAATTGTGATAACATGGGTGTAGTGCAGGTGGTTAACCGCATGTCAGCATCTTCGCAGCCAGTTATACTGCTCCTGAGACAGCTGGTGTTTAGGTGCTTGCGTTTGAATATTTTCATCTATGCCATGCACATCCCAGGTGTTGACAATTCGCTGGCTGACTCCTTGTCTCGGTTTCAGTGGGATGAGTTCAGGGAGCTGGCTCCAGGAGCAGACAAGGAAGGAGTTTCTTGCCCGGATTGGATTTGGGAGCTGCCCTTGGAGTCACCGCGGGATGGATTCAGCAGTCAGTGAGTGATTACACTTGGTCAGCCTACAGGAAGGTATGGAAAGAATGGTCAGCTCTGGTACAAGAAGCGGGGGCTGGGACAATCACGTTGGATGGGCGGTTACTGGTGTTGTATTTGGTAGCTAGGAACTTGGAAGTGGGGTGTGCGGTATCTTCCATTGATCGGAAATTGGCAGGCTTGTCATTTCTGTTTAATGGGATGAGAAGATTGGACCAAAGATTTTTGGGGTACGGCAGGCTTTAAAGGGTTATCGCAAACAGAATAAGAGAAAGGACACGAGACGGCCTGTCACGTTCAGGAACTTGATGGCAATATGTGATGTGTTGAGGTATGTATGTATTTCACATTATGAAAAGTTATTGTTTACAGCGGCGTTTTCGCTGGCCTTTTATGGGGCGTTTCGGATAGGTGAGTTGGTTAGCCCATCGAAGTATTTGGTGGGGGGTTTATTGGATCAGGATGTGAGGTTGGAGACAGATAGGGTGTGTTTGAGGTTGCGAGGGTCAAAAACTGACCAGCAAGGAAAAGGGGTGGAAGTGTCCTTATTTGCGTTAACGGGTTCACGGGTGTGCCCGGTGGAGGCGGTGCGCGAATTTAGGGCGGTCAGGACGGATGGAGCGGGGCCCTTCTTGAGGCATGAGGACGGGTCTTATCTGTCCAAATTTCAGTTCATATCGATTTTTAGGAAATGTTTAAAAAAGGCTGGTTTGGCAGAGGTGGAGTATGCTTCACTCCTTTCGCATAGGGGCAGCTACTGAAGCTGCCAGATGCGGTTTGGATGAGGCTGCTGTTCGCAGAATTGGAAGATGGGAGTCCAGGAGATTCCGGTCTTATATTAGACCTAATTTGGTTGTGGATTAAAGTATTAAAAAAAAAAAAATAATAATAATAATAAAACCCAAAATAAGGGGGTGAGAGTGGTTGAATAGTTGTGACATTTCAGTGTTAGGAACGGGTGTGTTGCTATCTTTGTGTTTTTGTTTTTCGTTTCAGATGGAGGTTCAGTACGCCTCGTCTGGATCATTGGTCACTCCTACGTTTGTTGTACGTCCAGATGGCAGACAATTGGGGATTTCCAGGAGAGAGGCTGACATACGCTGGATGGGGAGACCAGGGATGTTGTGGGGTAGAGTAATGGTGGAAGTGGAAAGGTTTGTAAGCTTGAACAGACCTCCTGACGTATTGGTTATTCATGCGGGTGGTAAGTTGCGTGAAAAATTCCCGGGGACACTTTTTGTATGGTCTGACATAGTGGCTCGAACAACATGGCGCTGGGCTAGGTCAATAGCGAGCATTAACAAAACCCGTATACGAGTCAACAAAGTAGTGGGGAGGTTTGTGGTAAAGAATGGAGGGATTGTTATACGGCACAGAGAGCTGGAGGTGAATGTAGGTCTCTATTTACAGAAGGATGGTGTTCATCTATCCGACGTAGGGATTGATCTATGGTCCATGGGTTTGCAGGAGGGGATTCAACAGGCCCTGAGGGTGTGGATTGGTCCTCAAGTGTAAGGTTGTCACACTTTTGGGCTGTGGCTGTGTTCTTCTGGTGGTCTTTGACGGGGGCAGTAAAAGGAGGGATATAATAAGGGGTGGGGGGCTCATCGTTAGCATGTGCCCCTCCGGTGTATTCCTGAACGTTGAAGGGAATACTGATTTTGTGGCGCTGCGGGAAGCGGTTATCTCCGAGCGGCTACAGCTGGAGGCCTATTAGTTTGGTAAATATCCCGCAGTGCGTTGGTGTTATACGATGGTATACGTTGGTTATATTTGAAAGGTGGGTCACCGTCAGAGACCATCAGACTGGGGTTAACAGTTTAGGTTGTTACGTTATTATTTATGTTTATTGGTTATTTATTGGTTATTTATTGGAGTTATTATTTGGAAGTGTTTTAATAAAAGAGGCTGTTATGGCCATTTTACTCCAACAAAGAGAAGGTGTGGTCTCATTATTTCAGGTGGGGAAGATATGGGGTTGGAGTATTACGGTGACTGAATGTAGGGGACATTTGGTCTACACTGGTGATGACATGAACAATCCAAGGAAGAAAGTCTCTTTAAGTATGAAGATAGTAATAAGATCAATAAAGTGCTCCAGGAACAATTTCATCTAAAAAAGTGCAAATTTCTTCAACAAGGTATGTGGAAAACTGAACACACCTCAAAAAGTGATAAACTCACCTCTGAGTTTTGATCCCTTAAATCAGTGATGTTCAAAAAACGGCTGGATGTGTCAATTTTCTTGCTTTTATCCAGCTCCTGTTGCATTATTCCCCCCACTGTCAGCAACAGTGCGGCATAGTTCCTGCCATTGATACAAACAACGTGGCACTATTCCTCCCATTGACACCAATGATGGGGCTCTATTCCTCCCACTAACACCAATGATGGGACACTTTTATTCCACTGATACCAATGATGGGACACTGTTCCTCTCACTGACACCAATGATGGAACACCATTTCTCCCATTGACACCAATGATGGCACCATTCCTCCCATTGACACCAATGATGGGACACCATTCCTCCTGCTGACATCACTGATGGGACACCATTCTTCCATTGACACCAATGATGGGACACCATTCCTCCAATGACACCAATGACGGGACACTATTCCTCCCACTGACACCAATGATGGGACACCATTCCTCCCATTGACACCAATGATGGGACACCATTCCTCCCACTGACACCAATGATGAGACACCATTCCTCCCACTGACACCAATGATGTGACATCATTCCTCCCACTGACACCAATGGTGGGGCACTATTCCCCCACTGATATCAACAATGGGGCACTATTCCTCCCACTCATACTAAAGAAGGGAAATTGTTTACTTCCAGTGACACCAGGACATCTTCTACATCTGCTGGCCACAGTCCGGCCCCCTTAAAGTTTGAAGGACAGTAAACTGGCTCTCTGTTTAGAATGTTTGGAGACCCCTGCCTTAAATGAATAAGCAAGTAAAAAAAGTAGGGTAACATATCCCAAATGATCCTGTGAGTCCATGACCCAGAGGGTGGAGACTCAACAACCTCAACAACCTGGGCTCACAGGACGTTAGCGGCTTCAGCCACGGAAGATTTGACTGCTCAATGACCAGGCCATTTTTTGCAATTCGGCACAGAGTCGCTTTAACTGACAATTGCACGTCCTTTTTTTCCCACAAATAGAGCTTTCTTTTGGTGGTATATGATCGCCTCTGCGGTTTTTATTTTTTGCGCTATAAACAAAAGAGCGACAATTTTGAGAAAAAACACAATGGGGTTGATTTTCTAAAGGCAAATCCACTCTGCACTACAAGTGCACTGCAAGTGCACTTGGAAGTGCAGTCGCTATAGGTCTAAAGGGAAAATCTGAAATGAGGGGAAGCTCTGCTGATTTTATCATCCAATCATGTGCAAGCTAAAATGCTGTTTTTTATTTTCCTTGCATGTCCCTCTCAGATCTACAGTGACTGCACTTCCAAGTGCACTTGTAGTGCAAATTGGATTTTCCTTTAGTAAATATCCCCCAATATCTTTTACTTTTTGCTATAATAAATATCCCACATTTTTTATCAAAAAACTATATTTTTCCTCAGTTTAGGCCGATGTGTATTCTTCTACATATTTTTGGTAAAAAACGACATTATGGCGGACACATCGGACACTTTTGACACATTTTTTTAAACCATTGACAATTATACAGCAATCAGTGCTATAAAAATGCACTGCTTACTGTGTAAATGTCACTGGCAGTGAAGGGGTTAACACTAGGGGGCAATCAAGGGGTTAACTGTGTTCCCTATGTGTGTTTCTAACTGTGGGGGGAGGGGACTGTCTAGGAGGAGAGAGAGAGATCGGTGTTCATACATAATATGAACACACGATCTGTCTCAACACCCCTGAAAGAACCAGGATCTGTGTGTTGAAACAGCTGTCATTGCACCCGCCGGGCACTCGCACCAGCTCCGGGTACACGGCGCGCCCATGCCCCTAGTGGCCAAAAGGCAGAGCGACATGCCATTCTGCCGCAGTAAAACTGCGGCGGCTGGTTGGCAAGCGGTTAGTTGAGTGACACTAAGTTTCCTTCAACCTGGAAGAGGAGCACAACTGTATCCCTGACTTTGTGAGAGACAGCACTGAAGATCAGCTGAGATTAGGAGCTGGAGCTGCTTTTTATTTTCAGAGTCCATTTACAATGGTTCACTTTGGTTTATTGCGTTAATGTAATCACATTCATTCTAAGGGGCTGCTAAAGCATCAAAAAAGATGAAAGAAAATATTTGTAGTATTTTTTTCTGATGCAGCACACCACAATGCATGGCAGCATGTTACCCATGTATTGTGGTGTGCTGCTGTGGTATTCTTTTTACTGCGCTTGGCCCAGGCTGGGATTGGGCTTTAAACTGACACTAAACAATATCCTTATTCTCCAACAATAATCCATACACATCTACTACTTAATGGCCCTGTAATCTATTGTAAATACCATAACAGATTAGCGCTACTCTAAGCCTGCAGTATAAGTCTCCCAGGTTTACGCTCTGTATTCAGATGCTGGCAAAGACAGAGCACATCTCACTCCAAAATATAATATGGCATGCAGGTTATATTCAACTCCAATGTAAGGTAAATGAAAGACGGGCTTCAGTTCAGATTCTAACCTACTGGCCACACGCCTCTGACATGTTTCACCCACATTGGGCTTAATGGTACAATTTGGGTGAAACATGTTAAAGGGGCGTGGCCAATGGTCTGGGAAATGATCTGAAGCCTGTCTTTCATTTACCTTACATTATGGTCGAATACAGTGTGTGACGGTACCTGCATGCATGTATTCTATTGGTCATGAAATTGCTTCCTACTGTGTTTTTCTGCCTTCTTATAACATCTTCTGTGAGCTCCTGAACCTATGTTTGTGTGGAACTGTTTGCTTGGAACAATGCACAACAACTATGCACACTACAAATTCCATAGTCCATAGTCTATCTTGGTAGGGAGCAAGGGAGTATTTCTACATTCCTGCATACAGTGGGACCATCAAGAAGAAATGTATACTCCCTTTAACGCCTTCATGACTGAGGGTAAAACAGGCCTTAAGACTCTATTTTGCAACTTTGACATTTGTTAGTAAAACTATTTTTGGCTTTCTTTTGGTGGTAAATGGTAACAAATAGCTCCTGATTTTTGTTTTATTATCAAAGGAAAACTGGCTCAAAATAGTACAGTAAATCATTTTTTTAAATGTAGCTGTGTATTTCTTGCTTTTACCATAACTTACCAGCAAAGAACAACCCAAAATAAATCCTCCTGCTCCTGACGATTGCAGCGATACCACATACAGTATGTGTATATTATTTGTTGTATGTACTCATAGTAGGGCCCAGAAACTACAGTGCGTATTTTGCTTTTTATTTGCCAACCTAAAACACACTGAAACTGATAGTAATCAAAAAATGCCTTTTTTTTTAAAAAAAACTCCTACCTAAACTATACTGGAAGTGACCTTTGACCATGACCTTGAACCTAACACTAACCCTGACCTAGATCAAACCTTGGTCTAGCTTCTTTTTTTTTTATTATTTCATTTTATGATTTACTTTTTACACACTTTTGTTTGTTTACATCTTTCTCTCCTGACAAGATGCAATGGGGGTTATTTGCGAAAGGCAACTCCACTTTGCACTACAAGTGCAAACTACAAGTGCAAAGTACACTTGAAATTGCACTGAAAGTGCACTTGGAAGTGCAGTCCCTGTAAATCTGAGGGGTAGATCTGAAATGAGTGGAAGCTCTGCTGATTTTATCATCCAATCATGTGCAAGCTAAAATGCTGTTTTTTATTTTCCTTGCATGTCCCCCTCGGATCTACAGCGACTGCACTGCCTAACCCCCCATGCATGTTTCTCTCCATTCAGAAGAGAAAGAAAACACATGGATGGGCTGCACAGTGACTGATCACTGTGATAGCCAGTCAAAGGCTGTTTCAACAATCAGGTGAGCAGGAACTGGCAGTCCCAGGTCGTTAGTATGAGACCTGGGGTTCTCAGAGAGAAATCGGACTCTGTGCTGGCAGCATGCTGTGTGGTGCACTCCCAGAACAAACACAAGAACACATACACTATATTGCCAAAAGTATTGGGACGCCTGCCTTTACATACACATGACATTTAATGGCATCCCAGTCTTCGTCCTTAGGGTTCAATATTGAGCTGGCCCCACCCTTTGCGGCTAGAACAGCTTCATCTCTTCTGGGAAGGCTGTCCACAAGGTTTAGGAGTGTGTCTATGGGAATGTTTGAACATTCTTCCAGAAGTGAATTTGTGAAGTCAGGCTCTGATGTGGACTATAAGGCCTGGCTTACAGTCTCCGCTCTAATTCATCCTAAAGGTGGTCTATGGGGTAGAGGTCAGGACTCTGTGCAGATCAGTCAAGCTCCTCCACCCCAAACTCGCTCCTCCACACTTTTGCCAAAAGTATTGGGCCACCCCTCCAAATCATTTGGTGGAGGGGGGAATGTGGTGTGGGGGTTTTCAGGGATTGGGCTTGGCCCCTTAGTTCCAGTAACGGGAACTCTAAAAGGGTCAGCATACCAAGAAATTTTGGACAATTTCATGCTCCCAACTTTGTGGGAACAGTTTGGGGATGGCCCCTTCCTGTTCCAACATGACTGTGCACCAGTGCACAAAGCAAGGTCCACAAAGACTTGGATGAGCTAGTTTGAGGTGGAGGAACATGACCCAATAGAACACCTTTGGGATGAATTAGAGCAGAGACTGCAAGCCAGGCTTTCTCGTCTAACATCAGTGCCTGACCTCACAAATGGGCTTCTGGAAGAATGGTCAAACATTCCCATAAACACACTCCTAAACCTTGTGGACAGCCTTCCCAGAAGAGTTGAAGCTGTTATAGCTGCAAAGGGTGGGCTAACTCAATATTGAACTCTACGAAGTAAGACTGGGGTGCCAATAAAGTTCATGTGCGTGTAAAGGCAGGCGTCAAAATACTTTTGTCAATATAGTGTATATGTGGCACCCAGGTTTAAAGTCCACCTCCTGGATGCTGCATATATGTGCTACCATGTCATAAAGGGGTTAACAAGTTGGATCACATTAACAAAAACAAAAAGGGATATGGAGATTTGGAGGAGGTTTAGAGCTATAGAAGGTACTTTTTGAGTTTAGAATACATACTTTTAATAGATTTGTTTTAAACCAGAGTGTAGTGTCACTTTAAGCATGTCCCCCTGGCTCCATAAATCGGGCAAGTGTCACAGCACTGTATTTGGGCCCAGAGGGGTATTCCAAAGCACCAGAGAAATGTAATTTATTTCTCCTAGGACACATTAAAGCTCCATATACACAAACTGAAGGTATGTATAGACATTGTATAGTACCTGCTCTAATGACATAATGCCGGTTCATTTTATGCTCTCAAAGCACAGGTTCCACTTAAACTGAATGCTGCAGGAATTGTGTTTGCTAGAGCTAGTCTGATATGTGTGAAAAAGACAAGACTTTTTAAATGAAAAATGATAGGCCGACTATACAATCAAGTTACGAAATGTATTTGTTTACAAGCAGTGAGGTGGAGATGGCGAGCTTGGCTTATACTGCAGCATGTTGCCAGTTCTCCTTTGTGAAGCTTGATCTTAGCACAACTGCAGTGCAGAATTTCAATGAGGAAGTTATCATGGCTGAGCACAGATCTAACAAAGCCATCATCTCAGGTGCCAAGGAAATGACTACCTTCAGTATCGACATACCGAATAAGAACCAATCTTTACAATAATGCCGCGTGCACATCCTAATCTCAACAAAGAATGTTTCCTGCTCTAACAATCAATAAAAAGCCAAATATCACATCCTAGACAAACTTCTGCTACAACCAATTGCATTAGAGGTCATAGAACTGCAAGAACGGTCCTCTGTTTATTTGGATGGCAGCCAATGGAAAACAAGAAAACATACTCCAGACCAATCTATAGAAACAAGAAGCATTACCAGCAGGATTAAAAAAAAGGTTGCCTAACTGTAAATTTTTCTACGATTATGTAGCGCCTTATCCAATAACTGTCCCCCATGCTATAGAATAATTTTCTGAGCTTGCAGAACTTTCTTTATGTGGACCATAGCCTGACACATGTCTAAAATCTTCCCTTGCCTAGGAAATAAATGTGTCTTTCAGATCTGTGGTTTACTGGATCTATTTAAGTCATTTATTCCAGCAGCTTGTCTCATTTCTTGTTTCAGCACCTCTCATTGCGGGACTAACATCAGGTGATGTGCAGGAGATTATGAGAATTTAAAGGTGAACTCCAGGCAACCCACTATATTACACAAATAATTAAATGTATGTGAACTGTTTTACATCTGTACATTCAGTCCTGGGATTTACACTGCTTTGCCACACAGCACAGTCCTGTTTGGCAGGAGAAGAAACATAATCTTTTCCTCTGCTGCAGTTCCACTTTCTCTTATAGGTCTCCTTCCCACTCCAGTTTATGAGGGGACAATGAGAGGAGAAGCAATACATTCATAAGCACACCTCTCAGTTACTCTGCTCTATTCTCCTGTCAGCATGTTGCTTGCACTGCAGCACACCTGACTAGCTTCTTGTGCTGCTTTCCCCTCGACCATCTCTGAGTTCTGCTGTAGAGGGGCTTAAAGGGACAAATACCAAATCAAGTTCAGGTACTTACACTGCTTGCATTTAAAAATAAATCTATAATCATTTACTATTAGAAGTATTAGTATGATTACATATCTGCATTCATTTGTGTCTTTGTATGTGCCTGGAGTTCACCTTTATTATAAGTAGGAATTGTGTGCCCATTTTGGCAGAGGAGGAAGCATAATGATGAATTGAATCTAGTGTTTTGGCAAGTTGGAAAGGGACAATAGACAGTGACAAGATTATATCTCATATAGCAGAAACTGTATATACAATGGAGCAGTGCAAAGTATAAAACATTCAGGGAGTGTGCAGAGAGGAATATTATGGAGTATATAATATACATCACAGCAAACAGAGTACAGCAGTGTGGAACCGTTAAATTGTAGTGTATAGAGGGGAGAAGTGTACAGTGAATGGAATGGATTGTTGTGGAGAATGTAACATACAATGTATAGTGTGCAACGGTGTGCACTAAAGAAAGTATAGTACAATGGAGTGAATGTAGTGTATATCACATTGTGCACCAAGTTGAGCAGTCTGCAGTATATAATAAATAGAGTGTGTACTGCACTGAGTGCAGCAGTGAACAGTATGTAAAATACAGTGGAGTATGTCATGTACTGCACAGTGCAGAGTTCAGAGTGACACTGCATGCAATACAGAAGCACAGTGTAGAGCAGTATAGAGTATAGGATGTACAACAGTGTAAAGAGCGGAGCCGGTGTGTAGTACAGAACATACAGCACAGTGTGCAGAATGTTATGGTGTAAATAGCAGAATATAAAGTGCAATTTGAAGTATTGCTCAAAAGTGGAGAGAGGATGAGGTGAGATACCATTTTAGGCCAAATCTGCAATGTTAATGCTTTAATGATAGCCAACACCAAAAATAGTTAAACAGTTTAATTTAAGATTGTGGATAGGGACTGATGAGCGGTAGGAATGAGAGAAGTGACTATAGCTGATTGTGGAGAGGGACAGAGAGTGTGGCAAGCCCAGCACAGCAGAGATGTGTACAGGAAGGGGCAGAGAATGGAAGGTGGAACCACAGGACCAATGTTGATGAGTGTCAAAGGCATACGATGGAAAGAGACAGTTGGACCGCACAAGTGAATATGACCAAAAGGATATGGGGGCAGACGATGGCCAAAGAGGGGGTATAGGTAGCAGCTGGAAAAAAGAGGAGATGGAAGGTGTGCAGGACAGGTGTCAAAAGACCAAATCACCTAAAGAGCAGGGAGAAAAGCTTGGACAGGATGGAAAAATGGAAACCAATGAAGGCAGATTTTCAACAGGCTAGAAAAGCATAGACTGAGCAGGTCCATACTGCAGTGGGAGAGACATGAAGCACGGGCACTCAGAATTCCAGGGCAGGCCAAAAAAATATCATATAGCATAAAAAAATAGACAGATGACAGTACAGGATGATGGTGGGCCTAGGAGTGCAATTCAAGAAAGTAGCATGCAAGTGGAGACTGGGGATCAGAGTAGTGCGTGATTATAGATGGAGAGTGCTCAGCAGGCAGGACACTGAGGGCAATGGGTTTGCCACTGGATGATTGAAAGAGCAGATGTTGGGGAGAAGGGAACACAGGCAAGCCATAAGTGATGGAAAGATGAGGACAGTAAGCACAGAGGCAAAAGAATGGGAGCACCAACCAGGACAACAGAAAGATGAAGAACAGATCATGGGCAGAAGGAAGATGACTGATAGTAAGCAAAAGAGAAGACAGCAACACAAGACATAGGAGAGAGATAACGCATTAGGCAAAACAGTAAAGCATGGATATGTGCATCAGAGAGAATAAAAGCAGAGAAGTACTAAGGGTAACAAATACAACTGGCACTTACAAGACTACATCCGAATGCAGAAGAGGGGAGCAGCACAGCAGACTCACAGGGTAAAAGTTTCAGTTATTCAAAATTCATGTCAATTTCATGGTCTATGTGGGACTGTTCGACTTGATTACTATAAAAAGCATACTCAGCAAGACGATTTTCAAGTGGAATTCCATGATAAGTGCTCAAGAAAGACAGTGGTCAACCTATGAATCATTTCAAGTAGGATAAGTATTTCTTCAAAGACACACTGGCTCTATAGAAGAATGGAAGATACGGCATATAGATATATAGAAAACCCGTATCCTTATTTCTAAAAGAGCCTTTCCAACATTAATTACCAATGTGTGATTAATTAATCACCCATGTGATCTAAATGTGCTGAACCAATGAAACAGAAGAAAACATTTAAGGTAATGCTCATTTGCTGGTTCATGCTATTAACTGTAAATAAAAAACATCTATATATAATGGATATACAGTATGTTACCTTAAATCCACAGAAGAAAAAAAAAGAGGAAACAATCCCGATTTTATAAAACTCTGAGTACCTGGTCTGCAGCCAATGCAATCTAATGAAATAGCAACAAAAATATAGCAGAATAATGATCAATATCTTCCTACATAATATAGATTTATGCCAAACATATGGGAATGCAGTGCTGTAAGTGTAGTGCTACTCCCGCATGGATCCGCATGAATACTGTCCAGATCTTCCTCACAAGCTTCGCCCTGCAGCCAGGCACACAGGCTCATTCACACATTTCTTCAATGAACAGTCTATGGGTGTTGTTTCCTTTTTTATTTTTGGAGAACTTAGATAGAGTTGAGGGGATTAGGTGGGATACTCCAAAAACAAGAACTATGTAAACTTAGAGGACTTATGTATTCTACAGGACATGCCATATTAACCACTTAAGGACCGGGCCTATTTTTCAGACTTGGTGTTTACAAGTTAAAATCATTTTTTTTTTGCTAGTAAATTACTTAGAACACCCTAGAGAATAAAATGGCTGTCATTGCAAT
Source organism: Aquarana catesbeiana (assembly GCF_042186555.1). Classification (NCBI taxonomy): domain Eukaryota; kingdom Metazoa; phylum Chordata; class Amphibia; order Anura; family Ranidae; genus Aquarana; species Aquarana catesbeiana. Next base: position 361,812,028 of record NC_133326.1, on the reverse strand, counting down.
ACTTTCTGTCACACCGTATTTGCGTAGCGGTATTACAAGCACACTTTTTTGGGAAAAAATACACATTTTTGAAGTAAAAAATAAGACAACAGTAAAGTTACCCCAAATTTTTTTTATATTGTAAAAGATAATGTTACACCGAGTAAATTGATACCTAACATGTCACGCTTCAAAATTGCGCCCACTCCTGGAATGCGACAAATTTTTACCATTAAAAATCTCCATAGGCAACCTTTAAAAATTTCTACAGGTTACAAGTTTTGAGCTACAGAGGAGGTCTAGGGATAGATGTATTGCTCTCACTCTAACGATTGCGGCGATAGCTCACACGTGTGGTTTGAACACCATTTACATATGCGGGCGCTACTCACGTATGCGTTCACTTCTGCGCGTGAGCTCGGCAGGACGGGGCACTTTAAAAAAAAAAATCCCGTAGTCCCTGGTCCACCTTGAGAGAGAGCAAGAGTGGATGGCTATGTTCATAAATACAATGAGACCATGGATGATGAATGTAGCCATCCTCTAACAGGAAGTCAGGTAACTGCTGATAAAAAAAAGGAATTTGGACATTTGGAGGAGGCCGAGAGCAACAGAAGGTACTTTTTTGAATTAGGAATACATATTTGAATCGCATTTTGTTAAAGGCAATCTATCACCAACATTTTCAGTCTTTTCATGTTGACAATAAATACCGTAATCAGCTCTGTGGACGGTATGCATGTACTGTATGAAAAAGGGAGCTCCTCTGCATTCCAGAGAAGTTTAACTGAGGCTATCATTATCCACCCAGAAAATTAATCCACAACACTTGGTGGCTTTTTAAAACTATTTTTAGATGTTAAAAATGGTATTTAGGGAATGCAGTGCTCTCCTGAATAAAGTTTATCACCTGTTTATTTTTACATCCCAAAGACAAAGCTCAACAGTTATATACATTTATGTTCCTGTCTTTAGATACACTTGCTGACTTTCAGGCAACCAGCTAATTAGACCAGTATAATACATTTTGTGGGAGATTTTTTTAACTGCCAAAGTATTTGTATTTTTGTGTACCCATTTCTGAGATTAAAGTGATATTAAATTTAAATCTTTTAATAAAAAAATAACAAACAAACATGTTATAGTAACCTGCTCTGTGCAGTGGTTTTGTGCAGAGCAGCCCCGATCCTCCTCTTCTCGGGTCCCTCTTCTGTGCTCCTGGCTCCTCCACTTCTTCGAGTGCCCCGCGCACATCGCTGGATTGTGATTGGGTTCAGGTAAGTATTAGGCATGGCTGCAGGTGGAGCTGCATTCTGAAGGTTTTTTACCTTCATGCATAGAATGCATGAAGGTAAAAAACCTTCAGCCGTTAGAACCACTTTAACACAGCCATGCTAGATATTATAGCTAGGTGGGTGGCCTGATTTTTTTTAGGCAACACCTTGCTCAGCCCCTCAGCCTCTGATTGGACTATGAAGGTGCAGCAACATCCTGATAAGGTAATCTCCCTACTTTCTAATCCAGCCAGTGTGTTGCTTGTGAGCACCTGTACAAGCAGGTACCTTGAGTGGAAAAATTTAAAGATTTATAATAGTCGTATTTTAAAAAAACATGTAATTTTTTTAAATAAAATTGTATTCATTGGTGTATTTTGTATATCTGTACAAGGAACATCATTATAGTATATGTGAAGTCACCAAATAGAAAGCTAGCCAGTGTCAAATAGTAGCATATGTTTTAAAAGCAGCTCTATAACTACACCTCTCTGTCCATCTCTCTTCTTGTCTGTGGGGGGTGTAGCTGCAGGCATAACATATAGGGCAGTAGGGAATATGTTCCCTATCTTTTCAAGTTGTTTTCCACAATGTGATCCCAGCTGCTTTGACGGTGAGGATCCTGTTGGGAGCTGTCAGTCAACGCAAGCAGAGTGCTTGTCAGCTAGGCTGAATATAGGACTACAGGTATTAAAAGCTAGGGAATGCAAAATGGCTATGCCAGCATTGATTTGCTTTTGCAATGCAAAAGAAAGAGAAGGGGACTGGCAAGATTACCAGGTGTTTTCAGCTATAGTATGAATCTTGCAGAAAAAAAAAACAACATGTACAAGACTGATGCCTGGTACACACGATAAGAAAATTGCACAAAAAATTCCGCTTTCTAATCGACCGTATGATTTTTTTTTGTTTAATAAATTTTTATTATTAAAGAAAAATATAACAAAGATACAATTATATCTCAAAATAGAAAACATTTCCATTTTAACAATAGCATATAGAATGAAAGACAGTACACACATACCGTACCAGTTAGGAAAATTCCGTAATAGCCTCTAGGTAGATACATAGAGTCAGCGTACTAACCGACTAGGCAAAAATATATGCTATGTGAGTACCATGTATTGAACGTAATTGAGTAAGAACATAATACATTGGTTTATTGAAAGTAAACACTTAAGAGGTAATATTGGGGAAAGTGTAGAGAAGGAGAGAATAGAAGAAAGAGGAGAAAGAAAAAAGAAAAAAAAAAAAAATTAAAGAAGGAATATAAGAGGAAGAAATGAAGGAAGAAGGGTGTGAAGGGAAGAGAAGAAAGGGAAGAGAGAGTAAGTAAAGAGAGAGATGAGGAGAGAAGGAAAAGGATAAACATATATAGAAGATATACATGTAAATCAGAAAACCTGTGGGAGATGAATGAATGTCACGCAGAAATCTGCAGTGGTCCCATTGGGGAAAGAGAGAGCGAAGGGCCATCCCGATCCCTGAGCAGGGGTGGAATGGGAAAACTTCAGGGCCGTTCGCACTCGCCTACCCCAGAAGGAGATGGGGGCGAGGTTATGCTATAGGAGGGAGGTAGTAAGGGGTGTGCGCTCCGACAGCGCACGGCCTGTAAAAAAAAAAAAAAAAACTAACAGATAACTTGCAGCTAGCAAGAAATCAATAAGTTCCAGTTAGAAATATGAAAAACCGTACAAATAGTGCAAATAAGACCAAAATCAATATAAACAGTGTACATCCTACAGGGTATCAAAAATGTAAACCATTTTAGGGTCTGATCCATATAATCCAAAGGAAAAGAAAAAAAAGGAAAGATCAAACACTGGTCAAAGTAGTGTCGAGTCCGCTTTAGTCAAAAGTAGGCAGGTAGGAGTAGGAAGAACATAGCGGCCAAAGTCGGACTCTGTAAAAAAAAAAAAAAAAAGGGGAGAGACCCTGTAGGAGAGACAACGTCCACACTAATTACAAAAGTATGGGTGAAGAAGTAAGTAGTTCAGCCATGTTTTTGTGCAGAACCCGGGAGAGAAGTGCTCTTCTTCTTTGAAGGGGTTTTTTTCCAAGGAGCGTCAATCGGGCAAGAGAATTTAGGGATTGGATCCAGCCTGGGAGTTCCATGGGCGGGAGATGTAACTCCTGCAGGAAAGATGAAAGTTCCTCAGGAAATCTCAGCGTATGGGAGCGACCATTTTTTGTGGCAATCAGGCAGGCAGGAAAGCCCCATCTGTATGTGATCCCATCAGAGCGTAGCCGGTCAAGGAGCGGTTTTAAGGCTCTACGACGATCTAGAGTGTCCTTGGAAAGATCTGGATAGATGGTAATAGTTGCACCGTCAAAGTCAATGTTAGGGAGTCCCCGCATCTTCACCATGATGGAATTTTTATCTTCAAAGTAATGCAGGCGACATATAACATCCCTGGGTAGGTCTGAGTTGGCATTACGGGGTCGTAGGGCACGATGCACACGGTCAAAGCGTAACGGTGCAGTGGCAGGGTTTCCCAGAATAGTGTTGAAAATGCCCCTTATAGAAGGTTCAAGATCAGAGTCTCCAGTGGCTTCCGGCAGACCTCTAACACGTATATTATTTCTACGGTTACGGTTCTCGAGGTCTTCAAGCTTGTATAGAGATGCACGGTGGGCGAACGCCAACTGGGTAACAGTGTTTTGTAGTTCTTTAATAGCTACTGCTTGCGTGTCTTGTCGCTGCTCTGTTTCCTCCACTCTGACCAAGATATGTGACATGTCAGATCTAACTGCAGTTATTTCTTTTTTAATGGATTTCTCCAAACCGTGAAACATGCCTGCAAGTTCTTTTTTGAGACCGCTCATAAGTACAGACATTTCAGAACCCGCGGGGGATCCGGGATCATCCATGAGATCCGAGCAGTAAGAGGATGCCGGGGAGCTCTCTCTCACCGATGCGGCGCGGGATGATGAAAAAGTCACGTGTCAGTGATGTAACGCGTGGGAGGAGCTTAGGACGTTCAGTGCTGCAATACACCTGAAGGTTAACAGCAGCTGTTTCTCTATGGGAAACCTCGTCCACAGCGGCTGACTGCAATCTGCTTATTTGAATGCTTCTAATAGACCGGGAGTTTGTGAGTGTATCTCTTGTCTCTGTTTTGCTTATGTACTATCTAGTAAGTTCACTGCACAATGATCTATTTTTTCTTTGCTTGCTTTGCATAAAACCTTTATCCTGAGAGCCGAATCACCAGCAGTATAATTGTTGAAGTGGGATGCAAGAAAAACTAAATATCCTGATACAAACGATCTAACCCAGTGAGTCAATCAATCTGGATTAAGGGAAGGAACTGTTTAATTATTTTTACTTTCTCCCACTATTTATCTCTGCCTGGACATTGTACTCAGAGTGTCATTATTATTTTATTTATACTAACCGTCACATCACCAATTTGAAGATTTTTTTTTTTTTTTGGCAATTTTAACACATGTATTAGCACCATAATTATGTATTTATTTTATTCACATGTATGCATTTTTTATTCCTGGATTTAAGCTTAGTCGCAGCAGCATATTGTGCACTATTTATTTAAAGTGCATCAATTTTATACTTAGTATGATGGAGAAGCACTTGTTCTTGAGGCCCTGGCTTGGTTACCACGTGCGTTGGCTAAATATTGCTGAATAGAGCCAGTAGCGGCTGGATTGAGTAAAGATCTCTTATTTGGACGTTTAGCAGGGGCAGACCGGCGTTTGGATGGTTTTGCAGGCATAATTGGAACTATATGGCCGAAAGCTGTAAAGAGCACCCCCTTCACATCTGAACAAAGTTACATCAAGGTACTATCAGCATACAGAGGGATTCTCATTAGGGACGCAAAGGTGGCTTCTGGTCTCCAGATGCAGGCCGAGCCACAAATCTTCACAGCGGCAGGGGTCAGTCAGGAGCTGCAATGTTATTTGGGGCTCAAAAAAGACAGCTGAAATCTGTAGTCAAAGTCCCAGCATATGATGTGTAGCACCGCTCTTTGAGGGGGGGGACCCTGCTGCGGGGGACAGTGAGGGAAGTCAGTGAGGTTCGGTGGGGCAAAAAAGTCTGAAAGGGTGTATAGGGAGCACCAAGATGGCCGCCGGCCTCCAGGGGTAGGCCGGAGCCACGGACTTTCCTAGCGGCTTCGCCCGGACGGGTGGGCGCCGCTTCTAATAGAATAGTCTAGTGTCCGCTCGGTGCGTGGGTAAGGGATGGGTGTTGTTACTCACTGTGTCCCAGCTGCTGATTGGTGTCCAGAGCCTGAGTATCCCAGGCCGGAGGCTCCGATCGAGTCACAGGCCGCAAGATGGCGACCGGCCCCAGGGAAGAGAAGCTGTGGATTCGCAGGAGAATAACCTCCGTTGGTCCCTGGCAATCTCCGGAGGGACGGGAGGCCACCGATTCAAGGTAGATGCCCGTACAGCGCCCGGGTCACAAGGACGCCAGGCCGGAGGCCCCGTACAGGCAGTAGGCCCCAAGATGGCGACCCCGGCGCAGCGCGAACCGTAGGCCCGGACCAAGATGCACGGCTGGAGCTAGGAAAGACCCCTCTCAGAGTATAGCAGAGGGGGTCCAGAAGGCTGTGTAGGGGTGATGGAGCCTCAAAAGGTGGTTTAGCATCCGGATGGTAGCAAATTACAATTGCCTTTGAGGAGCTCAGTCACCTTGCGTCCTCCTCGGTGCTCGTCCAGACACGCCCCCCTAATCGACCGTATGATAATCGGATTAATCGGATCGCAATAAATGATACTGTTTTACTACTACACTTATAGAGGTGCCTCCCCCCGGGTTCTTTTATATGATTTGCAGAGTTGCTGGACACACTCCGAGGATGGCTGCCTTTTTTTAAATCACCCCCTTACCGTGGTTCAACTTTGTTTTTACCTAAAGCCTGACTAATCAAATGTACATTATTACAAACTAAGGGCATTGCCTCCTGGAGCTCCAGATACCCAATTTACCTTTATCCGATATTATTTGAACGGACATGCACGAAAATATTGCACGTCCTTTGACAATGCAATACAAATGCATTACAACATCTGACATCACTTCCGTATTTTTATTCTGTAATACAAGAATTTTTGTGACTTTAGTAAACTCATCAGATTCGATCTGAGATTTGCAAGCAAAAAAAACGGACGATTATTCGTCATCTCATTGTGTGTACCGGGCTTTATAACAGAAAGAGAAATGCATTACAGTAATAGTATTTTAGTATTAAGGTTCACATATACAGTATCTCACAAAAGTAAGTACCCCTCACATTTTTGTAAATATTTTATTATATCTTTTCATGTAACAAAACTGAAGAAATGACACTTTTGCTACAATGTAAAATTAGTGAGTGTACAGCTTGTAAAACAGTGCAAATTTGCTGTCCCCTAAAATAACTCAACACACAGCCATTAATGTCTAAACCGCTGGCAACAAAAGTGGGTACACCCCTAAGTGAAAATGTCCAAATTGGGCCCAATTAGCCATTTTCCCTCCCCAGTGACTTGTTAGTGTTACAAGGTCCCAGGTGTGAATGGGGAGCAGGTGTGTTAAATTTGGTGTTATCGCTCTCACTCTCTCTTCCTGGTCACTGGAAGTTCAACATGGCACCTCATGGCAAAGAACTCTCTGAGGATCTGAAAAAAATAGGATTTTTATAACAGCTTACCTGTAAAATCCTTTTCCTTGAAGTACATCAGGGGTCTCAGAACCATAGTAATTATTATGTGGGTTATAGGCCACCTTCAGGTGATGGACACTGGCACACCCTAAGACAGGAAGTTCCCTCCCTATATAACCCCTCCCACTACTGGGAGTACCTCAGTTTTTGTAGCAAAGCAATACACGTGTATACCAGAAAGAGGGGAAGGACCTCTGTGTTCTGTGATGTACTTCAAAGAAAAGGATTTTACAGGTAAGCAGTTATAAAAATCCTATTTTCTTAATCGTACATCACAGGACACAGAGCCATAGTAATTACTATGTGGGATGTCCCAGAGCAATGCCAACTAAGGGGAGGGAGACACAAGAGACACTAGAGGAGTTATACTGCTGCCTGCAGCACACTACGCCCAAAAGCGATATCCTTGTGCCTTTTTACATTCACCTAATAAAATCTGGTAAATGTATGGACTGAAGACCATGGAAGCTTCGTGGTGCACTCCCTAAAAAGCACTAACAGTCCTAGTGGAGTGCACTTTAAACCATAAGCCTGAACAGTTACTTGCTGAATCCATTTAGAAATAGTAGATTTCGATGCTGCCTGTCCTTTTTCTAGGAACTTCAGGCAACACAACAAAATATCCATTTTTTAAATCTGAGCAGTCGCCTTCAAGTAGACCTTGTGTGCTCTCACCACATCAAGAGAATGTAGTAATTTTCCTTCCATAGAACAGGTTCTGGAAAAAATTAAGGTAGAAAAATTTTCTAGTTTGGATAAAAACTAGACACTACCTTCAGTAGAAAGTTAGGATGAGGACGCAATACTACCTTATCCTTGTGAATAATCAAATGTGGCTCTTTACAAGAAAGAGCAGCCAACTCTGATACCCTTCTTGCAGAAGATATGGCTACCAGAAAATTAGTTTCCTTGCCAAAAGGACCAAGGGAACATGCTGTATCCGCTCAAAAAAGGCTGTTTCAGCAATGCCGACAGAACTAAATCCAAGTCCCATAGGTTCAAGGGTGACTTAACTGGAGGATTAAGCCTCATTACCCCCTGAATAAGCTACGAACCAAAGAATGCAAAGCAAGTGGTTGTTGAAATAATACCGATAAGGCGGAAACCTGGCCTTTGATAGTACGCAAGGCCAGCTTCATTTCTAACCCCATCTACAGAAAGTCAAGGATTCTACCTATGACATACTTCCTGGGGTGCCAACCCCTGGATTCACACCAGGAGACATATGCTTTCTAGACTCTATAACCTATGATTCTGGAAGCCAGCATCCCTGCATTAATCAAGGTAAATACCACTGGACCTGACAGCCCACGCTTCTTTAGAATGTGGGATTCAACAGCCAAACCGTTAAATTTAGCGTTTGTAAAGTATGATGGAATACCGGACCTTGCAAGAGAAGGTCTGGACGTGGTGGTAGGGTCCATAGGTCCCCTACTGCCATCCTTATGATCTCTGCATACCAAGATCTTCTAGGCCACGCTGGGCCACAAGAATCACGATCTCCCTTCCTGCTTGATCCTGCAAAGCAGCCGTGGAAGCAGCAGAATAGGAGGAAATGCATAAATCAGTAAGAACCAATTCCACGGGAAGAACAAGGCATCTGTTCCGCATGCTAGCGGATCCTTTGTTCTTGACACAAAGTTGTTGATTTTCTTGTTGAACCTGGACGCAAACAGATCTACGTCTGGGATCCCCCATTTTCGGCATATTGCCAGAAAGGTATCGGGTGAAGGGAACATTCTCCCAGGGACAACTGCTGGCGACTCATGTAGTCTGCCTGACAATTTTCTATTCCGGAATGAAAACTGCCGATAGGCAAGGTACATTGTTTTCTGCCCAAGTAAAGATATAATTCACCTCTCTCTAGGCCGCACGACTTGTAGTGCCCCCTTGATTATTGATATAGGCCACTGCTGTGTTATTGTTGGATTGGATCCTGACAGGACAATTCTGTAACCTGAACATCCAGGCCCACAGAGCCAAGTGCGCTGCCCGGATCTCTAGAATGTTGATGGGCAAGGTCATTTTTGATCTGGACTATTGCTTCTTCCCGGACTGTTCCCCAACTCAAAAGGCTGGCATCTGCTGTTACCATCTTCCAGGTAGCTGGTAGGAAACATTTTCCCTTCTGCAGATTCTTGGTTATCAACCACCAACCGAGGATCCGGTGCACCCTGGAGACAAACACTTTGGGAAATCTAGAGCTTGGACCTACTTGTTCCAAGCCGATAAAATACTGTTTTGCAGCAGCCTCAAATGAAACTGAGCATAAGGAACGGCCTTGAATGAAGCCACCATCTTTCCAAACAACCTCATGCAAAGTCGAATAGAAGGATTTTTTTTTGCTTTGACCATCTGAATCAGTTCCTTTATGGCACTGATCTTCACCTGGGGCAAGAATACCTATTTCTGGGCTGTATCAATAACCAGACCCAAGTATTCCAATCTCCTTGATAGTTTTTAAGGAGATTTCTCCTGGTTGAGAATCCGACCTTGGTATTCCAAGTAGTTGAATGTAGATCATACTTTGGTCTAAGCGGGCTACCAACTGGTCTATCAAGAGCAGATCGTCTAGGTAAGCTATAATTGTTATACCTTGGGGCCTTAATCCAGCTACAGGAGGGGCCAGACTTTTGTAAATACTCGAGGTGCAGTAGCTAGACCGAAAGGCAGAGCTACAAACTGAAAAAGAAGATTTTCTACTTCGAAACGTAGATATTTATGGTGAGTGGGAAATATAGGTGCATGGAGGTATGCATCCTTGATGTCTATTGACGCCAGAAGTTCTCCACCTTGTAGGACGGGCACCACTGATCGGATTGACTCCATGCAGAAAGAGCAGATATTCAGAAACCGGTTTAGATCTTTGAGATCTAGAATGGGTCTGACATACTCATTTGGTCTCCCCCTCCACTCGAGCAAGCGGGGATGCCCCCTCATAAGGAGGCTTCAGGTTACTTCTTGAAGTTGATGGCGGAGGCCGTTGTGACTGCCTGGAAGCAGATGCTCTTGCCACTGGAGAAGGAGCTTGTTTAAATGAAATATGTTTACTCCTCTTTCAAACTAGCAAAAGGATACTTTTTCCACAAAAAAATTTTTGGATGTATTTATCCAAATCATCCCTAAACAGCCGTCCACCGTGAAAAGGAAAACTAGCCAGGAGCTTTGCATGACACTTCGGCTGACCAATTTTTCAACCATAAGATTCTATGCCTATGCACCAGCCAAGCATAAGGCGCCAGGCTTGAAGAATAGAATCTCTCATGGCGTCTATTGACAAACATAACGCCGCTGGTAAATTGGCTAAATCCTGGGACTGCTGATCAGGAATAACCTTGAGCACCTGTTCAGACTGGTCTCTCAAGGACTGACATACAACAATTGCTGCTAGCGCAGGTTGAGACATCAGAAAAAGTGTTTTTTTGTTTTTTTATTATAGGAATTTCCAACTTTTTATCCGTTGGATCCCTAAGCATTCGAGCATTGTCTATCGGACAGGTCAAACTTTCATTCTACAGAGTATATAGCAGCGACAATTGCTGGTATCTCTTAGTGAATTTTTCCTCCATAGGAAAAAGTGTTTAAAATTTATAGGAGGAAAAAAATGTTTATCTGGGTGATCCTACTCAGAATATATAAGCTTTTCCAGCAATGGATGGACAGGAAAGGCATGCACAGCTTGAGGAGGCTTTAGTGAACCCAAGCAAGAAAGTGGGCATATCAACCGACTCAATGAAGAGTAGTAAAAAACGTGGAGTGGACAAATTCAGAAAGAATTGCACCATCAATCTTTCAGATTGTAAAGCTGATCCCCCCTGCATTTGAGTCATCACGGTCCCCTGAGGGAAATCACATTTTATCCCATTTTGGGATGCTATTAAAGGCACTAGCCAATCCCATCATGGCTTGAGAAAAATCCTCTTCAGTAAAACAGACAGTAGCTGCAGTGTTGAAAACAATTGCAATATTTGATAGCCCTGATCGCTTACTCTGACTGGCCACCCCAGAACTCTCAGGGGAAAATGCCAATGTAGAGTGTTTAGAGCTTGTAGGAGTCCCTTTTAAGCCCTTTTTGGGGTGTTTCTACCCCCCTTCTGACCATAGCCCGATGCACAAATGCAGAGGGACTACCAGAAGCATTTGTGGGGGCATCCTCAAACAGAAGGTGGATGAACGCAAGGTCTCTAACATCCACCAGCTCCGTGATGTCGTCATGGAGGAGTGAAAGAGGACTCTAGTGGCAACCTGTGAAACTCTGGTGAACTCCATGCCCAAGAGGGTTAAGGCAGTGCTGGGAAATAATGGTGGCCACACAAAATATTGACACTTTGGGCCCAATTTGGGCATTTTCACTTAGGGGTGTACTCACTTTTGTTGCCAGTGGTTTAGACATTAATGGCTGTGTGTTGAGTTATTTTGAGGGGACAGCAAATTTACATTGTTATAAAAGCTGTACACTCCCTACTTTACATTGTAGCAAAGTGTCATTTCTTCAGTGTTGTCACATGAAAAGATATAATAAAATATTTTCAAAAATGGGAGGGGTGTACTCACTTTTGTGAGACACTGTACTTCATATTAGGGTTATACAAAACTTTTGCCTGCCATTACAAAAATATGTGTCTCAGCACTTAGTGTTTACTAAACCCAGGACCCTGCATTCACTAGCCAGACTGCTGGTTGGAAGCTAAACAGTGGGGACCATGAGTGGAGAGTGTGAACAAGTTTTTCTTTTGACTGCTGGTGATTGCTGGGTTGCATTTTTAGGTTCTTTTTGGGGATTTTCCTTGTAGCTTTTTAACACCTTTTTCTGTCACTTTTTAAACTTTTTTTCTTTGCTTCCTTCAGCCTACTAATTAAGGGGAGTGGTTAATTGTTCACGGGTGCATGAGGGCTATATAATTTTCTGTAGAACTCATTGTGAGCCTGCTCATCTTTGAGCTTGCTGGAACTTAGACCAAGTGGAACTGGACTAAGTGGTGAGTTAAAAAACCAGAGTTGAAAACAAGAGGTTATAACAGGGGTCAAGTATCTGTGTAGGGTGAGTGTGTACCAGTGTATTGTAAGTACATTAGTGCTGCGAGTGCACGTGGGCTGTATTGAGTATTAGTGACAGGTAGTACCTGTGTATTGTGAGTACCTGAGTAGTGTGTGTGGTTCGTTAGTACTTGTGTATTGTGTGTGTGTGCACATGGTGCGAGAACTTGTGTATTGTCTTGTTGAGTATTAGTGTCAGGAAGCTAGTTGTTAGGTAATTTGGACAGGGTATAATCCCCAATCCTCATTAAATTAGTAGGTACATGTGTGGAGATGCGAGTGTACATCTTGCGGCATGTATGCATTCCTTGATCATCAGATCGAGGGAGAATATAGCTGTGCAAAATGTAAGCACATTGTTTCCCTAGAAGCCCAGGTTCTGAATCTGGGGAAGCAACTGTCAGTACTGAGAAGACCTTCCATACTAAAGGAGAGCCAGGAACGTACATGGCAGGTTCCGGCAGGGGCCAGCACAGAGGCGGGTGGAGACAAAGAGGTGCAGGCACTAGGAAAGAGTATGGGTGACAGTCAGGAAGGATAGAGGGTGAAGTGCCAGGGAGGCTGATCCAGAGCTGGAGCATCCCAATAAGTACGCTCCATTGAGTGACATTGGTGAAACCAGTCAGGGACCAGCACTGCTGGAGCTGAGGGACTCTCCTAGCTGCCGGGGGAAGAACTCCTCCAGTGGGAGTGGGGGGGGGGGAACGAAGGGAAAGGAAAGACAGATTCTGGTGGTAGGGACCCAATTCTTAGAAGGACAGAGAGGGCAATCTGTAACAAAAACATGAAATTTGATTTTATTGGATTTCTTTTAAAACAAAGTAGAAAATATTGTTTTTTTTTGGTTTTTTTTTAAATTTCCGCTCTTTTTTCGCTTATATATCGCAAAAAATAAAAACTGATTTGTGAATAAATACCACCAAAATAAAGCTCTATTTGTGTGAACAAAATGATAAAAATGTCATTTGGGTACAGTGTTGCATTACCGCACAATTCTTATTGAAAGTGCGAGAGCGATGAAAGCTGAAAATTTGCCTGGGAAGGAAGGGGGTGAAAGCACCCAGTATTGAAGTGGTTAAGTATGTAAACAGTAAAAAAGGGAGGACAGACCATATTGGCCCCATAAAGAATGAGGAAGGACATCTGGTTACAAAGGATGGGGAGATAGCGAAGGAATTGAATTTATTCTTCTCCTCAGTCTTCACGGGGGAATCGGGGGGCTTCAGTAACCAAAAATGCAGTGTTTATCCTTATGACACATCACAGGAAGCACCTCTATGGTTAACAGAGGACAGAATTAAAAATAGACTTGGGAAACTTAACATTAATAAATCACTGGGACCAGATGGCTTGCATCCGAGGGTACTTAGGGAACTCGGTCAAGTAATTGCAAGACCATTGTTTCTAATTTTTATTGACAGTCTACTGACTGGAATGGTACCAGCTGATTGGAGAAAAGCCAATGTAGCGCCAATATTTAAAAAGGGCCCAAAATACATCCCTGGGAATTACAGACCAGTTAGCCTAAAATCAATAGTATGTAAAATCTTGGAGGGGATGATAAGGGACTATATACAAGATTTTAGTAAAGAGAATAGCAGTAAACAGCATGGATTCATGAAGAATCGTTCTTGCCAAACCAATCTATTAACCTTCTATGAAGAGGTGAGTTGCCATCTAGATAAAGGAAGGCCCATAGACGTGGTGTATCTGGATTTTGCAAAAGCATTTGATACAGTTCCCCATAAACATTTACAGTACAAAATAAGGTCCATTGGCATGGACCATAGGGTGAGTACATGGATTGGAACCTGGCTACAAGGGCGAGTTCAGAGGGTAGTGATAAATGGGGAGTACTCGGAATGGTCAGGGGTGGGTAGTGGGGTCCCCCAGGGTTCTGTGCTGGGGCCAATCCTATTTATTTTGTTCATAAACAACCTGGAGGATGGGGTAAACAGTTCAATCTCTGTATTTTCAGACGATACTAAGCTAAGGAGGGCAATAACTTCTCTGCAGGATGTGGAAACCTTGCAAAAAGATCTGTAGAAATTAATGTTGTTGGACACTACATGGCAAATGAGGTTTAATGTAGAAAAATTTTAAATAATGCATTTGAGTGGAAAAAATATGAATGCAATCTTTACACTGGAAGGAGAACCTCTGGGGAAATCTAGGATGAAAAAGGACCTGGGGGTCCTAGTAGATGATAGGCTCAACAATGGCATGCAATGCCAAGTTGCTGCTAACAAAGCAAACAGAATATTGGCATGCATTAAAAAGGGGATCAACTCCAGAGATAAAACGATAATTCTCCCGCTCAACAAGACTCTTGTCCGGCCGCACCTAGAGTATGCTGTCCAGTTCTGGGCACCAGTCCTCAGGAAGGATGTACTGGAAATGGAGCGAGTACAAAGAAGTGCAACAAAGCTAAAAAAGGGTCTGGAGGATATTAGTTATGAGGAAAGGTTGCGAGCACTGAACTTATTCTCTCTGGAGAAGAGACGCTTGAGAGGGGGTATGATTTCAATTCATAAATACTGGTGACCCCACAATAGGGATAAAACTTTTTCGCGGAAGGGAGTTTAACAAGACACGTGGCCACTCATTAAAATTAGATAAAAAAGAGGTTTAACCTTAAACTACGTAGGGGGTTCCTTACTGTAAGAGCGGCAAGGATGTGGAATTCCCTTCCACAGGCAGTGGTCTCAGCGGGGAGCATCGATAGTTTCAAAAAACTATTAGATAAGCACCTGAACGACCACAACATATAGGGACATTACAAGGTAATACTGACATATAACCACACACATAGGTTGGACTTGATGGACTTGTGTCTTTTTTCAACCCCACCTACTATGAAACTATGTAACTATACCTGGTCTCCCACAGTGCACAGAACATAGAAATGCAATTATTTTAGTAAATATAAACTGCTAAATACTTTTTCTCATCAGCAGTATATAGCAGTCTTGTTACTTCTATTAGTGTTTGGTTAAAGCTTGTAGGAGGAGTTTTCATTCTCCTCTGACTGCCCTATGAGGCTGCAGGACCCCTGACACTCTGTCTGGACAGTGCTGTTTGGCCCCGTGCTGATCACATGCGCCCTTACCAAGAAAAAAAAAAAAAACTCTATAGCAATACAAACCAAACTGAGCATGTGCAGAGTGCCCCCGATGCTTTGTTTTATCAGGAGATGGATTGGGGACAGTGAAAGAAGGGGAGGATCAGAGAAGACATTGGCAAACAGCCTTTTTACATAATGTGCAGGATTAACCGCTTAGGTTCCACAGTGACAAGTATATATATAAAGTATAACAAGTATGCTTTACTGCATATACAGACGGATTACTGTTGTGGGTGTAGTAACACTTCAAAACTTTCCTTACTTGGTGAGGTCAATTATACTCATCTGAGTCCCCCTATCCAGGTCCCTCGCTCACACCATTTCTACCTGTGAAGATCCAACGTGATCATGGCTTTAGATAAGTGAAAACAGGAATTTAAACTTTTTTTTGTTAACCCAAAAATCTGAGAGGGGGGTTGGGGTTAAATACATCCCAAAGTTGGGCTTTAAGGTGAGATCCCATAAAGCAGCAATTTAGCTGCAAGTTTGAAAATGACTTGCTGGAGGGGAAGGAGGCGGAGCCTAGCGGAGCAGTCATGCATTGTTAGAGCTCCACACCGCTGAGGAGAGAAGAGAAGGACAAAGCGGAGCCTGCAGGCTCAAAAGGTATCCATTTGAACCTTTTTGCCCCAGGGAACAAACTGTGAAAGTTTGGGCAGGAAATATGGTACTGGGAGGAAACCGTGGCAGAAATAAAAATCACCTCACAAAGAGCTCACAGGCACTCACTGCAGCTGAAGCAGCTCCAGTCACCTCACAATATACAGCATCAGGGCGCTCTCACAGACAGAAAATGTAACAGCAAGACTCTCCATTTGAGTCAGATACAGAACAAATCCTCTCACAAACTTCTCCACAAGCCTCCTCAGCATCCCCAGTAATATTATTACAATTTGAAAAGATGCTTCATAAGGCTTTAAAACAAACCTCAGACCAAATAACAAAAAGCCTAACCAAAGAAATAAGAGAGCTGGGAAACCACACCGCAGCCCTAGAAATAAAAATGGATGAAATTGAAATTACAACCCAAGAAAATATAACAGAATTGGAACAATTAAAAAAAGAGAATTTAATACTTCAAACTAAGCTCGAAGATTACGAAAATAGAGCCAGACGTTCAAACTTGCGCATAAGGGGAATACCTGAAACTGTGACAGACCTGCAATCTACTATTACTGCTCTATTACAAGAACTAAAGCCAGATATCCCTATTGAACGTTTAGAACTGGACAGAGTACACAGAGCCCTCACAGCCAAAAAGAAAGATGGACCCCCACGTGATATAATCACAAAATTTCATTATTACAGAACGAAAGAACAAATACTAATTGCTGCAAGAGAAAAAAAGGAACTTAATTTTCAAGGACACAATTATCAAATTTTTGCTGACCTATCCCAACTTACTATTACTAAAAGACGATCCATGAAACCCCAACTAATGGAACTGCAACGCCACAACATTATGTATCAATGGGGCTTCCCCTTTTCAGTCAGATTTAACTACCAAGGTACAATTTACAGAAGCAGATCAGCAGATGAACTACAACAAACCCTTTTAAAATTAAATCTGACAGAACCCACAAGCAGCAACACTCCCACACGCAGAAGAATGGCATCATCTTCACCTTCAGGCAGCACCCAGAAAATTTCAGAACAAAATGGGAATCATCATTCTCACAAAAGAGGCCATTATGCCACATCATCCATGGACCAAGAAGATTCAATGGACTGACATCCTAATTCCTGATATCTCTTCATTTATTATACTAAGAGATGGTTCTCTATAAAAAACCTATATTTATAACTGAATGTAACAGCATTCTGATAATCACACACTGTGTGGGATCATGTTACATTCCAGTTATATTTCTTATTACTTCTGATTCATATAGCCTTAGAATATATAAGTGAAATAAGGAAATTCTTGTTCAGTTATATATTATCAGGCAATAACAATAGATTTATTACTTTTTAGGACAAATATGTTCAATAATCCAGAAGTAATGGAAGCTTTTTCTTTCTTTTCTTAAAACAAATATATTATTACCTAACTAGTTCCTAGAATTATGTTTTTGTTTATTCTAATCTGAAGCAATACAACCTCAATTTTATGAGTTAACATATCTAAACAGTTGCATATGAATAAAATATGTAATTGTTTACTCTAAAAGGGTTAAAATCCCAAAATAATTCAAACTATCTTCATCAATACCAAAGTTATTAACAGTACCTTTCTAACTGAATTATTTAGCCTAGGGCAAGACTAACCATATACAACCACCCTGGAATAAATAATTTCAACAAAAACTATATTCTGCACTCCAATTAATGAAACATCATTTTGATGTCTTTTGACATAGCACTTCTCTCCTGTAAGCGGAAGATCCATGTACCCCCATTAGCCCTCCTCATTCTCCCAACCATATTATGTGGGAGTGTGACGAAGGCACTTATTCCCCTGAGAGAGATATTTATTCTCTTTCACGGGTAAATTGTGATTACTTGCAAAAAATAATTTATACAATGTATCATCTAATCTCATATGTTTTTTGTTTACTCTTTACTCCAGAATTCACTGGTTTCTTTTCTATCTATTCATCTCTTCAGTCCACACAGGTTGATCTGCGCAGTCAGCTCTGCATAACAAAAAGTAAGTCAAAACTATTTGATCTATTGCCATGGCACCACTGAATATACTTTCCCTGAATGTTCAGGGAATAAATGTCCCTCAAAAAAGGACCAAAGCCTTCCGTACTTTCCATAACAAGAAGGCTCACATAGTATGCCTCCAAGAAACACACTTCACCAAAGATTCTACTCCAAAATATATTTCTCCTTTTTATCAACAAATTTACATGGCTTCTGCCTGTACCAAACAAAGGGGAACTCTAATTGCATTTCACCGATCCACGCCATTCACCTTATCATCAGAAATTAAAGACCCAGAAGGTAGATACCTGATACTCATGGGTTATATAATGGATACAGCAATCACGGTGATTTCCTACTACTCTCCTATCAAACAACCTACACCATTCCTCTCACATATATTACAAGTGATTAATACACACAAAATAGGAACAGTGATAATGTGTGGGGATTCGAACCAGGTCCTCCTCCCATTTCTAGATAAATCACCTTTTACACCATCCAAAATAACCTCTAGATTACCTTTTTCTCAACTTCTTTCCAAATACAATCTGGTAGATTCGTGGAGAGAAAGTAACCCAATGAAAAAGAAATTCACTTATTTCTCGCACCCTCATCAAACATTTACCAGAATAGATCATATTTTTCTAACAATAGGAATGATACCAGAAATTATTGCATCAGATATAATTCCGATTCTGTGGTCTGACCATAATGCAGTATACACTACTATAGCCTCAGCCATACCAAAAGCGCATGACCCAACGTGCTACTTACCGGACATAATGCTCAAACACCCACTACATCAGATGGCCATTGAACAAGCTTTAAAGGAATACATATCAATTAATAATACAACAGACATCTCCCCAATAACACTGTGGGAAGCTCATAAGCCTGTCTTGCGTGGTACAATACAAAGACAAATGGCACTATTTAAACGGGAACGCAAAAATCTAGCAAAAAAACTAGAACTCAATTTTAATGCAGCCTACATATCATTTCAAGATAATCCATCTCAGAGTACAAAATCTCATCTGGAAAAATCTAGATTGGAATACAATCTATTTCTCACTGAGTCAGTTGATAAATCCCTCAAACGCTCCAAACACAATTTCTACATGAATACAAACAAACCAGGTACATATTTGGCTCGGGCATTAAATTCAACTAACAAATCTTTCAAACCAATACGTTTGAAATTATCAAAAAATGTTTACACTTGTAATCCAGTTAAAATAGTCCATAAATTTCACTCACATCTCGCAACTTTATATAAGACAAACAATGAATTTAATCCTACAGAGTTATCTCAGAATCAAAAAAGCAGTTTGGATGAGCCTATAACTATAGATGAAGTTGCTAACGCCATAAAAGACCTAAAACTTAACAAAAGACCTTGCCCAGACGGCTACTCGGCTTTATACTATAAAACATTCTCAGAAATACTTTCTCCCATTCTCACTGAAACGTTTAACAAACTTCTAGATGGACATTCTTTTCGGCAAGAAACACTAATGGCAATTGTTTGTATGATCCCAAAACCCCTTTCTGATGATACTTCCTGTGTGAATTATCGGCCTATCTCTCTGTTAAACCTCGATATTAAATGATTAGCAAAAATAATAGCAAAACGCCTTAATAGCATTATAGGAAAATTAATACATAGAGATCAAGTAGGCTTCATGCCAAATAGACAGGCAGGCGGTAATATACGCAGGGCAGTGTTATTGGCACATATTGCTAAAAAACGGAAAATCCCTTTATGTTTTGTATCTCTCGATATTTAGAGGGCATTTGACACAGTATCCTGGCAATATATACAATATTCATTACAAAAATGGGGTTTTGGACCCCACTTTTTAACATGGATCAAAGCATTATATAATAAACCCAAAGCCTATATAAAATATGCTGGATACAAATCTGAAGCCTTTAATATCGAAAGAGGTACCCGACAGGGTTGCCCATTATCTCCCTTATTATTTGCCCTTATACTCGAACCCATGGCCCAATACATCAGAACAAACCAAACTATAACTGGCATTGAAGTAGGAGGTATTACACACAAATTATGTATATTTGCAGACGATATATTACTTTTTCTATCATCACCACAGGTCTCTGGTCCTAACTTAATACCAGCTCTTGATGGATTTGCAGCCCTATCCGGCCTTATGATTAATCCTAAGAAATGCCTAATGCTTAATATTTCACTCACAAACATGGAATTGATCCCGGCTAGGGCTGCACTCCCATTCACATGGGCAGAAAAATCAATCCCATATCTTGGAATTCATTTAACAGCATCTCATTCTGACTTATTCTCAACCAATTATCCTCCTGTATTAAGACAGATCACAAATCTAATAAAACAATGGTCGCAACTTCCTTTATCCTGGATAGGGAAGATTAATGCAATCAAAATGACTATTCTACCCAAATTGCTTTATCTATTCAGAGTCCTCCCTATTCCAATTCCTTCCTATTTTTTGAGAATAGTACAAAAAAGAGCAACTTCATTTATATGGGGCTCTTCTAAACCACGTATACCTATACACACACTACATCTTCCCAAAAATAAAGGAGGCCTGGGATACCCTAATTTTACTAACTACTACAGAGCAGCACATTTGGCCAGTCTGTCCAAATACCATGCAAAACAGGAAATCCCATTATGAGTATTTATAGAGGCTTCAGAAAATGACCCACTATTAATATCAAATTTATTATGGCTTGATCCTAAAGACCGCTTTAAAATTCATAATCCCATAACTAAACACTTCTTATCTCTCTGGGATAAACTAAAAACCAAATATCAGTTACAATCTCCACACAATCCTCTCCTTTCTTTTATCAGAAATCCGGCCTTTTATCCGGCATGGATCTACCCAAATTCTTTTAAAGCTTGGACAACATCAGGCATTCAGACACTAAATGACTTCATAGCATCTAAATCATTCCTTTCATTCCCATCGCTTAGAGAAAAATATGATCTACCAAACTCTGAGATATTTAGATATCTCCAAATCAAAAATTTCTATATACCATTCCTAAAGGGGGATACACCATTATCCCAATTATCCATTTTTGAATTAATCTGTACAAAAGATCCATTTGCTAAAGGTACAATTTCATCACTTTATAATCAATTATATGGAGTAGCAAATCTTAATAGACCCTCTTACGTTCAGAGGTGGGAGGAGGACCTGGGACGAACTTTAGAAGACACGGACTGGTCTAACATATGGCTCACATCTAAGTCATCTTCACCCAACATCTTAGCACTGGAGACAAATTATAAAGTCCTAACTCGCTGGTACCTTGTACCCGCTAGAGTGGCAAAATATTCACCTAATACCTCAGCTCTTTGTTTTCGAGGATGCCCAGAAATAGGCACATATTTACACATATGGTGGACGTGCCCAGTAATCCAAACCTTCTGGAAGGAAGTCTTTGTGATTGCATCTAAAATATTTAAAAAAATAATACAACCAGATCCATATTTAACTTTACTTAATCTAAAACCGGAATGGTTAACACTCTCTCAATTCAAACTTATGATCCAACTAATAACAGCTGCAAAACAAACAGTGGCCAAGGCATGGAAATCTCCTACATTGGTACTAGCAGAAACAATTCACAGAATGAATAATACAATGTCCCATGCTAAGATGGTAGCCATCGATCAAAATCAAATTCCAAAATTTGAAAAACTTTGGCATCCTTGGATAAAACAACAGTTCCTGTCAAACTTCAATGACTCTGTCCTGTTGCCATGGTAACAGATTAAATGACTTACAGAGACACCCATTCTAAGGCTTCAAAGAGAACTAAAAAGAATAATAAACTGACGAGCGGGACAACCTTGTGGACCATACCTCTACCTTTCAACCCTTTTTCTTCTTTTTCTTTCCTTTTCTCCACCTTACGATTAAAGCTCATTATCAGAATTTATTTGACCTATATACACTCTACTTGTAAACAATATGTATAGTAGGTATAAATCATTTAAATACCTACAAAAGTAACTAAGGAAATGATATATATCTTTAATTTAGGTTTACGTAAACCCAATGTTTATTATTTGAAATTTCATTATATTTACCTATAGAAACCCTACTGTAAAACAATGAGCTTACTTTATAGATCCTTGTAAACTTACTTTATGTATCTTTATAACATTGTATACTCAATAAACTTCTTTTGACAAGGAAAATGACTTGCTAAGCTATTGCTAGACTTGCCAGGCTTCACAAGTTTGTTGCACAATTGCAGCAAGTCCACAGTGCATGACTCCAGATCAACTTTCTTTGCAAACATTCTGCAAGTCTGATGCAAGTTCTGTTTCAGTTATGTTGTGCAATAGTCATCCCACCACAGGTGTCACTGTGGCTAAATTTTCTTGCTGTAGACTCACCAGTGCAACTCACCAGTGCAACTTTGCTCTTGCTAGAGACTTGCCACGCAAATTTGCTACAAATTTAAAAAGTGTCAACTAGAACGTGTGCTTCAAATGCTCTGCAAGTGAAAATGTCCAGGAAGTTAACAAGACTTACAATTCAACACTGCCACAAATTTGTGTCAAATTATCCTTGCTATCTGGAGTGAAGGATAAGGAAGAGGTAAGGGGTCAGAAACATGGCTGCACACATTGTACATATCATGATGACTAATATCATTGCTACTATAACTCTTTTTTGTGTTTTTTAGTTATTCAAACCTAGGTCCTGAGATCTGAGATCTGATATTCTGAAAAGGCTGGTGAGCTACTGAAGACAGAGTAGTTAGCTGGAAAATCAAGGTTAAAAGTTAATTTCCTGCACTGATGACCCCTTCTTCCCTGACCACAGCACTGGTCCATAGTAATCTACTGACTATGCTGACAACTCCCCTGTTACCTCACCCTAATATAGAAATATTTTATTTTAAGATCAATGATAGTAGGTAGGTTGCCAAGGGTCCCATCAAAATTTTGCTATGAGACCCTCTCCGTAGTCAAGACCATAGAAAGCATAATCTCTATCTGCGTTGCCTGACTACTTTAATTGCTCATAGATACCGTATTTGTCATTGTGATATATGAGGGAAGCAGGCTACAGCACTTTCTCTGGATCAATTTAAATGTAGAATAATGATCTGGATAGGTTTATTTTTATCATTGTCGCCAGTGCTTTAATGCATGAATTGCTGGAGATCAGACTAAGAGTATTTCCAGATAATGTTAGCACGCTCTCCAGGGCTCATCTTGTGATAAAGGATTACACAGTACATACAGTGGTATTGTTCTGCTTCTTCCTTTACGTCTTTTCTCATTATAGAAGCTGTAAATCAGAAGGCTAAGCTTTTCAGGGTTTGTATGCTATAAAGTCTGCTTAAGGCTACTGACTGTTGAGAACACTGTACAGTCTATTATATTCTACCACTAATAGAAACACTAGTTTAATAAAGGGTCAGAATTCAAACCTGCGGGGGGTGCCACTGTTAATCCATACCTCACAGCATTCTGAGAATGGAAAGAGACAAATTTTAGTCCATAGTATGTGAGCAAAAGACACACCTTTATTATGCCACAGGTTATGTGGTCCATAAAGAATTACAGAAAGAATGTGCAGAATAAAAATGATCAGTTAAATTCATTGTTGTTTTTTGAATAACATTTTTCCTTCTATCTATCAGTGTTTAAAAAAAACAAATCCAATATTGCAAAGTCTAGGACTGTCGGTGAAAAGCATAGTGCGATATAAGCTCTTTTGATAGGTAAATAGTATCTTTGTTGATAGAAGATTAAAGATCAGACCAAAAAAGTGACAGTTAATGATGAAAGAGAGACAGACAGATTTGTGTGAGGCATTGTTCCTCCAAAAATTGATATTGGGGAGTTATCTTAAAGTATACCAATGCCAAAAACATTTTTTTCATTTAGAATTGAGCATGGAATGCTTAAAATCAATGTTTTATTGTTTTGCCATCTGTGTTCCACTGCGGAGATTTCCGTTGACTTCATCCACTGTAGAGAAATCTCTCCAATGTGAGGGAAATGCACATTGGAACAAGTGGCCCCATGAGAACATTTCCAACACCTCCTGTTCTGGTTAAAAATACAAAAAATTCGATTTTCCCTCACTTAACCCTCCTTTTTACTCCTGAGGACAGTAGGTACCAAGACACGTAGTGAGAGTGAACCTTTCAAATGGGGACACATGTGTTTCCTAACCCTCACCACTCTAGCCAAAAATAAGTACAGGGTGTCCCCGGGTTACAAACAAGTTAGGGACTATAGGTTTGTTCTTAAGTTGAATCTGTTTGTAAGTCGGAACGGGTACATTTTTTAAGTGTAGCTCCAGCCAAAAAATCTATTTTTAAGCTTTTTGGATAACATAGGGAAGGGTTAACACCCCTGTAACATTTGTTTTGCTGTGTGTGCCCCTGTTCAGAAGATTTCACCTCACTTTCTGTCCCAATGACAATTGGACTTTGAAAATTTTGGGCTGTTGTAGAAACAAGCCTTGGTGATAAAGCATCAGCAGAGGTACCTTTTCCCCATAATAGCTCTTACAGGAGTGAATTTCCCTTCCTAGGGGTAGATTTCCTCTCACTTCCTGTTGTCTCCTTCCGTTTGTAAGTAGGAGTCGTTTGTAAGTCGGATGTTTGTAACTAGGGGACCCCCTGTAAACAAATTATAAAAAAAGTTTTCACTTTAGACACACTCTGGCCACTTTCTGAAAGTTCTAGCTGCCTCACCCTGAAGCTCCCTGTGTGGATTCAGTACCTCTTGAGTAACTGACTGGAACAAGTATGCACATCAGGAGAGTCAGAACAATGGCAGAAGTCCTCATCTGCATACTTAACTCAGGTTAGTGACTCAAAGTATTGATGCCAAAAGGTCACCACGACGTCAAACATTTTCAGAAGGACAGGTCAGCATTGGCAGCCTCACAGTTTTAAAACTGTTAACAGCAATGTCTAGACCTTACTTTACATGCTTAGTGCCCAACTTGGATCTCAGCAATCAGTAATGGGATCATCGTGAGTTGTAAAGGGATTAAAATTTAGGGGATGTCTAGCAGTCTCATGTAACATAACCTCAGTCTCTGACTGTCTACTGCAGCATGTTTCCAGTCTTCAACCACACCTGTAGCATGGTCACAGTCTGTTTCCTGTATAATGCCCACAATCTTCGACAGTCTTTTGTAGTACTATGTATAAAGTAATGCACGGTCCTGTAGTATTGTCAAGAACTGAAGCTGGGCTTGGAAAAAAAGTTTACTGCATTATAACACCTTTGAGAAATTAAATGATACATTGATTACAGAGGTCTATACAACAGAACAGAAAAAATGGCAACTGAGGAAGAAAGAGCTACAAATGAATCACTAGTAAGCCTGACGCAACAATCAATGTCATTAATCACTAGTAACTATAATAAACAATAAAGTGCAGCGCTAATATGATATGTGAAAAGATACAATTGAGTTCCGCCAAGTGACATATAAAACAATTAGTGACAAAACATATTGCAAATACAAGTAAGAAGCAAAACTGAAATCACAAGTGTATGTGAGAAAAATCCAAAAGTTCTTAATAAGTCCACAAATAAATAAAGAACACCCATCCAAGAGAGGTTGTGACGAAAGGTGCCTAGATGTGATCCACCAAAACGTGTATGAGTAGAGTCTGCTTACCAGACGGCGATGACTGCTATTATGGCAGCCTCGCCCAGCATAGGGATTATGGTCTCCCAAAACCCAAGGTACAATGCAGGATCAGTAGTTCTAATACTCCATCAAACCGGAAATACAAAAGAGAACACCTCCATAGCGCAACATTGTATGATATAAAATTTAATAGTATATAAAGAATCGCACTTACAATATTGTAGAAAGTATGCAGCATGTGAAAACTCAAACGGAGCGGCGGCGTCTCTGTGTGCCGCAATTCACTTCCTGTGTTCAAGCCCTTCCGAGAACGTGATGACGTCACCGTCACCGTCGAGGAGCCTACGACGGTGACGTCATCACGTTCTCGGAAGGGCTTGAACACAGGAAGTGAATCGCGGCACACAGAGACGCCGCCGCTCCGTTTGAGTTTTCACATGCTGCATACTTTCTGCAATATTGTAAGTGCGATTCTTTATATACTATTAAATTTTATATCATACAATGTTGCGCTATGGAGGTGTTCTCTTTTGTATTTCCGGTTTGATGGAGTATTAGAACTACTGATCCTGCATTGTACCTTGGGTTTTGGGAGACCATAATCCCTATGCTGGGCGAGACTGCCATAATAGCAGTCATCGCCGTCTGGTAAGCAGACTCTACTCATACACGTTTTGGTGGATCACATCTAGGCACCTTTCGTCACAACCTCTCTTGGATGGGTGTTCTTTATTTATTTGTGGACTTATTAAGAACTTTTGCATTTTTCTCACATACACTTGTGATTTCAGTTTTGCTTCTTACTTGTATTTGCAATATGTTTTGTCACTAATTGTTTTATATGTCACTTGGCGGAACTCAATTGTATCTTTTCACATATCATATTAGCGCTGCACTTTGTTTATTATACTTTTGAAAGTCAGATACAGGATTTTTTCAGGGTGCTGGCAGCTTTTTTTCTTTCTTTTTACTAATCTAAGCGCAGCTTTTACCTAATTTGGGTTTCCTTTTTTACAATCACTAGTAACTGCCAGAAACAGGTAAACTTCATGGCTGAATTTCCCATTAAATGCTGTATGTTGCACCAACAAGCAGAACCCACGTGAACACATCTATTACTGTCCAGGGTACATGTTACTCACAAAAATCCACAATACAGACTAGAAGCAAGCAATAAATCTAAATCAGCAACATAAAAAGCTTTATGCCATTAGGAAAACTGGCCTACCTTACGCAAAAATAAGGTCATAGTCGGTCAGGCTCATCCACTAACTGTCAATGCAAAGTGAGTAAATGGAGAACTGAAAAACACGCAAAGGCCAGAGTATGTGAGGATAAGTTACTGCACAAGCGAAAGACACATATGACATAAGAAAATACTATGGAGTCCCAGAGGAGGAAGAAAGGGAATGCTGGGAATCGCACTACTTTAGATAATTGTGCTCGCTGTCATATTTATCTGATGGTTATGCAGAGTTCAAAATGGACCAACTATACAACATATTTTTAATAATTCACACACTTAACATTCATTCTGACTAAGCAGTGTGACTAGGAAAATGAAAAGAACACACATTTTTAACATACCGCTTTCTGACAGAGTGAAATAAATCAGAATCAGAATACTTTATTAATCCCAAAGGGAAATTATTGCGACACAGCCACACTCAACAAAGAAAACAGATCACAACAATAAACAGAACAAGACACAATGACACAATATAACTACCAATAACAGCAATTAGCACTAATAAAACAAATTAAAACTGTACTTTAATAAACCATCCATACAATTAAAATACAACATAGAATAAATAACACGGATTAAAAAACAACAGAAGATCAAACTACCAAAATACAAATAATACACTACTTTCTCTAGCATTACCCCAAATAATAATTAACATATTACCAACATACTATAAAAACTACATAAAAATCCTGACAACAAACCAGATTTAAATCAAGTTCCTCTCAGCTCTGATAGCTCCGAGCTATCAGAGCTGAGAGGAACTTGAAGCTGGAAGAACCCCTGTTACCTATGATTTGATCCTGTTGGGTTTGAATCCTACCTGCAACAGTGAGCGAGAACTGCAGATGAAGACCATGAACAGAGAAGCCGTAACACACTTGTGATCGAACACACAGACTCACAAACATGAGCCACGCTACACGGAGGGAGATCGCAGATAGTACACCGGGTTCCAGCATACAGGCTCACCATCTATAGTGGCATCCAGAGGATTGTCTCCACGGCTTAGCAGCCCTATCCAGATGTTGTCCTGAGATGTGCTTATTTGTGCTTTCCATCTGGTAAGCGCATATGTTTGGTGGTGGAGGTTCACTGTGTAGGGTGTTATTGCTTTCCATTTCTCATTGGAATCTCACAGAGAATTGCCAGTGGACTCCTCTTGTTTTCTTTACACCAATGAACTTTGTTTTTTTTTGCATCACTTGTTTGATATCATTGATTTAATATATGTGTGTTTATTACATATATCGTTCTTTCGACAATTTATCATATAGCGCAGTTTTTTTTGTTTTTTACTGTTTGTTGTGAATATTTCACGGTTGAACTGCTGCATTTTTTGGAGTTTCTTATGATAGTGCGGTAATTTTTTTGTTTGTGTTGTCAACATTCTAATTAGCATTTAGCACAGCGACAGTCTGTTCCCGGCACTCAGACGTGTCCATCATGGCGAATGGCGTACATTCCACGCCTCATACTCAGTGCCAGCGAGCAAAAAGGCAACAATCACATGATGCCCATACCTCGCTTTGACCAAGCATGGAAGCGTCATCAACGTCACACTGAGTATGCTTGCCAAGCCTCAATATGGATGAGTATAGGCTTACAAACAGCCATGATCTCGCAACAACATGGCTGGAAACAGAAAACATGATAAAACTAAGCAGGCCCCTTACGGCCGCTTCAATTAAAACGCTAACAATACAAATATTCCATTGGTCGATCAAGGCTAGGGCTCTCATACACAAAATCACTTGTGATGCTAACCTGATAAAAATGCACAAAAATAAATGTAGATAATAACATGATAACATAACATGTATGAATATAACAACTCTCATTGATGTAAATATGCAACATTAGAATAAATATTACAGCAAAAAATGAACAATAACCATAACACACTCAGGGATAAAAAGAAGGGTAAAAAAATAAATAAAAAATAAATAAATAAGTAAAAAGAAAAAGAACAAAAAGAAAAGGAAAGGGGCACTATGCTCGGTCAATGAAGGCATTAATGTCCCAATCGATATTCATGCAAAAGGACAAATAAAATTTCAGTTTATAGATCCAGAATGTTTCCAGATGAGAAACTCCTCTAAGGCTAGAATGCCTGAGGAAGGAGCACGCATGCTCCGAACGCGAGTGCGCTACGGCCACGCCCCCTGCTCTCCTCCACCTGACGTCATCTTCCTAGGAACCTGCTGATGTGCTGTCTGAGGGAATCCCAAGCCATCGTAAGCTACGGACTCCACCGCAAGCGGCCGAGGCCGGCCCCGCCACAGCCCAGCTGTTTCCTGATGTGACTCTGCGTTGCCCAGGAGAACCTACCTATGCCTATTTCTTATCACACAAATGTGAGTGTACTCTTTGTAATAAAATAGTGTTTTTAACTACTTACTACCCTTAGAGCAGCGCTGCTTTTCTTTTTGCTTTTTCTAAGGCTAGAATCGCCTCTCCAGTGGGGAATAAATGTATCAATAATCTGGAACTGGGTGCCTAAGGGATCTTTGTTATGGTAACGGAGATAGTGTCTAGGGGCACTATGATTGGTACGACCTTTCTTAATACTTGCTATGTGTTCATTAACCCTCACTTTGAAATGCAGTTTTATACACTTGTATTCCTCAAAATCTGGGTTTTGCTGTGTTTAGGTATTATTTGTCCAAAAGCTATACCCTTTCCCTGGTCCAACAGGATTACATTAATTTTGTCCCCAGTTTGGCCGATTTGCTTATGGCCCAATGGGAGGAGGATGTTGGCTATGCCCTTAAGAAGCCAGAATTGGTCCTCTGGGCTAGATATATAGACGACATCCTCCACCTATGGAAGGTTAACCTGGATTCTCTACAGAAGTCTATGATAGAAATTAATAATATTAATAATCAAGGTATTTCATTAAGTTACGAGGCAAGTTGTAACAACAATTCACTTTTTGGACCTTGAAATGAAGGTCATTAATCACCAGTTGGAAATGAAGACCTATTTCAAACCTACCGACCGGAATGATTACATTCCGGTCGATAGTTGCCATCATAGCTCGTGGTTAAAGGCATTCCTTGGAGCCAGTTTCTACGACTCTGACATAACTGTACGAATCTGACTTTAGGTACCAGTCTCAAATCTTGAAACATAGGTTTATAGAGAAAGGATATAGAGCTGAGGACTTTGATACTGAAATAAATAAGGTGTCTTTGATAGATTGGGACACACTATTGACAGACCTCCCTAGGCAGACACAAGATAACAAGTTCAAATGGTCATTTTTCACATAATTTTCTGTTCAATATAAACAAATCAGGGACATTTTTAATATACATTGGAAAAGACATTGGAAAGTTCTTTAAAATGATAGGTTCTTGAGTCTTGTTCTTCCCGATCATGTGGGAGTCATTTATAGGGGTGCACCATCTCTAGGTGGA
Organism: Aquarana catesbeiana; assembly: GCF_042186555.1. NCBI lineage: Eukaryota > Metazoa > Chordata > Amphibia > Anura > Ranidae > Aquarana > Aquarana catesbeiana. The sequence goes on along the minus strand of NC_133326.1, from coordinate 361,781,967 downwards.
CATATTGCTCTTAATGTTATTGACCCTCCCATAATTCATCATTTTTTCATGAATTGTAGGGAGGGATATTATCCATGCCGCAGGTGTAATGTGTGTTTACACAACACCTGTGGCAGGAGGAAATCTGAGTTTTTTGAGTCTACCATTACTCAACATAGGTACTAGATTAAACATTTTACCACTTGTGCTACCCAATATATAGTTTATCTGTTGTCTTGCCCATGCAAGAAACAATATGTGGGACGCATCATACGATCATTCTTGGTGAGGATTAATGAACACATAGCAAGTATTAAGAAAGGTTGTACCCATCATAGTGTCCCTAGACAGTATCTTCGTTACCACAACAAAGATCCGTTAGGCACCCAGTTCCAGATCATTGATACATTTATTCCCCATTGGAGAGGCGATTCTAGCCTTAAAGGGGTTTCTCATCTAGAAACATTCTAGATCTATGAACTGAAATATTTTTCACCCTTTAGCATGAATGTCGATTGGGATATTAATGCCTTCATTGACCGAGCATAATGCCCCTTTCCTTTTTGTTCTTTTTCCTTTTCTTTCTTTTTATTTATTTTATTTTATTTTTTTACCCTCCTTTTTATCTATGAGTGTGTTATGGTTATTGTTCATTTTTTGCTGTAATATTTATTCTAATGTCGCATATTTACATCAATAGGAGTTGTTATACATGTTACGTTATCATGTTATTATCAACATGTAATTTTCTGCTTTTTTATCAGGTTGGCATCACAAGTGATTTTGTGTATGAGAGCCCTAGCCTTGATCACCCAATGGAATATTTGGATTGTTAGCGTTTTAATTGAAGTGGCCATAAGGGGCCTGCTTAGTTTTATAATGTTTTCTGTTTCCAGCCATGTTGTCACGAAATCAAGCCTAAACTCATCCATATTGAGGCTTGGTGAGCATGTCGGTGAACTTTCCATCCTTAGCCGAGCCTTATTGAATATCGTTTTTTGTCCACCACTTCATCAGTTGTGGCCATCAGAATTGATTTTGCACGTATGATATGTTTTTAGCACTTATGCACTTTAATATTAGTATACATTTATTTAATACCAGTCACTTATAAGTTTTTATTGTGTTTGTTTAACACACATCAAAACATTTTTGGTTATATATGTATATATGCGCTGCACTTTTCACTTTTAAATAGAATTTTCACTTTAAAGGGTGAGGAAATGTTCACAGAAAAGTTTTTCACCTTTTTGCCGTCACCCACTTAAGAGGATGTAGCCTAACCTAACCTCTCAAAGCTCTTTGCTTACCTAAATTTCATGCTGAGGACTGCAGCGTTGTTTATATTGTTCCTTTGGCTTCTTCACCAGATGCCGTGCATGTGTAGTTCAGCTCCATAGACATTTATGAGTCAAATAGATAAGAGCCTGTTTTGCTGCCCCAGGGAAGTCTATGGGGCAAAACTGCACACATTCTAACATTTGGTGAAGAAGCCGGTAATGTGAACAATGCCGCAGACCTTGGTGCGAGATCTAAGTATTTATAATGCTTTGAGAGGGAAGTATGGGGTCCATCTGCTTGTGGGGGTAGGGGTTGGGCACAAAAGGGTAAGAAAACTTTTTTGTGAAAGTTTTCCTCTTCTTTAAAGTGATAAAAAATTGATTAGTAGACCCCTTTTCCTTCATTTTTACATAAGGTTGTTGGGATGTCTACACAGTTTAGCAATGCTAAGGGAGCACAGGCCTGTCCTTCAAAAAAACAGATAAATGAAGAAAAAACAGTTCAGGAACCATAAACTGAGTCATTCTTCGTTTGCCAGTAACAAACCAACAAGCTGAATGATTCATGCTGTAAGCTAATACAATTCATATTGCCACTCTGATAAAAGTAGTCGGTTATATTGTCCAGGAACCAAGGTGATTTCTTGAAACTCATTGTTAGTAAATTAGTTTGCATGTATTATTCTGTTATTAGTACTCTTACTAATTTTAAGTTACATACACACGATCAGAATATCTTACAAAAAATTGAATCGATTGTAATAGTACACAGCTTTTGTCTGAAATTTTCAGATGGGACAAACACAAAAAATTTTCTTGTAGGATTTTCATTTAAACAGTACAGTTTTCGTCCAAAAATACAATACAAATGCATTATATCACTTCCGAATTTTATTCTGTCGTATGAGAATTTTCGCACTTTAGTAACCTATTTGTTTTCAATAAGGAGACTAGCATCCAAAAAAAAAATGTGCTTATTCATCAGATAATATTATTGTGTGTACTAGACTTTAGGCAGTAAACACTTGGATGTGGAGGAGCACCTTGTACAAAAGTTAAACTTTATGTTAAAAAATCATGATGAAATGCACTAGGAGACCTGTGTGAAGGCTTGATGAAGACTAAGGCTGACCTTACAAGAGTACATTTTTTTTCATTCAACCAGCGGGTTTATACTTATACTTATTTCCCCATCCACATACTCGATGTGGATGGGGGTATCTCTCCCGCTGAGTCTATTGCATAGCATCAAGAATTTTTTTTCCAGCAAGCTGGTTGTACACAAGTTGATCGATAGATTGATTTGTGTACAACCAACCTGCCAATAGATGGATTGAAATTCGGCTCTGCTGAACCAGCTTAATTTTGGTCCATATATGGCTGGCTTAAAGTTTCAGCCAGCTGCCTTTACTACCGCCAGTAGACATTAGTCTTCATCAAGTCTTAACGCATGTCCTCAATTGCATTCTGTCATGATTTTATTTAACATCAACTGCTCAAGCCAAGAAGAAAGGGGCAGTGGCATTGTTATGGGGGTGCGGGCCACACCGGGTGACACCTGCCAGAGGGCTGACACCAGGGCCGCCGCCCACGCTACACGGTACTATATTGCTTCTGCTTGCAGAGTTACAGAGGAGCGGAGCGAGCAAGGCACCAAGCCGTGTGAGGGGGGAGGCTGTCTGTTACACTCCCTCATCTTAAGCTGTTCCTCGGGGATCTCTAATATCTCCAGAGGCAGCCGGAGTTGGTGAGTGGAGCGGGGGTGTGGCTCCCTCCTCCAGTCCTCCCACAGACTCCTTCACTCTGGCTGATCCCGCAGCTGGAGGAGAAAAAGGTGAGAACACAGCAGCCCTGGGTGTCTTCATCTCCAGGCATGCTGTAAGTTACTGTACACTCTCTGTCTCTACATAGAGTCATAACCTGCCCTATGCCACCGCAACCTGCTCTATGCCACTGCAGCCTGCCCTATGCCACCCCAGCCTGCCCTATACTACCCCAGCCTGCCCTATCCCACCCCAACCTGCCCTTTACCACCCAGCCTGCCTTATACCACCCTAGCCTGCCCTATACCCCCCCAACCTGCCCTATACCACCCCAGCCTGCCCTATACCACCCTAACCTGCCCTATACCACCCTATACTATCATTTGCAGGGACCATTTGGGGGTGCGCCCCGTGACCGTGCGCTGCCTGCAGGGCCCTGGGCAGGATAGACAGGAGGGGGGTGACACCATGTTTTGCCGCACCAGGTGACACCAACACTCGTGACGCCACTGAAAAGGTGAGGCTTCCCCCCCCCCCTCAAAGCATTGTACCAGATGCTGCTTTCTTCAAATCCAAGAATTTAGAGTCAGGTGAGTGCTTCCTCGCCTAGCAGGCATGATCCACCTGTTTTCAATTTTAACTATGCATCTGCTTCTTTGAAGGAAAAATCACATAAAGGTAGAGTGGTCTAAACCAACTTTAACTTCTGTCAGTCCAGCACAATCACACACACATTAAACATAGGCAGAGAAGTCATGCCTCATAATTCCCTCAGAGTCAGCAATTGAAGGTTAATCTTTAGAACATAATTAATTCTTTGAATGGTCCTTCATATGCCCAACACAATCATTTAGGTCTCTATTTTATGCAAAGAGAAATGTATACATTCTTACGCAGTGTTTCTTTTTTCTTGTTCAAAATGTTTTATTAAAAGTTGTAAGTACAACATAGGAAATAGGGTATAGGAAAGCTACCCCAAGAAAATAGGAGGGTAAAAAAGACCCTCCACGTTGGGATGATGAGTGGGATGATAGGAAAATAATTTAGGTTCACAATACTATACAATTGTCAGGAAGTATTTTACTCCTTCTCTTACTCCATTTCACTCTGAGTAAGAATAACATAACTAAGAACAGCATGTAAATGAGGAAGATGGTGAAGGAAAAGGACTAAGGAAACAATAAACGGGGGAAAGAAGAGGGTCAGTGAAGAATAAGAGGGGGCAAAGTGGAAGACCAGGAGAGGAGGGGGGAGAAGGAAGAGGGACACCCCAGGGGTCACACAAGCTATGGCATTCGACAAGGCCACTTTTACAAGGTATTACACAAAAGTATCCTGGGTCAAGAAAAGAAGAGTCACATTTTGGGAGAAAAAAAGATCAACCTAGGTCCGCCAAATTTACACATACTTCTGTATTCTGTCTTGCAAGGTTGCCTCAACCTTGGCATGGACCATAGCATGTAACTGTCATGGCTGGGCTCAGCCCTTCGTTCTCTGAGCTGGCCGCTCAGTTGTCGGCTAATTGTCAGCTCCTATCTCTCCACAGTTACTCAGCTGTTGATGATATCCTGCTCGTCAGTCCTGCCTACTTAAGCTGTCCAGCCTAGAGGATCTCTGCCTTTGCCTTAATTACCATCACAGAGACATTCTCCTGCATTCCTGTTAAAAGACTTGCTTGGATGACATCCCTTCTGGCTCCAGATCCTGCTTGCTGTTTTACTACACTCATCTCTGACTCCCTGACGTTTGGCTTGTCTGACTATCCGTTCAGGTTCCTGAACTCTGGCTATGTTTTGACTACGTTTGTTCTATTTACTTTATTATTAAACAAGTGTGATTTAACTGTACTTCTGTCTCGGTCTGATTTCATGGTTTCTGACAGCAACTCTATTCTTGGTAGCAAGGAGACAGAGTGAAGGTGCCTTCCAGGCATTGGCTATTGTTTTCTTAGAAGAAGTAATGATTTTAAGCAAGAATTTGCTAAGGTGGGTGCTTGCTTAGCAACAATACCTGGGGATCTGGCCGGATCTCAATACCAAACAACTGTGAGAGAATTTGGAAAATTTCAGACCAGAATTAATTAATTATTGGGAAGAAACCAAATATAGAGATGGGTTTCCAGACCCCCACAACACGAAAGCATGTTGAAGGGGAATTCGGAACATACTTGGCTATCTGTGCTGGAACTAAAAACCATCTTGAAAGAAATTAATAGATAATTTCAAGTGCTGAGATGCTTTGGGATGCCTTGTGTTTGGCTTACCAGATCTCTTTTCTGTCGTCAGCATCAACAGGAGTTATTTAAAAAAAAACAGACCATAGGCTATGTTCCAGGAATACAGGTTATGTTGATGAGCTAAAGAGTTTACTCCAAGTGGTGATCGAAGAAATGCTTTGTGGACAGGTGAATTCCATTAATCACATTAATAAGCAGAAATGATTTTAAACAGTTAGCACATAGTAGTAGCAGTTATGTTTAATAAAAATGGGGTAAGGCATAAAAACAGTATTTGTAGGCTGCTCAGTAATAAATAGGCATTCTATATAATAGAATTAGGATGAGTCACTTCTGACAGGTTTTCCTGACACCAAGAGGTAAAAAAAATGCCAAAATAATAGCGAATATGGTTCACCTTGAAGAAGGTTCCTTTTTTAGCTTCTATTATTTGAACTACTTCAGAATTAGGATGATGTAAATTGCCTGGAAATTTTTGGTGGAAAAATGTTTGAAAATCTATTTCCCTTATCCATTACCAAAGTATTTTTCAGATACCATATATTTATAAAAAAAATTGGGGAAACATTTAATCCAAATATTTTTATAAAGAGGTAACCCTGCCACAATTACCAATTCCAATGCAAAAAAAGCATCTATTTGTATCTTTTAGAAGTAAACCCCTATGAAATGATTTCATACAATGCTATAAAATGAACAACACTTCGAAGAATATAACAAAAACAGAGGCACTTAATACCATCTACAAATGATAAACTGTTCAAAAGTGCATGACAATAGATAATGTGTGTACTTAAAATAATTTATCCATGTTTCTAGAAAGTATATGATGAATGGGGGCATGCCAGCTTTCCTCACTTTGTGCTGCTTAATCATATTGTGTTTCATACAATTTGCTGTCACATGACTGAGGATTTCCATAATTTACATTTCATCTGGGACAAGCTGAGAAGATGAGATAACTTTAGAACACGCCTAAAACATTAAGGCAAGAAAAAATGTAAATAAGAAATGTAGTTTTCATTGCCTAGGGATATCAATCCAGTAGAGTATGTTTTTTTATTAATCAGCTATTGTTAAGGAACCAGTACAGTACGTCCATTGTTGGATGTACCAGAGTCCTTCTCAGAGAACAATACACATGCAGAAATTCCTTCACATGCCTCATTCTATTACATGGGACACTGCCAACTTCAACATGTACGGCATATATGGCATAATGTTTTACCTATTTTATATCATAAGGATATTAAAAGATTTAGAGGATCTCAGTGACTAATAATATAATCATTGATTCATATAGTGCCAACATCTTTCGCTGTGTTTAGTATGGAGCAGGGGAAAATTTCATATAAAAGAATACTGTAAATCTAGCTGGACCAGGAGCTTTGGATGGTTTTGTAACTGTAATCGCTTGTAATGTCTTAATTCCTTAAAAAGAATGTGTTGCACCAGCCACTTTATTAAGTACACCTGCTCAATTGCTTGGTATCACAAATTGCTAATCAGCCAATCACATGGCAGCAATGCATTTAGGCATCTAGATGTGGTGAAGGCGACTTGCTGAAGTTCAAATCGAGAATCAGAATGGGGATGAAAGGGAATTTAAGTGACTTTGAACATGACATAGTTGTTGGTGCCAGACGGGCTGGTTTGAGTCTTTCAAAAACTGCTGCTCTTCTTGGTTTTTCACACACAACCATCTCTAGGGTTTACAGAGAATGGTCCGAAAAAGAGAAAATATCCAGTGAGCGGCAATTGTGTGGACAAAAATGCCATACTGATGTCAGAAGTCAGAGGAGAATGGGCAGACTGGTTTTAGATGACAGAAAGGCAACAGTAACTCAAATAACCACTTGTTACAACCAAGGTATGCAGAATACCATCGCTGAACACCCAACACATCAAACCTTGAAGCAGATGGGCTACAGCAACAGAAGAATACACCGGGTGCCACTCCTGTCAGCTAAGAACAGAAAACTGAGGCTACAATTCGCACAGGCTGACCAAAATCAGAAAACAGAAGATTGGAAAAATGTTGCCTGGCTTGATGAGTCTTGATTTCAGCTGTGACATTCAGATGGTAGGGTCAGAATTTGAGTAAACAAAACGAAAGCATGGACCCATCCCTGCCTTGTAGCAACAGTTCAGGCTGGTGGTGGTGGTGGTGGTGTAATGGTGTGGGGGAAATTTTCTTGGCACACTTTGAGCCCCTTAGTACCAATTAAGCATCGTTAAAACGCCACGGCCTATCTGAATATTGTTGCTAACCATGACCCACTGTATGGGGGGACTTATTTTTTGGAGTTCAATTATAAGGAAAACACAACAACAATAACTCAAAATGTTCATTGAAAATATATTTTCTATTTAGAATGTTTAATAACTTATTGAAAAGGGCAACATTTTCTAAGTCCTATCTCCTAAGTAATAGGCAAAAAACTGAATATGTGCTACTACTTGCGGTTGTCGCAATATCCAATGGTCTTGATCTACTGATATAATTGTGTTCTTCAATAAACAAAAGATAAATGCTATATTTTAACTTTACTTTTTTTCTAACTGCAGAGGTCAAGTGAGGTTATCCTTCTCTGGAGCTGTTAAAGGTCTGAACTCAGCTGTTTCTAAGATATCCATTAGTCCTCGATATAAATAGCTTTGTGATGCAAGATATTTTTAAGAAACTTTCTGCTTTTCTAGAGTCTAGGGACATTTACTGTCAGCAACTTGAGGATACATTTACACGACTGTAAAAAAAAAATGCAATTCAAATTTTGGTTACGGATCTGAATGCAGGTATATTGTTTATCCACTTGCCGCCAAATCACATATATGTACGATTTCTTTTGGTGGTATTTGATCACCCCTGCGGTTTTTATTTCTTGCGCTATAAACAAAACAAGAGTGACAAGTTTGAAAAAAAACACAATATTTTTTACTTTTTGCTATAATAAATATCCAATTTTTTTTTTTTTTTTAAAACAAATTTTTTCCTCAGTTTAGGCCGATACGTATTCTTCTACATATTTTTGGTAAAAAATATCACAATAAGCGTATATTTATTGGTTTGCACAAAGGTTATAGCGCCTACAAAATAAGGGAATAGATTTATAGCATTTTTATTATTATTTTTTTTTACCAGTAATGGCGGCGATCCTTTTATCGTGACTGCGATATTGCGGCAGACACATCAGACACTTTTGACACATTTTTGGGACCATTCACATTTATACAGCAATCCGTGCTATAAAAATGCATTGATTACTGTATAAATGTGACTAGCAATGAAGGGGTTAACCAGGAGGGGGCGCTGTAGGGGTTAATTATGTTCCTAGGGAGTGATTGTAACTGTAGGGGGAGGGGACTCACAAGGGGAGGAGACCGATCAGTGTTCCTCTGTACAAGGAACACACCATCGGTCTCCTCTCTCCTGACAGGAAGTGGATCTGTGTGTTTACACACACAGATCCATGGTCCTGCTCGGTTACCGGGCAATCGCGGGTGCCCGGCGGACATCGCGGCTGCCGGGCATACACCCCGGGACCCAAGTGGCGCAGCGGGCGCACGCACCCCCTGGGGGGCCTGGAAGGCCGTCACGTCCTATGACGGCGGCCCAGGATAACAGCTGCACCGTCCCGCCGTCATTTGACGGTAGTCGGGCAGCAAGGGGTTAAAAGCCATCCTAGCAGCTGATTAGCCACTGGATTGCTTTTACAGGCGGGGGACATCCCTTTCCTTCCCGCCACCCACCTGTGCCTCTCTGGGTTCTCCTGTGCTATCTGAACAGGGAGCCTGGTATCCAATTCAGTGGTGCTGCCGGGTTATCATAGAGCTGGCCGAGCAACAGAAGGTCCCTGGCTGACTCTATGGTCTAGGAGACCAGAATCAATGGCATTACATCACTTCCGGTTAGGGCATATATAAACACTGGCATTTTTATTTTTGGAAAGCATGAGATCAATGCTTTTTTTTGTTGATCTAATGCTTTCCAGAGTAGAGGGGAGTCCTGGGGTTGTCTTATGGCCCTGTCATGCCTTATTTCTTTCACAAGGAATGTTTCCATTTCTTGTAATAGGAAAACAAGTGTTTTGTTTTTTTTTTATAAAGTGTCCCCGTCCCTCCATGCTCACGTGCAGAAACAAGCGCATACACAGGTCGTGCATGCATATGTAAATGGTGCTCACACCACACATGTGATGTATCACCACAAATGTTATAGTGAGAGCAATAATTCTAATGTTAGAACTCCTCTGTAACTCTAAATTTGTAACCTATAAAAAATTTTAAAGCATCGCCTATGGGGATGTTTAAGTATTGTAGTTTGTAGTTTTTCCACAAGCGTGTGCAATTTTAAAGCGTGACATGTTAGGTATCTACTTTAAGTAGCATCATCTTTTACACTGCGCAAATACCACGTGACATCATAATAATTTGCAACGACTACCATTTTATTCTCTAGTGCCTCTGCTAAAATATATATATATATATATATATATATATATATATATATATATATACACAGTGGGGACGGAAAGTATTCAGACCCCCTTAAATGTTTCACTCTTTGTTATATTGCAGTTCATTTTTTTCCTCATTAATATACACACAGCACCCTATATTGACAGAAAAACACAGAATTGTTGACATTTTTGTAGATTTATTAAAAAAGAAAAACTGAAATATCACATGGTCCTAAGTATTTAGACCCTTTGCTCAGTATTTAGTAGAAGCACCTTTTTGATCTAATACAGCCATGAGTCTTTTTGGGAAAGATGCAACAAGTTTTTCACACCTGGATTTGGGGATCCTCTGCTATTCCTCCTTGCAGATCCTCTCCAGTTCTGTCAGGTTGGATGGTAAACGTTGGTGGACAGCCATTTTTAGGTCTCTCCAGAGATGCTCAATTGGGTTTAAGTTAGGGCTCTGGCTGGGCCATTCAAGAACAGTCACAGAGTTGTTGTGAAGCCACTCCTTCGTTATTTTAGCTGTGTGCTTAGGGTCATTGTCTTGTTGGAAGGTAAACCTTCAGCCCTGTCTGAGGTCCTGAGCACTCTGGAGAAGGTTTTTGTCCGGGATATCCCTGTACTTGGCCGCATTCATCTTTCCCTCAAATGCAACCAGTCGTCCTGTCTCTGCAGCTGAAAAACACCCCCACAGCATGATGCTGCCACTACCATGCTTCACTGTTGGGACTGTACTGGACAGGTGATGAGCAGTGCCTGGTTTTCTCCACACATACCGCTTAGAATTAAGGCTAAAGAGTTCTATCTTGGTCTCATCAGACCAGAGAATCTTATTTCTCACCATCTTGGAGTCCTTCAGGTGTTTTTTAGCAAACTCCATGTGGGCTTTCGTGTGTCTTGCACTGAGGAGAGGCTTCCGTCAGGCCACTCTGCCATAAAGCCCCGACTGGTGGAGGGCTGCAGTGATGGTTGACTTTCTACAACTTTCTCCCAACTGCATCTCTGGAGCTCAGCCACATCTTTGGGTTCTTCTTTACCTCTCTCCCCAAGGCTCTTCTCCCCGATAGCTCAGTTTGGCCGGACGGCCAGCTCTAGGAAGGGTTCTGGTCATCCCAAACGTCTTCCATTTAAGGATTATGGAGGCCACTGTGCTCTTAGGAACCCCAAGTGCAGCAAACATTTTTTTTTAACCTTGGCCAGATCTGTGCCTTGCCACAATTCTGTCTCTGAGCTCTTCATGGAGTTCCTATGACCTCATGATTCTCACTTGCTCTGACATGCACTGTGAGCTGTAAGGTCTTATATAGACAGGTATGTGGCTTTCCTAATCAAGTCCAATCAGTATAATCAAACACAGCTGGACTCAAATGAAGGTATAGAACCATCTCATGGATAATCAGAAGAAATGGACAGCACCTGAGTTAAATATATGAGTGTCACAGCAAAGGGTCTGAATACTTAGGACCATGTGATATTTCAGTTTTTCTTTTTTAATAAATCTGCAAAAATGTCAACAATTCTGTGTTTTTCTGTCAATATGGGGTGCTGTGTGTACATTAATGAGGAAAAAAAATGAACTTGATTTTGGCAAATTGCTGCAATATAACAAAGAGTGAAAAATTTAAGGGGGTCTGAATACTTTTCGTCCCCAATGTATATATATATATATATATATATATATATATATATATATATATATATATATATATGCTGTGGCTGCATTTGTTTTCTTTTTTTCTGGCTTTATCCCTCTGTTTTCACCTGGTGATCTGGGCAGTACCACACCTCCTGTATTAAAATGCCCCCACTCTGGATGAATGAGAACAGGAGGAACCTTTCAAAAACTTTATAAGCAGTTATAGCAAACAGTTTTTTCCTTTTTGGATAAAGGTCTTATATACAGTAAATAAATAAAAGCTGATCATTGTAATCACCCCTATCAGTAATAAATGGTTTGTCTCATCCTGTAACTGCTACATCTGCAGGAAAGCTTGTTCTTTTGAAAAAAAAACTTATTGGCAGGATCACCAGGTGAAAATAAGGGAAGGAAATACTAAAAAGGAAAACAATGCAGCTATCACATCTAAGAACTGCTAAGGTTCAATTTAATAAATGTTTTCTTTTGGGTTTAATACTGTTTGAATGAGCACCAAATCTCCCCTGGTCATTAGAAAATCTCTATTATTATTATTATAATACAGGATTTAAATATTGCTAAACCATTCACTTAGCACAGACATCTCAAGTCTCCTGTGACTTGCGGGAGTCTCCCGCATTTGACTGCGGGCTTCCGGGCACCCGCGAGCGCCAGGCAATCTCCTGGCTGAGCCTTTCACTCAGGGAGATCTCGCTGCATCGAGAGAGGCGCCACGGCTTTTCCCCTGCGCGCTCCGGTATCTCCTTTACTCCCCGCAATGTTCAGGGAGGGAGAAGGAGTAAGAATTGTGTTGTGAGGCAGACAGCTCCATCCGGAGTGCCACAGCCCAGTGCACGGCGCCCGCATGTCCTCTGGGAACCGGCACTGCAATCGCCGGTGCCGGCTGCCTATCACAACAATTACACTCTTCAGACCGACAGGGCCTAGGCTCCTCCACACTGACAGTACATCCACATCAGGAGGAGGAGCCTAGGAGGAGGGGGAACATCCGTGTGGACAGAGCGCGCTAAACTGAGGTCTGTGATTGTAGGGAGGGGACATATACGGGGGGGTTACATTAGGGGGATTGCACAGACGGGGATACATTAGGGAGATTGCACAGGGGGGGTTACATTAGGGGGATTGCACGGGGGGGATACATTAGGGGGATTGCATGGGGGGGATACATTAGGGGGATTGCACGGGGGATACATTAGGGGGATTGCACGGGGGGATACATTAGGGGGATTGCACGGGGGGATACATTAGGGGGATTGCACGGGGGGGATACATTAGGGGGATTGCACGGGGGGTTACATCAAGGGGATTGCACGGGGGGGATACATTAGGGGGATTGCACGGGGGGGGATACATTAGGGGGATTGCATGGGGGGATACATTAGAGGGATTGCACAGGGGGTTTGCATTAGGGGGATTGCATGGGGGCGTTACATTAGGGGGCTTGCACGGGGGCGTTACATTAGGAGGGATTGCACAGGGGCGTTACATTAGGGGGATTGTACAGGGGGTTACATTAGGGGGATTGCACGGGGGCGTTACATTAGGGGGATTGCACGGGGGCGTTACATTAGGGGGATTGCACAGGGGGGTTACATCTCTTGTGCTATGATTGCAGTCTCTGACCATCCCCTGTATCATGTCTGCAGTCTCTGACCATCTCTTGTATCATGTCTGCAGTCTCTGACCATCTCCTGTATGATGTCTGCAGTCTCTGACCATCTCCTGTATCATGTCTGCAGTCTCTGACCATCTCCTGTATCACGTCTGCAGTCTCTGACCATCTCTTGTATCATGTCTGCAGTCTCTGACCATCTCCTGTATCATGTCTGCAGTCTCTGACCATCTCTTGTATCATGGTGGTAAGTAGGCTTTGTTTTTTTCCTGGGCATTCCCCAGACTTTGTTTGCATCTGTCTGTAGCCCTCCAAAGCCGCTTACTGCAATAGCCAGCTATAAATTAAGGCGGTGGCAAGTTTTTTTAGATCACCTTGGTGTGTTTATTGGTCCAGAAACGCACCAGCACCTTTGCAGCCATAGTGCTATTTGCTGGGTGTTTGGTGTGCTTCTGTACCTTTAAGAAGGGAGGGGCTGCCCTTCAGTCCACCTGCCAGCATTTATCCATTAGAATGCATGTGCCTCCACTGTGGGGACACTCATATTTTAGTGTTAGGACCACAGATATCAGGGTGCCATGACGAGGCTCTGTGGCTTACGCATGCATTTGCAAATGCATGCGGACTAAAACCCTGTTTTTAACGCGTACTGTTAGAGAGGTCAATTTGGTTGTCTGCGAGCTGGTGGTAAGTGGGCTTTGTTTTTTTCCTGGGCATTCCTCAGGCTTTGTTTGCATCTGTCTGTAGCCCTCCAAAGCCACTTACTGCGATAGCCAGCTATAAATGAAGGCGGTGGCAAGTTTTTTGAGATCACCTTGGTGTGTTTATTGGTCCAGAAACGCACCAGCACCTTTGCAGCCAAGGTCAATTTGGTTGTCTGCGAGCTGGTGGTAAGTAGGCTTTGTTTTTTTCCTGGGCATTCCCCAGGCTTTGTTTGCATCTCTTGTATCATGTCTGCAGTCTCTGACCATCTCCTGTATCATGTCTGCAGTCTCTGACCATCTCTTGTATCATACCTGCAGTCTCTGACCATCTCTTGTATCATTTCTGCAGTCTCTGACCATCTCTTGTATCATGTCTGCAGTCTCTGACCATCTCTTGTATCATGTCTGCAGTCTCTGACCATCTCTTGTATCATGTCTGCAGTCTCTGACCATCTCCTGTATCATGTCTGGAGTCTCTGACCATCTCTTGTATCATATCTGCAGTCTCTGTCTGACCATCTCCTGTATCATGTCCTCAGTCTCTGACCATCTCCGGTAGGCTGCATATGAGTGACATTATACATACACACACACGGAAAATGTTTGCACATATACTAACGTATCGGGGGGGGGGGGGGGGTCGCGTTGCCTCACCTCCCTGAAATGAGTTTGCCACCTCCCTGAAATGAGTTTTTGCAGGTTGGGATGTCTGCTTAGCACTTCACAAAATTAAAGGAGACAGTTACAATATAGTTCAATACAGGAGGGTTCAGAGGGCCGTAGTTGATGAGCTTGCAGTCTCCACAGTTGATCACAGACTAAAAGGTAGTTGTTTAATATCCATTACTTAAAACAACTAGAAAAGGTACAATTTCTGGGGAAATTGTGAAAGTGTTCTTGCCTCTACAACTGGAGTGGGCGGAGTAACTGGGTGGGGTGGAGTGGCTTGAGTAACTGTGAAAAGTGTTAAAAAGCTTAATATTTTAAAAAGTATAAATAGTAGTAAAAAAGTTCCATCATTCGCTGAAAGAGCTGAACATTTTTTTCAAAAGTAATTTTTTTTTTCAAAAATGAATTTTTTTTAATCAAAAATGATTTTTTTTTCTTCAAAAATGATTTTTTTTTTCAAAAGTAATTTTTTTTTTCAAAGGTAATTTTTTTTTTCAAAAATGAATTTTTTTATTTCAAAAATAATTTTTTTTTCGAAATTATTATTTTTTTTAAAGTAATTTTTTTTTTAAAAGTAATTTTTTTTCAAAAATATTTTTTTTTTTCAAAAATAATTTTTTTTTTTCAAAAATATTTTTTTTTTCAAAAATATATTTTTTTTTTTTCAAAAATGATTTTTTTTTTTTCAAAAATTATTTTTTTACTTTTTTCAAAAATTACTTTTTTTTTTCAAAAATATTTTTTTTTTTACATGGTGCCGTCATAATGTTTTGGCTGATCATGGGGTGGTCATAATGTTTTGGCTGATCATGGGGTTGTCAGCTTTTGTCACTTCCCACTCTAGTTTTGAACATTTCGCCATTCATTCCTATGGGACCAATTTCGCCGCAAAAACGTCATTTCGTGGACCATTCGGCAAAACATTCCACAAAGTAATAACACACCAATCGGGAACAATCCGCTCGTTTCGGTATATTATTTGTCTCTGTAGTGTGAAAACTGTGGGAGGAGTCTACAAGCATTATCAAGTCTAGCAGATGAAGTCACATGCATTTGGAGTGTCTCAGCATCTTGTGTTTACAACCACTGTTTCCTAGCAACGCTCATGCCCTGTTTATGCTTCCCAAATACTGCTTCATCAAAACTGCCCCATCAGAATTACCCAATCAAAACTGCCCCATCATATTCCTCTATTATAAATCAGTACATGGTGTGTCTGTCCCCTCCCCCGGGCTCTGTAATTAGCTGAGATGCTCCAGCCACCTCCCCCCCTGTGTATAACAGAAGCTTTGGTAACCATGGCAACAAAACAAACACTAACAGTACACTCTGATTAATGGCTAAAATTTCCTGAAATGACCTCTAAACAAATGGCCGTATTTTAAAAACTATACATCCTACAGCGAAGATCTTTATATTGTGAGAATCACAAGACCCAGACCTAGATTTTGATGTATAGTATGTCTCTGAAATATTAAAAATGAAGGCACAGTCGCAGTTTAGAAATTGCCCTTCAAATTTGAAGGGGCTAGAGTGTAGTTTCAATGAATGTCAATGGACGGCGTGAGTTGCAAACAAATGGTCATATTGTGAAAACTATCAGGACTATGGCTTAGCCGTGGACATGTTTAGTGGCAGCAGGGATAGCTGAACGTTTTGATATAAGATTTGTGTAGGTGGGCTTGAAAATGAGGGAGTGGCGGCAGTTTAGAAATCATGTTCTGATTTTCCAGCTTTTGTCATCTCCCACTCTAGTTTCCCCATTCATTCCTATGGGACCAATTTCGCCGCAAAAACGACGATATTTTGTGAACCATTCGGCGAAACGTTCCACAAAGTAATAGCACACCATTCGGGAACAATCCGCACGTTTCGGTATATTACTTGTCTATGTAGTGTAAAAACTGTGGGAGGAGTTAGGGTGGTAAATTTGGCTATAATAATAAGAATAATATATATGTGAGATAACAGTAAGTGGTCTTGCTATGCAAGAACACTTAATTATTGCTAGGGACCCTCAATGTAGCTGCAGCAGTAAGAAAAAATTGTGACTTGTCCACATATTTGCATGCTTCTTACTAATGACATTTCAGTGAATACTGTGTAAGCTCAGTCCTGGTGAAAGCGAAACAAGCCAATTATTATCTTGCCATATCAATGACCTGAAAATTCAGATTAGCATTAATTACTACACTAGACAGATAACCCTACACAACTAGACTGGGAACATGCAAAGCAAGGCAGCACAAGTTCTATTTCCAAATAATTAATTTTCTTTAATACTATCACATAGGTTGCCTCTGGTAATGAATTTTAATAGAGAGTTTTGAGATTGCAAACAGTGGATTTCAAGAATTAATTCACTTCAAAGGTCTGATATAATGTTAACTGAGAATAACAAGACATTCCTTTAAATTCCATCCACAATGAACATCAATATTTCCCACTTATATTCTCCAGATCATACAGGATGTTCATAGATTTAATTGCAATTTAGAAGGGATAAAAAAAAAACTAAAATAACTAGAAATTTTTATAATAATAATATGATATTTGTTGGCGCTAGTGATATGCGAATCTGCCTAAGTTTCATTCTTTAAAGGTTTGCCGAATCTTGTTTGAAATTCAGTGAACCCGAATTTAGAGGCAAATCTTGGCGTTAAATTATTTTAGGGGTAGTAGGAAAACAATTGTCAAAAAAGAGCTTGGGAAGCAGAGCACAGCCATGGAACATATCAAGGATGAAAAAACATAATAAGAAGGAGGCCTTCATGGGGTTTTGAGGGCACCATGATGCCGCGTACACACGGATGGACTTTCCGGCAGACTTGGTACGGCGGACAATTCGATCGTGTGTGGGCTCCAGCGGACATTTTTTCCCAAAAGTCTGACAGACCTAGAAATAAAACATGTTTCAAATCTTTCCAACGGACTCGAGTCCGGTCAAAAAATCCGCTAGTCTGTATGCTAGTCCAACGGACTAAAACCGACGCTAGGGCAGCTATTGGCTACTGGCTATCAACTTACTTATTTTAGTCCGGTCATACGTCATCACGTACAAATCCGACAGACTTTGGTGTGATCGTGTGTGTCCAAGTCAGTTCGTTTGAAAGTCCGGCGGACCTACGCTGCAAAGTCCGTCGGACAGACTGTCGGACCTAGTCCGTCGAAAAATCCGCTCGTGTGTACGTGGCATTAGAAATACAGAAATCCTTTAAACAACATGCCATAAAGCTGTATGTGGTATTACAGAACTGACCACCACAGTGTACACAGGCATATTTGGCTGTGAAATTATTTTTAATTTTTTACGTTTAGCTTGAATAACATACAGCATCATCACCTCAATAAGATAAGATAAATATGATAAATATGTTATTGCCATTGTAACAAGTCACAATGAAATTGCCTCAATAAAACTACTCATATTAAAAAAAAAAAAAAAATAACCGATTCTTTTCAGTTTGAAAAAAACCCTTTTTCTCTTGGTGGCTTTAACAGCAACACATGCTTTTTCTTCAAACAGTAATAGACCTGCTTTGGCTGGCAAAGAGAAATTGGCCAGTAGTTTGCTGTGGCTGTGTTGCTCTAGATCAGGGGTTGGCAACCTTAAAGAGGTGGAGATCTATCTGAACAACAGGGCAGTCGGGCACAATGTCACCCTGTGTTGCCTCCTAACACCTGATTTAAACCTCTAATTGCCATACTACTGTGGCCCAATCGCTTGCCTTGCACGACAATCATGGCTTTTAATCAGGTGGTGAGGAGGCAACATATAGCCTCCTCAAACACACTCTGATTGCTTTTCAGAGGAGCAGCAGTGCCTGGTGCACTTGTGAATGAGCCCTTAGTTGCATTTGGCAGCAACACCCTTAGGGCTCATTCACATGTAAAGTTGCTGATGCAGCAGCCAAAGGTGTACACATGCTGCAGCAGGAATTAAGCCCCCCTGTTGCTTTTGGTGGGTGCTACCACCTGCCAATCGCTACCCATTCAAGTAAATGGGGCCACTCTACAAGTACCCCGCAACTGCATGCTCCTGCCCGGTCCATGGGGTTAAATCAGGTGGTGAGAAAGCAACACAATGCTGTCTGCTTTAACCCCTTGTTTGCTGTACTGCACATGGTTGCAGGACACTTGCACAGTGGCCTCATTCATTTGAATGGGTCATGCTTGGCAGGTGCTATATCCACCAACCATGACCGGGTGTAGAACTCCTGCTGTGACATGTGTACACCCCTGGCCACTGCAGCTAAAGAGGTGCGGTTGGGGTGGGGGTGATAGAAACACGTCCTAACTATGGGGTTTTATCACCCACCAAACTGCAAATGTGAATGAACCCTTACTGTACTGAGCCCCTTATAAGGCTGCTTTCACACGGATGTGCTGCGGTTTACCTACACCATGGGTGCAGCGCAGTAAAATTGTGACTTTCCTGGGTTAGCAGCACTTTTCCATATACTTCCATTATATCCTGCAGGTGTGGTGCACTTTCTGAAAGTGCACGTAAACTCCTGCATCAAACCCACAGGATATAATAGGAGTCTATGGCTAAGTGCAGCAAACCCACGGGAAAGCTGAAGGTACACTGCACTGCATCTGCGGTGTGGGTAAACCACAACACATCAGTGTGAAAGCAACCTTATACTATAATGCCCAGTGTATTGCTTCATACTGACCTTAAGATCTTTTCCCCTTAAGTCCTTTTTCCTGCTGCTGGCACTACTCTAGATACTGCCAGCTGGTATAAGAGGTGGAGTGCAGTTGGTAGCACTCCGCATGGGACAGGAGCCAGCACTACAGAGGAGACATCAGCTTAAGTGGCTCTTGCTCCCTACTACAGCTCCAACTTTACAAGCAGTTCCTCTGCATTGCACTCTGTTTGATGCTCTGGGATGGCAGGTCAGCAAGCCCAGACTGCGATCTACCAGTCACCTTTACGCAATCCACTGGTAGATTGCGATCTACAGGTTGCTGACTCCCACTCTAGATGATGCAAAACTGCCTTGGTGCTACAGCATTTCTATAAAACTATGATTAAAAATTAAGAGTCTGCAGATGATACAGCAGTGTAAAACTAGCTAGCAGTATGATATTTTTAATGAGGGAGAATGGGCAAAAATGTACTAGAGACAAAGAGCACAGTCAGGGGCTTCACTACAAGAATTATGATACTGCAGAGGATACAGCATTATAAATTTGCCAACAGCAAAACAATTTAGATCAGGAATAATATTCCTAACTGGTGCATTTTATCTATTGAGATATACTGTAGTTTGCAGTGAATTTGCTCGATATAATGTGAGGTAGTTGAAGTGCACTGGTCAGTAACAGGAAATGTTTGAGCACCCCAAACATAAAATACCTTATCAACATGAACTAGAAATTGAAGTGGAACTATACCCAAAAGGGGATGTCCCACTTGTTTGCATCCTCCCCCTTCACTGCCACATTATGGGGTGGGGGTACTTTGTTTTTGACAGATACTCACCCACACTTCTGGTAAGATTGATGCAGCAATCTGTGCAGACATTCGGCCCTCTCCTCCTTCCCCCTGCAGCCTTCTGGGACACATCAAAGGTCCCAGAAGACTGCGGGATCATTCACAGAGTGCAGTGTGGTCTGCGCCGGCGCTTGCACCCAAAATCGATTGAAGAATCAGCTTGGGTGAGGACATTGCAGGATCCCTGGACAGGTAAGTGTCCCTATATTAAAAGTCAGCAGCTACAGTTTTTGTAGCTGCTGACTTTCAAGTTTTTTGGGGAGGACACTGGAGCTCCTTTTTAAAGGAGAAGAGAGGAAAAAAACAAATAAAAAAAGAGGGGGGGGGGGAGGGCCCACTCAATTCAAGGAGAAGAGAGGGACTGAAGGGGAGTGTTCCCCCCCACCCTCTCTTTCCCCAGGGTCGCTCAGCAACTCGGAAACTAAAGAAATCCTATGGCGCGCTGGTTGAGATTGTATCATAACATTCAGTCATGGTATTCTTGCGTGAAGTAAAAATCATTCCAGTAAAACAAGTTCTCCCTACACTTCAGTGTGGCATTTCGTTTTTTCCATGTGGTTGATCTCAATAACTATTGAGATCCACATATCAAAGAAAGGGTTTTCAGTACTTTTCCCTATTCAGTGGTATGCAAGACCCTGCTGGGATGGATAAGGTGTAGTGTTGGGTGAATGGTTCAGCCCAAACATGAGTTTGGGCCGAACATTGGCTGTTCACCCCATTAGGGGAACACCCAAATTTGCAGGGTGTTCTATGGGTGTTCACCCTGCCGAACGCGTCCTGCACTGCATGCTGCACAGTGCATTCTGCGCTCTGATTGAGCAAAGCTTTGCCCAATCAGGGTGCAGTAAAAGCTGGTTGTTAGGGAGCAGGGCCAGGAAGCCGACCGCAGGGTTCTTAACAACCGATGAGTCATCAGCTGTCACTGGACTTCTCCGCTGGTAGCTGAATTAAAAAAAACAAAAACATTTGCCAGTAAAAAAAATTTATAAAAAAATGGCGTGGCCCCCAAAATTCATACCAGGCCCTTATCTAAGCAAGCAGCCTGGCAGGTCAGAAAAGGGGGCTGGAGGAGTGACCGTGCCCCCTCCTGAACCATACCAGCACAGGCCACATGCCCCCCCTCCCCAGTTCCACCAACAGTGTGACTGAACTGTGATTGGTCTTTGCTTGTCTCTCCAAAACTGACTCAAAAGCGAGCAGCCCCTAATAATCTACTTTTAACCCTGCCCTAGAAAAATGAAACAAAGTTTCTGTTTAGATTCAGATACCCAATCACTTCAGGCCAAAAAAGTATTGTGCCAGTTTAAGATGTGCCTCCTGCCAACAATAATCTGTGCTTTTGTTTGATGTGGGAAATTCTTGCAATTTTATTAATACATATAACAAATAGGGAGGGTGCTTTGGGGTCCCCGACAACCCTGGCCATTGGCTGTGAGGGTCTGCGGGTGGGGGGCTTATCGGAATCTGGAAGCCCCCTTTAAAAAAGGGGGCCCCAAGATCCCAGCCCCCCTATGTGAATGGGTAGAGGTACATTGTACCCCTACCCATTCACCAAAAAAAGTGTCAAAAAGTAATTGCTTCATTAAAAAAAGAAAAGTGTCCCGCGATGTCCATCTCTCACGCCGCTCGTCGGACCCGAAAAATAGAAAAAAAGAAAGCTCTGCCTCGATGGGAGGCCTCCCAGCGACTGCTGTCTCTTGGCTGTGACATCTGTTATATAGGCAAGGGCGGGGCCACCGGGTGATGTAACTGAGTGACCCTGCCCCCTTCTGATGTCATTTGAGGTCATGTGGTTACATCAGTGGGTTTCCCCACCCTTGCCTATATAACAGCTGGGAAAGCCAAAAGACAGCAGTCACCGGGAGGCCTCCCATGGAGGCAGAGTTTTTTCAGGTTATTTTTTTCTAGTTTTCGGGTCCATTGGGTGGTGTGATTGAAGATGAATGTACATCGCAGGACACCTTTTTTTTTTCATTTTAATAAAGGAATTGTCAAAAACTGTCTACTGTGGTTTTTACTTTTAGACACTTTTTTTGGTGAATAAGTAGGGGTACAATGTACCCGATACCCATTCACATAGGAAGGGGGGCCAGGACCTGGGACTCCCTTGTTAAAGAGGGCTTCCAGATTCCGATAAGCCCCCCCCACCCACAGACCCAAACAACAAATGGCCAGGGTTGTCGGAAAGAGGCTCTTGTCCCCATCAACATGGGGACAAGGTGCTTTGGGGGAACCCACGCCGATTTTTTTCCTTGATCTTTCATCTATATTGCCGGGAGCCAACAATACATTACTGCCGCGAGCAAGTTTAAATGAAATTTTTTCCTTCAGAAATGTAATTATTGCTGCAGCACTGTTCTACACATCACACAGATGAACCATTTTACTAAGGGGACCCCCAGGCAGGATATTTAAAGGAATATTACATTTTTATTGTTTCATTTTAAGCATTATTAAAATCACTGCTCCTGAGAAAATGATAGTTTTATAAACTTTTTTTTGCATTGATACATGTCCCCTAGGATAGTAACCGGGTCTCCATACACTTTTTATGGCAATTACTTGCATATAAGCCTTTGAAATGAGCACTTTTGATTTTTCATGTTCGTTTTCCATAGACTTTAATAGGGTTCGCATGTTCGCTTAAACTTTTTGCCTGTTCACATGTTCTGGTGCGAATCGAACCAGGGGGTGTTCGGCTTGTCCCTACTGACTAATAACAGCTTATGAATGTTTATATCTGACCATATCCCACCTGCCTTTTTAAGATGCTTTGCATAGGATCCGGCCTATACTGCCTAGGTTGGGTGAAAATCTCATGCCTATTGGCAGCAGCAGTGATACTGGTAAACCCCCCCTGAACAAAAAAGATCAGACAGGTAAAAAGTCCCTCATTCTTATCAAACTGGTGTGGGAAATGACTGGCGAAGGACCCTCTACCTACATTTATGTTTATTCCCTAAAGATTATGAAAAGACCTCTTCATTGGTAGGCTTAAATGACTTATTAGTCAAAGCAGAGATCCAGCTAAAGGGTAAGATTTATTGTTGCTCCCAATGGGATGATTACCTGTCATTTTCTGTCTCAGGGGTACAAAAATATGTTAGAGGAATTTCCCCAAAGTGAGAGTTGTCATCGGAACAGGTGTCCCAGTTAAAATATTTTCTTTGGGCTCTTGACTATTGATATTCAGTCCTGATCACAGTTGAGTTTTTAAACCTTCCACACTCAATACAAAACATAAAAAAAAAAAGTTTAGACTGGAATACCACACTGAGTCTTTGAATAGTGTCTCTGTTTGTGCTATACTTTCATTAACTGCCTTACTAAAACTCTAAGCCCCTGTTCACGCTATGAATCACCTATGAATAGCACAGGAATGCGCATTCTTTGCAATTCACATGCAATTCAGTGTGGTGCTAATTGAGCCCATTCATTGTCATGCGCTCAAATCGCACATCATCGCACCAAAGTAGTGCATGCACTACTTTTGGAGACTCACTTCAACCGGATCAAAAAGTAGTTTTGTACCATGTGAACCGGTGCAGGCAAACACGCTGCATTTGCGATCTGCATTTGCGACCTGCATTTGGGGTGTCAGTAACATTTCGCTGACATCTGCTGCAGATAGCAATAGCAGTGCATTTTGAACACGGTGCAAGAGACGTGTGTTTCGTGCACCATGTTCTAGTGTGAACCGGGGCTATAGTGTGACTAGGGAACACCCTGGCAGGCAGATGGCACATCCTTGGTAGGCAAAGTCACTACTGTTTTGCATGACAACTTTTTAACAAGTTTATTGTAAAGGCTTTTTATTCCATTGGAGTATTTTGTGCAGTGAATGGGAAGGGGTTGTAGGGACTTCGAAAAAAATAAAAATAATGCTGCTAGCTAGAAGTGCCTGCACATACCTGCAGCAGCTTTGAAGCCCAACCCCGGACATTAAAAAAAATTCCCCTAGCAGAGGTCAAAAAAAGCAGTTCTTGCTGCAGCACGTGCTTCCAATTTGGTGCTGCCCCTTGCAATAATTATTTTTCATCACTTGCTGCCCAAAGTTTCTGAATGACTGAGGACATCCTGTTAGTGCAGGGTGTCATGGACCCATTATCTAAAGGGAAAGTCATCACAGCATCCTGCACTCAATATGTAATAATGCCAGTGCTGGTCTCTGCATCACTGAGGACCATCCACCGCTAGGAGAAGATCTGAAGAGAAAGATATCCCTGTGTGTCATGCAACCAGCCTGAAGACTTATGAAGAAGTCAAGTATAAAAAAAAAATATTAAAGTGGGGGTAGTGGGGTGTTCCAGGTGGGAGCAGTGGGGGTGAGAGGAGAAGGCCCAGAGTTGAGTTACAGTTTAATTGCTTCTTTAATGCATAAATGCTGGCCTATTTCAAACCAGTAAAGCTCTGACATTTCCCAGCAGTAATGGAGCTTGCCCACTCACCTCCAACATATTACCACTGGCAGTTGATCATAGTGATGAGTCAATAGGAAAGTGGCAGAGGAATGGGTAAGCTCGAATACTACCTAAAAGTGTTGGAGCTTTCCCTATTCAGAATTGCCCACAATTTGGGCTTTCGGGAAGCAATTGAAGCAGCCGTAGGTATGCAAAAGCACCTCTAGATGCCTGCATGTGTCATTGGCCCATATATCATATCATTTCACTGTTGTAGGTTTTTTTGTTACAAATATGACCTGCAAAAAGTAGCTACTCAGCTATTACTAACTCCCATAAACGTACTTCCTACAATCCATTATAAAACAGAAGAAACCAGTCCTAAACTGTATTTAAATCCCAACTCTGCAACTCTGTGCAACTAAAAAATTATTTCTTGTAGTCGGGCTATACCTGCACTAGAATGGTCCACGAAGCGTCTGCATTGCAGCACCCCACAGGCCTAGGATCCTGACTTCATAAAAACAATAGCAGGGTCCATAGTCCTGCATTGGATGTGAGGACACAGAAGGATAGTCCACTGGATTGTGAGGGAACATTGCTTGCCGAGTGAGCAGAGGATCAGGTAAGTAAAACCGTTACTCCTAGACAAAATTAGCTTTTATTCCTTGCATTGTGGGTGCAGCCCCACTGCAATGGATCTTTTTTATTTGCCTGGAATTGGCTTTAAAGATCATATATGGAAGATCTCAGCTGCACCTTCCTTGAACTTTTGGAAATCATTACACAACACAGTTCTGCCACCAAACAAGACAAGGTAAGAATCCTAGAAAAAAATGTTCAAGGTATGGGATGTTTGGGTCCATCCTAATGATGCTAATTCACCACTGAACTGTGGCTTATCTTTTCTACATAAATCCTCTTATATTTTCTTACTCAGGTAAAGAGATAATGAAGAAGGAGTGCAGCTGACAGGTTTACATTTACGTAAAGTGGATGTTAGCCTTGGTTCACACTGACTGTGGGAATGAAATTGTGCGAGTTCAGCTGAACGATTTCTTTCTTGAATGTCAGTCCCATCTTTGGGGGCGAGTTCAGAGACATCTGTGCAGGTTTCTGCACAGATGGCAATGGAAATCGCACCCCGAAATCCACAAAAGTAGTACAGGAATATACCCAGTGAAGTGAACAGCCTCATATGATACACAGGGGTGAAACAAATCTCCCTACAAAAGTTTTATATGCATATCTGCTGTCTTTCCCTTTCTATATTCTTTAGAATTCTTACATTGTGTTAGAATTTTCACTTCCTCATTCAGTACTGGGAGTGGATTCTTGGCTTACACTGAGAGACAGCTGATTGGAGGAAAGGCACACACTCCCACTTCACATGGCAAAGGAACAAAGATACTTTCAGAGCTGTGCTGTGACAAAACAAGCTCTCTGCTACTCTATTTATAGAACCCACCCCGACACAAATTTCAGGCTGCTTTTATCTCCCGTCTTGGAGAACTTGTCCGAAGTTATCATGCTGATAACAGAGGAACAGAGCAGCAGAAACACATAGGACTCAGGGCATTGGAGAGAGATAAGAAAACACTACAGATATATGTGCCCGGATAAGATTTCATGAATCGGGTTTACATCCACTTTAAGATTTCTGTTAATCAAATCTGACTGTTGCGTTGCATCTCTTGATGGCTCTCAATAGCTCTGTTTTTTAATAAAAAAAAAGAACTGCAGAAAGCTCCAGAGGTAGTGTTAAGGAGGAAGTTTTTTCTTCCTTGTAATAGGTGTATCTGTATCACAAATGGAAGCAGATGTCCCAGATCTAAGCATTTTCGCTTTGAAGCAACTGATACAATTTAAGCATATTCTTTTATCTCCTGTAATATAGATTATGTTGTATACCGCCTACAATGTCCTTGCGGCAAACAATATGTGTGTAGGACCACAAGGAGACCATTTATGAGAACGTGCGTACAACATGAGGAGAGAATAGAGCACACTTTAGAAAATACCATCAGAGAAACCCTAAGGGTCTTAAGTTTATTGGAATAGATATTTACATCCACAATGGATAGGAGTTACTGTAACTGGATCAGAGAGATTTCAAAAATGGAAATGCGCTGGATTTTCAAATAAAAAGTTTGCACTACATGGCCTAAACATAGAATGGGACATTAACTGTTTTATAGATACCAGATAATTACAGTAGGGAAGAAACATATATTCAGTTATTTTGCATGATGGGTTTATTTTAAATATTGGTTATATGTCTATTTTTAAATCTATTTATTTCTAATTGTAGAATCTATGAGTAGTAGCGATATATATCTCTGTACTGAACTATTTATATTTTGAGCAGTGGTTTTATCATCAGGGATATCGGTTATCTATGATAATGTTTATCTGTTTTTATTTAATTTTCCGTATCTGAATTTTAATTGTCATTCTTAAATGTTTATGCAAGTTCTTAGTCTTTATATATCTTTTTAACTTGGTTTCTATATTTCCAGATGAATACGTTTGTCTATAAACAATTTCTTGATTAGTATGTTGGCCATTGGCTTAAGCACAAATTGTTTCCCAATTAGCTTGTTATCAGAATGACAGTGAGCTACCTAAACATGGCAAAAGTCAGATTCTAGAGGCCCTTGAAGACGTTCTACTGGACGAAACGCATAGGACGGCGCTCTAGTGCTAACATCACACCCCGCTATATCGGGTCCTGATCAGTACCTATACATGTGAGTTTTATATGCTGGATTTTTTGCTTTCAAGCTGTTTTAATACCTGGATGTTTTCATACATTATACTGCACTGTGGTCTTGCCTTGTTTGCTCTGTGTGCGAGCTGTGCAGGATAACCAGCATTCAGTGTGTATATCACTGGGAGCAGCAGGGGAGCATTGTGACAGACTTTATGTTGCATCTCTGCTGGCTGCCTGAGAAGGAAAGACAAACTCTCTGAGCATCGAAAAAAAAGAATTGTTGCTCTACATAAAGATGGCCTAGGCTATAAGATTGCCAAGACCCTGAAACTGAGCTGCAGCATGGTGGCCAAGACTGTACAGCGGTTTAACAAGACAGGTTCCACTCAGAACAGGCCTTGCCATGGTCGACCAAAAAAGTTGAGTGAACGTGCTCAGCGTCATATCCAGAGGTTGTCTTTGGGAAATAGACATATGAGTGCTGCCAGCATTGCTGCAGAGGTTGAAGGGGTGGGGGGTCAGCCTGTCAGTGCTCAGACCATACGCCTCACACTGCATCAAATTGGTCTGCTGGGCTGTCTGCTGGGCTGTCGTCCCAGAAGGAAGCCTCTTCTAAAGATGATGCACAAGAAGCCGGCAAACAGTTTGCTGAAGACAAGCAGACTAAGGACTAGGGATGAGCCGAACACAGAACATGCGAACAGGCAAAAAATTTGTGCGAACACGCAAACACCAGTAAACGCTAAGGGACACAAACGTGAAAAAATCAAAAGTGCTAAATTTAAAGGCTTATATGCAAGTTATTGCCATGTATAGGGGACATGTATCAATGCAAAAAAAAGTTTTTAAAATGGCAGTTTTTACAGGAGCGGTGATTTTAATAATGCTTAAAGTGAAACAATAAAAATGAAATATTCCTTTAAATATTGTGCCTGGGGGGTCTCCTTAGTCTGCCTGTAAAGTAGCACATCTTTCCCATGTTTATAACAGTACCACAGCAAAATTACATTTCTAAAGGAAAAAATTTCATTCAAAACTGCTCGCGGCTGTAATGTATTGTCTGATCACGGCATTATAGATGAAAATCCTTAAAAAAAACAGCGTAGGTTCACCCCCCTAGTCCATTACTAGGCCCTTTGGGACTGGTATGAATATTAAGTGGAACACCACACCAAAAATACCAAAAAAAAATGGCATGGATGTCCTCCCCCAAAATCCATACCAGGCCCTTCAGATCTAGTATGGATATTAAGGGAAACCTTGCATGATTTTTTTTTTTTTTAAATGGTGTGGGGGGCCCCCAGGTACTATATACTCTGAACAGCAGTATATATACTATACGGCCTGCCCTATATACTCTGCAGAAAAAATTGGGCTTTAGGTGTTAGTGGTGCCAAAACACTGTAACCCCTTACAGTTGTTTTGTTGGGCGCAGTAACGGGCCCTGCTGTGAAATATTATATCAAAAATTATAATTACATGGCCATTAAACAGGGGCAGAAAAATTGGGCCTTTGGTTTTGGTGGCGCCAGAACATTGTAATTCCTCACAGTTACTCTTGTTGGGCACAGGAACGGGCCCTGCTGTTAAATATTATATAAAAAATTGTAATTACATGCCCCTGTTAAACAGGGGCAGAAAAATTGGGCCTTGGGTGGTGGTGCCCTAAACCAAAAATATTGTTGGAAGCTAGCATCATCAAGATTGAGGAGGAATAGGATAGTCAGCATAGGGATCCCAGATCAAATTCAATCAGTTACATCAGCATCAGGTGCTTGATAGCTGCTGATACAAGACTGATTCATTTTTATGAATGTGAGCCTATCAACGGAGTCTGTGGACAGGCACACTCTTTGATCCATTACAAACCCTCCAGCAGCACTGAATGTGCATTCAGAAAGCACGCTGGATGCAGGACAGGTCAGTAGCTCGATTGCATATTGAGCAAATTCTGGCCAGTGGTCCATTCTCAAGAATCAGTAACCCAGTGGATGCTCTGTTGGAAAGGTCTCCAACTCTGCTCTTGCCCCTAGATATTCCTGCACCATATAATGCAGATGCTGGCGATGGTTGCTTGAACCGATCAGACCTTGGCGCCGAGGACTGAAAAATAGTTTAAAGGCATCGGTCAGCCTGCCACCTTCTCCACCGCTCTTCCTCTGACTGAACGAAGCCTCAGCAACACGTTGTCCAGCACCAGGAAATGGTAACCTCCCAGGGTCTGGAAATGCGTTACACAAACCTTTCTTCAAGGCCTCCTGAAGATGTTTCATCCTCAAGCTCCCTCTGCGAAGGCAGGATGAGTTCTACAACTTTACTCTTGTAATGTGGATCAAGAAGGGTTGCCAGCCAGTAATGATCCCTCTTCTTGATACCACAAATCCTAGGGTCCTTTCGCAGGCTTTGCAGAATCAGGGAGGCCATGCAGCGTAAGTTTGCAAAGGCATTCGATTCTGAGTCCTCTGGGTCACTAAGGATCACATTATCCGTAACTACTTCCTCCCAGCCATGTACAACTCCTTGGGTTTCTGGGGACTGAAAGCCATCCCTTGAAGACTGCTGCTGAGTATTATCCTCTACATTCATGCTGACACAATCTTCCTCCTCCTCTTCTTCCTGTGTGTTTGGCGGGCTCGCAGGAATGCTATTTGTATAAAGGGGGTCTTGAAAGGAAAGGAAGTCCTCCTCTTTCTCCTGCTGTTCCGCCTCAAGTGCCCTGTCCATGATTCCACGAAGCATGTGCTCCAGTAGGAAGACTAGAGGGACAGTGTCATTGATGCATGCATTGTCGCTGCTCACTATCCTTGTGGCCTCCTCAAATAGTGACAGGACAGTGCATACATCCTTGATCAGCAGCCACTGGCGTGACGAAAAGAAGCCAAGTTCCCCTGACCCTGTACTGGTGCCATACTCACACAGGTACTCATTGATGGTCCTCTGCTGTGTGTGCAGCCGCTGCAGCATTGCCAACGTTGATTTCCACCTGGCGGGCAGGTTGCATTCCCTTTGAATGTCAGCCAGCCGAGCACTGGCATTGTATGACCGGCGGAAATTACCACATGATTACCACTTTTCTGGCCTGCTTTAGGAGATCTTGTAAGCCTGGGTACTTGGTCAAGAAACGCTGCACCACCAAATTCAGGATTTGTGCCAAACATGGAACATGGGTCAAGTGTCCCTGTCGGAGGTCCGCTTTCAGATAAAAGTGGTCTCTGCGGCGGATTTGCCACTAGCTCTGTGATGTCTTTATGGAGGCGTGGAAGAGGACTACAGTGTCAACCTGTAAAGCTCTGGTGAACTCCATGCCTAAGAGGGTTAAGGCAGTGCTGGAAAATAATGGTGGGTACACAAAATATTGACACTTTGGGCCCAATTTGGACATTTTCACTTTTGTTGCCAGGGGTTTAGACATTAATGGCTGTGTGGTGAGTTATTTTGAGGGGACAGCAAATTTACACTGTTATACAAGCTGTACACTCACTACTTTACATTGTAGCAAAGTGTAATTTCTTCAGTGTTGTCAGATGAAAATATATAATAAAATATTTACAAAAATGTGAGGGGGTGTACTCACTTTTTGTGAGATGCTGTATATATATATATTTATTTCTGGTCAGTGTGTAATTCACTTACTGGTGTGGCACCATACACAGGAAATGATGGAAAATGCAGAACTTTATTTAGAAATTGTTTTCTCTACACTTGGAGTTGCATATTGTTTGAGTAGACTGTTGTGGACTTTTGTAATATATATTTTTTGTGATCACTTTTGAATTTTAAGAGTGCACAGCACTGCAGTTACTACTGCATGAATAATAACACTGCAGGAATTTATTTAAGTTATCGTTTTATAAGGCTTCATTCTCACGCGGCAGATCCACTTCCACGGAATCCGTCTCGGTCCGCCGGCTCAGCGGGGGATCTTTCTGTTAATCTCCGCTGAGCCGGCAGATGACAGGTCCCTCTTTGCTCACTGAGCGGGGAGGGGCTTGTCGAGCGCCACTGGATTCTATCGAGAGATCGGACGAAAACGGATAGCATGTCCGTTTTCATCAGATCTCACCCGATTAGATCCGCCAGCGACGGATCTGAATGTAGAGGCGTCCGTCTGCTTTTAGCAGATCAGACCGGGTCGGATGTCAGCGGACATGTCACCGCTGACATCCGTCGCTCCATAGACTAGCATGGAGCGCCCGTTCAGGTCCGCCGTCAAAACAGACAGGCAGACCTGAGCGGTCCGACCGTACGAAAGGGGCCTAACATTGATTTTCAAGCACGTTTGTATATTTTGTGACTATTTATTACATAATGTTCATTATTTAATTGCACAAATAAGTCAACATACTGAAACAGAATAATTTGTTATATGTTTTGAGAGCACAGGAGACTGCAATCTACCTTCAGATAGCTTTTAGGCTGGCTTTTGCTGGCTGTCTTTTTACCACTTAGCACTGACTATATATACAATTTTGTAATAAAAAAAAAATCCTCTACTAGGCCCATGTCTAGCACTATACTGACTAACTGGAGTTTCATGTTATCTTATCTTTAATGTTATTTTCAAAAATGTAAACGGGGAGGGGTAGCTCGCATAAGTTTAAAACATTATGGTCACCTTGGCTTGATACTAGTCTCCGGGCCTTTCCCCGACTGACCTGATCTTGGATAGGCTCTTCTATAGATAGATTTATCCTATCAAGAGGAGTCAATGTGGAGTAGGATCTGCTCATCATTTACCAATGTGGTTAGAAATGTTTTGCTTATTCAATTACTGGTATGAAACTGTTACTGGTATGGAACTTCCCACGAAAAATTATAGTGGATCTCTGTTAAAACCTCTGGATTGTTGTTAAAATGACGTATACTCGACAGTATTTCATTTCAATACAAACTTTGTTGATTTACAAAAAAAAAATGTAAACAGCCTCCATGTTTTGCTAAGCAAAACATAGGAAATTGATTTTCTTTTTTTTAAAGACAATTTGGGGTGGTTATGACAGCATACAAGTTACAGTAAATAATCAATCGATCCTATATTTAATTGTTCCAAACATTATATTACTCATAAATCATGGTTTGTACAAAAAAAAATGTCAAATACAATTGCATTTTCTGCTAGAATGGAAAGAACCTTTCTGAAAGGACCCACCTGTGTAAAAAAATAATTTTCCAATACAGTTCTCTTATGAAAAAAGTCTTCACTGCACCTGTGGCCACACTGCCAAGAAAAAGCTGAATTCTAAGTACATCAGAACCAGGAAGTTCCCATTAACAAGGCACAGAGTACACCATTACAAAGCAATCTCAGTATATGCGGAAACTGACAGCTGTAAGAAAGGAAAAAAGCACACATGATGCCATTCACTGCTGCTCTTGCAACTCTCAAGAGACATCGGTCTGCCATTTTATCATTTCAATTACTATGGCAACAATTAGAAATCTTTCTGAAGCAGTGTGGTTGTATTCAGCTTCCATAATCCGTGCCTTGAGGTATAAACAGATCATTTAATAGTGACCTTGTTTCACTAGTTTCATACTAAGCAAGCAGGTATTGCTATGTTAAGCAGGGGGAAGTCATTTAGAAGGGTAAAAAAGCTCACATGAGTATGTGCTTATTCGGTAATGAATTACATTTCATTAAGGCCTCATTCACATGGATGAACTACAGCTTACGCCCGTGTGAGGGCCGTGTTTACCTGCACGGGAATACACAGGTGTTCTGTGCATTCCCATGCAGGCAGTTCCATTCATGTCAACTGAGACGCAGCGGCTGCATTGGTGTGGGTGCACAAACCTGAATGCAGGACAATGTGCATTCAAGGCCGTGCACCTGCACGGATGTCAAATTGGGAGCAGCGGCTGTGTCTGTGCAGCCGTTGCATCTTAAGTGACATGAAAGAACCTGCCTGCATGGGGATCCACAAAAAACTTGTGCATCCTTTCTGAAGGGAACAACCCATGTAACAAAATAATTTCCAATATTACAGCTCTTTTGTTAAAAAAAAAAAAAAAAAAAAAAACACAAAACGAACCTGTGCAGGCCAAATGCATGGGCTGGCCCTACTCAACGCACAAAATCATGTGCAAATTGCTTCACAAAATCACATAGTGACAATGCTCGTTTCTGCTAGTGATTAGCCCAGTACAAACAACAAGCCTTAAAGGCTCTCATTTTTATTTTTAAATAACAAACATGTCATACTCACCTGCTCTTTTTAGCTCCCCAGCCGGCGCTCCTGGCTCCTCCCTCCTGCAAGTGCCCCCAGAGCAAGCAGCTTGCTACGGGGGCACCGGAGCAGGCTCGCTACCGAGCTGATGCTCTATGTGTTCATTCACACACAGAGCTGTGGCTCGGCCCCATCCCCTCTCTCTCTTCATTGGCTCACTGGGTGTGAATGACAGCAGCTGGCGCGGAGTGAGAGTCCCCAAACAGCTGAGGCTTTTGTGCACATCCATGGATCGCGATGGGGATCAGGTAAATATTAGGGGGGCTGCTGCACAGAGAAGGTTTTTTGAAAAATTTTTGAAAAATGCCTCAGTGTGAAAGGGGTGCTGTAACTACCTTTTACATTTTTATTTACCTTCTGTTAATTTTAATTAGCCGTCATATGACGTCCTTGAATTTCAGTGGGAATATCTGAAGGATGCCTACAGCTACAGGCATCATTCAGATATCCTCTTTTTCAGCCAGCGATTTTGTGCACCGTAAGAATGATCATAGCAGCAGTTCAGCCGCTAGATCGTTCTTAAAGGCAAAGGGAGGGGACATCCCCGCCACCACCCTCCGGTGCTTCTCCAGGCGCTCCCGTGCCATCAGGGACCCGGAGAAAGAATCCGCCGCCGCCGGATGACGACCATAGAGATTTCCGGTGACCAGACATCACGCCTGGGCCGCGCTTGTAAACAAAGCCACGATCGCAGCTGGAAAGCATGGGATCGTAAATTATTTTTTTTTATCTCATGCTTTTCAGCCTGGAGGAAAAATGTGGGGTCTTGTTGACCCCGCATCTCTCCATAAAGAGGACCTGTCACACACCATTCCTATTACAAGGGATGTTTACATTCCTTGTAATAGGAATAAAAGTGATAAAAAAAATTAAAAGAGAAAGTGTAAAAATAAAAAAATTAAGAAAATAAGCAGTAAAAAGAAAAAAAAAAATTAAAGCGCACCTGTCCCCAGTAGCTCGCGCACAGAAGCGAATGCACACGCAAGTTCCGCCCACATATGTAAACTTTGTTCAAACCCCACATGTGAGGTATCGCCGCATGTGTTAGAGTGAGAGCAATAATTGTAGCACTAGACCTCATCTGTAACTCTAAACTGGTAACCTGCAAAAATTTTTAAAGCGTCGTCTATGGAGAATTTTAATTACCAAAGTTTGGTGCCATTCCATGAGTGGGCCCAATTTTAAAACCTGACATGTTGGGTATCTATTGGCGTAACTTCATCTTTCACATTATACAAAAAAATTGGGCTAACTTTACTGTTTTGTTATATTTTTAATTCATGAAAGTTTAAAAAAAAAAAAGTTTGAAACATTGTTGTGCAAATACTGTGCGAGATAAAAAGTTCCATTTTATTCCCTAGGGGTGTCTGCTACAAAAAAAAAAATATATATATATATATATATATATATATATATATATATATATATAATGTTTGGGGGTTCTGAGTAATTTTCTAGAAAAAAAAATTATGATTTTTACATGTAGGAGAGGAGTGCCAGAATAGGCCCGGTATGGAAGTGGTTAAACTCCTTCTCTCAGCATCTCTGTAGGTCAGTAGGCAGCAGGGTGGATTTGATTTAAATCAAAATTTAAATCATGATTTTAATCACTAGTAAAAATGCTTGATTTAAAGCGGTTGTACACCTATATTTTTAAATTTTACCTATAGGTAAGCCTATAATAGGGCTTATCTGTAGGTAAAATGAATATCTCCAAAACCTGTACATCAGTGGCGCATGTGCTGTGAATGCCCGGCTGAAGGTACGGCAGATGCTGCCGGACCTTGCCGGGAAGAAGAATCCAACGCGCATTCGCGGGAGTGATGTCATTGCGGCTCCGGCCACTCACAGCGCCGGAGCCACGAACCCAGAGGAAATGTTGAGGCAAAATGTAAGCTCCTTCGGCGTGGGCCAGGCTACGATACGGGGACCTCATTCTAAGGTAAGTATTTCATAATGAGCTAGTATGCGGTGCATACTAGCTCATTATAACTTTGCCTTACAGGTTTTTTTTTTTTTTTTTTTTAATGTGCGGGTATACAAACACTTCAAATCATAATTTTTAAAGAGCAACTGTCATCTCTGTCCCACAGTGACTCCTTCCACTGACCCGCTGTTGACTCATCGACAGTCCCATTCACTTTAATGGAATGACTGGTGATGCGGCAGTGACACAACAAGGCGAGGGACGCACCAGGTGAGTAGATGCCCGCTAACAGGCGCTGCCATAATGGATCTGAAATGACAGGTGCTCTTTAAATGTAAGCACTTATTATTGATGGTAGTTAGAATCTTGAATATTTGCAAACAAAATGAAGGTTTCATATTTATAATAATATAAATATATAAATAGTATAGTATATATATAATAATAAGCTGTCAGGTTAGTAAAACAGCGATATTAGAACCGATCCAATCATACAGTTTGTAGTGTACATAGATTTGCAAAACAATGGGATAAAGGAATATTCCTGAACTTTGTTGTATCTCATGGTTATTGTGAAATGATGTGAATGCATCAATGCAGTGCATGTTATCTCAGCTTGCAGAGCTTAGATTCATTAAATTAGTTTACCAAGATCTATTTCATGCTGCATAAACTAAATTATTAATGTATCTTAAATAGAAAACTATCTTTAGATATATTTTTACTCCAAAAGTATTTATTAAAATAAATTTGATAAAAAATAAAAAAATCCCATATAAATCAAAAAAATATAATTTTTATCCACCCTGGAAGCCAGGCTCTGTGAAATGTGTGACCCAGCAGTATCTATTCACAGGGGATATTAAATATGTGTTATAAAATTCAAGGAAGTGAATGTGTGGGGATCTTCACAAAGTAAGTTTAGAAACGTCAAGATTATTCAAAGTATTAGGAGTAGGCTAGAAATAATTGAAACATAATGTGGAAATGAATATACGACTTTACATTTTGACCATAGATATGCTTTAGCCGTATACACTGAAACTAGAAGCCGATTGGTTACTATGCTCTGCTGCTTTAGTTTCAGTAAATGCCCCTCACTGCGCAGTTTGATGTGCCGTTCACTTAGAACACACATTCACAAGTACAGTTGCCTGCCGCGGCACACCACAATACACACGTTACATAAAATACCACGTTAGGGTACATGTGCAATGATATTTACAAATGTGAAAGGACTGTAAAAGTCATGTGTTAAGATGGCCATGCGTGAAATTTGGGCGGTGTAGCAGGGACCGAATACATTTCGACCAGTGTGTTGGCTTCCCCACTCAGCAGAAGTCACTGTCTAATTTGCCTCTGACAAAAGGACATCTTATATCACTGACCAGTTTATTCTGTCAGGATACAATTTCCCATTTGGGAGGTTCACCTTGTTTGTGTGGATGAAGGAATCTGTTTCTGGAATGAATTAGCTTTTCTGGATTGGTAGCTTTTTCCGCTGCTCTGGACGTCAGAGTGGAATTCCATTCAGTATAAATGTTTTGCTGAAGTCGGTACTGATACCTACACTTCCTGGGGTTTCAATCTCCTGGCCTGGGTCACCAACAATTCTAATGCCACGTACACACGGTTAGACTTTCCGACGTAAAATGTGCGATCGGAGCTTGCTGTCGGATATTCCGACCGTGTGTAGGCTTCATCGGACAGTTTCCATTGAAATTTCCGTCGCACAAAATTTGAGATCTGGTTCTCCAATTTTCCGACAACAAAATCCGTTCGCACAAATTCCAATCGCGTGTACACAATTCCAACGTACAAAGTGCCACGCATGCTCGGAATCAAGCAGAAGAGCCACACTGGCTATTGAACTTCATTTATCTCGGCTCGTCATACATGTTGTACGTCACCGCGTTCTTGACGTTCGGAAATTCCGACAAATTTGTGTGACCCTGTGTATGCAAGACAAGTTTGAGCCAACATCCGTCAGAAAAAATCCATGGATTTTGTTGTCGGAATGTCCGATCAATGTCTGATCATGTGTACGGGGCATTACTGCTTCCTTCCTCTGACCTCTTATTACAGAAACAGGAGGAACCAGTAAGAGCCATGGGTACCCAGAAGATTGACACTACCAGAAGTGTCGGTTTCTCTATGAATTTCTCCTGAACCAAGTGGCTTTTTGGCGGCACAGGCAGCAGGAAAGGGACTTTTTTTTTTATAGATAAAACGTCTTTAAGGCTTTTTTTATTTTAAGAAAAGGGTTGCTTTACCATCAACTGATTGCACCGGGTTCTCCTGTATAGTGTATAATGAATCAGTATCACTTGGATTGTAATAGAAGCAGAGATCATGCTGAGTATTTCTGCCAGTTTAACACGGTAAACCACATGAAGAGAGGGAATTGTCAGGGGAAATTTAGAAAAGGCAGAAATCATTCTGTAGCTTACAAATCTTCAGACTGGCAGCAGGAGTCCTAAACTATACAAGCACTTCCACTGGCTCCTCATCCTCCCTTTTAACCTTCAGATCTTCTCCTCTACTGTATTTTTAATTGGCTGTGCCCTTTGAAACTAGAAATATTTAGGTAATAGGGGGGTATATGAACAAGTATTATTGTAAACAATTTTGCTGGAGCAAAGACCTGAATTTTACGATAATCTGAAATGTGCGAATCTTCCCAGGAGAGATGACATTTGAAATGTTTGGATTAAGGTGACCAGATTTTTCAAATGAAATCCGGGGACATATTTTTTTTATTGACAAATGGTAAACTATTATATAAGCATATTTTCCTGAAATGATATGCGGTATATGTGGTATGTGTTTATGGAATGATTGTATGATATATATTTATTCATCACATTTTGTCCATGAGATTAAAAAAAAAAAAAAAAGATACTTAGATTTTTTTGAGATATGACTACCAAATGTTAAGAAGATAAGATAGAGAAAAAAACTTTTCAATGTATATTTTGTATTTTATTCTTACCAAAGAAGCACAGAGGTGCGCTATGTACAGAGTGCAGAGTTTAGGGGTGCACCCATAGATGGTTCGAATCTTAGCCGACCCTGCTAAACCAAGCAACATTCTAATCATCTATGCCTTGCTTAACTCACAATGACATCAACTATGACACTAATATAATGATCAGCTAAGGGAGAGGAGTGCAGAGTATACGGCAGTGGGTAGTATGTGCAGGAGAAGAGTGTGGAGTATATGGTGGTGGTATGTGCAGGATGGTGTCAGTAGGGCAGTGGATAGTGTCAGTAGAGCAATAGACAGTGACATTTTTTTGGTTTATTATTTTATTTTTTATTATTTTTCACAATTGTATTTTTGTATTATTTTTTTTACAAACATTTTGTGAGGACAGTGGATGGTGTCAGTAGTTTTTTTTTATTTTTATTATTTTACTATTTATTATTTTTTACAATTTTATTTTTATTTTTTATTTTTTATATTTTTTTTTTCAAAGTGCTTCGGTTGGGGGTGGTTTTTTTTTTCCTTTTTTTTATCAGCCCTGTTGGGGGGGGCTTTGGTGACATATCAGGGGTCTAAACAGACCCCTAAAATTTCCCCTTTGAGACAGGGAAAGTGACTGAGAACACAGATTCTCCAGTCCCTTTCTCAGCAGCCTTAGCTGCACTGAAGATAAATGGACAGGAGATAGAGGCTCCTCCCCATTCATAAATTGAAGCATCGTAAACACAGTTTACTATGCTACGTTATGAATGGACAGCCAGAGATCACCGACTCTGTTCATTCAGAAAAGAAAGGAGCTGGTAAATTACATATTTAGCGGCTACTTCCTCAGTTCTCCATCGTGACAGATTGGGGACAGGGCTGGAACCGGAGGAGCACAGAGGGGAACCAGAGAAGGACCCGGGGAGCCAGAGGAGGGCACAGGGAGCCAGAGGAGGACCCAGGGAGCTGGAGGAGGTCATGGGGCCCAGAGATTAAAGGACATTTGATGGGTAGTCAGGAGTGATCGGTGTGGCAGTGGGGGGGAGTTACAAGCACCGTTCTCCCTGTGTGGCTTTCAATGAAGCAGCTGACAGCCGCGGGAGGGAGAGGATGAGAAGCGTCTGTCAGCTGCTTCATTGCAAGCCACACAGGGAGTTTGGTGCTTGTTTCGAAGGGATAGTGCTTAGGCTCTGAGGAAGATGGTATCCCTTCGAAACGCGTCAGCCAGCAGTGGTCCTCATGTCCTCTCCTTCATCACCTGGAGACTGTTGTAATCAGACTGATTGCCACCATTTGAAGGCTTTTACTTTTTTCTTTCACGTGATTTAGAGTAGTTCTTAATTTGCCAAAAATATATGGTTGAGCCCTGGTTTTACCTACCCTGACTGCCCCCCCACCTCCTTAACACAACACAGTAGCTGGCAGGGGGTTGTGCACATTCTTTTCGCAGCCAAGAGTACAAGATTATATCCCCTGTTCGAGTGAATGGGGATGTGCTGCAACTGCCCTACAACTGTGTGCAATGCACAAGGCTGTAGCATGGTGGTGCAGGCTTTTTCAGGGTTAAAACAAGTGATGGCAACATACTGACTCCCAGCCACCTGAAAACTGCCTTCTGAAAAGCAATTTACCATGGTTTGCTTTTCAGATGGGTGGTAAGGGCTGCTTCTAGTGTAAACAAACCCACGTAGGTCTATTTTTTATTTTTAGGTATGTCCAATAATTAAAAACATTGCAATAAGTATTCAAACTGATTCCTGATAAACCTGATGAAATTCTCTCAATGGGTAGCCCTAGTGGCCCCAGAAGCCTGTTGGAAAATTTTCAGCCAAACAGCAGCTGCATCCAATCAGGTGCAGCCACTGTTTGGGTATTCTGACAGTCGCCACCAATGGCTGTTAGAATAGAATAGCCCAGCAGGGGATTTGTCCATCTGCACTGTACGGTGTGGATGGAGAGATATGAAAAATGTATTTAGTTCAGCTAACATGCTAATTTAAAGAAATCCCCTTTAGGGAAAGACCAGTAACCCATACCAAACTATCAGAATGCATCCTTTAAATTTAGAACCAACCCTTACCAACAAGATTTCCTCTAAGGCCTCTTTTAGACTAGTAGTAGGAGGGCGTTTAAAACACACGGTTGAGAGGTGTTCACATGCTGCAGTTGTAATGCTTCGCGCCTGTGGCAAAAACTATTAAACGGCCGGCAGCGTGTCCATTGTACATGACCCATTTAAGCACATGGGGAAGCGTTCCAAATGCTCTGCAACCGCATGCAATGTTTGCTAAACCAGGTGGGGAGGAGCATTTGGCAATTGCCTCTGACAAGCCTTTTGACAGGAATCACTTTTCGGAGGAGCAGCGAGTTTAGCCATAGGTCTAAACCTAGCCCTACTGAAATCAAAGCAGCCAAAAAAACTTTGGTGAACTTATTTTTGTATTCTAGGCCCTGCTGTTTATTTACTTAAAGCCGTGTGCATAGACATTGTTTTGTTTTGGGGAATATGTAATGCCCCTGTCAATATTTTTTGCTGTTTGCATACCACTCAAGAGATTCCCCATTCACCTGTCCTGCAGATGCAACAAACATTAGAGGAAATCTCAACAAAGTGAGGGACATTACATTTTTTACAGTTGTCACCAGAACAAGTTTCCCCATTGGAAGATTTCCCCTCACCTCCTGTTCTGGTGACAGCTGTACAATTTGGGTCTCCCATCACTTTCTGTCTCAGTGACAATGATCACTAGGACAGATAGAGAGGGTGAATCTCCCCCAGTGGGGACGCAGATAGCAATAAAAATATAACAGGTTTTAATATCTAAATTCTGTCCAAAATGGAAAGTGGTTCTTCACCCTCCCCATCCACTTGCTTTCCACCCCCCTCCTTATTTTATTTTTTATTCAAGTACTGTGCAGAACTCTTCTAAACATATGCACCATCACATCATCGGGGAGGGCGCAACTGTCTCTTCCTGGTTTTTGCAGCTAGCCCGGTGATGATGCACTTCAGCACATGAGTGTCATCAGTGGGGGTGGCTGTAAGAACCCAGAAGATACAGCTGGCTCCCTGGTGACTTCAGAAGAGCATGATATATGACTTGGTGTGGAGCAGCGGATCTCCAGAAAATACCACTGAACATGTCATAGCTCCCAACTGTCCCTGATTTGGAACAATGTCCCTCTGTCCCTCATTCCTCCTCATTTGTCCCTCATTTTGGTATGATCTATATAGATGTATATAAAATGCACCTTTTATCTATCAAAAAGTGTTTTCCAGCGCTAAACCTTTCATCTGATTTCTAAATTGCTGCATTTGTAAATTCCAAAAGCCAATATAAAGGAATAGTAGTGGTAAAAAAAAGCCCTTGTGGGTTTAACCAATCTTGTTTTTTTGTACAATTCTCCTTTAAGGGGGCGTTGCAAGGGGTGTGTCCTATGCCTGCATACTTTTGCTGATAGATGTCCCTCATTCCCAAACTTAAAAAGTTGGGAGGTATGAACATGTGAGTATATTTTCTGAGTAGAACAAGTTCAAAGAACTATAGTCTTTATTTAAAAGAGAATAGTTAGAACCCCTGGTAAGTTTTGTTTGCTGTCTGTGGCTTTGCTGAGGAGTTTCACTCTCTTTATTGGCCCTGGTATTCAAAAAGAGATTGAAAATCTAAAATTAACAGTCACCAGAACAGGATCTAATGAAAATGTTTCAATAGGGACACCTGATCTGGTCAAAACTGTCTAATCTTCAATAAGTTTTATCTTCAAGAAAAAAAAGTGAAGGGAAACCTCTTCAACTTGACATAGACCACCAAAAACACCCAAACAGGAATTTTAACCATTCCTTTCTCTATCAAAAATTGGTTGGGCTAGAGACACACTTTGAAGCTGACCGACCAGACTAAAGTGAAATGTGCATTTTAAACAATGTTTGCTTTTCATTTCTGGGTGCACTAATTGAAAGTAAACAAGTTCCATACACATCAAGCTTGTTTTAGACCCCTTTCACACTGGGGCGCTTTT
Source organism: Aquarana catesbeiana (assembly GCF_042186555.1). Taxonomy (NCBI): domain Eukaryota; kingdom Metazoa; phylum Chordata; class Amphibia; order Anura; family Ranidae; genus Aquarana; species Aquarana catesbeiana. The sequence goes on along the minus strand of NC_133326.1, from coordinate 361,739,843 downwards.
CAGGTGTTTTATCGCTAAAAATAGCGCCTGTAATGCGCCTCTCAAGCCACCCCAAGCCCGAGTGCTTTCACACTGGGGTGGTGCGCTTGCAGGACGGGAAAAAAAGTACTGCAAGCAGCATCTTTGGGGCAGTGCCCATTGAAAAACGCCCTGCCCATGGAAATGAATGACTTCTGCCTGTGTTGCATAGCAAAGCCAGTCATGACATCACAAGGTCTAAAATAAGGTATGTAATTGTTGCCCCCCTCTGGTACACAAAGGTAGGATAACACCTCCAGAGGCAGGGGTGGGCTAGCATTTCACCCCAGGGCTGAGTCCATAGCAAAAATGAGGAGACCAAGAAAGAATATTGTCCGCCAGTCACTTTTGTTTTTTAAAGTTTTGCAGAACGGTTAAGGAGGTGAGGGCTGGGGGCCCCAGATACCAATGCAGATCACTTACAGATATTCCAAATCCAGATCAATGTCCAGCTTCACAGAGTCAGAATCTTTAAGCCAACCCGGCAACACTGTAAATGCATTCCCAGATTTCAGTGCATCCTCCAAGTGAGTCACCAGATCCTTCTGAGAGATCAGCCTTCTTCCTGCCTTTATCCAGCAAGGCGCCTCCCCTGGGTCTCCTCCTTGGCACAGCTTCCTCCAGACCAGTCAGGACCCCTTCAGCACACACTAGTGTCCAAAACAGGGCCAAACAGCAGAGCTCCATCTAGCAACACCTCCTCGGGCCTCAGCCCAGGGAAAGAGAGTGAGCACATGGCCTGTCCCAAATGTTTATATCCTCCCCCAGCATGCACCAATGACACAATCCTCCTACTGGATTGGCTGAAGGAAGTATACATATTCATTACTTAGTTTTGTTTGTGAAATGTCATACTGTGACCAGTGATACCAGTGATAAATCTACTGGCAACAGTGAGAAATCACAAGCCAACCTAAGCTTATGGAAAAACCAGGTGACAGCTATACAATCAGTCTGAGATAACTACAGCCCAGCCAAAAACGAAATTGGCATCCTAGCCCCTGTTTAGAACAAGAGGGTTACATAATGAAAACAAAAAAACATTTCAATAAAACTTAATTAGCTTGTTGATATGAGGGAAGAGAGGAACCACATAAGGTAAAACATAAGCAGATTAAACTTCAACCTTATTGCTCACTTAAAGCAGTTGTATACCCGCTGACATTTTTTATTTTTTTACCCCTGTAAGGCAAAAGGCATAATGAGCTAGTATGCACCGCATACTAGCCTATTATGAAATACTTACCTTAGAACGAGGTGTCGGTATCTTACCTGGTCCACGCCGAGGGAGCTGTCATGTTGCCTCGGCGTGTCTTCCGGGTATCGCGGCTCCAGCTCTGTGAGTGGCTGAAACCGCGATGTCGTCACTCCCGCGCATGCGCGCGGGAGATTTCTTCCCCGGCAAGGTCCGGCCGCTTCCGGGCCTTCAGCCGAGAATCCCCTGTGCGCATGCGCCGCTGCAGTCAGCGGCTCATAGCAAGGGGAATATCTCCTAAACCATACAGGTTTAGGAGATATTTTTTTTACCTACAGGTAAGCCTTATTATAGGCTTACCTGTAGGTAAAAGTTAACAAATAGACTATACAACCACTTTAATGTAAAAGTTGTATTTAACTTAGTAAATATGATAAAGCTGTGATTCAAGGAATGCATTGTTAAAAAATGTTTAGGCTTAATAACCACTTTAAACTGTAAACTTTCTGCATTGATTGATGGCCACCACAGTCACAGCCAACAATACTGATCATTTGACATTATGTATGTTTTTGGTGGTGGTTTGTACTCTTCTTTAGTAAGACACAGAAGAGGAAAGTGCAGTAACCAATAGCAAAACATCTTTCAATATTCTTAGTACATTAAACGCCCCCTTGCGTCAAGAATGGCCTTAGGTGCTAGCTTTATTTCACACAGCAAAAGCAGACAGGTGTTGAGCATGAATGTGCACATGCCTTTACTATGGGATTCATTCTAAAGCTGGTAACTACACTGCATATAGGCCTTTATGGAAGAATATGATTACCTTAAAGTGGAACTTTACTCATTTTTATAAGTTCCTCTTTCCTGCCCCACCCCCCTCCCTCTTACACATTAGTTAAAAAATAAAAACGTTTTTTTCTGTATTTTTTGTTTTTAATTCCTAAATCTTGGCCTAGGCCAGGATTATGTCACAGCCTGCATGAGCAGACACTGACAGAGTACTGGCAAAGATCCCCTTGGCATGTGTACGCATGCCTGACATCTTGAATAGTTGCTCCTGGAACATGTGCTATAGCAGGGCAGCACAGTGGCTAAGTGATTAGCACTTTTGCTTAGCACTGGTGCTTTCTGCATACTCTGAGACTATCTGCCTACATACTATATTATATATAGCTTTACTGCGTTATAATTATTGATTGTCTTTTTCTCTCCTTAGAATATATACAAAGCTCCTGAAGAAGCAATTTTCGCGAAACATGTAGAGCTTTTTTTATTGCTACATTATAGTTTAGTCACACAGGTCTACCATGACATGTTTCTGATATCTATGACCAATATTGGAGAGGTTTAGCTGCCACTGTAGTAATACTGCAGTATTTTAATGTGTTTTTTATTACTATGTATTAATTGTTAATAAAAGTTCATTGTTTATTTCTTATGATTGGTGCCTGGAAAGTCCATTTTTTCACTTTCATTATTTGACCAATTGACGTTTAAGTCGTGGCACTGCGCTACCTCAAGCTCCCACAGTTCCATCCTGTGTTGGTGCTTTGATAACTCTTTGATTCAGGGACTGATGTGAAGGTACTATTTGTGCAAAGCATTGCATAAATTAACGGTGCTATATAATTACCATAAACAAATATAGCATCAAAATAGCTGTTTGCGAAATGTTGGGCATGTGTAGACATGTCATGAGGGGTCTGCCACACTACGATTGGACCTGGAAGGACTTGTGGCATGTGTGCGTATAAGCTTGATCTCCAGTAAAAATGGCAGAGGTGTGAAGGAAGAACCTCTGCTTCAACCAAAAGATTGCTGAACTCCATTGACTAGCATGTATGTTTTTATTTTATTTTGAGACAGAGATCATTGTTAAGGTGGGTACACACTATAAGAAAATCGGGCGAACTATCGTTCGTTTTCCTTGATTTTTTTAAAGCAAGTTGGAACCGAGGATAGAAATAATGTATGAAAATTCTCGTACGACAAAGATTTTTTTTGTTGTTTATTGGTCTTTTCTACCTGACTTTTGTCCCTTCGGAAATTTTGATTTGGAGAGCCTGAATCGGACATCGAAAAGTGAGTACACACTATATCGAACGATTGTGCCTTGTATGGAATTTTTCTTCTGATTTTCTCATAGTGTGTACCTTACTTTAAGTCTTTTTTTCTTGGGCAGGGGGATTCAAACACAGTGAAGTTCCTCGTTAAAGCAGAACTAAAGATAGAAATACCCACGTATGCTCCAAATGATCCAACACCGTGAGGTCCCTCGCCGGCATCTTTGCTCTGACTTCTTCCGGGTACTAGTCTTTGGATGTCTTGTTTGTCAGGTGCAGTATGTTTTCACTACTGTGCATGTGCAGGAGTGCAGTCACACACCTCCCAACCTTTAGAGATGGGAATGAGGGCCACCTATTAGAAAAAGTATTTAGACATAGGACATCCCCCTGCCACCCCCCTTTAAGGGGAGTTATACAAAAAAAAAAAAAAGAAAAGGATTAGTTAAACCTACAAGTGCATTTTTTTTACTACTACTATTCCTTTATACTGGCTTTTGAAATTTACAACTGCAGCAATCTAGAAATTGGATGAAAGATTTAGCACTGGGAAATGCCACCTAAATACCAGGCACTTTCTCCCCTTCCTGCCCAAGCCAATTTTTAGCTTTTAGCGCTGTCGCACTTTGAATGACAATTGTGTGGTCATGCTACACTGTACCCAAACAAGTTTTTTATTATTTTGTTCCCACAAATAGAGCTTTCTTTTGGTGGTATTTGATCACTGCTGAGGTTTTTATTTTTTGCGCAACAAATAAAAAAGACTGAAAATTTAGAAAAAAAAAACGTTTTTCTTTGTTTCTGTTATACAATTTTGTAAATACCGTATTTATCGGCGTATAACACGCACTTTTTTCCCCTTAAAATCAGGGGAAAGTCGCAGGTGCGTGTTATATGCCGATCCCCGCCGATCCCGAGCTGTCACATTTTCAAAATCGCGGACCGCGATTTGAAAATGGCGCCGCCGGAGCCGAAGTACACAGAGCCGGTCCTCGGCTCTTTCCGGCGGCTCTCGTTTACTTTCGGCTCCACTCGTAGTCCCGAGCGGAGCTATCCGAACCTACTCGGATAGCTCCGCTCGGGACTACGAGTGGAGCCGAAAGTAAACGAGAGCCGCCGGAAAGAGCCGAGGACCGGCTCTGTGTACTTCGGCGCCGGCGGCGCCATTTTCAAATCGCGGACCGCGATTTTGAAGCCCTGGAAGCAGGGACAGGGGATCCCAGGCTGCACTGGGGCAAGGCTGCACTGGGGAAGGCTGCACTGACAAGGCTGCACTGGGGAAGGCTGCACTGACAAGGCTGCACTGGGGAAGGCTGCACTGACAAGGCTGCACTGGGGAAGGCTGCACTGACAAGGCTGCACTGGGGAAGGCTGCACTGACAAGGCTGCACTGGGGAAGGCTGCACTGACAAGGCTGCACTGGGGAAGGCTGCACTGACAAGGCTGCACTGACAAGGCTGCACTGGGGAAGGCTGCACTGACAAGGCTGCACTGACAAGGCTGCACTGGGGAAGGCTGCACTGACAAGGCTGCACTGACAAGGCTGCACTGACAAGGCTGCAATGAAGGGCATTTAAATGTAAGTTTTTTTCCCTTCAACTTCCCTCCTAAAAGTTTTTTTTCCTTAAAATTCCCTCCTAAATTGGGGTGCGTGTTATACGCCGGTGCGTGTTATACGCCGATAAATACGGTAAGTAAGTTTTCTCCTTCACTGACGGGCACTGATGAGGCTGCACTGATAGGCACTGATGGGCACTAATGAGGTGGCACTGATAGGCGACACTGATGGGCACTGATAGGTGGCACTGGTATGCAGCACTGATGGGCATTGATAGGCGGCACTGATGGGCACTCATAGATGGCACTGATGGGCACTGATAGGTGGCACTGAAGGGTACTTATGGGTGGCACTGATAGGTGGCACGGATGGGCACTGATAGGTGGGCACTGATGGACACAGATGGGCACTGGTAGGTGGCACTGATGGACACTGAAGAGGTGGCACTGATGGACACTGATGGGTGGCACCGCTGGGCATCACTGATGAGGAGACATTTGGCAGGCATTCAAAGTGGGCACTGACTGGCACCATTTGTGGGCACTGATTGGCATCTTTTAGAGCACTGTGTGGCATCCCTGGTGACCATGGGGGGCATACCTGCATAATGTGTGATGGGCGCCCTGGTGGTACTGGCGGCATCCCTGGTGGTGCAGTGTGGGCATCCGTGGGGGGGGGCTACACTGATAAACAATCAGCACAGGTCCCCCCTGTCAGGAGAGCCGCCGATCGGCTCTCCTCTACTCGCGTCTGTCAGACGCGAGTGAGGAAAAGCCAATAAATGGCTCTTCCTGTTTACACTGTGATCAGCCGTGATTGGACACGGCTGATCACGTGGTAAAGAGCTTCCGTCAGAGATTCTTTACCGAGATCGGTGTAGCGCTGTGTCAGACTGACACACAGTACCACCGATCACCGCGCTGGCCTACAGTTATCCTGCTGGATGTCATATGATGCGCAGTCAGGATAACTGAACCACCACCTGCCCATCATTTTGCTATAGGCCGGGCGGGAAGTGGTAAAAGATAAAAAGTGCATTTTATATACAAATATATAGAGCAGACCAAAATGAGGGACAGATGCGGAGGAAAGAGGGACAGAGGGACTTTGTTCCAAATAAGGGACAGTACCTCAAAATCAGGGACAGTTGGGGGCTATGCAGTCATTCTAGCACAGAAACCAGACTGTAAACTGAGCTGCGCATTCGCAACTCAATCGCAAACAGGCAGGTAAGTGAATTCTATTGCAGAAGAGACATTGAATGTCTTTTCTGCAATAAAGAGTCTGTCTGTTGTCAGTTGTTTTATTTGTAGCCTTTAGTTCTGCTTTTAAGATCTAAAAGCTCACATCTAAATTTTAGAAGTCATAGATAAATTCACATAACATATAAGGATCAGGTTTTGTTATCACACAAGACACCATAAAAGACTGAAAATCGTAAAAAATCTATAACATCATTATTCATCTACACTGAGAAAAAAAGGCCAAGCATCCAAGAACGACTATGTGTACCTAACACTACACATAGAAATAGCATATAGAGAAGAGCCCCCCTTCACATACATGGCATACCGCCAAGGCATTATTTACAGCACAAATCAATAGGCACCAGTAAACGGCAAACACGTGACAGGCAAAAGTGCTCTGCTACTACAAAGAGGACAATGTAATCAAGAACAGTATGTTCTATCTGCACCATAAAGCTAGAACGGTATTATAATTATTTCTCATTCTTAAAAATATACACCCTTAAAAACATGCATTTATTTATTTTTTTTTTTAAGAAATTGATTTTTTTTAAATGACAAATATACACATTTTAATGCAGCATGCCACCATATATAGGTAAAAAATATCAGTGGCATGTCAAAACGTCAAGGTAAATGAATTAGAAAATAAATGCATAAAAATGTCACACCATTAAAAAGGGTAAATGAAGACGGCCCATCGCAGTGCAAGCCAGCTCAATGGCCGCATTAGCTGCAGGGCAGATGATATGACATGGGTAAAATATTTCAGCATCCAAAGGGTCTCTTTATAGGTCACTGAGATGCTGCACTTACTTCCTATAGCGATCGGCTATACATACGTCAGTAATTTCCCTAAATATAAAATATCAGAATCCTTTATCAGATCCTTTCCTATTACAATACAGTTTGTTTCGGTGTGCTGCTTGCAATGCTGCTGTATACTGAAGCTGAAATAAAAATTGTTGCACATGACCGGATAACATATTAGCATAGAATCTCTGGGGATGTCTTCAGAGGAGAATGAAGGTGAGGCCCAGTGTAGCTATCATTAGCAAGCACATAAACCCACATGTGTATGCACGCCACATCACCAATATTACAGGATGCACTATCATAAAGGAAGCTTATGTAAGATGTTAAGACAAAAAAAAAAAAAAAACTAAAATATTAGAAGCGAGCAGCACAGCTAGCTGCACCATTGATGTCCATTGTAATAATGATTTATAAAAATGCATTGACATGACATAAAAGACAGAGAGGGCTCACCATGTTGAAGTGGGGCAGAGATGAAAGCTGAGCAGCCTGAATCCTGAATCCATGGCTGGATGAGGAACACATCAGCAGCTGTGCTTGTGTGATGATGCTGAGGATGGCTGGATGGCAGACAAGCAGGCAAAGGACCCCTCCCCTCCTCCTTCTAGGGAGGCAGACAGAACATGAGCTCATGGAGCCTGCAACTGCAATCTCCCTCCCTCAGTTCCTATGGAAACAAGGCTGTCATTACAATGGGAGATTGCTGTGTAGGTGCTCAGGCTTTTCCGCTGCTAGCTAGGACTGCATGCTGCCATTATGGCCTAGTGAGTGGAAAATGCTTTCCAGAAACTATACTAGAAGATAAATAGGTGATGTACAGCCGACAATGGCTCGTGTACTCGGCAAGGTGACACAGTGTGGCTGTTTTATGGGGAAAAAAATCAAAAATGGAACTGATGCTATAGGCAAGATGTACATGATTGTACTTCCATAAGAACTTGTTCACGTACATCATCCCAGGCTCAATGCAAGGGCACAAAGAAAACAGCTGTACGTTTACACCATAATCAGCCAAAAACAGAAAAGACATGACACTGCAATACCCCCACAGTATGCCCATTAATGTGCGTTTTTTTTTTAACATGCGTTACTGCAGTGCATAGACCCCTTTCACACGGTACGATTAGATCAGCAGGGGGTCTGTCAGTTGACCCCCTGCTGATCTGAGCAGAGCAGGCTAAAGACAGGTCTGTGTCTGCTCAGTTTATGCAGAGCGGACATGGACAGAGCCTGCTCTGCTCTATGGGCAAACGGGTGCAAACGGACTCCGCTGTCTGTTTACTGACAGCCCTCCAATCTGAACTGTCGTTTTCTTAGCAGACCGGAATGGATTGGGTCTAAATGACAACAGAACCGTTTAAACCCACCGGTCCATGGAGTGATTGGAGGGTCTGAACAGGTCTGCCTGAAAAACTGACAGGGCCCATTCACACCAGTAATGCTCCCCAATACACATCACCTTTCCAGTACTTGAGGTAACACACACCTATGCATAGCACGCATGCTTTATGGCAGTACCCTCTTTATGGTCCATTGTGATGCATTGTATTAAGGCAGCCATTCATTTGAATGGATTGCCTTAATGCAACACACTTTAATACACAACATAACAATGAAGCAAATAGAACCTGGAGCAAATGTGCATGGCACCCAATCAACTTCTCTCTTCACCTTGGTGAGTTAAAGTGATACTGAAGTTTCCTTTTTTAAGTTTAACATAATAAACATGTTATACTTACATGCTCTATGCAGTGTATTTGCAAAGAGCAGCCCGGTCCTCCTCTTCTCGGGTCCCTCTTTGGCTCTCCTGGCCCCTCCCACCTGTTGAGTTCCCTCACAGCAAGCAGCTTGCTATTGGGGCATCTGAGCTGAGACAAAAAATTGGAATGGAAGGCTTGGACTCTTTAGGCACGACCACAAAGGGTATATAGTATATATAAAAAAATTTTGTTTATTAGACATAGAAAATACATAAAAACACTATATCATCAAAAGAGAAAGTCAATATAACAGTGGCATCTAGTGGTTTCTAGTGGCATCTGAGCTGAGTCACAGCTCCATGTGTCCAGTCAGACATGGAGCCATGGCCTGGCCCAGCCTACTTTCTCTCTTCATTGGCTGACTGACTTTGATTGACAGCAGCGGGAGTCAATGGCACTGCACTACTGTCTCAGCCAATGAGGAGGGGTGTCCTGGGCAGCAACATGGCTGGATATAGAGGGACCTCAGGTAAGTATTAGAGGGGCTGAGGGAGGCTGCTGCACACAGAAGGTTTATTTTAGATGCATAGAATGCATTAAGATGAAAAACCTTCTGCCTTTACAATCACTTTAAGCTTGGAAAATGAAAGACAGAAGTTGAATGGGGTAGATAATTTGTGCCACGCTGCCTTTTCTTCATCTACCTGTTCTTACTGCCTCCCAATCGCAAATGCAAACTAGGCCTAAGTGGTATCAACGGGCTGTTAATGTTTCTCCAATCTTAGTGCAAATCTAGCAGACAGCAAATTTTTAACCTGTGCAGTGTTTAAATTTCACTAAATATAAAGTCCTCCAGAAATAATATGTAGCACTGCCCCCTTGGGGACTGCTGACCAAGTGAACCTTCCAACCCACCTGACACTCTGGGTTCAGACATCCTTGTGGTGCTGTATTGCAATAATCAAAAACTCAGTATAATTAGGTTCTGAAATACTTTACTTGGACCCAATAAGGGAAAGGTACTTCAAAGAGAGAGGTAATAAATCTGCTGAGTCAACATAACAGCGAAAAAAAATGATTCAGCTACAACAATATTATATATATATATATATATATATATATATATATATATATATATGTTCACTTCCTTTTTGATCAGAGGTCACCTCCTAGTGGATGTTTCAGTTAACTACTTATGGGGCCACACTAGTAAAGATGTAATCTAGTCAGCCTATGCTATCCTAATGAAAGGAGCGGGTCTACAAAGAGTAGAAAAGAGGCCTTCCTATAAGTAATGGCAAAAGAGTTCCACGTTGCAGATCTGATGTTCTAGCTAGCTAGTTGAAGCTTGTTAACTGTAATCCGTGTGGGTTTGATGAAAGCAAAAGATTCCTAGTGGTGAAGATCTACAGTAAAGGCGTCTGAACACAATGTTCAAGCAACGCAGTAAAGTGTTCTTGGGGTAAAGATGTCTGTGCCAACTGTCTCTGTAATGGTGGCAATGAATAGATAAAGGTTGAGCAATTTGACCTCTCACCAACAACCAAATCGCTCCGATGTCTTCTTTACAGGAACTTGTGTAGCGGCACTCGTGCAGCGGATCCGCTGTCTCGATCTTCCGAAGTGAAGCTTGCACCCACACTGACAGACAGGCAATCCGGATGATGTTGACGACAGGATGTCCGACAGCGAATAACAGAGCTAGGCCCCTTAGGCCTCGGGTTGGAAGCAAGACTTTGCATGGTAGGCCGCGACCTCTCTACCTGTTGCACAGAGGTCCGTCTTGCATCAGGCCCAGGAGGAAGAGACTCAGTGCAGGCTTTTTTGCTCCTTTTATAGCTAGTCCCAGCAAGCTTCATTTTACAGCAAAGATCCCTGGTATGTGTAGTCTCAAGGTACATGGGTGCAAAGCAACTCTCTGAAGGAGAACTATACATCCCATAATTCACTTTGTTGGGCACACAAATATGAGGTCACTGGTTACACTGATTATTACATGGACAAACAATGTCTAGGAACACTGAAAGGTACGGTGCTTTCTGCTGGTAGTCCATGTTGCTACATCCTCCCCCCACTTGAAAGTCTTTGGTCCCTAAAGACAGGGCACTACCTAGAGTCACTTTACTGTGTGAAGCTAATCAATTAATTGTCTACTAAACGAAAGGCTGCAACAGCTAATAACTGGCTTAATGTAAAGACATGCATTAGCAGGCGCCTGTCTTGCCGGGCATAGGCTAAAATCTATGCATGGGAACATTAGCGCTGACAGTCAAACGCATATGCGCATGCACGAAAATACGTGGGCACATTATCCACTAATGCTGGTGCCAAATGGCCTACTGTATAAAAAGACAGCAGCTTCACTAGTGCAGCTACTTTCTGATCTGCAGCTTTACTCTGTGTTATGATCCTGTGCCTGTATCTGATCCAGTATTTGACCCGGCTTTCTGACCATGCTGCTGTCTCCAGTCCTGACCTTTGGCTTGCCTTGACCCTGATTATTCCTGCCTGTCTGCCTGATTTTCTGTTGCCAAATCCAGCTTGAACTCTGACCATTCTCTGCCTGCTGTTCATGATAGACTGATCCTCTGTGTATGACCTGGCTTGTCTGACTCTGCTCCAGTCTTCTGCTTCCAGCCTGTGAAACTCCAGTACTGCTGTCCTGCATCTACAGCTTACCTGCATCCGCTGTCCTGCATTCACAGCATAACTGCATGCGCTGCTCCTGCTACCTTCTGCTGCTCAGCAATCCAGTCTGGTCCTGCTACTCATCAGCAGCAACTACCGCTACCAACGGAGGACTTTGCAGACGCTCTTACCTCAACATGCTCTCGCGGCCACTGTTGCAACTCCAGTGGTCCTTGAGCCAGGGCTGTACGAGAGGTCTCCCTCTACTCGTCAGGCTCTCCCAGAAGGTACGCAACACTCAGGTTCCTGTTCTGTTCCCCAATAACTGCATCCAGGTTCCCGTTCAGAGCCTACCTCAGTCTCTGGCTCTACCACAAGTTCTGGTTCTATTTCAGGTTCCGGTTCTATCTCAGACTCAGGTTCGGGAGCTATCTCTCTTTCCGTTATGTGAGTAGGAGGGATGAGTGCATCAACCGTATCAGACACTTCACTAAGTTCCAACTTTACTTCCTCAGTTTCCAGAGGTGTGTAGGGGGCCATGGCCTCAATGTCAGGCGGTTGAAGGCCTGTCCCTAGACAGTTTTCTTCTTCAGCCCCAGGAACAAGGGAATCATCTTCCAAAGAGTGGACCCACAAGTAATACAAGGGTACTTCCTCATCATCGCTTTCTTCTTCCGGGGATGTGGGGACAGGGGTTTCTGACCCGAGTTCTCAGTGTTGGAGACTGAAGGGGCTCGGGGTCGGAGGCTGAAGGTACTCGGACAGCCTCTGAGATAGGTAACCGATGGTTCTGATGCCAAGTCTTTAGAGGCCCAGTCTTCCCTTCTGGCCTGATCTGATACACAGGAAGTCCAGGCAACAATGCAAACAATGTAAGGATGGGAACGCCATCGATCAGCTAGCTTAGGTTTCCCTGCCACCCCTAGATTGCGCACAACACCCAATCCCCAGGTTGTAGATCCTGGACTCCCACTTTAAGAACAAAGTTCCTCTTATTTCTTTGTTCTCTAATGGTGGAAGCTTCCTTGGCTTTCTCATAAGCTACTTTAGGTTCTTCCTTAGCCTGTCAATGTATCCCTTATAAGAGGCTTGAGAAGTGTGATCTATGGATGTTCCAAATGCTAGGTCCACTGGTAAGTGAGCCTCTCTCCCAAACATCAGTCTGTAAGGGGAGTATCCCGTAGAATCATTCAAGGTGCTATTGTAGGCATGGACTATTGCAACGATATGGTCTCCCCAATGTTGTTTCTTCTCTAGTGGGAGGGTTCCCAGCATATTAAAGAGAGTTTGGTTGAAACGCTCTGGTTGTGGATCACCTTGAGGGTGATAAGAGGTAGTTCTAGACTTCTTCATGTTTAGGAGTTCACACAGTTTGCAAACTAATTAGCTCTCAAAGTCCCAGCCTTGATTTGAGTGTAGACACTGCGGTAACCCGTAATGAACAAATAACTTCTCCACTAGGGTTTTGGCCACCGTGCTAGCTTGTTGATTACTGGTGGGGAAAGCCTGGGCATATCGTGTGAAATGATCTGTCACAACTAGGACATTTCTCCTCCCACTCAGATCAGGTTCCAGACACAGGAAATCATTGCCACAGGGACAGGGAATGAATACCCAAATTGTATTGCAAAGCAAGTTGTAGGCAGCGGCCTCTCACCACCATGCAGTCTGTAAACTGGATAACAAAGTTGTGGCCCACTGCCTCTTGACACTATGCAGTTTGTAATTAAGCCTCCTCTTGCTTTTTGGCATCAGGAACCAATGGCTTCGGAAGTTGCTCAGGGCCCTGTAGTGACGATCTCTCATGAAACTGGTAACATGCTTTCTTCCAGCTCACTGGATGTGTTCAACAGCCGTGCCCTCCATGAGATGTGGCCGCCCAGTCTCTATGCGGCACCTCGGCTAACACTCACAGCAGGCAGCTCTCCAACTCAGCAACCCAGTCTCTGGTCACCTCTCACATCCCACATGAAACTGCCTCAAGCCAAGGCCTCTCCTTCCTTTTCCTCCTGCTGCAGTTTTCTGTACTCCTGGGACTTGTAGTCCCATCCAGTCCTCGGAACTCTCTTCTGTGGACTACTACATCGGTTATAGCTCCAGTTGGCTCTTGGCAGTCTGTTTTCTCTCCCAAGCTGCACAGCAGTCAATCAGTGTACTTCTGGGACTTCTTTCCGACTCAATTTGGCTACATCATAGTCCCAGTAATATGTCCTGCAACCGTCTTTCTCTCCTTCGTTGACTTACTGTGACTGGGGAGAGAAAGAGAAACCTGTGTGTGGGTGGCTGGCTGCAGCATTAGAAGTGCCATGGACCGAATGAATCTACCTGACATCAAGAATTATTTTTATGCAACCCTATTGGATCAGATGAAATTTTGGTTCTCTACCACAGAAGACAAACTATGGTTAAACCACCAAAAGACAGGACTTATACGCCCTGACAATAGCTTACTCTATAATTCCAAAGATTAACCTACCTAATTTACTTAGTATCAGAGCTACACTAATAGCCTGGAAGCACATACTTTCCAAAACTAAAGTCATCAAAAATAAATCCATACTATCTATACCGACAGGAACATTTAATTATTGCAGAATACGCCTAAATGTTGATGAATGTGTCAAAGAAGGATATCATCTTTATGTAAATCTACCCTTGCAGTATAAAACGATAATTTTAAGCAAACTAGGAAAATACACCCGTTTAAAAGAGTTCAATCCCAATAATCCTATAGAAATCCCAGTGGCAGAATTACCGGGGTCGCAACAGTCGCACTTGCGACGGGGCCCGGCATTCTGCCACTGTGGGGGGGGGCCCAGCGGGGTTGCTCTTCAAAGCGCTCTGAGGCTGAGCGTGTCTCTCATCTAACAGCAGCAGAGACACCGGCATTGTTTGTTTTATTTCCCTCTTCGTGTGTCCTCTCTCTCGCACGGCATGACAGAGGACACACAGCTGATCTCCCGCCTCCCCTCTCCTGTGCTCCGAGGGCAGTCAAGTGTGAAGCTAAGAAGCTCACATTTACCGCGGAGCACACAGGAGAGGGGAGGGGGGAGATCAGCTGTGTGTCCTCTGTCATGCCGTGCGAGACAGAAGACACATGAAGTGGGAAATAAAACAAACGATGCCAGTGTCTCTGCTGCTGTTAGATGAGAGACACACAGGCGTACAGCGGAGCGGACCGAAGCCGCCTCCCCCTCCTCTCTGGTTATGGAGGTGGAGGAGGAGGAGTCAGAGGGAGAACGCTGTTCTGAGATCTGTAAAGTTTGTATTCAAATAGACATGTGCTGGGGGGAACACTATGTGGTGGGGGTCTGCACTGAAGGGGGGTCTGCACTGAGGGGGGTCTGCATTGATGAGGTGGGGGTCTGCACTGAGGGGGGTCTGCACTCTGCATTGATGAGGTGGGGGTCTGCACTGAGGGGGGTCTGCATTGATGGGGTCGGGGTCTGCACTGAGGGGGGTCTGCATTGATGGGTTGGGGGTCTGCACTGAGGGGGGTCTGCATTGATGAGGTGGGGGTCTGCACTGAGGGGGGTCTGCATTGATGGAGGGAGGGGGGTCTGCACTGAGTGGGGTCTGCATTGATGGGGGGTCTGCACTGAGGGGGGTGTGTGTGCTGATGGAGGGGAATGGTCTGCAATGAGGGGGGTGGTCTGCATTGTGGGGGGCCTGCACTGATGGAGGGGGGGTCTGTACTGAGGGGGGTGTGTGAACTGATGGAGGGGGGTCTGCAATGAGGGAGGGGAGGTCTGCACTGATGGAGGGGGGTCTGCAATGATGGAGGGGGGTCTACAGTGATAGAGGGGGGTCTATACTGATAGATGAGGGTCTGCACTGAGGGGGGTCTATACTGATAGATGGGGGTCTGCACTAAGGGGGTCTACACTGATAGATGGGAGTCTATGCTGATAGAGGGGGGGCTATACTGATAGATGGGGGGTCTGCAATGAGGGGGGCTATACTGATGGATGGGGTCTGTACTTAGTGAGGAGGATCTATACTGCGAGAGGGGGGTCTGTACTTAGTGGGGAGTCTATACTGAGAGGGGGGTCTTCAGTTAGTGGAGGGGGGTCTGTACTGAGGGGGGGCTATAGTTGGTGGAGGGGGGTGACACCAATTTTTTCCTCACCGGGTGACACCAACCCTAGTGATGCCACTGGAGAGACATGCTCTCCGCTCAGAGCCGTGCTGTCCTGAGAAGACAGAGGACTCTGATAGAGGACTCTGATGGGCACTGATAGGGGGCACTGATAAGATTTACTGATGAGCACTGAAGGGGAGGCACTGATAGGGGACACCGATGGGAGGCACTGATAGGGGACACCGATGGGAGGCACTGATGGGAGGCACCGATGGGAGGCGCTGATAGGATTTACTGATGGGCACTGAAGGGAGGCACTGATAGGGGGCACTGATAGGGGGCACTGATGGGAGGCACTGGTGGGCAATGATAGGAGGCACTGATGGGGGGCACTGAGAAGGCACTAGGGGGCACTGATAGGGGGCACCGATGGGAGGCACTGATAGGATTTACTGATGAGCATTGATAGGGGGCACCGAAGGGAGGCACCAATGGGATTTACTGATGAGCACTGAAGGAAGGCACTGATAGGGGGCACTAAGAAGGCACTGATAGGAGGCACTGATGAGCACTGAAAGGGGGCACTGATAGGCTGCACTGATAGTAGGCATTGATGGGCATTGATGAGCACTGATAGGCAGAACTCATAGGCTGCACGGATGGGCACTGAGGAACACTGATAGGCAGAACTAAGGCAGTATTGATGGGCAGTATTGAAGAGTACCGATAGGTGGCATGGATGGACGCTGCAATAATGAGCACTGATAGGTGGTGCTGATAAGCAGATTTGATGGGCACTAATAGGCAGCATTAATGAGCACTGATAGGTAACACTTGTAGGCGGCATTGATGGGCACTGATAGGCGGCATTATGGGCACTGATACATGGCACTGATGATTGGGGCACTGATTATCAATGTAAACAATTTACTGACATTCTTGACAGTTAATGGCAGTCCTTTCCTCACACAGACATAGCACGAGAGGAAAGGGCTGCGGACAACCGGCAAGTCTGTTTACATGTGATCAGCTGACATCACATGGTAAAGGGCCACTGTGATTGCGCTGGATGCATGTACCAGGGGGCATGCGGGAAGCACGGTTTTGGGAGGATGTCCATGGATACCCTCCCAAAATTGGAAGCCTGGAGCTTGGATGGAAGGGGGGGGGGGGCCATCACTGTTTCTTGCACTGGGGCCCTGAAGGTTCTAGTTACGCCTCTGAGAAATCCCCTCAATAATGTGGCAATTTCTTATTCAGCATAATAACCAAAAAATAAAGGGAATTTCTTTTTTCTATGAACTACTAACTAATCACCCAAATAATATTACAAACACACACATGATTAAATGGGAGAAAGACTTAGCTCAAGAATTCTCTTGGGAGAATTCAGCAGGAGGTGTGTGGTGACCACAGTCCCAACTTGGCTAACACAGACCGCGGCCGCAGCTCACCTCCCGCTATGCGGCTGTGCCTAAAGCTGGGCCAGCGCCAGTAAACTATAAAGTGCAGAATAAGGCAGGAGAGACGGCTCCTGTGACACATAGGAAGTGCCTGCAGGGGACAGACACCTCCTGGGCTGGCCGCTGGATATATTGCTGCACTCAGGGGACAACGGCGGCCTCTTTCCTAGCATATTGATGGCTGCACAGGGAGGAAGGTGAGCACATTGAAAACCCTAAGCTGATCCAGTGTGTTGCAGCCAGTCCTGCTCTGTAGCGGTGGGGCAAGAGGGTGAATTGGGGCTGTCTCTTTGCTAACCTAGGGCTGTCTCCTTGCTGGTCTGGGGCTGTCTCTATGCTGGTCTTGGGCTGTCTCCTTGCTGGTCTGGGGCTGTCTCCTTGCTGGTCTGGGGCTGTCTCCTTGCTGGTCTGGGGTTGTCTCTTTGCTGGTCTGGGGCTGTCTCTTTGCTGGACTGGAGCTGTCTCCTTGCTGGCCTGGGGCTGTCTCCTTGCTGGTCTGGGGCTGTCTCTTTGCCGGTCTAGGGCTGCCTCCTTGCTGGACTGGGGCTGTCTCTGCTGGATTGGGGATGTCGATTTACTGGATTGGGATGTCTCTCAGAATGTATATCCCATCACCAACCACCACCGCAAACTCCTGCTCCCTATCTTCACGACCCCCCCCCCCCCCCCTCTTTTTTGTCCCAGTCTGGGCCTGCCCGTAAGTTACACAATAATGTAAATCCTTATGCATTTGTGTTCTGGGCTGTTTATACACTTGTTATGTCAATCAGCTGCATCTCTGAGAGTTTCTTAAAGTTATAGTGTTACAGTATATGTGATCAAAGCACACTGATGACATCATTTGACCAGATTCCTTTCCTCAGTCTAGGCGCTGTCACCTATCTGGAGCTTAAAACAGAGGTCCACTCAAAAGGGGAAGTTCCGCTTTAAGCACTCCTCCCCCACTTATTTGGCATGTCATTTTTTTGGGGGGGGGGGGGGGCAGGTACCTAGTTTTTACAGGTACCCGTTCCCACTTCCGTTTGGGCCACCTAGGCAATCCAAGCAGATGTTCTCCTCTCCCCCTCCCTTCCTGAAACCTTCTAGGACACGTCATAGGTCCCAGAAGATTGCCCTATCATTCAGGAGTTACAGTGTGACTCGTGCATTTGCAGTGCGCACCCGGCTATGAAGCCGCAAGCTGTCACAGCCTAGTGCCCACAGTTGTAATGCCGGCGCTGGGGAGAGGAGAGGGAGAGAATCGATTGTTCAGGCGGCCACATCGCTGGATCCTGGGACAGGTGAGTGTGTGTGTTTATTAAAAGTCAGCAGCTACACTTCTTGATTGGAACTTCTTTTTAACCGCATCCCGACCAATCACCGCAGTTATACTGCGAGAGGGTTGGCGCCCCTGCGCGAGCCGTTGTAGCTATACGTCGGCTCGTGGGGTCGGGATAGTGGGCGCGCGCCCGCTGCACAGCGGGGGTGCCGATGCTCGTGGCGGACAGTCGTGATGACTGCCGGCCACGAGCGATCGTGAGCAGGAGATACAGAACAGGGATGAGTGTATGTAAACACACACTTCCCTGTTTTGTTCTGACAGGAGTGACAGATCGTGTGTTCCTATTAGCTAGGAACCACATTCCATCACTTCCTCTAGTCAGTCCCCTCCCCCTTAAGTTAGAATCACCTCCCAGGGAACAGAGTTAACCCCTAGATCGCTCCCTAGTGTTAACCCCATTCACTGCCAGTGACATTTTTACAGTAATCAATGCATTTTTATAGCATTGATCACTGTATTAATGCCAATGGTCCCAAAAATGTGTCAAAATTGTCCGATATGTCCGTTATAATGTCGCAGTCATGATAAAAATCGCAGATCGCTGCCATTACCAGTAATAAATAAATAAATAAATAAATAAATAATAAAAATGCTATAAATCTATCCCCTATTTTGTAGACGCTATAACGTTTGCGCAAACCAGTCAATATACGCTTATTGCAATTTTTTTTAACAAAAATATGTAGAAGAATACATATCAGCCTGAACTGAAAAAAAAATTTGCTTTTTTTAAAAAAATGGGGATATTTATTATTGCAAAAAGTACAAAATATTTTTTTTTTTTTCAAAATTGTCGCTCTTTTTTTGTTTTATAGCGTAAAAAACAAAAACCGTAGAGGCAATCAAATACCCCCAAAAGAAAGCTCTATTTGTGGGGAAAAAAAGGACGTCAATTTTGTTTGAGTGCAAGATCGCACGACCGCGCAATTGTCAGTTAAAGCGACAAGTGCCAAATTGCAAAAAGTGCTCTGGTCAGGAAGGGGGTAAATTCTTCCGGGGCTGAAGTGGTTAAAGCGGAACTTCAGTCATTTTTTCAACTTTCCATCTATTAAATCTTTTGCCCTTGTTGTTTTAACTTTAGATAGTAAAACATTTTTTTTCTGCCAGTAAATACCTTATACAGCCCACTTCCTGTTTCTTGTCTGGTAAAAAGCCTAGGCTTATGACATCATGCACAGCTCTCTCTCTCACTCTTGTGAGAGTTTGCTGGGGGGGGGGGGGGTGAGTCATAAGGGGGGGGGGGTGTCTGTGTAAATCCAGGAAGTGAACAGGCAGCATCTTCAGCTGCCCACAGTGAAAATTATTTCAGCCAGACTCAGTGGAGGGAGATTTCT
The DNA here is from genome assembly GCF_042186555.1 of Aquarana catesbeiana. Lineage (NCBI taxonomy): Eukaryota > Metazoa > Chordata > Amphibia > Anura > Ranidae > Aquarana > Aquarana catesbeiana. Next base: position 361,720,416 of record NC_133326.1, on the reverse strand, counting down.
GCAGCATATTTGGCAAGTACAGAATCAAAGTATATATGAAATAATATGAAAAGTAGTTGGAGGGAAGCTTCAGAATGGCAAAGATGTTTTTATTACAAATTATGTGAGCAGACTGCAGTTCCTCTTTAAGGACTGGTTATGCTTAAAAAAATTACTTCATCAGGCTTGCTAGAGCTAGCATTTGTAACATTTTTACTTTGTTTTAAATACATTGTAGTTACACTATGCTGGTTTTATTTTTGTATTAAACTCTGTGACAGTGTATCAAGTTCTTGCCTGGTATACTGGAGGAGAGGTAAAAAGTTGTAGATGATTTGAAGCTGCAATCCTGTTTACCTGTGGAGCTTGAGAGTGATGAAAGAGCTAGGAGAAGGAACAGCACAGGGTGATTACTGTTGCTACAGGTGATTAACTGGAGAACTAAAGATCAGGAGGCTGTAACACAAGTGTTTGTAGACCTTCAGAAATGTAGGTCTAATGTTTCTGGTGCTGAATCTGATGGTTATTTGTATGTAACAAAAAGCACGGCTGTTGGAGTACCTACTGGATATGGTGAAAGGACAAAACCACTTTAGGAAGAAAACAGGGCTGAGGCCTCAAACAACCTTATCCCTGTATAACACAAAGAATGACTCTATACGGGATAAGGCCAACAACTCAGATACTCTCCTCGTGGACATGATAGCAATGAGTAAGGAAACCTTGTGTGTAAGGATAGACAAGGGGATATCCCTGATAGGTTCAAAGGGTGTTTTTTTCTGAAGTCAACATATCCAGGCTGCAGTCTCCTGGACCTACTGGGGAAAACAGAGAGGGAACAATGTAAGCAACACCCTATATGAATGCCTTCACCTACAAGTTAGAGGCAAACAGTCTTTGAAAAAGAATGATTAAGAACAAATCCTGACCCTTCAGGGTACTCAAGGTCCAACACTGGTCAAGGTCAGATTGGAGGAAGAACAGAATTTGTCCTGTAGAGAACTCTCTGTGTTTGAAAACCCTGTCTTTGCTTTAGAAGAAGTGGGTTTCCAAATGCAATTATAGACTTTACAGGAAGTCAATTTCCTAGCTTTCAAAAGCAAAGGAATGACCAAGTCTAGTAGGCCCCTGTGCCTCATGACCTGGTCTTCAACAGCCAAGCTGTTAAAGTCAAGGATCGGGAAGAAGTATGAAAAATTTGTCCTTGGTACACAAGATCTGGAGGGTCTATGGAGAATCTGCCAGAAGCTTGACTGACTTGTCTGAGTACCACAGCCTGCTGGGCCAATTTAGTGTAATGAATGCCCTGCATCATAATCCTGTAAAGCAGGTAAAGTAGAAGCTTCAGTTGGAGAAAGGAGTAGATCACGTTGAACTGAGCTCACAGAGTGTCATGTACCTGGTGGAGATTGAGCTGTAGAGTGGGCTTCTCTTGCACCTCCTGTCCAACGCCCCTGGTAGAGATGACAGGGAGTAAAGGATGATGTAGCAGGTGGCACCAACTGGGCCTTGGCAGGAACCCGATGGCTGCAGATCACCAGATAGGCACAGGAACTCTGTGTCACTGGATCAGCAGGCAGAAGCGTGGTTGAAACATAAGCCAGGGGGTTATCAACAGCCGGGCAGAGCAGGTACCAGAACCTGAGGCAGAAGCTAAGACAGGATACAGGCCGGGTTTGGTACACAGTTGGGCAGTGAGGTACAGAAGCATGAAGCAGGAGCAGGGTCAAATACAAGCTGGGGTCACAGGTAGGCAGGAGGAAGTCCAAGGGAAGGTTCAGGTGAAGCTGGGTTAAACACAGGAAACTGGAACAGATCAAGGCACAGGTAAACAGGAACAAGCTGAAAGACCACTCAGCAATGTGTATGTTTCATTGCTCCGTTTAAATAGGCTGACTGGTGCCAGTACATGCATGTGCGCGTGCGCCTGCTTGCACCCACGCATGCGTCAGTACATGTTATTCTTTGCACACACACTGGTGTGCCGGCGCCCCCCCAATGGGCAACCTCTGGATGCCCATCTGTAACCTCTTTTCGGTGTGAGCCTGGAAGAACGCCCGTATCAATCTCTTGGCATGCAGATTGGATTCTGGTTCCCAAGAGTTGTCTTCAGGTCCGTAGCCTCTCCATTTAATCAAAAACTGGATCACGTTTCTTCTTTTTCTAAAATCCACAATTGTCTTGACCTCATATTCCTCGTTACCATCGATTATAGTAGGTGCAGGTGGACCTGACTCACAACCAGGAAAAGGGTCTAACCTTGCGATGTTTAGTAAGGAAACGTGGAAGACAGGGTGAATTTTGTAAGTCTCAGGGAGTGAAAGTTCGTAGACTGCTGGATTAATCTGTCTTTTGACAGGAAAAGGACCAATGTATCTAGGTCCGAGCTTCATAGATGGACATGAAAATTTTAAGTTGGCAGTGAATAACCAGACCTTGTCTCCTACTTGAAGTTTTAGGTCTCCTCTTCTTTTCCTGTCAAATAATTTTTTGTTGTCTTGTTGTGCTTTGGAAATGGCATCTTGCAATACTTTGTTGTTTGATTGAATAGCACTTATCCTTTCTTGGACTGCAGGAACTGAGGAATCAGGCAAGATGTCGGGTAGGAAGGTTGGGAAGTACCCATAATTAGCAAAACATGGGGCTTGTCCTGTAGCCGAGTGAACTGCATCATTGTATGCAAATTCTGCCAGGGGTAAAAGTGATGCCCAGTCATCCTGGGCAAAGGATGAGAAGCACCGAAGATACTGTTTAAAAGTTTGATTTCTGCTTTCAGTTTGGCCATTTGTCTGGGGGTGGTACGTCAATGAGAAACAAGTTTCAATTTTTAACATCCTGCAAAGATCTTTCCAGAATCTGGATGTAAATTGTACCCCTCGATCGGAGGTGATGCTGCTGGGTACTCCATGGAGTCTAATCACTTCCTTGATGAAGGTGCAAGCGGTCTCTGTTGCTGAAGAGGTTCCAAACATAGGAACAAAATGGGCCATCTTTGTTAATCTGTCTATGATCACAAAGATGGTGGTGAATTTTTCGGATGGCAGGAGTTCAACGATAAAGTCCATATTGATCATTTCCCAGGGCCTCTTGGGAATGGGTAATGGTTTTAACAGACCCCAGGATTTGGTTTTATCATTCTTGTTTCAGGCTCAGACCCCACAGGTACTGACATAATTCTTGCAGTGGGACCTGGCCACCAAAGGACCGTTGCACTAGCTCCACTGTCTTGGTTACCCCAAAATGTCCCGCCAAGGGATGGTGATGACACAGGCTAAGGATCTTAGGGCGCAGACTCGGGGGTACAAACACCTTTTGGTTATGTAGGAATAATCCCTCTTGTTCCTGGAAGCAAACACCTGGTGGTAGAACGTCCCTTGTCGATGCCTGCTTAAGCTGGGTGATTAGATCTACTTGTAGTAGCAGAAAACTTTGGGCCGGCAGGATTGTGTCTGCTTGGTGAAGTTCTTTGGGTACATACGTAATAGCGCATCAGGCTTGCCATTCTTGGAATCCGGTCTGAAACTAATGTGGAAGGAGAAACGGGAAAAGAACAGTGCCCACCTGGCCTGCCGAGGTCTTAATCGTTTGGCTGTTTTAAGATATTCAAGATTCTTGTGATCGGTAAAGATCACAATGGGGTGGGCTGCTCCCTCCAGCAAAAAACGCTGTTCTTCTAGGGCTGTCTTTATGGCTAATAATTCTCCGTCTCCCACATCATAATTTCTCTCTGCGGGGCTGAGTTTCCTAGAAAGGAAAGCAATGGGATGTAATAGTGACTTCATTCCCTGGCGCTGTGACAGGATGGCACCCATGGCATTCTCTGAAGCATCCACCTCGAGAACATATGGTGATGGAGATCTGGGTGTTGTAAGATGGGTGCTGAGGTAAACAGAGTCTTTAACTGATCAAAACCTACTTGTGTTGCAGATGTCCACTGAAAACGGGTATTCTGTTTCGACAGCTGGGTGACAAGAGAGATAATGGTGGAGAAATTTGTAATAAACTTGCAATAGAAATTTGCAAATCCAATGAACCTCTGTGCCTGTCTGTAGGAGTGGGCCATTCGAGGATGGATTTGACCTTTTGGGGATCCATGGAGATGCCTGAAGTGGAAATGATAAGTCTCAAGAATGGGATAGTTTCCTTTTCAAATTCGCACTTCTTGGCCTTTGCATATAGTCCATGGTCTCCTAATCGGCCAAGAACATTTTCAACATGTTCACGGTGTGCTCAGAGGGAATTAGAAAAGATAAAGATGTCATCTAATTATACGATCAGGAATAGGCCAAGGAAGTCTCTGAAAATATGTTGGAAATGTTGCTGGAGCATTGCACAGCCTGAAGGGCATAACATGTCCGAATCTAGTGCGGAAGGCCGTCTTCCATTCATCCCCTTTGCGGATTCATACCAGCTTATATGCGCCTTGTAAATCAAGTTTCATGAACATAGTAGATGTTTTGAAATGTTGGAATAGTTCCGAAACCAGGGGCAAAGGATATCTGTTCTTGATGGTGACTTTATTTAACTCATGGTAATCAATGCAGGGGCGCAGGGTATGGTCCTTTTTCTCTACGAAGAAGATTCCAGTGCCCGCAGGGGATGTGGAAGGCCAGATGAAGCCCTTCTCCAAGTTCTCATTAATGTACTGACTTAGTACCTTAAATTCTAGTTCAGAGAGGGGAAAGATTCGCCCAAAAGTAATTTCAGAGCCAGGCAAAAGTTCAATTGGGCAGTCATACGGGCGATGAGGTGGTAGGATGTCTGCCTTCTGTTTATCAAAGATGTCCAAGAATTCGTGATAAGCTGCAGGTATGAGCTGTGACACAGGAGAGTCAGTGTGTATTCCCAGAAGGGCAGGGGCATAGATAAGGGGGGTCAGGGGTGTTCAAACCCCCCCTCAGATCATCCTGGCAAAATGCCCAGGCAGTGTCCCTGCTGCTCAGCTTCAGCAACAGCAACAGCACAGTAGAAGCAATCAAGGAGTTTTGGAGTGCAGCAGCCAGTCCCCCTTCTATTGTGCCAAATCCCCATCAGTTTAATAAGGGGTCCCCACCAAAAGGCATGAAATTCCTGCGAGGTCCCGATGCTTGCAATACCTCCAAACAGGTCTTGGATACCTGCAACTGACAGTGCATGGTCGAGGGAACTTCTAGACTCCTCCTCGAGGTACATATGACACAGCAGAAGGGAGACTGGGGCTTCAGAAGTTTTCCTACCTCTGTGCAGCACTGAATCTGAGGTCTGGCAAGTGGAGGGGCATAAACTTTCTGTTTTGGGGAAGGAGAGGGTGAGAATTCCTGTCTGGGGGAGTTTCTTTTGGAGGGGGTTAAGGAAAGATAGGTGGGTTTGCTTTTGCAGAAGGGGTTTTTTTTTTGTAGAGCAGGTTATAGGGATGGTTAATGGCGGGGATTAGCTTCTGGGAGGAGTTTGATTGAACAAAGGGAGAATTTCTTCATAATTAGGAATCTTTTCTGGGGGGGGGGGGGTGTTGACTGAGGGAGATATTTTTGCTTTGGGGGTCAGTTTAGAGACAGGGGGTTTAAGTTTTTGGGGGGATATTTGAGGGAAGGAGATATTTTGCAGTGGGAATCTTTGCTTGAGGAGGGAAGGGGGGGTTCTTAGGAGGGAGACCCCCCCCCATGCTCACTGGAGTGCTGGGCTGTGGAAGGGGCAGCTGGCTCAGGATCTTAGCAGCTTGCTGAGAAGCTGAGCCAACTGCCAGTCCGGGGATCTGGGTGAATTCCAACTTAAATGTTGTGGTATTTCCCCAGCCTGGACCTGCTGAATGATGTAGCAGCCTTTATCCAGCTGTCAGCTAAAAACAGATCACAGAAGTGCAGAACAGACTGCCAAATTACCAAAACGGTATGCCGTCCCTTCGGAGCACATGTGTGGGTGACGTCACCTGCTGCTTCCCATGTGAATATCTCCTAAACATCAGATGTTTAGGAGATATTCACTGTATCTACAGGTAAGCCTTATTATACGCATACCTGTAGGTTCAAAAGCTGGGTTTACTACAGTTTAAGGCCTCTTTCACACGGGGCAGATCAGTCATGATCCGCCCCGTGAACATCCGCTTGCTCAGCGGGGATAGCTCCGCCGATCCCCGCTGAGCAGGAAGATGACAGGTGCATCGCTGCACACTGTGCAGCGACGGACCTGTCAGAGCGCCGCTCTCCCCTATGGGGGGATCGGATGATGACGGTCCGTAGTGTCCGTCGTCATCCGATCCGATCCGAAAACGGAGGAAAAAGTAGGTTTTTCCTCCGTTACACTTTTCGGATCGGAGCGGGTCGGATGTCAGCGGACATGTCACCGCTGACATCCGACGCTCCATAGGGATGACTGTATGTCCGTTTTTCATCCGAAAACGGATGGATGAAAAACGGACATACGGATCATCCGTGTGAAAGAGGCCTAAGACTAAATGCGAGCCAACCTTATTGACCAGGTGCACCTGTGGTAGGCAGTGCACTATTTTCTCTTAAAACATTTCATAAAATTTCTTAGGACACTGTTTTACTGCCTACCACATTATGTTACGCCTTGCACCTGCTCAGGTTTCACAGTAAGGTTAGCTAAAATCCAGTCTTGGGTCTCATTCATACATCCTACATGACCATGGTGCGGCAAGTATACTGCAAATACCTGCACCTTGCATCTCAAATATTCCAATCTCTGCTCAGCCTGTACACCTGAGTGACGGGCTGAAAACAGCCAGGTTGTCTGCTGCTGTAAACATGTATCCACATGTAGCTGCACATCCAGTGGTTACTTGCAGGTAGGAATATATTTTTGTCCTTGGAAAAAATCTGTCTGCATCCAGGATGCAGAGAGTGGTAACCACTTGATGTGCCAATACTGTACATGTTAACATCAGCATACAGCCGTGGCTCTTTTCAGCCCATCACTCAGGTGTACAAACAGAAATTGGAACACCTTGGATCCTGGCTATAGGTATTTATTGTATATTGTGCCATTTAGAATATATGATAAGATAAGATCTAAAGCCTGGTACACACAGTACATTTCTTTTATTTTTTTTTAGTTCAATCCAACGGGCTAAACGAAAAAAAAAAAACTGGGGAGCTCAGGAGAAGCTATCTGTACTAATGATGTGATGTTATTACAGTGATCTCCCTGCTGAGCTACTGTATTCTGACAGGGGGACGCTTCCGCCAGAACACATCTGTCAGTGCTTGCAGCCATTGGCTGAGAGTAGTGATCGGATGCTGGTTAGCTGTTGGTTTTCAGCTGGTGGTGAGATCGGTTTCTGTTGGACAAGTACCTATACACATGGGCCGAATGTCAATCAGTTTCTACTGCACCTGATTTTGGGGGCTTAAGACTGGATAATAGGCAATCTTACCATGCAACCTGAGCAGGTCTTTGTGAAGTTGGCTGTTTCTTTTATTCAAAATAAAATATTTACCCGGTACATTGCATATTGTTACACAATGAAAATATGCAGTAAGTACCAATTATAATCCTTTTTAAAATACTACATAGTGTTAAAGGAACAAAATTATTATGGATACAAGTTAAAAATTTAGCTCAGGAAGGACGTAGCTGGTGTATATTTAAAAAAAAAAGTGGTCCATCAAGTCCAACCTATGTGTGTGATTATATGTCAGTATTACATTGTATATCCCTGTATGTTGCAGTCATTCAGGTGCTTATCTAATAGTTTTTTTAAATTATCGATGCCCCCCGCTGAGACCACTGCATGTGGAAAGGAATTCCACATCCTTGCTGCTCTTACAGTAAAGAACCCTCTGGTATAACAAATTAGAATTGTACAAAAAATATAGTGCATTCTATGTCATTTATATAGGTAACCTGAGAATGGGTCATTGAGGTAGGGTTTCGAACATTGTACTGACATTTGTATAAGTGCAATTTCTATCGGCCTGGATGCCCTTGTGGGAACCTGCTGCACCCAGAAACCGAGGAAATCAATGTGTCTTAACTGAACATTGGGGTTTATCTGTACAGAAGTGTTGGCGTATTTTTAAGTCCCATAAGTGATTTAAGTGCTCATACTTGGGAACCAGAATACACGTGATTATGTGATTTGGCTATATATAGCCGAAAACAAACATGTTAGGGAGAGATAGAAACGATAAAGAAAGGGGGAAAACTAGTTGAGGAAAAGGAGGGTTGTAGGGGTGGTGGGGGGGGAGACAGCGAGCCTCATCCCACTGAGGGATTCCCGGTCCAGGGCGCGAGATCATAACCATAATTTTGGGATTAGTTAGTCTCTCAAGGAGTACTCGTCGTTGTACGTAGTTTATAGTTAAACCTCTTTTCTTCAAATTTTATTGAGTGGCCACGAGTCTTATTAAATTCCCTTTCGCAAAAACATTTTATCCCTATTGTGGGGTCACCAGTACGGTATTTATAGATTGAAATCATATCCCCTCTCAAGCGTCTCTTCTCCAGAGAGAATAAGTTCAGTGCTCGCAACCTTTCCTCATAACTAATATCCTCCAGATCCTTTATTAGCTTTGTTGCCCTTCTTTGTACTCACTCTATTTCCAGTACATCCTTCCTGAGGACTGGTGCCCAGAACTGGACAGCGTACTCCAGGTGAGGCCGGACCAGAGTCTTGTAGATTGGGAGAATTATTGTTTTATTAATGAAATTAATCCCCTTTTTAATGCATGCCAATATTCTGTTTGCTCTGTTAGCGGCATGCCATTGCTGAGCCTATCATCTACTAGGACCCCAGGTCCTTTTCAGCTAGATAAAGGATGTCAGCTACATAAACATTTAAGACTAGTTTCCACTAGTTTTGCACTCTGAAGAGGATCCATGTTCAGATTGTTCTTCAAATAGCATTTGACAGGCAGCGAGGACGTGCAGTATTGCTTCATCACATATTTTAATCCCTTAAACCCTGCACTACTGCCCCACAACCGCATTCAGTTGAATGGAGATCATTTTTGCTGTGCTGCATTGCAAATCTTCATGACCTAAATGATGCCTTTGAGTTTGAAAGACCTGACCCCCCCCCCCCCCAGGAAAAAAATTATCTACGGCCCTGCAGAAGGGGGTGCAGGTCTCATGGGAATGGGGTGAAGGCAGGACTGCTGGCAGTAGGTGGATAAAAAGGTAATTTCTCCTGAATCCCAGTGCAACCAGGGGATGCCCAGGATAACGGTAAACAGAGGAGATGGGATAATTTCCAAACGTAAATATTCCCGATGACCGGTATCAGATACAGCCAGTAGTGGGCAAGTCTCATGCATTATAGGTCCAGACCTGAGACGGGATCCATCGGCCAGATGGATGGATAACTGGTGTGTCTTTGCTTGAAAAGGGATTTGATGACGATGCGCGAAGTCCTTGTCCATGAATTGACTATGGCTGGTACCTGGATGTCTCTCCCGGGGAGCTGAAGTGACAGGAACAGGGTGATATTGGCCGATCCCTTCCTTACGGAACAGTTAGCAAGGTAGGTAGAGGGAATGGTCTTGGCCTTTGTAGGCCTCACAGGGCAGTTTTGGAGATAATGTGCCGCTACCTTGTGGTGGAACTGTGTACCTTATATGATCCTCTGATATCCTCTCCAGCTGGTATAATGGCCTGACTCTTTATAACTTTACTAAATGGTGCTGGAGGCATATTGCTCGCAATGCCAAGTGCTCATTTCTTCAGCCTTCACCAAGTGACAGTGTTGACTAGTGGGAATCTCTTCTTTGTTCCGGGACTCCACCCTGAAAGAAAAAAGTCGAAAAAGGATTCTCATTGGTCAGTGCAGACAACTGACCACCACTACTTGCATTATGCTGTCACACAGCCTCTGGCGTAGTTTAATGATGATTGTAATGTTCAGGGAAAGATGGGGCTAACATTAAGTACATGCAGCAGGGATAAGAGGGGTAGAAATGGTGTTGTGCATTAGTTAAATCTTTTATTTTTTGTGAAAAGGTGAACTAAATCTTTAATTATGTACAAAGGATCAAAATAAAGGAAAAACAAGAGTGAGCACAAATAACGTGTGGGGTTTTAAGTATTTTCTAGCATTAAAAAATAAATATCTTAAAGCGGAGCTCCACTCAAAAGTTTTTTTTTTTTTACAGGTACCTGACTCCACTTTCACCTAGGCGTTTGGAAGCAGAAGTTCTCCTCCCACCCTCTCTCCCCGCAGTCTTCTGTGACACGTGACAGGTCCCAGAAGACTGTGGGACCATTCATAATGCGCAGACCGGCTCCTGCATGCGCAATGAACACCAGGCTGTGACGCGCAAGCTGTCACAGCCAGGTGCCCACAGCTATGATGGAGCCGAAGACAGAAGATGAGAGGTGAAAAAAGGCTGGGGTGAGCACATCGCTGGATCCTGAGACAGGTGAATGGCTGTTTATTAAAAGTCAGGAGCTAGTTTTTAGCTGCTCAGTTTTAATTTTTACACAGGAGACCTGGGCTCTTATTTAACTGATCAAATTGCTGTTTGGTGGCTGTGATTTGAAAATATGCTCATTCATTTCTACAGCAGCAGGATAAAAGTATAGAGTGCTACTTGTAGTAACAGCTTAAATTGTATGTCCGACAAAATTTTTTTTTTCTTAGTTTTGGATACAGTGAGGAATAGACAGAAGGCAAGGAATTCTCTAACAGCAACACAGATAGAAATAAAAATGCTTTTCTTTAGTAGGAAGGAGAGAAGGAAAGGAGAGAGCTCGTGTAAGATTGGTATATCTCTCTGTCTGTGTCCCTGTTTCAGATTTCTCCTCGCTTCCTCTCTGGTTGAACCATTGTAAGTGGAGTCCTGAATAGAAATTAAACTTGAGTGATACCTCTTCCATCCAAAACTCGAAAAAAGGGCTTTTGGCTTAATAATTTACACTAAAGCTTTTCATGCTAAGATCTGTAGTCCAGGAGAGACAAGTGAAAAAATTTGGTGTGTTGGGACATGTAGTTCTCTAGAGGCAGGAGTGAGGCAAGTATATGTCTCGGTGAATACCAAACATTAAATACTAATGAAAAATCTCAACGTTATAAATTTGAACAGATCAGCTATTTTCCTTTGTAAAATTATTTGTTAAAGCAGAGTTTATAGTATAACAAGTCTCAGTGACACTTAAACTAAAACATCTCCCTCTAGAGGCCACTTTTCAGATTGCATTAAAAGAAAGAAAATATATAGGCTGCCACTGCTTACCTTTCCTTAAAAAGCTAGTTGCCTGGCAGTAATGCTCCTTTAATAACTTTCATACTTTGCGAGTCTCCGATTCAAAACAAGCTTGCAATTCAGTAGTCCTGATTTTATTATGGTATGCTTGGTTCTGGTCAGTAACTCAAATTGTTGAAAGCAATGGAAGCCCTGTAACTTTTATTATTAGAAGAGGGGCAGGAATGGCGGTCCATATAATTTTTTCAGTACTTCTAAGTACACCTATAATAAAATAAATATGACCATCTAAAATAAGGATTATTGACTCACCTGTAAATATTTTTTCTTGGAGTACAGTACAGGAAAAAGGTTTCCACTATTTAAGAGCATGTATTAAATGCTGCAACTTGCAGTTCAGGACACTGTCAAACAAAGCTGTTAGGGAAGCCCATACAGAGGAGAGGTGGCCTGTGTGTTGTACTATACTCTAATGCCGCGTACACACGGTCGGACTTTTCGTCTACAAAAGTCCAACAGCCTGTCCGACAGACTTCCGGCGGACTTTCGGTGGACTTGCAGCAGACTTTCTAACGAACGGACTTGCCTACACACGACCACACAAAAGTCCGACGGATTCGTACGTGATGACGTACAGCGGAATAAAATAAGGAAGTTCATAGCCAGTAGCCAATAGCTGCCCTAGCATGGGTTTTTGTCCGTCGGACTAGCACACAGACGAGCGGATTTCGGGGTCCGTCGTAGTTACGACGTAAAGATTTGAAGCATGTTTCAAATCTAAAGTCCGTCGGATTTGAGGCTGAAAAAGTCTGCTGAAAGTCCGGAGAAGCCCACACACGATCGGATTACCAGCCAGCTTTAGTCCGTCGGCGTCCGTTGGACTTTTGTAGACGAAAAGTCCGACCGTGTGTACGCGGCATAAGTCTAAGAAAAGGATTTAACAGGCAAATCAAAGATCCTTATTTCTTGTGGAATGAGGACAGGGGCGCCTACCTAGAAACCTAGATCCTACAGGGTCACCAGTGCTTCCACTGCAAAGGTCCTTGGATACCTGATCCTAGCCACGAACCTGTCCACCTTCTTGTTGAAACAGGATGCCAACATCCACATTTAGGCAGGTGGAGGCTGCGGTATGTCCCTCCGACTCAAAGGTGGTATTGTGCCATTCATTCAGGCTGGCAGGACCCCAATGAGGACTAATTGTCTCCTGCTATGGGGTCTAGCCAGGCAGCCATCTTGGGGAGAACAGCAATCCTATTGAACACATAAGCTAACAAGATTTGGGCAGCCACCTTGACCGAAGATTCTATAAATAGTGGAATTCTGCATTATTTGGTGTACCCGCAGTGTAGCAGTAAGATAGATACAGAGCCCCCCCCCCGCTGGTTAAGGGGAGAGTGGGAGTATTATTAGGGGGAAGGGTACCTGTCAAGAAGAGAAAGAGTAGGTTTCCCCTTACAGGGGGTCTCCGCTGTCAGCTTCTTGGCACAATCTCCCATTTCCAGCCAGATATCTGCAAGGACATTTGGGGATCGCAGTGTGAACAAGCTATATCATAGCCCCCTCCTGGAATTCTGTAGTATGTAGGTAACTGATATATTATTATTGGAAAGTGTCTTGTGCAGACTTGGGCAAATTGCAGTCCCAGGGCCAAATCCAGCTCTTTGGCTGTCCCTGTCCAGCCAGCGATGCCTCCACTGTCAGCATGCCTCTTCGAGCCTGCAGAAATCCCAGCTGTACCGATTGCAGGGTCTCTCCTTTCAGTCACAATGCTTGCAGCTCTGCCAATTATCTCCCAGAGCCTGTCAGTCATACATTGGCACTTGGAATGGCAGAACAGTTAACTAAGCCCTGTGTCTGTCAGCTCCCTCACTGCTTTTAACAGCATGCCGTACACCAACATTATGACCAGCAGATCAGTAAAGAACATTTCTTCACTACTTCTAATAATTATACGCGTGCACACCATTTCATGAGCAGTTGTACCTAATATTCCTAGTGCCAGGTGTTTGCTTTCTTTATGTTTGTGTACTTAGGTATAGTCCATAGAGCATGTGCGAGACCTGTACTGACGAAGGAGCCGCACATGCTCTGAAACGCGTTACCGCCCCCTTCTCTCCACTGACACCATCAGCCTAATGTGTCCCGCAGTGAATACAGGCTTTCCTGCTGCCTCCTCTCTCCAACACGTATGAGAAAGCTTTACAGCTGCTGGAGGCTCTACACTGCTCTCTACCACCGTGCTGAGGATGGACACATGCCACAGATGAGGACTCCTGATTTTATCATGTCTTTTAACACTCAATGATCTTGTAAGTGCGTGTAACCCTTTGTGCACTTTATTAAATTTTGCATACTGCACTTAGAGGCACCTTTCCTTTCCTAGATTTGAATAGAAGCCTGGAAATCTTTTCTCCAAGGGAACTGAAAGAAATAATTACGAAGGCTGAAGTTGGTACAGGGCCTGGAGAAGAAGAGGGCATGAAACAGGGAGGAGGCAGGGAACAAATTCTAGCCTGTATCCTTGGGACACCACGTCCCAGATCTGAAAAGGCCAACAGACATTCCCCTAATTGTAGCTATAAGGAACTCTCCCAAATTTCAGAAGCAGCTGATTTTCTTGTGGGACTTAGCTTTCTTCTTACAAGGCAAGAGTGTGCTCTTTCCACATTAATAAAGATGTCTAAGGACTCTCCAAAGTGTCGTTCTCCATTAAAAGGAATACTTTCCAGACATTTCTAAATGGCTGTATCTGCAGCCCAGTTCTTCAGCCAGAGAATCCTGCCCATTAGAACTAATAAAGGTCAGGTGAGAATTTGGTGCAGGGAGTACTGAAGTAGCAGAAGGCTACTGGGAAGAGCTCAGAGGGACCTATAAGGATCGGTCTGGGGGTTGCACACCATATGCTTGGCCCAGAACGCTAGGGTCTTGCAATCGGCAAGAGAAACCAGAGTCCATTGCATGGCTGAGCTTGACAGAGTAAGAGAGGCTTTAAGGAGGGTCCTTAACCTCTTGTTCACCTCTTGGGTCTTTGATGAGGCAGGAAATAGCAGATCCACCACTGAAGTCTTCCACTTTTTGTGGTAAGCTGCCTCATCTGGGTACTGCTGGGTAAACCAGAAAGGACCTAGGTTTTTTTTGGATTAGGGAAGAAATTCAATACTGGTGACTTTAGGTCCAGAAACTGGAGATGGCTTGAAGTTCAAACAATAGCATTCCCTGGCCAACTTCAATAGTTTATTTTAGCTTAGGGGAGATCAAAGGCAGATGTGCATACTCCTAGGACAAGTTTTCAGACTCCAAGGATTTACCTTCCACTTCATCCTCTTCCCCCTCCTCATGTTTATCGCAAGTAACGCTGCTGCAATAAGCAAGTCTGAAAAAATACTCAGCAGGGGACGCTGACTGGTGGCGCTTATGCCTTGTACATCCTGTTGTCTCTACAAGTGCAGAGATTTTTCTCATAAGGTCTATCATGGAGGCCACAAATTTCTCTCCAGCTAGAAAGGAGGAACAGGGGTACCTGAAGGGGAGACTCTAAGGTGTGGAGGTCTAAAGTACCAGAAGCAGACTTTTCAGAGGAACCCTGAAAAACCTCATCATGGTCCTGTGCAGTGTGTGGTAGCCTACCTCTTGTTCCATTCACATTGTTGTTGATATCTGCCATTAGGGTGGGAAGTGGTTACATGGGCTATCCTAATAGCTTTGTTTGCCAGTGTCCACATCTGAAGGTGGCAGCATATAACCTAAAGTCTTTAATGTTGGAAGTCTGTGTCCTGTACTGTACAATTAAGAAAATTTGTTTGGCTGTGTCTGCATTATTCTTGAGCAGCATGTTAGGAGAAAAGTCAGGCTTCCTTATCTCTATATTTGTCCAGGGTCAATGACAAGTACTGACACCAAAGCATTAGCACGTCAACCAGGCCACTGATATTTTTAGTAAAGGTCAGCAGCGACAATCTTTATAATCTTTCTATTACAGGTTCCTCTAAAGTGGACCTAAACTCAAAAGTGAAGATTTGCTATATAGGGAACATCTACAAATTTTGTGCCAGGAAGAACTACCTTTTGTCTGTAATTTTTCCTAAAAAACAGTGTGCTTCTTGGTATGCAAATGGGCCTACAGTCTTGTAGCTATGTATTTGTAATAAGATTTATTAGAAGGAAAGAGTGCCCCCAGGGATGGTATGGGGAGAGAACCAACATAGGATAGTACGAGAATAATGCAAGGTATATAAAATACATTTTATTAAAAATACAAAAAGATAAATGTCTAAAAACAGTGATCACAAATGTAAACATACAGCTACTGGATGCTGCAGCAAACGCTTGGAAGACGCAGCTGCTGCAAACCACCCTACATGTTTCGGAAAACACAAAAAATTGACAGTTACTTACCGATAACTGTTTTTCTAGGATATCTTCCAGGACGGCACACCTGAGATGAGAGGCTCCTCCCTACAGGAAACACAATCAATCGACAGCTGTTTTAAGTCCCCACCCTTCCCCTTGATCCTCAGTTTGTAGAGAAGTAACTCCTGAACCTGGTTCACAAGGGAAATCATTCCTCATAGGTACTCACCTTCTAGTGTTCTACCATTTTCCCTCCTCCAACGGGCGGGAAGTAGGCCTGCCGTCCTGGAAGATATCCTAGAAAAACAGTTATCGGTAAGTAACTGTCAATTTTCTCTAGTCATCTTCCAGGACGGCACACCTGAGAGGATAATCAAGTACCTCAGGCCTACCTTAGGGTGGGACCACTGCAAGACCCTCTTGGCGGACCTTGGTTCTGCAGTGAGTTTTACCTCCACTCCATATGCTTGATGAAGGTATTATAGCTGGATCTGTAGGTCTACTCCACCGATGTCCCTGCCTTCTCTGCTTCGGATGCAGGATCTAGGTGGAGTGGGCTCTTAAAGATGGAATCAGAAAACATGTTAAACTTGTAGGTTATCAATGTTGCCTATCTCACACATCTAACAACCATGGCCTATTGTGCCTGTAGGTGCTACTTAGAACCCTTAAAGATTAATCAGAGACCTGTGTTGTAAGACAAGGACGCTAATTGATCACTAAGAGGGCCTGTCTTAACCATAGGTGTGCGCAGCCAATTTCATTAGGGTGTGCACCCTAAAGCTCAAACACACATGCATGTGTGTGTGTCTACATATATATGACCCCGGCAAATTGATCTCTCTGCTGCCACAGTGAAAGAGAAGAGCATAGACACTTCTCTTATGGCAGAGCCAGCAAGATGTAGATCTTTCACATGTTCCTGCTGCTACACAGAGCGATAATACTAATGCGCATGGGGTGATTAGGGTGTGCCTGGGCACACCCTGTGCGCACGCCTATGGTCTTAACACTACCCTGTTCAGGGAATTAAAACTGCAAAAAAAGGTGGGCCCCTAACAGACAACCTTTTTTGTTCATTTTTATCTTTACATCAGCAAAGACTAAAGGGAAGCCTACTTAAGGGTAATAGATTAACCGAGGCTTAATCCCTGGGTTTAAGGCATGCCCACTCTGTGGCTTTACTTACGCCTGAGTGCCTACTTCAGGAGAATAAAGTCCATAGCAGGAGTATAACACTTATACTGCTACATCTAGTTCTGCTAGAAGGGTGAGATGAAGGTCATGCACTGAGCCGTAACCTATTCGGTCGGATATACATCTTTATACTTCATCTTCAGGTCATAATACTCCTCTGAACAGAACTTCCCAAGTTCTTACTAAGCAGGGTGATTCTTTATCGCCTTCCTCCAGTGTCCTATAACCCTACTGGGCTTCAACCCTAGGAAATGGTTCCAGCATCCCTGAATGTAAGGGGCTGAGGCTTTCTGACATGTGACGTCTGCAGCCAGAACTCCAGGCCCCTCCACGGAAAAGAGGGCTGAAATACAAAAGGTGATACATGCATTATTAATATCACAAATTAAAAAAGACCATAGATTGTGGACCCAGCACAATAGATTTAGACAGAAAGGACACAAGCATAGACAATAATGTGTATCTGAGTGTGGCTAGCTAAACCAACATATCAAATATGGGAGAGACCCAAATCTAAACTTCAATGTAGACAAACAGTCCTCACAGTCTGGTTTTCTGATGTGCAGCCAATCTGTAAAAACATTAAGATACACGCAAACCCTCAGCCTTGGTTCACACTGGGACGTTTGTCTAAGTAGCGTCCTGTTCTGTGCAATGGAGCCATTCTAAATCGGCACGATGCAAGTCGCTCCGACTTAGAAAAAGGTTCCTGTACGACTTTGGGGGCGACTTGCATTGACTTCTATACAGAAGTCGTTTCGCAAGCCGCCGCTGAGTCGTGTCCTGAGGCAGTCGCGCTGTAAGTCGTGCTGCCTCAGTGTGAACCGACCCTAAATGCTGCGTGTTTCTGAAGTGCAGCTAGCTAGGTCATAACTGATATATATACATAAAGGACGGGAGTCCTGTTTACGGTGGAGTTTTACTGATGTACAGCAAAACAGGGCCATAAATATAAGACAGAAAGACCCAAACTTCTATGTTGCGTATTTCTGATGAACCACCAAATACAGTTATAAGATCAATATGGCCCTGGCTAGCTAAACCAACATAAGACAATATCTTTTCTGTTATGCAGTTCTGTAGTGCAGTCACATAGAACCAACACGGAAAGAACCCAAGCAACCTGCAGCATTGTGTTTTTCTGAAGTGCAGTAAGGTAAGGCAATATGAAACAGAAAGCACCAACAAGCTTCAATGTTGAGTATTTCTGCTGTACAGCAACATAAAAACAGACAGCCTTCCTAGCTGCGATCTTTCTGGTGTATTGCAAAGTAAGGCAATAAACTCCATGATGTCTATTCTTGTGTGTAGCAAAACCTCAACCAGAAGGGAACTTCGGGCTCCCACACCTGTGCGACCCAACCTGCAACCGCAAAAACGCAAGAGAATCACTATGGCTTCCAATGGGAACCATTTGTGTCTGTGCAACTCCAGGTCGCAGCGCCACCAAGCAGACCCTGCTTTCTGGATCCACAGACCTCAAGATTACACAGGTCGCAGGTAACTTGCAATTTTCAGGTTGAACAAGCGAGGGGTCCCCAATGCTCTATCTCCCTGGAGGCGT
The DNA here is from genome assembly GCF_042186555.1 of Aquarana catesbeiana. Taxonomy (NCBI): domain Eukaryota; kingdom Metazoa; phylum Chordata; class Amphibia; order Anura; family Ranidae; genus Aquarana; species Aquarana catesbeiana. The sequence continues at coordinate 361,702,185 of NC_133326.1, read as the reverse complement.
GCAGCCAACAACACCCTGCTGTGTATCCCTAAGAAGCAGCAAGGTAGAACAATGAGAAACAGAAAAGACACCCCTCACTGCTGTGCCTTTCTGATATGCAGCCGATAAGGTAGTAAATATAGAACATACAGGACACAAACGATCTTCAATCTTTGTGTATGTCTGATGTGTAGTAATATACCAATACTGAGCAGATACGCCACCATCCTCAATGTGTCTCCCTGCTGAGGCAGCAAAAACAAATCAGAAAAGGACAAGCAACCTTCACTGCTGTGTCCCTTCTGATATGCAGCCAATAAGGCAGTAAATGTAAGACATAAAAGGACAGACAACCTTCAATCTTGTATATATCTGATGTGCAACAATATAACAATCTGAATAGAGATAGCACATCCATATTGAAGGGATTTGGCATGCGACTCAACATGTCAAATCGCATGCCTAAAATCGGCAACCTTTGCCGTTAATAGCACTGTCAGCCTGACGCCACTTTGCGGGGCTGCACCGATTACCAAAGGCAGTACTAGTACTACCCCTGGCACAGGTTCAATTTGTATTGCCCAACAATTCAGGACCATCAATCTTCACTACTGCCTATCTAATAAGCAACCAATAAGGCAGTAATACAGGACACAAAAAAAACCCCAGACAGAACTCAATTTTGAGTATGTCTGATGTGCAGCAATATAACAAATATGAGCAGAGATGTCATAAGACTAAATGATGTGCATTTCCGCCATGCATCACAAGACCAGAAAGTACAGACCACCTTCCCTGTTGTATTTTTCTGATCTGTAGCCAAATAAAGCAGTACCTTTAGGATATAAACAGACAACAACAAAGCTTCAGTGCAGTGCATTTCTGATGTACAGCACTATACCCCTTATGAGCAGAGATGTCACAAATCTCAATGTGTATTTCTGCTGTGCCACAAAACATCCCAGCAAGGACAAACCTTCACTACTGAGGTCTACTGGTGTGCAACCAAGAAGGAGTCATGGTGTATCCCTTTATGAAATAACCAAACAGAGCAATTTGATCTCTAGGCATAGCCTGGGCTGTAGATACTAACACTTCACCCCCCAGTGAAGGAACAAATTCTAAAAATGGTTAGACACCTTACTATAGTAGCTGTTGTCCTACCTTACCTCCGTAGACTGAGCAAACGCTGGCCAGCTCACACACAGGTGGGGCTGATCAGAAACTAAAGTCTCAATGAGCCCAGCCCTAGAGACCAATTTAGGACAGCCTCTAGAAAAGGTGATCACCAATTTAGCCTGGAGGAAAATAGCCACCTGCAGGCTTTAAACAAGCAATCATGTATCTATCTAGCTCTTGCATATGTTTGCACAGAAAATCCTTAATTAAAGGATATAGGAAGCGATTTATGGTAAATCGCCTTTAGATCTGTCACTGAGTTGACTGCAGCCCAAACCAACAAAAAGGTTTTTCTTACCTCCTGCACTTCAATATAACCACAATGTAAAGGTGGAGTGGGAGGTTGGAGCTTATGACTTCAGATTCCTAGCAGCTGGGCTAATAGGGCCATATAACCTAGTGCACCTGCTGACCAGGAGAGCTTACTCCTGAATCCTTCAACCATTGCACAATCCATAAATTGTTCAGTGGTATACCTGGCCTGTAAGGAACTCTTTGTATCTACCAGGTCCTCCCCCCCCCGCTCTATTCATCCCTACTAATGTCCCACAACCGGACATGTAGGGAGAGTGTTGGAAACCTACTGTTGTGATCACCACAGTGTCTCTGCTGTAAGAGGGAGCTGTGGATGGTGGTTTTAGCAGTAGCTTCTGGGCTATTTTGTTATGCAGACCCCAGGTCCTGCACTGCACCACTTAGTAAATTCAGGGGGAAGGGGAAGAAATGCCTTACCTACCTCTTTCCCATCTGAGGTGGTTTAGGCACACTCACTCCTCTGCACCACTTGTCCACCATACAGCACCTCTGATGTAAGAGGGAGCTGTAGCTGGTGTTTTTAGCAGAAGCTTCTGGGCTATTTGAATCCAGACCCCAGGGGAGATTATCTCAAATGCCCAGAAACCATCTGGCTGGGATTGGGGATTTTGCAGCTAAATTCCCAAGGTAAAGGAAAGTACTCACCGTTGTAGTCTTCCCCTTTTTCCACAGCCACAGGGCTTGCTTTTCCATCCTTATGGTCCACACGCAAGGAGGATAGCCGCCAAAGTGCCCCCCCCAACTGCTGTCCCCGTAGGGAGCTGCAAGGTTAGGCTGTGTCCTGCCAGTCAGTATATACATCTGGGGGGGGCAATGCCGTACGTTCCTCATTCCATTCTGAGGTGGTTTAGGCAGACATCCACCGTAGTGAACTGGTGCCTCCTCGAAAGGAGGATGTGGGCGCCTGCTCCTGCTGACTCTCAGCCTTCCCACCTGGGTAAGAACGCGGGTCGTTCAGGCGGCGCCCTCCCCAGCAGCCCACGCGAGCTACCAGGGGCCCAGGAGTCGGGGGCCCTGGAAAGAACTGACAGCCAGCACCCCTGTCTGAACGGACGCCCGGACAGGTAAGGGGGGGAGACAGGAAAAAGGCCCCTGAAGTTCTGGGGACACCACTGTACCCAGGGGCCTTCAGCTCTCAGGGGGGCTCTTCCAGTTTCTGCTGCCCCCCCTGAGGAAAGGATAGGGGAACCCCCCAGGAAGGATAAATATATCCGGCCAGACCCAGAGGCCCATCAGGTACTAACCAGGCCCGACCCTGCTTTGCCTCCGAGATCATACGAGATCGGGCAGGCGGCGCCCTCTTTCACTTTCAGGGTGATGTGGCCGTAGGCCTTCCCCAGGCATTTGGTCCGGCTCCCAGGGGGGGACCACCAGCCCCAGGCTTCGGGTCACTTGGAAAAAAAACAAACGGTTTCGCTGTGTAGGGAGAAACACAATCAAAAACTGAGGATCAAGGGGAAGGGTGGGGACTTAAAACAGCTGTCGATTGATTGTGTTTCCTGTAGGGAGGAGCCTCTCATCTCAGGTGTGCCGTCCTGGAAGATGACTAGAGAAAGATTGGTTTCTTTTCAGGGGCGTAACTAGAAAAAGCAGGGCCCCATAGCAAAATGTTGTATGGGGCCCCCCTGCAAACAGCCCCCCCCACAGCTGCCCTAGTGTCAATGCAGCGTGACCTGTGCCCAATGCAGCGTGACCTGTGCCCAATACAGCCTGTCTTCCCGGGGCTCATCGTCACATAGCCCCACCTCTTGGCCCGACGCCTTTGATGACATTACATGTCCCGCATTGGATCGGCGTTCTGTCTATCAAAGGCACCGGGCCAAAAGGTGGAGCTATGTGACGTGAGCCCCGGGAACACTGGAAGTTCTAATGAAAGCTCTTACATCGGGCAATTCAGCTCTCTGCTGATACAGACAGCTCGCCTCTTCCTTTCCTCTCTCTTCCCCTGGCTGGGAGACTGTGCCGGCGGTGCTCTTATCCTCACTGGGCCCCACTCGGCTGCGGGCCCCATAGTGCCCGCATGGGTCGCTATGGTGATAGTTACGCCCCTGTTTCTTTTTATAAGTGTACTTCCTTCTTCAGGGGTTCAGGTAGACTGTGTTGTTACATTAAAAAAGATATGTATATATACACAGTATATATATATATATATATATATATATATATATATATATATATATATATATATATATATATATATATATATATATATATATAACCAAACACTACATGATGCAGTAAATTTACATATTTAGATTGATTTATAGAGAGGCAGACATACAGGCAAAATGTACAAGTGAGTACTTACAGATCAAAATGTTCTTCTACAAAAAGATGATACATAGCACATATGCAGGTAGATGGGTTCCCACATCCAGAGGTCCCCTTGAGAGTCGGCTGTAAGCAGGGGGAGACCCCAATCGCAAGGGAGGTCCCGTCACCCTGTTCATTATGCAATGGACAGAGTGCAAGGCATATAGCAATTTGTCAAAAGTCTGGGATTGGATCAAACACCACAGGGAGGTGGATGCGGCAAGTCAGAGCTCACAGGAACCACCCAACATGGGTATGAAGGGTACAGATCTGTCAGGACAAAAGGGGAAAAAGGGGAGAGATATATATAAGTATATGCTGAAAGTCTGTCTGTATAACACAAAACCGTTGGCAAACTCCCATTGAATGAATAAGGAGACAAAAAAGCAAAAAAGTCCTGCCAAAAAGGAAGGAGAATCAATGCTAAAATGTGCAAATATGTATATGGGGCATGTAACAAAAATTGAGGGGTGATCAGCATGAGAAAAAATATGCTATGTAAGAGAAAAAAAGAGAAGGGGGGACAAAAATAATGTTATTTCTAACCCCTTTCCGATAAGTCTCCACAAATCCATGTCAGGGATGATCAACTTGGCTGTGCAGCAATGATATACTGCACAAGCCAATGTTTAAATAGCCCAAAAGTGGGAGTGGTGTGAAAAAGCAACCAATCACAACGGTTTTGAGTATAAGGTATAAGGGAGTGTAGCCTGAAAGACTGAATAAGACCTAACGAGGCCTAACCACACAGCTGTGTAAAGAATACACCTGTGTGTGGGAACCCTCCAATAAAGGTTCCTCGGCTGATGCGACGTCCGGCGTCACCGCGTCATATGACGCGATGACGTCAGACGTCGACACAGGCCGCCGACACCGAAGGTAGGCGGTGAATGTAGGCAAAGATGAGAAGAAGGCCAGTGCGCAGGCACGGAAGGCAAGAGATGCCACAGCGCATGTGCACAGTCACCGCTCGGAGTGATGCCTCCGCTCCTAAGGGAAAAGGATCAGAGGCCCCCCAGTGACAGGGAGCGCTGACGAGCCACACCACCAGAGAGGGGGGCAGACTCCACCCAGACCACAAATGACAAATGGCATCCCACAGTTAATAGACAGTGATGGTCATAAATAACTATTGATGTAAATAAAACAATATAAGTATAAAAAGGAAGGAAAGTAGGCGATGCAGATTGGTAAACTCTGGAAATTGGGGCTGGAATGGATGTGGGGTCCCCATCTGTGCATGTTAGTATTACAAAGAAATATCAGTAAACCTGCAAAAAGATAGAGAACATGGATGCAGTTATGATCAGCAGAATCTTGTACATTAAATATTTAATGAAGCTTCATAATGTAATGGACATTTCAAAGAACAAAAGAATAAGTTCATAATAGTAAACCAGTAATATCAAGTGACAAAGAAGGAAAAAGGAGAGAGAGAGGAAGGGGAGAAAAATGGAAAAGAGGGAATTGTTGAATAGAATAAGAGGGGAAAAAAGAGGGACTAGTGTGGAAACCCCATTAAGAGTAGCATACAGTGACCTTTAGAAAAGTTTGTATGGGTCTATAGCTGTTTATTGAAGCCTCCTGTCGCAAAGCCTGGCAGGAAGGGTTTTAAGTTAAAAGCTTCATTGAGGCCAGGTGGGGAGGTGGCATTGAGATTTGAGATCCACCGAAGCTCACTCTGTAGGAGATATTTGTTAAAATCTCCACCTCGTGGGCTTGGGTGCAGACGATCTAGGACTAGGACAGATATGGTAGGACAGATGCCATCATGAGTCTGGGCGACATGTCTGCCCAATGGGAGATCAGGGTTGGCAGTCTCCATAGCCCTGATATGACGGTACAATCTTTGCCATCATTTTTGTACCGTTTTGCCTGTATAAAAACAGTTGCAGCTGCATAGAAGCAGATAGACTACTCCCATGGTCTGACAATTGGAGTAATGTTTTGGTGTAAAAGGCATGCCATTGGGTAAATAAATATTTTTTCACCTTTTTTGGACATTGAAATTTTCAAAAACAAATCCAACCTACTATCTTGTAAATTGTTCAGAAAGCCCACCGCAGGGAATACGGTCTTGCACTCTTCCAGATTCCACCCTAGACCTCTCATCAATTCCATCCCATATGGTGAATACTTATGTATCAAACGTAACTGCTCCAACCTGTCGGATTTCAAACGTGAGGCCAACAACCCAAAAAAAACGTCTACTTGAACGTGGCTATAGCCACAAATGTCTCAAGAAAGCATTTCAATGTGTGAACGCTAGCAATAAGCATGAGTTACTTGCACCAAATAAACAGTGAGAGGCGATCCTCGTAAAACAGTGGGAACGTTTCCGTGCGGATCATGTTCCTACTGCAAATACATGGACACCAGAAAAAATATTTATTTACCCAATGGCATGCCTTTTACACCAAGACATTACTCCAATTGTCAGACCATGGGAGGAGTCTATCTGCTTCTATGCAGCTGCAACTGTTTTTATATAGGCAAAACGGTACAAAAATTATGGAAAAGATTGTACCGTCATATCAGGGCTATGGAGACTGCCAACCCTGATCTCCCATTGGGCAGACATGTCGCCCAGACTCATGATGGCATCTGTCCTACCATATCTGTCCTAGTCCTGGATCGTCTGCACCCAAGCCCACGAGGTGGAGATTTTAACAAATAACAAATATCTCCTACAGCGTGAGCTTTGGTGGATCTCAAATCTCAATGCCACCTCCCCACCTGGCCTCAATGAAGCTTTTAACTTAAAACCCTTCCTGCCAGGCTGTGCGACAGGAGGCTTCAATAAACAGCTATAGACCCATATAAACTTTTCTAAAGGTCACTGTATGCTACTCTTAATGGGGTTTCCACGCTATTCCCTCTTCTTTTCTCCCTTATTCTATTCAACAATTCCCTCTTTTCCATTTTTCTCCCCTTCTTCTCTCTCTCCTTTTTCCTTCTTTATCACTTGATATTACTGGTTTACTATTATGAACTTATTCTTTTGTTCTTTGAAATGTCCATTACATTATGAAGCTTCATTAAATATTTAATGTACAAGATTCTGTTGATCATAACTGCATCCATGTTCTCTATCATTTGCAGGTTTACTGATATTTCTTTGTAATACCAACATGCATGGGTGTTGACCCCACATCCATTCCAGTCCCAATTTCCAGAGTTTACCAATCTGCATCGCCTACTTTCCTTCCTTTTTATACTTATATTGTTTTATTTACATCAATAGTTATTTATGACCATCACTGTCTATTAACGGTGGGATGCCTTTTGTCATTTGTGGTCTGGGTGGAGTCTTCCCCCCTCTCTGGTGGTGTGGCTCGTCGGCGCTCCCTGGCACCGGGGGGCCTCCGATCCTTTCCCCTTAGGAGCAGAGGCATCACTCCGAGCGGTGACTGTGCGCATGCGCTGTGGCATCTCTTGCCTTCCGCGCCTGCGCACTGGCCTTCTTCTCATCTTTGCCTACAGTCGCCACCTACCTTCGGTGTCAGCGGTCTGTGTCGACGTCTGACGTCATTGCGTCATATGATGCGGTGACGCCGCATAAGCCGAGGAACCTTTATTGGAGGGTTCCCACACACAGGTGTATTCTTTACACAGCTGTGTGGTTAGGCCTCGTTAGGTCTTATTCAGTCTTTCAGGCTACACTCCCTTATACCTTATACTCAAAACCGTTGTGATTGGTTGCTTTTTCACACCACTCCCACTTTTGGGCTATTTAAACTTTGGCTTGTGCAGTATATCATTGCTGCACAGCCAAGGTGATCATCCCTGACATGGATTTGTGGAGACTTATCTGAAAAGAGGTTAGAAACAACATTATTTTTGTTCCCCCTTCTCTTTTTTTCTCTTACATAGCATATTTTTTCTCATGCTGATCACCCCTCAATTTTTGTTACATGCCCCATATACTTATTTGCACATTTTAGCATTGATTCCCCTTCCTTTTTGGCAGGACCTTTTTGCTTTTTTGTCTCCTTATTCATTCAATGGGAGTTTGCCAACGGTTTTGTGTTATACAGACAGACTTACAGCATATACTTATATATATCTCTCCCCTTTTTCCCCTTTTGTCCTGACAGATCTGTACCCTTCATACCCATGTTGGGTGGTTCCTGTGAGCTCTGACTTGCCGCATCCACCTCCCTGTGGTGTTTGATCCCATCCCAGACTTTTGACAAATTGCTATATGCCTAGCACTCTGTCCATTGCATAATGAACAGGGTGACGGGATCTCCCTTGCGATTGGGGTCTCCCCCTGCTTACAGCCGACTCTCAAGGGGACCTCTGGATGTGGGAACCCATCTACCTGCATATGTGCTATGTATCATCTTTTTGTAGAAGAACATTTTGATCTGTAAGTACTCACTTGTATATTTTGCCTGTATGTCTGCCTCTCTATAAATCAACCTAAATATGTAAATTTACTGCATCATGTAGTGTTTGGTTACTTATACATATATATATCTTTTTTGATAGAAATGTAACAACACGTTCTACCTGAACCCCTGAAGAAGGAAGTACACTTATCATAAAAAGAAACCAATCTTTTTGTGTTTTCCGAAACATGTAGGGTGGTTTTCAGCAGCTGCGTCTTCTAAGCGTTCGCTGCAGAATCCAGTAGCTGTATGTTTACATTTGTGATCATGTTCCTATTACTGTTTTTAGACATTTATCTTTTTGTATTTTGAATAAAATTTACTAATTTTTATATACCTTGCATCATTTCCTTACTATCCTATGTTTGTTCTCTGCCCATACCATCCCTGGGGGCACTCTTTCCTTCTGCTAGTTCGTTTTGGGATGTGGCAGTGATCCTTAGGATCAGTCTCTTGTATAGTTTCCTTTTCAAAACCACTTTTCCATTGTAATAAGATTTAGGACACTGCAGCCTCTGATTGCACACAATGGACCACTCAGTCTTTTTCTGCCATCATTTTTCTGTTTCTATGTAGTCTCAAATTTGGAATGAGATTTGGGGATATCACTATGGTGCTTTCATTGTTTTCCTTGCTGAAGGCTCTGATATTAGGAAGCAAAGACCTGCCTTTAAAAAGCGATGGCTGTCCTCTACACAGAGACACAGTGCAGAACAAGGTGGTCAGTAATAGGGAAGATCGGCTGCGGGGGAGAGCACTGGCAAAGCTGGTGTCTAGTTCCTTGCCCTCTGCCTGCCTTATTTTGTGAATAGCTTCTAGGATTCAGTTCCTCTTTAAAGCCCCAAAATATAACATCTATAGGTGTTAGATACCTATTATCCAAAAGCCATATTAAAACGCACAGAACAATTGAACTTATCCCATGCTTTGACCAAGCAAAGAAACAGATTCACATTAAAGGACTCCCCCCCCCATGCACCAGTGCTGCCATGGGGAAAGAAGGTAGTAAAAAAAGAAAGGGAAATGAGGCATTAAGAACGCAATGCATGGGTTCACTTAAACTGCTGAATTGATCTGTTTAAAGTGGTAGTCAGGAGATATTTACTGTACCTACAGAAAAGCATTATTTTAGGCTTACCTGTAGGTACAAGTAAACAGTGGGGACTTTACTAAATAGATCTTTTTTAAATAGATACATTTGCCCATTAAATTTAACTAAAGCATTGCATTCTTAATATTTATGTATATAGTTACTATAGTAGTGTGATGGATCAGAACCGCAATCGGGTTCAAATTAGATGTCTGCTGCTGTTTCTAATTATGTAGTGTAGATGTGCATGCAAGCCGGGAGTAACCACTCTGACATCTGCTCAGGTCCATTACTTTCTCATCTCTGTTTATTGCAGGGCGGTGCCCAACGTTTTATACACAAAGACCCCTTTCACACTGGCGTTTTTCAGGCGCTTTAGCGTTAAAAAAAGCGCCTGTAAAGCGCCTAAAAGAAGCCTCACCTGCAATCCCAATGTGAGAGCCCGAGTGCTTTCACACTGAGACCCCTTTCACACTGGCCAATAAGCCAGCCAATAAGATGTACCTTTTAGACTGACCACATTTACATAGTAGTGACGTGTAATCTATTGTTCTTTGACCCCTTTCACACTGGGGTGTTTTTCAGGTGTTTTTCAGGCGCTTTAGCATTAAAAAAAGCGCCTGAAAGAAGCCTCACCTGCAATCCCAATGTGAGAGCCGAGTGCTTTCACACTGAGACCCCTTTCACACTGGGGCATTTTTCAGGCGCTTTAGCGTTAAAAAAGCGCCTGAAAGAAGCCTCATCTGCAATCTCAATGTGAAAGCCTGAGTGCTTTCACACTGGGGCGCTGCGCTGGCAGGGCATCAAAGAAAGTCCTGCAAGCAGCTTCTTTGCAGCGCTTTCGTGTTTTTGCCACCGGGCTGGGTGCGCCAATGGCCCAAGCCCTTTTACACTGCCAGCGCCTGAAAAATGCCCCTGTGTGAAAGGGGTCCTAAGCAGCGCTTTACCAGTGTTTTTCGGGCACTGGCAGTGTGAAAGGGCTCAGGCTTTCACATTGGAATTGCAGATGAGGCTTCTTTCAGGCGCTTTTTTTAACGCTAAAGCGCCTGAAAAACACCCCAGTGTGAAAGGGGTCAAAGAACAATAGATTATACGTCACTACGATGTAAATGTGGTCAGTCTAAAAGGTACATCTTATTGGCTGAACTACAAGAGGAATGCAGGAACTTGATGCTGGAGGCTTGGTTGTTGTTGATTCTTTTTCTTTACTTCCTCATACCTCCAGTGCGGGGGCAGTAGAGGGTAGACACCATTTTTGGTTCCAAAGCAGAGCTGAGCTGTTTTACTATATAATAAGTAAGGAGTTGCATAGAAACATGTACATACACATAAGAAAATAGGCATTTTTATGATCATTATGTTCATTACATTCCTTCACAATAGCAGCCAGTGGCGTCACCAGCGCATGCACACTCAATGGACGGGACGCGGAAGTAACGTCATTGTGGCTCAGCCAGTCAAACAAGCGAAGCTCACAAACCTAGAAGACTGGGTGAAGATGGAAGTCCTATCAGCGGTGACAGCGCACCAATGGAAGTTCTAAGGTAAGTCTTTCATAACATACTAGTATGCGATACATACTAGCACATTATGCTCTTATCCTGCAGGGGACCATTTTGCTGGAATTGCGGTTTACTACCGCTTTAAAAGGATTTGGACTGACTGCTTGAATGAGTCCCTGAGTTTAAGGTCCACATATTCTGCATACTGTACATATACAGGCAAGAATATACATAGTTACATAGTAGGTGAGGTTGAAAAAAGACAAGTCCATCAAGTCCAATCTATGTGTGTGATTATGTGTCAGTATTACATTATATATCCCTGTATGTTGCGGTCATTCAGGTGCTTATCTAATAGTTTCTTGAAGCTATCAATGCTCCCCGCTGAGACCACCGCCTGTGGAAGGGAATTCCACATCCTTGCCGCTCTTACAGTAAAGAACCCTCTACGTAGTTTAAGGTTAAACCTCTTTTCTTCTAATTTTAATGAGTGGCCACAAATCTTGTTAAACTCTCTTCTGCGAAAAAGTTTTATCCCTATTGTGGGGTCACCAGTATGGTATTTGTATATTGAAATCATATCACCTCTCAAGCGTCTCTTCTCCAGAGAGAATAAGTTCAGTGCTCGCAACCTTTCCTCATAACTAAGATCCTCCAGACCCTTTATTAGCTTTGTTGCCCTTCTTTGTACTCGCTCCATTTCCAGTACATCCTTCCTGAGGACTGGTGCCCAGAACTGGACAGCATACTCCAGGTGCGGCCAGACCAGAGCCTTGTAGAGTGGGAGAATTATTGTTTTATCTCTGGAGTTGATCCCCTTTTTAATGCATGCCAATATTCTGTTTGCTTTGTTAGCAGCAGCTTGGCATTGCACGCCATTGCTGAGCCTATCATCTACTAGGACCCCCAGGTCCTTTTCCATCCTAAATTCCCCCAGAGGTTCTCCCCCCAGTGTATAGATTGCATTCATATTTTTGCCACCCAAATGCATTATTTTACATTTTTCTACATTGAACCTCATTTGCCATGTAGTCGCCCACCCCATTAATTTGTTCAGGTCTTTTTGCAAGGTTTCCACATCCTGCGGAGAAGTTATTGCCCTGCTTAGCTTAGTATCGTCTGCAAATACAGAGATTGAACTGTTTATCCCATCCTCCAGGTCATTTATGAACAAATTAAATAGGATTGGTCCCAGCACAGAACCCTGGGGAACCCCACTACCCACCCCTGACCATTCTGAGTACTCCCCATTTATCACCACCCTCTGAACTCGCCCTTGTAGCCAGTTTTCAATCCATGTACTCACCCTATGGTCCATGCCAACGGACCTTATTTTGTACAGTAAACATTTATGGGGAACTGTGTCAAATGCTTTTGCAAAATCCAGATACACCACGTCTACGGGCCTTCCTTTATCTAGATGGCAACTCACCTCCTTATAGAAGGTTAACAGATTGGTTTGGCAAGAACGATTCTTCATGAATCCATGCTGATTACTGCTAATGATACCGATCTTATTACTAAAATCTTGTATATAGTCCCTTATCATCCCCTCCAAGAGTTTACATACTATTGATGTTAGGCTAACTGGTCTGTAATTCCCAGGGATGTATTTTGGGCCCTTTTTAAATATTGGTGCTACATTGGCTTTTCTCTAATCAGCTGGTACCATTCCAGTCAGTAGACTATCTGTAAAAATTAGGAACAACGGTCTGGTAATCACTTGACGGAGTTCCCTAAGTACCCTCGGATGCAAGCCATCTGGTCCCGGTGATTTATTAATGTTAAGTTTCTGAAGTTTAATTTTAATTCTGTCCTCTGTTAACCATGGAGGTGCTTCCTGTGTTGTGTCATGAGGATAAACACTGCAGTTTTGGTTACTGAAGCCCCCCGATTCACTCGTGAAGACTGAGGAGAAGAATATATTCAATACCTTCGCCATCTCCCCATCTTTGTAACCAGATGTCCTTCCTCATTCTTTATGGGGCCAATATGGTCTGTCCTCCCTTTTTTACTGTTTACATACTTAAAGAATTTCTTGGGATTTTTTTTGCTCTCCTCCGCTATGTGTCTTTCATGTTCTATCTTAGCTGTCCTAATTGCACCCTTACATTTCTTGTTGCATTCTTTATAAAGTCTGAATGCTGAGGATGATCCCTCAACCTTGTATTTTTTGAAGGCCTTCTCCTTTGCTTTTATATGCATTTTTGCATTGGAGTTAAGCCATCCAGGACTTTTGTTTGCTCTTTTAAATTTATTACCCAATGGGATACATTGGCTAATGCCCTTATTTAATATGCTCTTAAAGCAAACCCATCTCTCCTCCGTATTCTTTGTTCCTAATATTTTATCCCAATTCATGCCTTTTAGCAAGGTTTGTAATTTAGGGAAGTTGGCTCTTTTGAAATTCAGTGTCTTTGTATTCCCTTTATGTTTCCTATTTGTGTGATTTATACTGAAACTAATTGACTTGTGATTGTTGTTACCTAAATTGCCCCGTATTTCCACATCTGTGATCAGGTCTGTATTGTTGGTAATCAGTAGATACAGTAATGTTTTATTTCTAGTTGGTGCGTCTACCATCTGACCCATAAAATTGTGTTGCAAGACATTAAGGAACTGGCGAGCCTTAAATGAATGCGCGGTTCCCTCCGCCCAGTCTATGTCTGGATAATTAAAGTCCCCCATTATGATAACACTTCCCATCCTTGCTGCTAATCCAAATTGTGATAGGAGATCTGTCTCCACTTCCTCCCTCAGGTTAGGGGGCCTATAGCATACTCCCAGTATTATTTTCCCCTTAGCTTCATCCCTTTGGAGCTCTACCCATAAGGATACCACCTCCTCTCTAGCTCCCTCAGTGATGTCATCTCTCACATTCACTTGTACATTATTCTTGATATATAGGCATACCCCTGCCCCTTTTTTACCCTCTCTATCCTTGCGGTATAGGGTATACCCTTGAATGTTTGCCAGCCAATCATGAGAGCTGTTGAACCAGGTCTCTGAAATTCCCACAAAATCCAAATCCTTCTCGTACAACAGTATCTCTAGTTCACCCATCTTGTCCGCCATGCTCCTGGCACTGGTGAACATGTCACATAGTTTAGAATATTAATGATTAAAGCTGAAGTTTAGATATAAAAGCTAGAAAAAAAATCAGCGCTTATGGTGAAATGTTAATGCTTTACCGTCGTTTTAGCGGTGCTATTTGGCCACTAGTGGGGCAGTTTTAACCCCGGCTAGCGGACGAAAAAGGGCCCGGTTCATATAGGTGGTGAGGAGGTGGAAAGGGTGGACACTATTAAATTTTTGGGAGTGCATATTACAAGGGAGTTGTCATGGTCTCAAAATACTTTTTTTCTAGGGAAAAAAGCGCAGCAGAGACTGTTTTTCCTTCGGAGACTGAAGCAGGCTGGATTGCCCTTAAGGCTTCTGGTCAATTTCTATCATTGTACCATTGAGAGTATTCTTCTCCACTGCGCTGTAGTGTGGTATGCCAGCTGCAGGGCGGAGGATAAGAAGTGCCTGTCTCGTGTGGTGAAAACAGCACAGCGGATCATGGGAACAGATCTACCAAATTTGGACACAGCATATGCCAGCCGATTAAAAAAGCGGGCAAAAGCTATTAGTATTGATCCAACCCACCCAGGTTACAATGTGTTTGTCCCATTGCCATCAGGGAAAAGATATAGAACACTTAAAACGCACACTAATCGCTTAAAGCATAGTTTTTTTTCCTAGGGCCGTATTGTCCATAATCCCATCAGGTACAGTGTTTTAGGAATTTTATGTAGAATTTTAACATTCTTTCATTTATTTATTTTTAAATAACATTTTATATCTTGATATATTTAAATAGATATGTGGGCATGTGCTAGGAGTATGTATGTGTGGTTTTCTTGAGAAATGTTTTATTGCTGCTGTAAAGGGTATCCGAAAAAAATTTTGTTGTATGTATACAATGACAATAAAGTATATCTATCTACCGTGCCGAAACCAAATGGGAAGTAAGGCCCATTTTGGACCTCAAGGCTCTCAACTTCTTTGTAGACGTCCAATCCTTCCGCATGGAGTTGGTTCGTTCAATAATAAAATCCCTGAGAAAGGGAGACTATTTAGCGTCCATAGATATCAAGGATGCGTACCTTCATGTGCCGATCTTCGGTCCACATCAAAGGTTCTTACGCTTTGCTGTAAAGGGCAGTCATTTCCAATTTGTGGCACTACCTTTCGGTCTGGCCACGGCCCCCAGGGTTTTCACAAAGATTCTGGCCCCGGTGTTGGCTTCCCTAAGGTCTCAGAAAGTCTCCGTAGTAGGATATCTGGACGATCTTCTTCTAAGGGAATGCTCTCGCCCCATACTGGTTCAAAACGTGTCAAGAACAGTACGGGTTTTACAATGCCTAGGTTGGATGCTAAATATGGACAAGTCAGCTCTTTGTCCGACCCAAGCCTTGGTGTATCTGGGTCTGGTCTTGGACACCGCCCAAGAAAAGGTGTTTCTTCCTCCCTTAAAGGTTGCCTCCATAGTGGAACTTGTACAGAAGGTGAAAAAAGAACTAACACCTTCTATTCGGCTGTGCATGAGGTTACTAGGCAAAATGGTGTCATCCTTCAACGCAGTGCCATATGCACAGTTCCACTTCAGAGTGTTCCAGAACAGTATTCTAAAGGCCTGGGACAAGTCAGCTCGAACCCTGGATCAGCCTATGGTTCTATCTCCACAGGTTCTATGGAACCTCTCTTGGTGGTCAAGAACCAGCAACTTGGAAAGAGGGAAATCTTTCCCACCGGTAGCCTGGAAGGTCATAACCACAGACGCCAGTCTTCTCGGTTGGGGAGCAGTCCTAGAGGAAGCGTCTGTTCAGGGAATATGGTCACAGACAGAAAGGACCCTGCCCATCAATCTATTGGAGATTCGGGCAGCTCGTCTGGCTCTGCGATTCTGGACATCCAGATTGTGGGGTCTTCCTGTTAGAGTCCAGTCTGACAACTCCACGGTAGTGACATATATCAACCACAAGGGAGGTACCAGGAGTCGGGCAGCCCAAAGAGAAGTAGATCATATATTGACTTGGGCAGAAAAACATGTGCCGTTTCTGTCAGCGGTGTTTATTCCGGGGGTGGACAATTGGCAGGCGGATTTCCTAAGTCGCCAGAAATTGTTACCAGGGGAATGGTCCCTGCATCCCGAGGTTTTTCTACAGATCTGCCAATACTGGGGGACCCCAGATGTGGATCTGCTGGCATCCAGATTCAATGCCAAGCTGGACAGGCTTGTATCCAGGACCAAGGATCCACTGGCTGTTGGGATAGACGCATTAGTAGTTCCTTGGGATCAGTATTCTCTGATATATGCCTTTCCTCCGATCCAAATTCTGCCGCACTTACTACGCAGAATACAGGAGGAACGAAATCCGGTGATCTTAGTGGCTCCAGCGTGGCCCCGGAGATCCTGGTACTCGGAGATTGTGAGGTTGGCAGTAGGGGACCATTGGTCCTTCCTTGCCGTCCAGACCTGTTGTCTCAAGGGCCCATATTCCATCCTTCTTTACGGTTGCTTAATTTGATGGCCTGGCTATTGAGACCAGACTATTGAAAGACCGTGGTATTATGGGTTCAGTCTTGTCTACTTTGGTAAACGCTAGAAAGTCAGTTTCTAGAGCTATCTATTATAAAGTCTGGAAGTCATACATTTCTTGGTGTGAGGAAAGAAAATGGAACCCTCGTAGGTATACGATTGGAAGAGTTCTCGCCTTTCTTCAAGCAGGAGTAGACTTACAGCTCCCTTTAGGGACAATTAAAGGACAGATTTCGGCCTTATCGTTTTTTTTCCAAAGACCAATTGCATCCCATTCTTTGGTGTGAACCTTTGTCAAGGGAGTAGCACGCCTGAGGCCGCCGCTTAAACCACCTTTATGTCCCTGGGACCTAAATTTGGTACTGTCAGCCTCACAGAGTCAACCCTTTGAACCTATTAGGCATGTTCCTTTTGTCCTATTGACCAGAAAATTAGTTTTTTTGGTGGCTATAACATCGGCTAGAAGGGTGTCAGAATTGGCCGCCCTTTCTTGTAAAGAACCTTTTATGATTCTTCATCAGGACAGAGTGGTCATGCGCCCTCATCCGGATTTTCTGCCGAAGGTGGTTTCCAAATTTCGTTTGAATCAGGATATAATTTTACATTCCTTTTTTCCAAACCCTAAGACTAGGGAGATAAGGTCGCTTCACTCACTGGATGTGGTGAGGGCGATAAAAGATTACTTGGAAATGTCAGCTCCCTTTTGGAAGACTGACTTTTTTGTCTTGCCTGAAGGTCCTAAAAAAAGGACAGCCGGCAACAAGTTCAACTATATCCAGGTGGATTCATCAGACTATTATCCATTCGTATAAAGTGCAGGGTTCCACCCCGGGATTTTAAAGCACACTCCACTAGAGGGATTAGTGCATCATGGGCAGGTAGCTTTATAGTCTCAGGCCCATTGGGCTTAGAGATAAGGTGTCCCCCCCCCCCTCAGGTACATTGCTTTAGGACATCCCACATAGTCATTATTATGGTGCTCTGTGTCCCGTGATGTACGATAAAGAAAAACTGATTTTTAAAACAGCTTACCTGTAAAATCCTTTTCTGGAGTACATCACGGGACACAGAGGTCCCTCCCCTCTTTCTGGGATCGTCATTGCTTGCTACAAAACGGAGGTACTTCCGGTATAGGAGGGGTTATATGGGAGGAACCGTCTTACTATTGGTCGCCAGTGTCCAATCACCTAAAGGTAAGCGTATAACCCACATAGTCATTATTATGGTGCTCTGTGTCCCGTGATGTACTCTAAGAAAAAGATTTTTACAGGTAAGCTGTTTTAAAAATCCATTTTTTACCTCCTTCCTGCCCAGGCCAATTTTCAGCTTTCAGCACTGTCGCACTTTGAATGTCAATTGCGCAGTCATGCAACACTGTACACATATGACATTTTTATCATTTTTTTTTTCACACAAATAGAGCTTTCTTTTGGTGCAATTTAATCACTACTGGGTTTTTATTTTTTGCTAAACAAACAAAAAAAGACCAAAAATTATGGAACTATTCTTTTTATAGTTTGTTATACAATTTTGCAAACAGGTAATTTTTTATCCTTCACTGATGTGCGCTGATGAGGCTTTACTGATAGGTGACACTGATTGGCACTGCTGGGACCGATGTCCCTTTAACAAGTCAGTGCAAAGAAAGAAAAGCCGATAACCGGTTTGTGTTTACATCCTTTGATCAGCTGTCATTGGGTGACAGCTGATCATGCGGTAAAGGGCCACTCTGATTGGCCATTTACCCTGATCTGTGATCAGCCGAGTCATAAGGACAGGAGACAAACAAGATATTTGGGGGGCACACCCTAAAAGATGCATTAAAGCTGGTGCAGCCATAAGACCATACAGCAGAGCAAAATATTACAGCGCACACATGCAAAAAAGACATTTACCTCCAGCAGGGCTAGTTTAAAACACCTAGACAATTTCAAAAAATATTATCAAAAAATATGGGGATTTGGTCACACCATATTGCTATATGGTGCTAAGCCCACTTACTGTGACAAAGTACCCCATGATTAGTGGGTCCTACACTATCCATAGATTGGGAGATCCTACTTCTCTGAACCATGAGAGCATAAGGACAGGAGGACATCCATGTGCGCCTGCGCTGTAGCCATCTTTCGGCTAAACAGTAGAACAAAACTCCATAGCAGGGGATGCAATCTTTATATAGCTCATAGAGTTTGCATGTTCTCCCTGTGCCTGCGTTGGTTTTCTCCAGGTACTCCGGTTTCCTCCCACACTCCAAAGACATGCTGGTAGGTTAATTGGTTCCTGTCTAAATTGGCCCTAGTATGTGTATGTATGAATGTGAATTAGGGACCTTAGATTGTAAGCTCCTTGAGGGCAGGGACTGATGTGAATGTACAATGTGTATGTAAAGCGCTGCGTAAATTGAAGGTGAGATACAAGTACCTGAAATAAAATAAATAACTAAGTGGAAGCGATTCAAGCACAACTCCCTTTGCTGTTACACAGAGGCTCCTCTCATAACCAGCTTAGTCAAATGACTCGAGAAGGATTGTGGAATGCATGAAAGTAAAAAACTTCCACAATAAAAGAGAGGATGCACTTACATTTCATCAAACATTAAAATCATGTCACAGGAATGCCATATGGGAAACAGTCGGCTGTGCATGTGAGGTAGCATGTGCTTGGCTCCGCCTTATGCAGAGGGGCCTGTTGATGACGCGTGATGAAACGCATAGGGCGGAGCCACACACACATGCTATAACGTATACGCAGCCGACACTTAGTAGGGGGTCACTGGCTTTCGGTAAGCCTTGTGTTGCTGTTCATGTCAGTCACCACTTTTTTGTGTCTTAGGACAACTTATAGACACTTTATTTTTTCACTATATTTAATTCACCGACTACAATTATTTTGTATTACTTTTTTTGTGTTTAAAAGACACAGATGAAAGCAGATGTGCTGCACCGATTGGTTTATATTTTAAGTTTAGATATGCATATTTTTGCATAGTTACATTGGTGCAGCTCGAACCAAAGTAAGCATGCATGTGTGGAAGATTCCCCTGGAAGCTGGAAATCACTGTAGCAGGAATGCTGCTACCTTCTAGGCAGCCCTGCTACTTTGTGAACACAGAAGGCTGCTTGCTCAGTGGCGATCACTGTAGTACCTGTGCCTCCTACAGTGGTGTCCAGCTTCCAGGTATGGCCCATGCAAACTTACATTGGTCCGACATGGACCAACGCAACTACGTAGAAATATATATATACACACACACACTGTATGTATATATATATATATATATATATATATATATATATATATATATATATATATACACACATATATACATACACATATACACACACACACACACACACTCCCTAGAGTACAGTCTAGTGAATAATAGTATGTTGATAAAATAAAGTTTTATGCACAGTGTTTTAACCAACCATCTCAGAACATTGGCATTGGACTCACACATTCTATACCTCATTTAAAATCTCAAACCTTTTCCTTTGCATACCAAATTCAGGGATGGAAGCATGCCACCATGGACAGCAAACTCCGATATATCACTATACTGTATGTCAAAGCTGTTCACATCTGTTACTTACGATGTGTGGACATATGATCACTCACTAGCAACATTTCTGGCACTCTTCGAGTGCTTTCTATACTACTACACACATTTGTTTATAGCTCATTCATTTTTACAATCTGGATAGTGCTGTGCTTTCATGTGGCTTGGCTGGTTATGTGGTATTCACTGTGATCCCTTATGTCCTAGGAGCTGCGATGCACATCGTGGGTTCTCCCTCTCCCCTGGCAGGTTGGTTCGGGCGGACGACATCAACGCCAGGCCTCCGGCGCTGTGCATGTGACGTTAGTATGGACATCACTGTGCTGACGCCTTGTGGTGTTCTATCAGCGCTTTACACGAGGGAGCTTTTTTGGCACCAACTGCTGAGTGGTTATTCCACCCAGGTGCTGACGCCTTCCCCTCCACATTCGCTAGCATGACGTTGGCGGCATATATACCCCTCAGGGTAAGCAAGCCTTCACTTTGGCTTGCTACCTCTGGGGTTCCACACACCAGCTGGACTTTGCGTTTGCTGGTGTGGCTTCTAGGCAGCATCACGGTAGGCCCCTTTTTTGGACTGTGGTATCTATTTTGGTGGTCAGTTCTTTCCCATTTCACTCACCATTTCCTCTCTTTTGGAGTATATTTCACTATTTGGGTGTACACCTAGGTCATCTTATCACTCACTTCTAGATACGGGCTTACCATCGCCTTCTATATTACCTTCATCACTTTTTTAGACCTTACACTGGGTTCAATATTGCTTACACTTATATATACTATTTATTGATATACTTGCACACAAAATTTATATTTTGTTCCCAGAGGTCCTGGTTGATGAGTCGCATACCATCACCGTTTTCCACGTGGGGAATAAATTCCCAGGTACACTTCACTTTTCAACATCACCTGATCCTAATGCCATGGTATATTGTCGCCTCAGCTCCCATGAGAGATGATGCAACCATTCCACCTTGTGCCTGCCACCACATGCCACACCCACTATCCAGTCTTGTAAGTATGGGTGGATGTCTACTCTTTATCTGCCGCTTTCATACTTCCTTTTTCTTCTAGTCAGACTGATGTTCATTATATCTATATATACTCCATAGATATTTCTGTAGCATACGCTCCTGATGAGTGGACACATCCATTAAATGCATCGAGATTTCTTTGATGCCACAGTTACATCATCGTATGCAACTACATTTACTCCTTTACCAACTATGTCTGATTATGTTGCAATTTTACCAACCATGTTTTGGGCTATATCATGTGATCATGGAGGTCAATAGTGGGCATGACGCCATTTGTACCTCTATGTTATGTTACTACATATGTGTGTATATATATATATATATATATATATATATATATATATATATATATAATGAAATTTATGACCCATTTATACATATTTCATCTGCATTGTAGTTTTACTTTATCTGTATTGGTATATGTAATAACACTTTACAGACCCACAGTGCGTTTTTGCATCCACTTACATGCTTCATTTAAAGTCCCAAAAACCCCCCCTCTTTTTATCACTTGTATAAATGTTATTGTTTAACCAGATTGCACAAGAATGGATAAAAGTTCAGTGCACTGGTCCAAAGCAAATAGCTGATTTGTACAAATGAGTAAAAAAAAAAACTTTCTTGGTTCATCCAATTGTGGCACCTCAGGTAAACTGCTAGTACAATTCATTGTGTATAGTGTGGTGTGTGAGGTGAATAAACGAACAGTACTACACAGACAAGTTGGATTTCCAGTCTTGTTTTTATTGTTTAACTACTTCAATTCAGATAGAACAATTCTCTACTAATACTTAAATGGAAACATAAATTCCAGTTATTCACGGTTTAACATTGTTTAGATTAAAATAAAGTTACTCTTTTGAACCCAGCTGTAGATCTTATTGCACATTACTGTTAAAAACGTTTTTTCTAGAACATTCACAACTATGTAAGACTTGCATTCTCTGTTTGTTCTTGAATAATACTATGAAACAATCTTAAAAATATATCTGTAGACTGAAGCTTTGGGAATGACTGATGGTCTTTGGTTACAAAAACTGAAATGACAATAAAATAAACACATTATACGGTGAATAAATGCTAAGGCTTCCTGTACACTGTTGCTGGTAAACGAATATTTAGGAGCAGTTTGGCATTTTTTTTTCAGCTGCCCCTGAACTCTCCTCTATGTTATCTTATCAGTACACGTACACAGGGTCGTATGTAGTCGTTTCTAGGCAGTTGAGTTTAGAAGCATTTTTTGCAAAGCAACAAAAATGCATTCAGTACGAATGTTCAGAGGCATTTGAAACGCCAATTGCCTGTAACAGCATGTAAACACAGTAACTCGCGTTTAGTTTACAGGCGTTTTTAATGGAGATACATTTTGACTATTTTCAATGAAAAAATTGCTTCTAAACGCAAACGCGGCATGTAAACTTGGCACAACGGATGTTTTTAAACGTCGATTACTATCCGTCAAGTTAAATCATTCAGAAGAGATCTTAAATGTTCCGTGTACATGAAGCCTAAAAACTCCAGAAATTTCATGGAGGTTCCCTTAAATTGCGACGCTTAAGTAGTATCTACAGTACATATGGGAAACAAAAACTTTCTCAGCAGTCCAAAATAAGAGGAGCATCCTCTTATAGCAAAAACATGTACAATAGTTTATATTCACAATAAAAAAGGTACTCAATGCTACCTTTAGGTTCCACTCCACCATTCGAGTTTCTGAAGCAAAGAAGCCTACTGACTGGAGGAACAGGACTGAGGGAACAAGGTCTTGTGAATACAAGCTATATACTGTGAATACAGTTCAGGAGAAGCTGTGATAGGTTTATCATGTTTATACGGGAGGTGCTGTGGAGGGAGGTTCTTATACATGTAATTAAATATTGTTTAAAAATTTGACTCCTGCAAAGTACAGATTAGAAATTCCTTAAAAAAAAATGTGACTCACTTTTCCGCTGGCTTACTCTGTCACAGAATAGGGCAAGGCTTTAAAGTGGAACTTAACATTTTTTTTTTTTTTGCCATAAGCATATAATTTGGGAGATTTCCCTTCACTTCCTGTCCCACAGCCAAAACAGGAAGTAGGGGAAAATTCCTTTCAAAGTGAGGAATCCCTGGTTGTGATGAGGGTCACTAGAACTAATGCCACCATTGGAAGTTTTCCCCTCTATCCCTGTTCTGGTGACAAACCAAAATTTGGGATTTTCTTTCACTTTCAGTGACAACGGTAAACAAGAGAAATGGAGAGGCTGAATCTCCCCAACAGGGACACAAACGTCAATAAAAACCTGACATGTCTTCTAATCCCGCTCTACTCAAAAAGTCTTTTAGCTATACTTTAATTTCTGGTAGAACTACATTAATTGGTAGAACTAGGGCACAGAGGTGATTATTACAGGCAAGGCTCTCCTTATACTCTTCCTGCAATAGCAGACTTGTCCTCTAAATATCAAACCTGATGTAAAACAGATAATAATAGGGAAGATGTCTGATTCTTATTACCTACACTGGAAATTATTCTGTTCCTATTCCACATGGATAAGTAGAAAACTGCCCTAATATCAGTACATTTTTTCAATAGTGATTTAACTGCGGCAAAAAATCCCTAATTGATGTTTATATTAGTATAGTAGAGCACCACCAGGTTGTAGGGTGCCTGGGCTGTTTAATAACAAAGCTAAACCAATGTTCAGGGTATCCAGAGGTGCCTAATATAAAAGAATATTCAGTCACAGCAGATCAAGCACCGAACAGGGATCCCCAACAGCACAGTAGTCCTGAGTATGATCACAACACATAAGTATCTTGAAAACAGAATTTGGCAAATAAGTGAATAAACTGTTGAATATAAAGCCCAGAGACACGTAACTCTAGTGTTACTGTTTTGTTAGTTCAAGTTTTCATGTACAATGGCCTACATTTACCAAAGCTGTTCAGAAAACATAAAACGTGGCAAAATAGCAGCACGTATTTGCCGCATTTTGGGTTTTCCCATGGCTGGTCGTCAAAACGTTCCCATCCTGAATGCGATTCTTCTGCGTTCAAGAGAGGGAGGTTGAAGCTCACCTAAATGCAGCCGCCTTTGGCTGAGAGCACTGATCGGCAGACTGTTTTCGGTCATAACCCTTCGAGTGTCGGACCAGCTGCCATACACACTTTCCAAATGTTGGCCGGTTTCCATTGAACCCGACGTTTGGCCCGTGTGTACTAGGCTTAAGTCTCAGAGAAAGGAAGACTGACTGTCTTTCAGATAAAAAGCAAAGCTGTTTGAATATCTAACTGGTAGCCAACTGAACCACAGTATAACTACAACTTAGATAAATCTCTCATACTTCTAATGTGACAAAATATATTCAATTCATTTTTTGACATCCAAACAAGTCTATAGATATAAAGTAGCTACAAACATTTTTTTCTAATATTTAAATGAAGCACTCTACTATGGCACAGCATTCGAACAATGACATCATCAAAGTGTACACAAAAGGCATAGTGACACTATTTAGGCTAGAAAGCAGAGATACGATACTTTGGCTATACCTGGTAAAACTGTCCTATTTTACCCAGCACTTGAAAGGAAACAAGGCAGAGAGATGTGTGATTATACAAGTCTTAAAGGGGAACCAGGCTCATCGATTTAATGGTTTCAAAAAACAGATTCCCGGCATGCCGGGAATGCTGTTACTTTTGCCTGTGCTTCAAACCAAACGTCAAACCATCAAATGGCAGCAAACTAACAAAGGCTAAGCTGGCAGCTTCCTTGGCTGAAAAGAATTGGAGGGTTTAGTTCTGCTTTAGGCTGGGTTCACACTGAAGCACGGAGCGGCTCACAGCAGGGGTCCGGTGCTTCCCTGTTCACTGTTTCAGGCCCTATTTCAGCCCGAATTTTTGGTTGAATTCAGACCTGGAATGGACAAGAAGACGCACCGGAGCCACTCCGGAGATTTGTGAACCGGCTCCATAGAGAGCCGGTCACAATCTCCTGACATGCAAATGGAGACCTGCATCCAACTCGCAGTAGTATGAACCCAGCCTTAAACTGCCTATAGGATGGTTCAAAATTCATCTGGTACAGCAGAAACTGGCCGAATCTTCATCCATTTATGGTTGTGACCACTCAACAGAAGTTGATCTAACGGTTAACTAACAAATGGGACTGTTGGAAACATTTTGCTGATCAGCCAGCTGCAGCCTATTAGTGTATTCTGACAGCTGAGGAGTACCACTGTCAAAATACAATGGCACAGCGGGTAAGATTCCTCCATCCACCTCGCTTGTGTGGATGGGGGAAATCGGTTTGTTTTTTGATAACAGAATCATCTGTGGCCAGCATTTCTACTAATGTCAATTGGAGATGAATTGCCTAGCAGCAGTTGTACTGAAAGTCATGTTTAAGTGTCAATCTATCCAAAACCAATAGTCTGTTTGATGCATGCTGAAGAGATGATTCAGTAATTTGCATCTTTTGGGAAGCCTAGCAGCTTTTGCTTCTTGGAATCAGCCCCCCTATTAATAAAACAAGCATGTAGGTACTTCATTTAGGTAGCATGTGCCAAAGGAAAATTTCAAATATGGGTAGGTGGATCCTAACAAGGCACAGTAAAACCAGCATAAAAATGTGCTGCAGCCCATAGAGATTTATTTACCTCTATTCTGAAGTATGGTCAGGCTTTTGGGACGTAATCTGTGGTTCCTCCTTGTGAAATGTTTTAGTTGTAGCAATAACCTATTCTTTAATGAATTCTATTAAGACCTAACTTGATTTTATCAAAACACGAGCATTGCAGTCGTCTTTTTTTTTTTTTTTTTTTAAAGAATTTGCTTTAACAATGAGAAAGTCTCCTTTCAAAATTCACATTTTATTAGGGCCTGTGATGACCAGCTTTGGGTTTGTGTCAATGTGTACGTGCAGCTTGTTTTCAGGTGCATTTAGGATCATTTTGAGAAGCTTTCGAGATCATTTGGAGTACATTAGCAGGATTATTTAACCTGCAGTCGACCTCCCTCTAGGCTACATCAACATGTTTCCAGCTGCTTTTGTGTTCCCATTGACTTGTATAAGGAAAAAGGCAGTGCTGCATTAACAAAAGCCTGACTACACTGGCCCCTAGCTTGGCAGTAGTCATGGAACAAAGATTTTACAAGAGTCAGTAAAGATCCCATAAAATCAAGCATGAACTTTTTTACTGCAAAATGTCAACATAAATTCGGAGTGTAGTCTTAGCAGGTCTCTGGGGCTTTATGACAAGAAAAAAAAATATGATTTCAGACGTGTCATACCATACTTTGTTATACACATAAATATTCTCAATGTTTGGAATCACTAAAATATTGGTATTAATCAGACTGGCTTATATTAGAATTACATGTTCATTAAACCTGTGCACAGCACATTTACTTTAATTTTACTAAAACAATAGATGTAACACTTTACAAAAATATTTATTACTACTATATAATCCATACCATAAACCAGTGTTTCTCAACTCCAGTCCTCAAGGCGCCCCAACAGGTCATGTTTTCAGGATTTCCCTCAGATGAAACGGCTGTGGTAATTACTAAGGCAGCAAAACTGATCAAATCACCTGTGCAAAATAATGGAAAGTCTAAAAACATGACATGTTGGGGCGCCTTGAGGACTGGAGTTGAGAAACCCTGCCCTAAACATCTGGAGTTCATCCTTGGTTTTCTAGGACACCACAAAAAGACAATTCCAAAAGGATTCTGTTTTCACTCCCTTAGTCTTTGTTCTCTTACAAGTAGCACCAAAATATAGTGTTAGAGCTGACAAGTTTTTTTTCTCACCACAAGCTATTAATTTGTCTGCATATTTCCAGAGATCCCAATGTCAGTTCTGAACTAGGACCATTTAATACGTTGGCTCTGCTATGTAATGTTTGCGCATATTACCCATGTCCCCCCTCTTCCCCAGGAGTCTGAGGCACCAGTTGTGAATATCAGGGCAGGACTGTTAACCAATTTATGGGCAGGGCAACAACTATTCATGTTAAATGAATGCATCTTGTGTTAGCATGGAGATGCTCACCAGTCCTACCAGTGTTGACCATGAAATGGAGTAGTCTTATTTCTATTTGTTTCATGTAGCTTGCCATAGCTTTTTGTTCTAAAACCATACATTGTACAGTTTGATTTTCCTGTTATTTCCTTGGCTCCCCCATTCTCTTAAATGGAATGACAACAGCTTTTTACAGCTCTCTTAATAATAAAATACCAACTTTTTCCATTAGTTTTAGAAACAGTGGGGAAATGGGCTTTAAAAAAAACTGCTTCTAACAATCCACAATTACAAAGGGCATTTGCTAGCCCTAAAAAACAAAGGTGTCTGAGCACAAGCGAAATTTGTTGATTACACAAAGAAGCTGATGTGATTGAGTCTAGTGTTGGCCAGTGACCCCTTAGGCCTTTTGCACACTATACTGATTAATAAGCATCAGACATTCTTGCCTGAAAAAACGCAAGGATGGGCTGTAGACCACTTGCGCACATTTGCGAGTATGCACACACAAGCAGAAAGCGTGGCTCTTGCGCATATTTGCGAATATACACACAAAAATACTGACCAGCCATTCAGATTTCTGTATTTATTTTTTTTTACTGATCAATATGCAGTGCTTGTTTATGCGCCTGTGTGTACAGGCACATTGTAAACAATGGGCTGAATTTTAGATTAGTAAAAAAAACATGCTTTACTGAGGGTTATCATGCTGCATTGTGCAAGAGGCCTTACAGGTCTACCAAAAAGAAAGGTGAGAATTCAGCACTGGCTGATCATAAGAAACTATGCTAGAAAAAAAACCTTAAAACATATTATTGCGTAAAACAAGGCCATGGAGCAGCAGTTCACTTTATTACTTCAAAATAACCTCAACACAATTTAACCAGTTTTCAGTGTTGAGCAACAAAACAATAACCTGTGATAACTCACCAACAGGACCAAATTTGCAGCCAGGATTTTATTCTGAGATTATGTTGCCCAAGGCACATGTGCAAGATGATGTCATTCCATGCAGACGTCAGCCCATTTAAGAAGGGCTGTGGGCAGATATTTATCAGACCATAACAAAAAGGTATTTGATGACAGCTAAGCCCCTGTTCACACCGGTGCAACTTGTCATGCGATTTGACAGTTCAAAATAACATGACAAGTCACACCCTATTTATGCCTCAATAGAACCATTCGAATCGGTGCAACTCTGACTTGCACCAATTTGAAAAAGGCTCCTGCACTATTTTCGGCAATTTCATGAGCAACTTGCATTGACATCTGTGCATGAAATCGCACAGATGTCGGCAAGCCACACATGAAATCAAACTGACTGGCAGTCATTCGCATTCGGTGTGAACCTGGGCTTAAACTGTGCTATGTTTTCATGTTCGCCCGTTTTGCTGTAACTTGTGCTATTGCTTACTATTCTGCAATATTTTAAAAACACAAAGAGAATTAAAGTTCGCTACTGTCCAATATTAAAAAGGAAGAAATGCAATGTTAGCAACTACTTTATTAAAGCAAATGATGAAGAATAGGGTGCGTAAATGCACTCATACACAGCCTGATAGTTGCAAACAATGTAATAGATTTGATCATCCCTTGTGAATTGTAAGGAGAAAACTATGTAGGGATTAGGACATCATTCAGACGAGTGAATGATGGTGGATAAGCTGCTGCATTCAGAGGCAGCTAAACACTTCCTCTGTGCTATGGTCACATACAAATTGGTCAATCAGGACACAATTTTCTGTGTCCAGGGCCAATCAGTGTGTCTAATCACACTTCCCAGATAAGTAGGTACATGCAAACAATGGCAGTGCTGTTTTTTCATTTGTATGGGCAGGGCTGCTAATAAGGCAGTACAACCGGTCCTGTTGCACTAGGCCCAGGCCCCATTGGCTAAACAGGGGGGCCCAAGGCAGCTTTATGGTTAATTTCTGTCTAAATGAATAGATTTCACTAGACCGCACCCCCCCCCCACTCCTACTTGCTTACCAGGGCTTGAATTACATTTCCCTTGGCCCCATCAGGTCAACAGATGGGCCCAGGAGGCGGGACTTTTTTTTTTCCATTTGCGGGGCGTATTCAGATAAAGTCAGTGCCGCTGCTCCACTGTACAGAGTTGGGGGCCTGTCAGGAAGGCTGTAGGGGCCTCATGATTTATAACAGCGGCCCTGTGTATGGGAAACAGCTATTCCTCCCCCAGCAATATTCCACCGTTAGTGGCTGCCTGTGCGAATGTGTCCTAACAAACCGGTGATGAGTGCTTTTGAGCTTCTCAAACGAGGAAAAGACTATGACAGGTCCCAGCAATACTACAATGCTAGCAGTAAAGGGGAGAGATCTTACTAATCATTGTATTTGATAAGAAATAGGTCGGCCATGGTAAGCTCTAAACAAGAGCTAAAATCTAAACAAATACTCTGGATTATTTTGACTATTTCTAGGGATAACAACAAGGGATGTCCCACAAAATAATAAATGGCACAGAAGTCCAGAACACAAAGAATTAAACAGGTATTCTAGCAAAAACAGAAAAGGCTGTGTTCAGGTAATAAGTTGGCCACTGTCAACCAAAATCGTTTAGTCAACTGGATTCCATCAGGCTCTCCCATGCAATGCAGGTGTTGTAAAGAGTAGAGTGGAACTTCCATTTTCTGTGTCAATCACTGCACTTTCTTTCCTACTGCAAAGGGCTGGGCAAGCACTCCCACTGTCAGTTGGGTGATAATGAGAATTTCATAAAGACTGCAGGTAATTGAAATAAATTGTTTAGGTGCACTGTAGCGCATGCAGTGTATGGGTGGTTCATTGCCTTTCACTTTTAAATGGCACCCCAACACACATTAGCACAAAAACACTCGACCCCCAACTCTCAAAAACCTTGCGGTGCACCAGAAAAAAATAAGTACAGGTGCATTATTGTGCTCTCTGACATGCATTGAGGACACACTGAAAGCAAAAAACTTCAATGAACACAATGCATGCACAAGTGTGGCTGGAAATTTAACGAATATGTATATGGAAACAATGGAACTTTTATAAAATTTTAACTTTTAAGCAACCCTGTTATCAAAGCTTCATGAAGGTCTCAATCATTAATACAACTTCTGAACAGAATGTAGTGCCACTTCTGACAACATAGCAGAGTCTGGTCACTCCCATCAGCCTCAACCTTATTCAAGGCCTTGAGTGTTGCTTGCCGACAGAGGTGGGTTAGTAAGAACAAAATAAGCAAATGTTATTCTATTTCACCAACAGAGTTTTTGGCTTGTTGGCTGCTTAACTGCATCATTAAAAAGCACTTAAACAGTTTACAAAGGACACTGCAAACTGTATTATTAAAGTTGACAGGGGGCCAAAGTGGTTTGGCAGCAGCTCTCAAGTTAACAAAACAGTTGCACTGAAAAGTTTCTCCATTTGAAAATGGACTATAATTACTACAGAAATTTCCAAATTCAAGTACAAAATTTACCCTGTCAATGAAAAGCTTTGGAAAACAATACAATAAATACAAATACTACTCAATCGACATTGGCAGTTTGGAGAACAGTAAATAGTCCATGTATAATCTTACACCTGGCTTCAGTCCAATTCATTTGTCACATAAATGCACTTATGAAATACAATGAAGGCAATTCTTCCAAAATGTTGCACTGCTGGCAGGTAAAACAAAATATCACACTTCAACAATTTCTGAAGCAATCTGTACCAATAAATACATTTACACTGATGCATACTACTTTAATTTTAAAACTGAGATTTCTCGCTTTAACCCCTTCCTGACAGCTGCTATTGGCTCTTAATTTGAGATTAATGCAGGGAGGTGGGGCAGCTTCCAGACACGTGACTGCTGTGATTGGCTCTCACAGCTGTCGCATGGTCAAAAGTACGTCCCGCTGGCTTCCATTTAATTGCCATGCTCGATAGCGGTCAGGAGATAGCTTGTCAGTGTGCTGGGAATTCGCTCTCTGGCCACTGCCTCAGATCACTGTGGATGCATACGTACAGGGGCTTGGCACTAAAGCCCACATTTCCTGCCACCACATACATGAGTTATGTGGTTGGGAAGAGGTTAAAGTAGAACTCTAGGCAAAATTTTTTTTCTTCAACTTGGATAGCATAAGGGAGGGTTATAACCCCTGTCAGTTATGACATCTGTGTCCTTTTGGGGAGATTTACCTTCACTTCCTGTCCTATAGCCAAAACAGAAAGGGAAATCCCTGGTCATCACTAAGGTCTCCAGAACTAGTACCCCTAATGGAAGATTTTGCCTTTATTCCTGTTCTGGGGAACACTCAGAATTTTGAATTGTCTTTCCCTTTCAGTGATAATAGTCAACAGGACAGCTAGAGGTGAATCTTTCTAACCGGAGCACAGACAGACCTGATTGGTGTTCTAGTCCTTCTCCACTTCTGTCTAAAACAAAAAAAGTGTTTTGCCTTCAATTATACTTTAATAATCAGAGGATGGTATGGAAATTCTCATTTCATGATTGCGCACTTTACCACAAAATGTGAATAATGAGAACTTTCTTACTGCTTCTTTTTTTTTTTTCTTGTTACTTCTGCAAACATTAGTGTAAAAATGCTGTGCTCTGGAAGATACGAAAAACCTCAAACCTTCACCATCTTCTAGTCACATGAAATATTTTTCAGTGCAATGCTGTTATGGGGCATGAATCAATGAACCTCTACCAAAACTTTGAAATAACATTTTTAACCCTTTCATGACTAAGCCTATTTTTGAAATTTGGTGTTTACAAGTTAAAATCCGTATTTTTTGCTAGAAAATTACTTAGAACCCCCAAACATTATATATATATTTTTTAGAAGAGAATCTAGAGAATAAAATGGCGATTGTTGCAATATTTTTTATCACACGGTATTTGTGCAGCGGTGTTTTAAACGCAAATTTTTGGAAAAGTGACACTTTCATGAATTTTAAAAAATCCAAACAGTAAAGTTACCCCAATTTTTTTGTATAATGTGAAAGATGATGTTACGCCGAGTAAATAGATACCAAACATGTCACCCTTTATAATTGCACGCACTCGTGGAATGGCGACGAACTACGGTACCTATGAATTTCCATAGGCGACGCTTTAAAAATTTTTTACGGTTACCAGGTTTGAGCTACAGAGGAGGTCTAGGGCTAGAATTATTGCTCTCGCTCTGACAATCGCGGCGATACCTCACATGTGTGGTTTGAACACCGTTTACATATGCGGGCGCGACTTCCGTATGCGTTTTCTTCGCTGCGCGAGCTCGCGGGGACAGGGGCACTTTAAAAAAAAATTTTTTTTTTATTTATTTTATTTATTTTTGTACTTTAATAAATTGTGTTTAAAAATGTTTTTTTTTTTTTTTTACTTTTATTGCTGTCACAAGCAATGTAAACACCCCTTGTGACAGTAATAGGTGGTGACAGGTACTCTTTATGGAGGGATGGGGGGTCTAAAAGACCCCCCATCCCTCCTTTACACTTCAAAGTATTCAGATCGCCGAAAACGGCGATTCTGAATACTGTGTACTTTTTTAAATTCGGCGCCATTGGCAGCCGAGTAAACGGGAAGTGACGTCATGACGTCGCTTCCACGTTTACAACAAGAAGGCTGGAACGAAGCCGCTCACAGCTTCGTTCCAGCCCGCCCCCAGCCGTCGAAGATTCCCGATTGGACACCGGGCCTCCCGATCGCACGGGAGGCCCGGTAACAGCGGCGGGAGGAGGCGGGAGGGGGGGGATGTCCCCTCCCACTCCTGCGGTATAACAGCCGAGCGGCTTTTAGCCGCATCGGTTGTTATACTCGGGTAGCCGATCGCCCGCTGGAAACAACGGTACCGGGATGATGCCTGCAGCTGCGGGCATCATCCTGGTATAACCCCGAAAAGCCGAGTACACATATGTGCGTACGGTCGGCGGGAAGGGGTTAAGTTGTCACACTAATGCCGCGTACACACGACCGTTTTTTCCGTCGGAATGAACTCTGGCGGTTTTTGACGGAGTTCCACTGAAACAGACTTGCCTACACACGATCACACCAAAGTCCGATCGTTTAGAATTTGATGACGTACGACGGGAATAGAAAAAGGAAGTTCAATAGCCAGTAGCCAATAGCTGCCCTTGCGTCGTTTTTGGTCCGTCGGAATAGCATACAGACGAACGGTATTCCCGATAGGAATTGATTCTGTTGGAAAGATTTAAAACATGTTCTATTTCTAGGTCCATCAGAATTTTCGAAAGAAAAAGGCAGATGAAGCCCACACATGATCGAAATGTCTGATGGAATGATTCCGTCGGACCTTTTCTGCCGGAAAGTCTGGTCGTGTGTACGTGGCATTACACAGATGGCTACTGTCTGACACTACCCCTTGAAGGCCAATAAAACTGGGTTATGTAAAAGGTGGTTTCATAACATTCATGGATTAATAGTGTGATGAAGCACGTGTTTAGAGGAACAGAATATGTTCAAAATGTGGAAGTCAAGCTGAGAACTGGCTCCCAAGCTCAAAGACAAAAAAATCCAAACCTACCAAATGTCAATTTTGTTGTCCTGTTCTTACTACAATGACAGCTAGCACATCTCCTTTTGATGTGCAGATTACAGCGCTGATAATGGATTCACCTGCAGTGAAAGATTAGGCCTTCCAATTTAAATTGAAAGAAAGAATGTATATATCCCTGCTGCTGCTTACAGACAGAAGCCTGTATAGTAGTAACCCTCACTGATTAGCACCTCCAAGTAAGAAGCAGAATGCATAACACTGTATACTTTTCTGTAAAAGTGGAAATTCTCTTTTACTGCCCCAGAACTGGTATGTAGCCTTTTAATCTGTCTGCTTTTCTAGAAATTTTTTTTTTATGTAAGCGTTGTTAAAGGATAACTAAAAAGGCAAAGCTCTTTTTTTTTTTAAGGAGATTAGTACACCTGTCAGTAGGGATGCACCAACATTTCGGTTGTGCATTTTACTGTGCTTATGGTGTGTTTTTCATAGGTCATGTGATGCAAAAAACGCATCAAAAACGTAACATGGGTGACATAGAATTTAAAGGAATACGTTTTTCGTGCGCTAAAGGTGACAATAATGGGCGACAAACTCATATTCATTTAAATTCATGATATTAAATAAAAAGTTGAATATAATACAATTGTATACAAAAATACGTATTTTTTTTAAAAACTGTCATTTTCGGTTTTGGCCAAGTGCATCCTGCATTTTGGGTACCAAAATTTCCATTTCGGTGCACCTCTACCTGTCAGATTTTTAAAGCTGTCTGTGTCCCTGTTATGGAGATTTACCCTTTATGTGTGTCCTGTTTATCATTAACATCAAAAGTGAAAGAAAATCCCAAATTCTGGGTGTTCACCATATGGGCAGTTTCACACCAGGGTGGGGAGCGCATCATCAGTAAAGCGCTGCTAGTTTTAGCAGCGCTTTTCAGCCGCTAACAGGTCGCTTTTAACCCCCGCTAGTGGCCGAAGAAGGGGTCAATACCACCCGTGTAGTGTCTCTGTCAAAGTGTTTTGCAGGCACTTTGCCAGCGCTGCCTATTCATTTCAACGAGCAGGGGCATTTTAGGAGTGGTGTATACAACGCTCCTAAACTGCCCCCAAAGATGCTGCTTGCAGGACTTTTTTTTAACGTCCCGCAAGCGCACCGCTCCAGTGTGAAAGCACTCGGGCTTTTACACTGGAGTGACAGTTGAGGCGCTTTACAGGTGCTATTTTTAGTGCCTCGGTGTGAAAGTGGCCTAACAGTAACAAAGGGTAAATCTTCCAAAGAGGACTGGTGACAGTCGGGGATTCCCTGAACTTTAAAGCAATTTCCTCACTTGTTTTGACTATAGGACAGCAAGAGAAGGGAAATCTCCCCAATGGGACACCCAAAAAAAAAACCTGACAAGGGTTATAACCCTACCTTACTCTATCCAAGATGAAAAAAGAAGTATTGCATTTAGTTCTACTTTAAGCTTCAGACTGCAAACAGGTATGCAGGTAGACAAGAAAGTTCTCTGTAATCTGGATCACCAGCAAAATTATTTCATACTCCATAGAAAAATTGTTTTAGAATAGGTGATTCTGCAGCAGACATAAAGCAGACTGGAACCCTGCCTGCAAAAACCTCATGACAAATGGATTACATGCTGGCCAACAGCAACCACAATAAATGGTTTAGCAAAATAACAAATTTGAAAAAAAGATGAGACTATGACTGTCCAATGTACTGGGAATGCTTAATGCTAACTAAGCAGACCTTATATCAGAGTGCCACAGCAGTCACAGTCTTACTCTCCATGGCTGATGGACAGGTATCAAGCACTTGGACATATATACTTTAGGAATTTTTTGTAGAACCCACGCACTCTATTACTCCCACACTCTAGAAATTTTGCCCACCTTGTTTATCCCCACCTTGAATATAACCAGCATTGAAAGAAACACTCGCAAGAAATGGAATAGGTCATGAGCTCTCGTCAACTACCAAAATGACTGCCACTTAAGGCTTTCGTTTTATAGAATACCCAGAGCAAATGGCAATGATGTGCAATAACCCATAGCACCAATCAGAAAAAGAGGCTCAATTCTTAGAGAGTTATGATGTCTCCAAAAAAGATGCAAAATAATAAAATGAAGTGAAACAAACAAAAATGAAAGTGGATCAATCAAAATAATACTGAACAATAGGTTTCTGGATAGAAGATTTCATATCTGCTTTAACTTGTCTCACTCTTGACTACAGTCAAATGCAAACCAGGCAAGAAGCTGACAGACAACATTACTAAAAGAAAATAACATTTTAACTAACAAGATAAAGTGTCAATCCTGTAAAAATAAATTGAATGTCATGTTGGAACTTTCTTTTGTGTAAAAATAAATCATGAGGCTACATTTCTTTAAAACATATAAAAACAAATATCTTGTGTTCTGTAAAAGGGAGTTTAGGACCTTCTTTTTCTTTCCTATGAGGTCAAGAAGACACATTTCCAGAAAATACACAACCCCCTGAGGTGAATGAACAGGCCGGATTACAATCCTTTATTAAAGTAGACTCTCTCCAGCCCTGGATTGTTTTCCTTGATGTATGTTTGAAGTTCAGGCTCCAGGCGTGACACAGACATTGAGCTAGACAAAAACAGAAAGATTATTAATTAACAGGTTCAGGGTAACCTTTGAGACTAAAAGGAAGGATGACACTGAATCTGTGACGAAAAAACTCTCCTGCGCTCGGGTATCTAGAACCTCAATATGTGGTATCTACCGTCTTGCAGCCCTCCTCAGAATAATGGGTATTCATGGACTACAAAAAGAGAAGAAAGAAAGGAGGGCGCACCGGCCTAGTGCATTACCACTGATAGCATTTATTAAAAAAGATAAAACAGCAAATGGATACTCACAAACGAGCATGAATGACAGGCATGAACAATAGCTGCAGGTGAGCAGTGACAAACATCAGTAAGAAACCGGGACCGGACATCAGATGGATGAGGCAATGGCTGACGCATTTCGAGGGAGAACCCCTTTCTTCAGAGCCTAAGCGTGTAGTCCATCTGATGTCCGGTCCCGGTTTCTTACTGATGTTTGTCACTGCTCACCTGCAGCTATTGTTCATGCCTGTTCATGCTCGTTTGTAAGTATCCATTTGCTGTTTTATCTTTTTTAATAAACGCTATCAGTGGTAATGCACTAGGTCGGTGCGCCCTCCTTTCTTTCTTCACTGAATCTGTGACACCTGAATAACTTAGCAGCTGCATAACTGCGTAACGTAACATTTAAAACTGCACTCCAGGAAGATATAAGAAAATGAATTTGGATTTATCTGTAAATCCCATATATAGAAGTATAGTACAGAGCACAGACTGGATATTCAGGGACCCTGGGTTATAGGCTTACCGTCAGGTAATTGATCAGTGGTAAAGCCCCCCCACCCCCCACCCCCCAAACTTGAGCATACCCCTATAATCTTACCCCACTCAATAAGGTCTCAACTTTTTAGCAAGCAATGCAGAGTAACACAGGAACAGAGGGAGGGGTGTTCTGTACTGTACTCCAACATACGGAATTTACAGCCAAGTCAAAATGCCTTTATCTTAATTGTGCATTATAGGACAAAGGCTGAATATTCATAGACCTTCAGGCATTCCTAAGCAATTAATCAGTGGCATGGGAGACTAGGCAAACATAACTGTACCAAGGGACTAAACAAAACAGAAAGGAGTTAAGGCCCAACTCAGAGTGCTGCTGAAAGAAACTTGTGGCCAAAATCTGCACCTGCAGAGGCCTGGGCATCCACCTGGCAGAATATGGAGGATATGTTAACCGAAGACCAGATAGCCTTACAAAGCTGAGCAGCAGATGCCTAATGGTGGAATTCCCAGGAAACCCCACCGATCTGGTAGAGTTAGCATGTAAAGGTCATGGAGGTACCATATCTATTCGAGTATAGGCTCTTACAATAAACAGCATTATCTACCAGGCAATAGTGGACTTGGAGGTAGGGTGTCCTTTTGGAAACCCTCTTGGCAGGACAAAAAGAGTGTCTTTTGTATAGAGACTGTAGTTTTTGACAGCCCTGACTACGTCCAAATAATGGAGAGCAATTTCCTTGGGATGCCTCGGAGCAGGTCACAAGGAAGATACGACAATATCTTCATTAGGGTGGAAGGCTGACCTAAGGAAGAAAAGAGGGTTTTGGGGGCTAAGACTACTTTGTCCCTGTGAAGGATCAGCAAGGACTCCTTAGGGCCACTGAGACATGTCTGATATATGTGATAACCACCAAGGCAGCCATTTTGCAGGGGAGATCACCCGGGGGGTTCCCTAATGGGTTGTAAAGGGTAGTTTCTGCAGAGCAGAGAGGACTAGATTGAGATCCCAAGAAAGCATAGGGTGCTATAATGGAGGCCTGATCTGTAAGACACCATGAATAAAGGGTTTACAATAGAGAGAGAAGTCAAAGGCTTTTGAAATAGGGTAGACCTGGCCGAAGCCTTAAAGCGGGATTAAACCCAAAATTGTAATAGAGATCTATGTCCACCACCCAGTGGATTATAACGAGAGCTGCAGCGTCTTTAGTGATAGAATTGTTTTCTGTGATCAGGATTACCAGCTGTACTTGGGAGCTTTCTTGACCAGCGCATGAACTGGTGAAGTATTTTGTGTGTTTTTTTATATCTTGGACATGGCCGAAGCTTTTAAATCAGGATTAAACTCAAAGACAAAAATGTAATATATTGCAGATTACCAATCCTTAAATATTGTGGCTGTATTAGTTTTCCTTTTTTTAGGCTTTTTTTCCTCCCTTTGTTTTTACCTGCTGATCTGGCAGGAACATACCGTATTTATCGGCGTATAACACGCACTTTTTTCCCCTTAAAATAAGGGGAAAATCGTGGGTGCGTGTTATACGCCGATCCCCGCTATTTTGTGATCTGTCGGAGCGATCGCCGCCGACATTCACATAGCTTGTATTTTTAAACATGGCGCCGCGGAGTTCGGAGGCACTCGGCGGCGCTCGTTCAGGTGAACGAGCGCCGCCGAGGACACAGTGACTGGGCGGAGCCGAGATACACATAGCCGAGGCTTCTCGGCTATTCTCGGCGCCGTTCACAGTCACGCCCAGTCCCGCCATTGGACCTGTGTTATGTCCATCATAGGGACTGGGCGTGACTGTGAACGGCGCCGAGAATAGCCGAGAAGCCTCGGCTATGTGTATCTCGGCTCCGCCCAGTCACTGTGTCCGCGGCGGCGCTCGTTCAGCTGAACGAGCACCCCCGAGTCCCTCCGAACTCCGCGGCGCCATGTTTAAAAATACAAACGAAACGTTTGTATGTCGGCGGTGACAAGGCTGCACGGACCACTGGGGACAAGGCTGCACTGGGGCAAAGCTGAACTGGGGCAAAGCTGCACTGGGAACAAGGCTGCACTGGGGCAAAGCTGCACTGGGGCAAAGCTGCACTGGGGACAAGGCTGCACTGGGGACAAGGCTGCACTGGGGACAAGGCTGCACTGGGGACAAGGCTGCACTGGGGACAAGGCTGCACTGGGGACAAGGCTGCACTGGGGACAAGGCTGCACTGGGGACAAGGCTGCACTGAGGCAAAGCTGCACTGGGGACAAGGCTGCACTGACAAGGCTGCACTGGGGCAAGGCTGCACTGACAAGGCTGCACTGGGGCAAAGCTGCATTGACAAGGCTGCACTGGGGCAAAGCTGCACTGACAAGGCTGCACTGGGGCAAAGCTGCACTGACAAGGCTGCACTGGACACTGGGGAAAGGCTGCAGATGAACACTGATGAGGCTGCATTGATGGGCATTTAAATGTAAGTTTTTTTTCCTTAAAATTCTTCCCTCCTAAAAGTTTTTTTCCTTAAAATTCCCTCCTAAACTTGGGGTGCGTGTTATACGCCGGCGTGTGTTATACGCCGATAAATACGGTACCTTCTGTATTAGTGCCCCCACCCTGGATGAAGGATCACAGGGGCACAGCAGCACTGTTAATCTGGGGGGAGGCTAGTGTTAGATGTACTAGCAAATTTAGATACATTAACACACTGAAGCCAAACTCCAGCTCACACTGGAGTTACAGCAACAGTTTTTTTCATTTTGGCATAAAGATTTTACATGAATAAATAAAAGCCGGTCATTGTAAGCACCCCTGTTAGCAATAAACAGTTTGACTCATCACTCTTAACTGATGCATTTGCAAGAGAGCTTGTTCTGTGGAAAAAACAATTACCTGGCAGATCACAGCGTGAAAAAAAAAAAAGAAAAGAAATAATCCTAAAAAAAAAAAACTGATGCATCCATCATATCTAAGAATTGGTAAGCTGAAATAGAATAAATGTATGCTTTTGGGTTTAATACCGCTTTAAGAGTACTCAGAGCTGAGTTTTGGTCAAGTCACAATTGCAGAAATGTAGTCATTTCTGGGGTGAAATGCCTCTGTTCACAAAAAGGATTTCCAGGTATGGACGTAGATATTTCACAAAGTGGCTTTTCTGGCCTTGAGTAAAGTGGGAATGATGGAGTCAGAACCAAAAGCATCAGATGCCAGTGCTAGAAGATCCTTGGTCCTAGCCACTAAAAGGGGCAACTGGTTGTTAAACCTGGAGGCCAGAGTGTCTTCATCTGGGGGGTTCCCTATTTCTAACCAAGGTGACTAAAGATGTTGGGACCGGTCCCCCTGGTCCAGGTGATGAAGGCTGAGAAATCCACCTTCTAATTGTTCACTCCCAGCATGTGAACAGTAGAGACTGGTGGGCAGTGTTATTCCATCCAAGAGATGATCAGACATGCTATCTTTAAGGCTGCCTGACTCCTGATCCCCCCCCCCTAATGATCGATATATGCCAGTGCTGTGGCACTGCCTGATTGCTCATTGATTGGGTACCCCTCAAAAAGGGGAGCCCAGTGGTGCACAGCCCATTTTACTGCTCTGAGCTGTTGATGGGGAGCTTTGCTTCCCTGGGTGACCAGGTTCCCTGAACTGTCTGTGAGGGATTGAAACACTCCTCCCCAGCTGGCATCTCTTATCACCTTTATGAAGGTGGAAGAAAGGGCTTTCCCATTTCCAATCTTTGCTTTCTGGAGAGAAGTATAAGGAAGCTTTGAGATGCAACATAGTTGTTCCAGGTCAACAGACTGTTGTGTTGGAGG
This sequence comes from Aquarana catesbeiana, assembly GCF_042186555.1. Lineage (NCBI taxonomy): Eukaryota > Metazoa > Chordata > Amphibia > Anura > Ranidae > Aquarana > Aquarana catesbeiana. The sequence continues at coordinate 361,661,572 of NC_133326.1, read as the reverse complement.
GGCTAGCTTCAAAAGAGGCAACCGAGGCATAGGGACTCTCGTGAAAAGTCTCATAGAAGGATGCTTTTTGACCTAAAGCCCGAGCATGAGACATTAGAAAGAGAAGCTTGTTTGGCAGAAGGAAAATCTTTGCCTGTGGCATATTTAGGATGAGGTTTTCCCTTTAGCTCTACTTTAATATGCACCATAAAGCAGATTGATACTAGCCCAAGACTGTGAAAGGACCCTACATAACCTGGCTATGCTGAATGGGGCATCATTCTTTTCTATAGGCTGTAAACTAAACAACATACAAACATACATTCAGAATCTGGCAGCCATTATGATTCATCTATTTCAAGGTCGGCAAGTCATCGATTGCTGGGAGCCGACAGTTATATAGTTACATAGTTGGAGAGGTTGAAAAAAAGACCAACCTATGTGTGTGTGATTATATGTCAGTATTGCATTGTATAGCTCTGTATGTTTTGGTCGTTCAGGTGCTTATCTAATAGTTTTTTGAAGTTATCGATGCTCCCCGCTGAAACCACTGCCTGTGGAAGGGAATGCCACATCCTAACTGCTCTTACAGTAAAGAACCCTCTACGCAGTTTAAAAGGTTAAACCGCTTTCCTTCTAATTTTAGTGAATGGCCACGTCTTATTAAATTCCCGGAAATGTTTCATCCCTATCGTGGGGTCACTAGTACGGTATTTGTACATTGAAATCATATCCCCTCTAAAAGGGCCTCTTCTCCAGAGAGAACAAGGTCAGTGCTTGTGACCTTTCCTCATAACTAAGGCCCTCCAGACCCTTTATTAGTTTTATCGCCCTCCTCTGGACTCTCTCCAGTTCTAGCACATCCTTCCTGTGGTCTGGTGCCCAAAACTGAACAGCATACTCCAGGTGCAGCTGGACCAGAGTCTTGAAGAGTGGGAGAATTATCGTTTTATCTCTGGAGTTAATCCCCTTTTTAATGCATGCCAATATTCTGTTTGCTTTGCTTGGCATTGCATGACACTGCTGAGTCTGTCATCTACTAGGACCCCCAGGTCTTTCTCCATCCTAGATTCCCCCCAGAGGTTCTCCCCCCCAGGTAGTAGATTGCTTTGATATTTTTGTTACCCAAATGCATTATTTTACATTTTTCCACATTAAAGAGGAAGTAAACCCTGTACGTTTTTTCTTTTTAAATATAATGATCCTGGAATGTATTGGTAAGCCATACACATTTAAATATGACAAAAACGAGGTTGTAATGTACCTTATTTCCCAGTTTTGAAATTTAGTTTCTTCCGGGTATTGGCCACGCCATCGTTACTACTGATTGATGAATCTTTTGTGGACGTCATTTCTGCCCTTACTTTGTTTTCCTGTCCAAGTCTAAACCAAGCCTCTATCTCGATTGCCGTTACTATGGCAACTGAGCTAAGCCATCGATGAAGGCAAATCACTCTCTGTGCTGCTCTGGTTCACTCCCCCTGTGTGACGTCTTATACAGTCACAAGGGGGAGAACCAGAAAGGAGAGGATGAGAGCATAGCATCGCGAAACTTCTTTCTCTGTGCCGTTTTTAATGAAAGTCAATGGCATGCACAGGATAGTGAAACGGCACACATAGCGTATCATTAAAGAATCTATAGACTGTGCAAGCGTGGTTGATGTCACTACAGATTGCAGGACGGTTTGTAAGGGAACAGAAAGAGTGAGTGAAATTTCACAGGCAGCGATCAGCTGCCTGTTATATATAGAGATTAGAATGAGCTAAAATGAAAGTGGAAGGTTTACAAAACACATTAAACCTCATTTGCCAAGAAGTTGCACACCCCATTAATTGGTTCAGATATTCTTGCAAGGTTTCCACATCCTGCAGAGAAGTTATTGCCCTGCTTAGCCTAATATCGTCTGCAAATACAGAGATTGAACTGTTTATCCCATCCTCCAGGTCGTTTATGAATAAATTAAATAGGATTGGTCCCAGGACAGAACCCTGGATGACCCCTTTTTCCACCCCGCCCATACGAGTACTCCCCATTTTTCACTACACTCTGAACTCGCCCTTGTATCCAGTTTTCAATCCATGTACTCACCCTATGGTCCATGCAAACGGACCGTACTTTGTACAGTAAATGTTTATGGGGAACTGTATCAAATGCTTTCGCAAAATCCAGATACACCATGTCTACGGGTCTTCCTTTATCCAGATGGCAGCTCACCTTCTCATAGAAGGTTAATAGATTGGTTTGGCAAGAACGATTCTTCATGAATCCATGCTAATTACTGCTAATGATACTGTTGTCATTGCTAAAATCTTGTATATAGTCCCTTATCCCCTACAAAAGCTTGCATACAATTGATGTTAGCCTAACTGGTCTGTAATTCCCAGGGATGTATCTTGGCCCTTTTTTAAATATTACATTGGCTTTTCTTCAATCGACTGGTACCATTCCAGCCAGTAGACTAGACTGTTTGTAAAAAATAGGAACAATGGTCTGGCAATTACTTGACTGAGTTCCTTAAGGACCCTCGGGTGCAAGCCATCTGGTCCCCCTGGTGACTTATTAATGTTAAGTTTTTCAAGTCCATTTCAAATTCTGTCCTCTGTTAGCCATGAGAGTGCTTCCTGTGACATGTCATAAGGATAAACATTGCAGTTTTGGTTAATGAAGCCCCCCGATTCCCTTGTGAAGACTGAAGAGAATAAATTCAATACCTTCGCCATCTCTCCATCCTCAGTAACCAGATTCCCTTCATCATTCTTTATGGGACCAATATGATCTGACCTCCCTTTCTTACGATTTATGTACGTAAAGAATTTCTTTGGATTCGTACTCTCCTTCGCTATTATCCTTTTGTGTTCTATCTTAGCCTCCCTGACTGCACCCTTACATTTCTTGTTGTATACTCTGTAAAGTTGGAATGCGGATGATGATCCCTCAGCCTTGTATTTTTTAAAGGCCTTCTCCTTTGCTTTTATATGCATTTTTACGTTTGAGTTAAGCCACCCAGGACTATTATTATCCCTTTTAAATGCATTTCCCATTGGGATGCACTGGCTAATGCCCTTATTTAATATGCTCTTAAAGCATACCCATTTCTCCTCCGTGTTCTTTGTTCCTAAGATTTTATCCCAATTTGTATCTTCTAGCAAGGCTCGTAGTTTAAGGAAGTTGGCCCTTTTGAAATTCAGTGTCTTTGTATTCCCCTTATGTTTCCTATTAGTTTGATTTATACTGAAATTAATTGACCTGTGATTGCGGTTTCCTAAATTGCCCTGTATTTCTACATCCGTGATCAAGTCTGTATTGTTGGTAATCAGTAGGTCTAGTAATGCTTTGTTTCTAGTTGGTGCGCTTACCATCTGACCCATGAAATTGTCCTACAAGACATTTTGCACCTGGCGAGCCTTAGATGAATGCTTGGTTCCTTCCACCCAGTCTATGTCTGGATAATTAAAACCCCCCATTAGGATGATACTTCCCATCCTTGCCGCTAATCCAAATTGTGATAGGAGGTCCGCCTCCGCTCCCTCCCTCTGGTTAGGGGGCTATAGCATACTCCCAGTATTACTTTCCCCTTAGCAGCTCTACCCATAAGGATTCCACCTCCTCCCTTGATCTCTTAGTGATGTCAGTTCTCACATTCACTTGTACATCATTTTTGATATACAGGCATACCCCTCCCTCCTTTTTACCCTCTCTATCCCTGCGATATAGGGAATATACCCTTGAATGGTTGCCATCCAAGTCTCTGAAATTCCTACAATATCGAAATCCTCCTTGAACAGTAGCTCTAGTTCTCCCATCTTGTCCACCAGACTCCTGGCATTGGTGGACATGCCACGTAGTTTAGACCGGTCGCATACTGTCTCCTTATTGGGTGTTCTGAGGTTGCAAATAGGACTTGTTACTATACTTACCTTGGGTTTAGGTGCTTTAGTCAACCTACCAATACTACCCTCTGGAATATGTTCCGTGCTGACTATCTCTACCTCTGGACCCCCCTTGCCTAGTTTGAAATCCCCTTTAACTTTTTGGCCATCTTCACTCCCAGCAGATCTGTACCCTCCTCATTTAGGTGCAGTCTGTCCCTTCTACAGAGCTGGTGACTGACTGAGAAGTCGGCCCAGTTCTCCAGGAACCCAAACCCCTCCTTACTACACCAGCTCCTCAGCCACTCGTTTAGTTACCTAATCTCCCTCTGCCTTTCTGGTGTGGCTCGAGGTACCAGTTGGATCATGAAAAGACTTTGCCTCACCTAAGCCACTGCTGCTCTCACGTTCACTGCAGAGCAGAGAGCGGGAGGCAGCATAGTGCTGGATGGGGGCGGGAGCTGCCTCAGTGATGGGTTGATAGGCGCTCTTAGCAACCAATCACCATCTTGTTATGTAATATCAGCTTCGGCAGCTCCCGATCCTGTCTTCCACCTAGCACTGTGCCATCTCCTGATCTCTGATCTACTGTACACATGCTGGCAGGTAGGAAGTGCTAACTACACAATGCTGTGTGTATGTGGGGGGGATGATGTGAAGGGGACAGAGAACACTACAGGAGGACAGGGGGGAAACACACTGTTTTGGGGGATGGGGAGGACACTGCTATGGGGGAGTAGAGGACACGACAGTGAGGGGGGGTGTGAAGGGGGGGGGGAGGGGCGGAGGACACTGCTATGGGGGAGTAGAAGACACGACAGTGAGGGGGGGTGTGTGAAGGGGGGCGGAGGACACTACTGGGGTGGGGTTAATGTGAAAGGTCAAAGGACACTGCATTGGGGGGGTACAGGACACTACTGTGGGGGAGGGGAACAGAGGACACTGCTATTAAAGGCAGAGAACACTACACAGCAGGAGGGTGATGTGAAGGGGACAGAAGACACTGCTATGGGGGGGCAGAGGACACTACTGTAGGGGGCGGCGGGGTTGTGTGAAGAGGGGCAGAGGACACTGCTGTGGGGGGTGATGTGAAGGGGGCAGAGAACACTACAGTGACACACTGTGTTCTTCATGCCATCTCTTTATTGGTAACTTGATATTTTTTATTATTTTCTTTTTTTTTTTTTAAGGCAAAAAGGTCCTGAAAGGTTGCCTACCCTTGATTTATTTGCATAATCTTTTAAATATCTTAGCTTTTATTGTGATGTTATCCTTTTTAAAAGGTCCTCAAAGATCACAGCAAAGACCCCGAGTTGGTTTTAGGCCCGGTTTACACACGGGCATAGCAGAAACGCATGAAAAACACGTTTGTGTTGCCATTATTTCTTAAGAATAGCAGTTGCGCATTTGGAGCAGAGGGAGGCCCATTCAAATGAATGGTACTGCTCCAAAAACACAACGCAGTAGCATCACTCAAGTGTGAATAGGGCCTTCGTTTCTAACAGCTTAACACCTGCTGCTGCATGTTTACAAAAATATGTTGCAATAAAAAAAAACAAAAAACAAAACAAACTAAGACTGCAGTAAACCTTACACATTAAGGCCCCTTTCACACTGGAGCGGTTTTCAGGCGGTATTGCGCTAAAAATACCGCCTGAAAACCGCCCCTAAACAGCCTCCGCTGTTTGTTCAGTGTGAAAGCCCGAGGGCTTTCACACTGAAGCGGTGCGCTCGCAGGACGGTAAAAAAAGTCCTGCGAGCCGCTTCTTTGGAGCGGGGAAGGAGCGGTGTATTCACCGCTCCTGCCCATTGAAATCAATGGGACAGCGCGGCTATAGCCGCGCTGTACGAGCGGATTTAACCCTTTTTCGGCCGCCAGTGGGGGTTAAAACCGAACCGCTAGCGGCCGAATACCGATGCAAGAACGACGGTACAGCAGCGCTAAAAATAGCGCTGTTGTACCGCCGACGCCCCCACCGCCCCAGTGTGAAAGGGGCCTAATTTTCTCCCCAATGCTTAGGCCCCTTTCACACTCGGGCGGTAGGGGGCGTCGGTGTTTTACCGCGGTATTCGGCCGCTAGCGGTGTGGTTTTAACCCCCCGCTGGCGGCCGAAAAAGGGTTAAAACCACTCGTATAGCGTGGCTATAGCCGCGGTATAGCCGCACTGTCCCATTGATTTCAATGGGCAGGAGCGGTGAATACACCGCTCACAAGATGCGGCTGACAGGAGATTTTTTTCTTCTGCCAGCACACCGCTTCAGTGTGAAAGCCCTCGGGCTTTCACACTGAACAAACAGCGGAGGCTGTTTTGGGGCGGTTTGCAGGCGGTATTTTTAGAGCAATAACGCCTGCAAACCGCCCCAGTGTGAAAGGGGTCTTATAGATGCTTTAGTATGCACCATCTGTGCACAGGTTCACGTTACGATATCAAGCATTGTACCCCCCTCCCCTACCTCATAATGTTATAATTTTTCCAATAGAAGTGCAAAGGCTGAGCTTGCAAAGATCATATAAACATATGGTCAGTGGCAGTATTGTAAGAAAATCAGCATGCTAGCTATCCCCTCCATTGCCATCACACTGTACAAATGCCTAGGTATAAGCTGACATGCCTGTGTGGTAAATCTTTTGAAATTGCTAGTTATCTGGCTGTGTCTGGCTTAAATACTCTTGGAGTTATAGACCTAGAGCAAGCATGCTGTAATTAAGTATCAAAGTTCTTTATCTCAATAGTTATTTCAGGTCAGAGTTTTAAAAGCATCAAAGCCATAGCATCAGCATTGGAACCAACATTCTCAAATGAAAGATCAGCAATTGCAGCCCCCACACTTATTGCAAGAGTCATTGTAAGTATCATAAACTCAAAAGTGCTGCTTGTTCCACATCTTACTTCTGAGGAGCTGCTGAACATGTCATGCAATCTGGCTAAAGGTTATGTGCACAGTACTGTGAAAGGGGAAGTGAGCCCTCATCAGGGCAGGGGGGATATCAATTCTGCAGAAGCACTTGTAGTCCATTACCAATATGTGATAACCTAAGCAGAGTTTTACAATAACCTGTACAAGAAATATATCACCCCCTTCCCCATTTACCCCGTTTCCCCGAAAATAAGACAGTGTCTTATATTAATTTTTGCTCCCAAAGATGCGCTAGGTCTTATTTTCAGGGGATGTCTTATTTTTCCATGAAGAATACGGTACACATTTATTGTGCCATTTTTATCGATTCTCCCCCCCCCCCCCCTCTGATTCTCCTGTGCCATTTTGATTCCCCCCCTCAAATCCACCCTGTGTCATTTTATGTGAGTCCCCCTCCCCCCACCCCTGTGCCAGTGGACAATTTAGTCTCTCCCCCCTTCACCAGACATCCCCCCACCCCTTTACCAGACACCCCCCCCCCTCCCCTCAGTCACCCCTGTGTATCTGTGCCGGTCAGATTCCACACAATGTGCCCGACTCCTGCCCGCGCGACTTACTCACTGTCTAATTGTGAGTCAGCCAGACTGTTAGGGCAGAGCGAGCAGAAGACGGCAGCTTGTCCTGTGGGCAGCGCGGGGTCTCTGATTTAAAGAGACCTCGCACTGCCTGAACAGCTTCGGCTGCGCTGTGGCCAATCAGTGAGCTGCGCGGCGGCGCCCGCCGCTACAGTCCAGAGGAGTCAGACGCTTTAGGGTAGCTTCGGGGGCCTTATTATCGGGGGGATGCCTTATATTACAACGAGAGGCAAAACTGAAAGTAGGCCTTATTTTCGGGGGATGTCTTACTTTCGGGGAAACACGGTAGCTACCATTTAGCCACTTCACTACTGCTGCACATAGACTTGTGTGTCCGTGCTTTCGGGGAAGTTAAAGTAAAACTTTGCAACACGTTCAATATTATGTATCACAACTCACATTGAGTTGTAATTGTACACCTTGAGATTCTTGCACTTTTATATATTCCAGAGCTTCCTGGGTCTCTGTATTGGTAAGAAAAGCATGGTGTGGACAAATTGGAGAGTTGCATGAAAGGTCTGGCTTTTAGGGCTCAAAGCTGCCATGTCATTTCTAAATGGCATTGTTTCTGACCAAAAAAGAGTGCCCCTAGAAAATAAAAAAAGAAGGAGGTACATTCAAGCACTTCCAGATGCCTGCTTTTCAGGTGAGCCTCAAAATGTTACACAATTAGTAAACAATTGATGGTATTAGCAAATTATCTGAAAAATACCCTTACCTATTTTGAGGAAATAATGCACAGCAAAGTGGTGTCGCAAATACCAAGCTGAAAAAAAGTAAAAAACATTAAAAAAAATTTGTATATATATTCTTTAAAATTTAGTTTCAATAATGAATTACAAAAATATGCCTGTAATACACTAAACATATGTATTGCAAGGTATATCCATAGCAGTAGTTCTCTTTAAATACATCAGGATTGATGAAACAAGGCAACTGAAAAGATTGTATATCCTTATTTTTTGCATAATTTTCCTACCTTTTCTTTCTAGGGTCCAATTAGCAACACTTTTAAATCTCATTCACACAGGTTCAAAGTGCCGTATAGAGTGAAAAGCCATTTGTTTGTTTTTCTGTTAGCATGTAGGCCAGGGGTCGGCAACCCACGGACTGCACCCAGCCCACCACTGTTTAATATGCGGCCCGTCAGTGCCCGTGATTAATTCACGGGCATCCGACCCGTGGACACTTCCGCCGCTGTCCTCTTCATTGGACAGCGGCAAGCATCACAGGGCTAGATGGGGGCGGGAACCGATGGAGTTAAAACATTGCATTAAACAGCAGGTGATTGGTTGCTGGGCAATCCTAGCAACCAATCACCAGCTTGGAATGTGAAAAGTTACAATATGAAAAGGTGTATTTACAGGCCCAAAAACACACCACTCAGCGCCAGGGACCCTAGCAGCTCAAAAGCAGTAATAAATAAATAGATAAAACATATATGAATATGTAAGGTATAAAAAGAAAACACCGATATGTTTAAAAAAGTCTCAGATAAGACTAAACAGAAAAGCAGCCGTTTAAAATTACAAAGAAGTCATCATAAATAGTGGCATAACATAATCAACAAAATGATCATTATAATACACTAAAACAGCGCTAGTGTTGAGCTAAACGGATAATGTGGCCAACTTCACATGCAAAAAAAGTCCTTAAAGAGAGAAGAGCAGTAAGCAAAATGGTTCAGAAAGTGTTCATAGGTGATCAGAGTACAAAAGTTCAGCGTGCACCTTCCACCGATCCTTCCACTTTCACCCTGTGAGAACACACTCCCCTCAGGGGGTTAAACTCACCAAAAGCCTAATACATATAAGCATCCAAGAAAGGAGAAATCCAAGCCACCAGCCACTGTCAGCAACTCTCCGGAGGAATCCAAGATGGTCAAGGCTCATAAATCACCAGACAACAAAAGAAAAGCGTACATAGCGTAATCCTGTTTATTAGATAAAAGCCCTTCACATCACACAAAGACCCCCCCTTCAAACATTATACGTACATTGTAAATGCAATCAAAAGAGTACATCAGAGGAAGCATTTAGACACAGCACTTCACCATAGTCAGCTCCAGCCGGTTCCGCTTTCCAAGCAGCAATCACTAACTTCCTGGTTGCAGCACAGGCTGTGGTGGAGCGCAAACGTCACTTCCGGCGTCGTGTAGGTCACGCCCTGACGCGTTTCGTCATATCCTGACTTCAACAGGATATGACGAAACGCGTCAGGGCGTGACCTACACGACGCCGGAAGTGACGTTTGCGCTCCACCACAGCCTGTGCTGCAACCAGGAAGTTAGTGATTGCTGCTTGGAAAGCGGAACCGGCTGGAGCTGACTATGGTGAAGTGCTGTGTCTAAATGCTTCCTCTGATGTACTCTTTTGATTGCATTTACAATGTACGTATAATGTTTGAAGGGGGGGTCTTTGTGTGATGTGAAGGGCTTTTATCTAATAAACAGGATTACGCTATGTACGCTTTTCTTTTGTTGTCTGGTGATTTATGAGCCTTGACCATCTTGGATTCCTCCGGAGAGTTGCTGACAGTGGCTGGTGGCTTGGATTTCTCCTTTCTTGGATGCTTATATGTATTAGGCTTTTGGTGAGTTTAACCCCCTGAGGGGAGTGTGTTCTCACAGGGTGGAAGTGGAAGGATCGGTGGAAGGTGCACGCTGAACTTTTGTACTCTGATCACCTATGAACACTTTCTGAACCATTTTGCTTACTGCTCTTCTCTCTTTAAGGACTTTTTTTGCATGTGAAGTTGGCCACATTATCCGTTTAGCTCAACACTAGCGCTGTTTTAGTGTATTATAATGATCATTTTGTTGATTATGTTATGCCACTATCTATAATGTGAAAAGTTAACTCCAGCGGTTCCTGTCCCCATCCAGACCTGTGATGTCGATCTCTGCTCTGCTGTACACCTGTGTAAGGTAGGAGAGTTCTACCTGCACAGTGTGTGTGTGAGTAGGGTTCAAGGGGGCAGAGGACACTGCTGTGGGAGGCTTAGGAAACTAGCTATGGGGGGGGGGGGGGGGAGGCAGAGGACACTATGGGAGCAATGTGAAAGGGGACAGAGAACACCGCTATAGGGGTGCAGAGGACACTGCAATGGGGGGGCGCCCTATTGGGGACCCCTTCTCCCTTGGGGACAGGGACACCCCATCTCACCTGGGGACAGGGACACCCCATCTCACTTGGGGACAGGGACACCCCATCACTCCTAGTTATGGGAACCCCATGTCCAGACAATGCTGGCTGGCGTCAGCCACCCTTGGGTGCCAGGATGGGGGAGGGGGCAGTAAAATTTGAATCCTCAGCCACATGCTCCCTCAGGGTGAACTGGCTTTGTATTAGTGAAGCATCTTAAAGTGAGGTAAACCTGCACTGTTATTACTATGTTAGGATTATCATTATTATCTTAATTGATTAGCAGGTGAATGCGGCCCTCCATGCATTCACATACATTGATTCCGGCCCTTAAAGCGGAGTTCCAGGCTTTTTATGTTTATTAAAAGTCAGCAGCTACAAAAAGCATAGTTGCTGACTTTTAATAAACAGACACTTACCTGTTCCACGGTTCAGCGATGCGGCCGAACGGAGCGTCGCTCCTCCTCTCTCCCTCCTGTCCGCCGGTGCCTCCATTGCCACTCTGGGTACCCAGCCGTGACAGCTTTCGGCTTCACGGCTGGGCACGCACGGCGCATGCGTGCTGCGCTCCCGGAGTGGACAGGCGATCTCCTGGGACATGTCACGTGTCCCAGGAGATCGCCTAGAGGGAGGGGCCGCCTAAGGCGAAAGGAGGAGTCGCCTTGGCGGTCCCTGGGCGGAAGGAGGAAGTGGGACAGGAAGTCCCCCTCCTAACGAAGCCCCCCCCCCAAAAAAATGACATGCCAAATGTGGCATGTAAGGGGGCGAGGAGTGCTTAAAGCGGAAGTTCCATTTTTGGGTGGAACTCCGTTTTAAGAGGAAAAGGGTTGCTGACCTCTGGTGTAGGCAGTCTATAGAAGTGAATGGATATGCACCAGCTGTATGGATCCACCCGCATAGCTGAGTTTGACAGGTTTACCGGGATGGATGCACAGGGTTTGTGTTAATGGCCTTACACCCATACCTGATAAACTCAGCTGTGCGGGTGAGTCAGTAAAATCAATGCTTATCTACTCACTTATATGGTCTGCCGGTATGCAGCTACATGCAAGCACAACATGATAAACAAATGGCTCTTTGCACTCTGAGCCATGCAAATAAGCCCTAAAAAGGTACAGCTTCTAGAATTTGGCATGCACATTTCCTGGACAAGACTCTTCACTGAGACAAACTTCCAGTGCAAGACCCAAGCTATTGTTATTCCATATTAATGGTGTAGCACATAGCTGGCATTTCACTGACTCCTGAGGTGTCCTTTCAAACTATAGAAGGGAAAATGAACAGAGTGGTGCAAGCATAATATTTGTGTCACTCTTCTAAACTCGGAAACCAGAGCAGATGCTGCTCCTAATAAACAAGCCCTAATTAACAACCCCCTTGTGTAATTATGACTATCTACTCCCTGTTCTATGTGGTGTCTGTTGAAGACATGGCACAGATAGCAGTTAAGTGGAGCTGAATGCTCAGAATTTCTCAGCCTGTCTCAGCCCTTACGTTCATCCGAGTGGGAGAGGATGGGGTAGCTTTGTGCATGCTCTGCTCGAACAAGCAGAGGGTGGGGACATGAGCTGTCTGCTGACAGTTTACATCCCGTATGCCAAGTCTCACCTGGTGAGCATCTGTGGCAGTTTTCTATACATTTTTTTATATATATTTTTTTCACTCTGAAATAGAAATTGGTGTGGGTAGGGCAGATAGACCTGAAACAGGTTTAATCTGGTTAGTTAATGTTGTGCCCACCACAAACACCTTTGTTAATTTCCTGGAATGTGCATGGTTTCTCTAAGGCCTGCCATACTTTAGCGATTTTTGCCATTTACTAAATGTTTTAGATCTACCTCCTATTTGTTTCTTAATTTTATCTAAAAGAAGGTAAAAGATCCCATATTCAGAGAAACATGGAGGCTACCATTGCTGACCCGTCCTTCCACAAATTTTAAAGACCTGGCTGTTATACTGACCCTCTTGTTTCTAAGCTTTTGGACAATGAAAAGAAAAACATATACAGGATTCAGTAATGACAACCCCCATAATTTTTTGCTGTAATCTTAAAGCGACAGTAAACCGCCAATGAAATAAAAATTAAGTGGGCCCCCTGCAGGGTTAAGTCATAATTATAATGTACTAGTATGCACTGCATACTAGCATATTATGACAGACTTACCTGAAAAGTGGATCCCTCCCACACAGCTCTGTCATGGATCCCTGGTACTGCCATTTTCACCCGGTCTTCCTTCCAGGCTCCCTCAACTACAGCATGGAGCTCTGAAGGTCTGGCATGGGTATGCCATCCCTTCAGAGCACATGCAATGGTGAGGATACTGGCAGCATCACTTGAGAATTTCTCCTACACAGTGTAAGTTTAGGAGATATTCACTGTACCTAAAGATAAGCCTTATTATAGGTTTACCTGTAGGTACATGATCAAAAGTGGAGTTTACCATTTTTTTCATATTAGTTTCTTTACTCTGCTCCACTTTTTTTTCTATATTTATGGCTTGTATTAACTAACACTTTGTATGGGATTTTTGTAGTTGTTGACTACACTAATAGAGTGAAAGCTGACCGAAAAAAATAAAAAAAAATGAAAAAAAAATTGAGTGGACAGGCTTTTTTTTTGTAGATAACCTGTCTGCATTCCTTTTTAGAATGTACACTGACCTGTGCAGCTCAGTATATATCCTCAGCATACCTCAGGGCTGAAATGAATGGGTGCCTGCGTGAGAGGTGCATCATTCGGCCTGGCCAATCGCAATGGTTGAAGACCCTGCACCTGGGAGAGACTGGCATGGGAAGCGAGGGGAGGCGAGTTTACTTCCATTTTAAAATAATCAAATTTTTGGCGAATTGGCTGTAAAATTGCTCTGGTAAGTAAGATCATGTTTATAAGGTTTGAAAATATGGATCATGTGTGTGGGCAATAAATTATTATGCTAATTTTATTTATTTACAGAAGGCAAAAATATTACTAATAATCACAGTATTAAATGCAGAAAATAGTTATCAAAATGCAGCACTTCTTACCAGAATCCCACTAATCCTACTTGTATGGGGGCACTCATCCATGGAAATCGCTAATATGGAAAAGAGATTTGTATGAAAATTAAGCAAAATTGTTTAGATGGCATTACAATATACACTGCAGAATTTTCACATTACCTTAAGGAATGCTTTCTTTTCCAAACTGTTCATTAAAAATGGAGGAATAGCTGTAAATATAGCATAGAATTTATGTTAGCAGATAATAATGTTGCAATTCCCTTGATTTTCATTGGCTTTAAATTTGGCTTAAAGCGGGGGTCCACCTAAACCGCCAAAAAAAAAAAAAAAATTACAAGCCAGCAGCTACAAATACTGCAGCTGCTGACTTTTAATACATGGCCACTTACCTGTCCCAGGGTCCATCGATGTCGGCAGGGACGCCGAGAACCCGCTCGGTTCTCGGCAGCTGCCGCCGCCATCCTAGGTGAGGGAATCAGGAAGTGAAGCGTTGCGGCTTCACCTCCCGGTTCCCTACTGCGCATGCGCGAGTCGCGCTGCGCATCGTAACTGGTCCCCGCTATCTCCTGGGAGCTGTGTGTTTCCCAGGAGACAGCGCGGACTGACAGGAAGAGGCATAGACTCCCATGGGAGTCTATGCCGGAAGTGGGTGCAAATACCTGTCTTAGACAGGTATCTGCACCCCCCTCCCCCCTGAAAGGTGCCAAATGTGACACCGGAGGGGGGGAGGGTTCCGAAAAGCGGAAGTTCCATTTGTGTGTGAAACTTCGCTTTAAGTAAGCATAGTTTTAAATGTTGCACATACAGTGCTCAGCATAAAATGAGTACACCCTTTTGAAAAGTAAGATTTTAATCAATATCTCAATGAACACAAGAACAATTTCCAAAATTTTGACAAAGCTGAGTTATGCTCATTACATGAAAGTAAGGTTAATAATATAATGTAGATGACAAAATATTCAGTTTTACTCAAATGAGTTGGTGCAAAAATGAATACACCCCACAACAAAAACTACTACATCTAGTATTTTGTATGACCTCCATGATTTGGGGCAGCACCAAGTCTTCTAGGCATGTAAAGAACAAGTTGGCGACATATTGCAACATCTATCTTTTTACATTTTTGAACAACCTCTTTTAGAGCCTGGATGCTGGATGGAGGATGATAGTCAACTGGTCTCTTCAGATTTCCCCATAGGTGTTCGATTGGGCTCAGATCAGGAGACATACTTGGCCACTGAATCACTCTCTCTCTGTTCTTCAGAAAAGCAACAGTGGCCTTAGATGTGTGTTTTGGATCATTGTCATGTTGGAAAAGTGCATGACAACCAAGGGCACGGAGTGATGGTAGCATCTTCTCTCAATACAGAGCAGAACATCTGTGAATTCATCATGATACGGTCAATAAAATGCAGCTTCCCGACACCGGCTGCACTCATGCAGCCCCACAGAAGGACACTGCCACCACCATGTTTCACTGTAGGCATCATGCATTTTTCTTCGTACTCCTCACCTTTGCAAAGCCATACAGTTTTAATGCCATCAGTTCCAGAAACATTTATCTTGGTTTTATCACTCCAGAGTACAGAGTCCCAGTAGTCGTCTTCTGTATAAGCATGGGCCCTGGCAAATTCTAGGCGGGCTTTTTTGTGCATAGGTTTTAGGAGAGGCTTCCTTCATGGATGACACCCATGCATGTCATTCCTCTGCAGTGTATGCCGTATTGTGTCGCGGGAAACAATCACCCCAGTTTGTCTTTCTGCTTCTTTAGCCAACTGCAGTTAACTTGTATGCCGATTTGCTTCAACCGTTCTAATCTCAGGCCTTGTGACATTTCTCTTCCATGTGGTGCCATTGCTGACACCATGAAATAGGAAGAGGTTTTCTTTGTTACGTAATGCCCTTTCATGATCAACTCTCTGCTGGACACCTGTTTAATAAATAGACTCAACTGTAGTTGAATTCTTGTTAATTGGGATTTTGTCTAAAATTTAGCATTGCTCTTAAGACTTTCATTGAGGTGTATTCATTTTTGCAACATGGTCTTGTATGAATTTATTAGGAAAAATACTTGTGTGTGTGCAAACAAATCTTGGTTGCAATCAATGGCCCGCATTTGTGTATTATGTAGCATAGTGACCCATAGAAAATGCTGATTCTGAAAAGAAAAGATTTTCTGACAAATCTGTTGGGGTGTAGTCATTTATGCTGAGCACTGTATGTCTGAAGAACAGTAAATGGAGGGCAATACATACGGCATACCAGTGTATAAAAATAAAGCTTCATACCTCAGGTTGACCTCCATGCTGAAACTGTCATATAAAAAGGAACTAGCCAGTCTGCATTTCAGTGCATTCTGCTGATTTACTTGAGTCAGCCATTCCAAAATTCAGATTAGTCAGTAAGACACATCAAATCAAGTGGCCTAAAGAAGCTAATTTTACTCAGCTACACATGGCTACATTTATCTAACGTCCATTGTAAATGAACTGGGATTGCTGTAATAACAACCACATTCAGTTTTAAAACTTACTAGACTAACAATTTACACAGGGCAGTATAATTCATAGTTACATAGATGGTAAAGCTTGGAAAAAGACACCAGCCCATCCAGTTCAACCTGTGGTGTGTGAGTGTACCTGTGTTTATACATGTATACAAGATGCATACAATAACCTAATATAGGAAACAAATAAAAGAAAGAAAATAGCAATTTTGACTTCCCCGTAAATTCCTTTTCTTGGAATACAGTACAGGACTGATATTCATAGACTATGTGTTATATGCTGTTACTTTCTGGCGACTGGGTGCAAACGTATGCTTGGGCCGCCCTTAGAGCATACTCATACAACCCTACCCACTTTGTGAGGCTCCAGTTTTTTAGCAAGCAATAGGCAGCAATCAAAACACAGAGGGGAGGGGCCTGTGACCTGTACTGCACGCCACGGGAAGGAATCCATCTTCACTCTGTCCACAACAAAAAAAGAAAATTTTGCCAGCAGACACCAACAGCTCTGGTAGAATGGGCTCCGATGGGTAAGGAGGGAACCAGTTCCTTAAAGTGGTTGTAAAGGCATAAGGTTTTTTAATATTCATAAAGGTAAAAAACCTGTGTGCAGCAGCAGCCCCCCCCCCAATATTTACCTGAGCCACATCTCGATCCAACAATGTAGACAAGAGCAGTGGCGCTCTGGGGGTCTTTCCTTCGACTGCTCCGTGTCAATGGACAGACAGCAGCAGTTCGGAAGGAAGCCTCTTCGGGTGGCCCCAAGAGCATGCTGCTTGCTATAGTGCCACTCAGCAGGAGTGAGGGGCCAGGAGCTTCAGCAGGGGTCCTGAGAAGAGGAGGATTGGGGCTGCTTTGTGTAAAACCAACTGCACAGAGGAGGCAAGTATAACATGCTTGTTAAAGGCTGATTTTTTTTTTTTTTTTATATCATCACTTTAAGGGGGTAGGCCCTGGAAATTAGTTTTCTGATCAACCTAGCAAGACAAAGCGGAACTTAATCTAGGTGAACAGGTCCATCACCTAAGAAAAAGCTGGAACCTCAGAGTTGCTGTTTTTGTTTTTATTGTGCAACAAGAACTGTTTTTGTAAGTGTATAAGGCCCCTTTCACACGTGCGGACCGTTCAGATCCACTTGTCAGTTTTTTCAGGCGGATCTGAACGGTTGCTCCATACATCTCTATGGAGCGACGGATGTCAGCGGTGACATGTCCGCTGACATCCGATCTGCAAATTCCAGATGGATGGATGTGCCATTTTCCATCCGTCTGGCGGATTGGATCAGATGAAAACGGACAGGCGGTCCGTAATCATCCGATCCCCCCCCAATAGAGGAGGGCTGTCTCTTTGACAGGTCCGTCCCTGCACAGTGTGCAGAGACGGACTTGTCATCCGCCGGCTCAGCGGGGATCAACAGAGCGATCCCTGCTGAGCAAGAGGATGGCTAAATACGGATCCGCAGGTCTGAAAATGGCCTAACTTTAAAAAGACAAAAAACACACACAACAACAAACATGGTCCACCTAAAAAAAATGAGCATTCCAGAATAAACACCACCAGTTGTAAAATACAGACTTTGGAAGAAATGTTAAATAGTCTGCAGTCCTTGAGAAAGAAATGGTGTACACACCCATGCCAGGAGCAGCCATCAGAATTCTGGAGACGACCACCTGAGTGATGGCTTGTTTAGCAGCATTAGCAGATTCTCCTATTCGATTTCCATTCTCATCTGTGACTGGTATACCATACTTCAATTCCCTGTAAAATACAATGTACTTCGATTCACTATACAAATACAATGCATACATTGAGTAGCCTTTTCATTTTAGGACACAGTTTCCATATAAACACCACACTGTTGTCTCTGCCATGACAGAAGACTAACTCTTTTAGATGGCACCTGTGAGACAAGTATAATTGGCAGCATGCAACCTAACCAGATTTTACATCCAGACTAAGGGTGCCTGTAAATATAAGAGGGCGATGAAGTGTGCAGAAATGTTGTGACCCCATTTTGTTATCTCTGGAGGCCAGCCCTGTCATTTATACAAATCCAGGAAAATGCTAAGACAAGAGATCAGTGGTTATATAGAGTGGAAATTGTTTATTACATCATAAATGGAATAAAACATTGCAATGCCCCCTTCATCAGGGCTTAAAGTGCTGTCTTAAAAAGATGTGGAACTTACAAAGGTTCAGCAATACTCCTTCTAAAGTAGGCTTCAGCTCCTTATGTGAATGTACAGTGCACCTGGAAAAGTATTCACAGCACTTCACTTTTTCCACATTTAGTTCTGTTACAGCCTTATTCCAAAATGGATTAAATTCATTATTTTCCTCAAAATTCTACAAGTAATATCCCATAATGAAAATGTTAATGAAGTTTGTTTAAAAACTTTGTAAATTTATTTAAAAAAAAAAAAATAGATCACATTTACATGTATTCACAGCCTTTGCCACGACACTCAAAATTGAGCTCAGGTGCATCCTGTTTCCACTGATCATCCTTGAGATGTTTCCACAACTTGACTGGAGTCCACCTGTAGTAAATTCAGTTGATTGGACATGATTTGGAAAGGCACACACCTGTCTATATAAGGTCTTACAGTTAACAGTGCATGTCAGAGCACAAACCAAGCCATGAAGTACAAGGATATGTCTGTAGACCTCAGAGACAGGATTGTATCGGGGCACAGATCTGGGGAAGGGCAAAGAAACATTTCTGCAGCATTGAAGGTCCCAATGAGCACAGTGGCCTCCATCATCCATAAATGGAAGAAGTTTGGAACCACCAGGACTCTTCCTAGAGTGGGCCACTCGGCCAAACTGAGCGATTGGGGGAGAAGGGCCTTAGACAGGGAGGTGACCAAGAACCCAATGATCACTCTGACAGAGCTCCAGCATTCCTCTGTGGAGAGATGAGAACCTTCCAGAACAACCACCATCTCTGCAGCACTCCACCAATTAGGCCTGTATGGTAGAGTGGCCAGACAGAAGCAACTCCTCAGTAAAAGGAACATGGCCGCCCACCTGGAGCTTGCCAAAAGGCCCCTGAAGGACTCTCAGAGCATGAGAAACAAAATTCTCTAGTGTGATGAAACAAAGAATGAACTCTTTGGCCTGAACGGCAAGCGTCATGTCTGGAGGAAACCAGGTACCACTCATCCCCTGGCCAATACCATCCCTACAGTGAAGCATGGTGGTGGCAGCATCAGGCTGCGGGGATGTTTTTTTTAGGAGCAGTAACTGGGAGACTAGTCAGGATTGAGGGAAAGATGAATAAAGCAATGTACAATCCTTGATGAAAACCTGCTCCAGAGCGCTCTGGACCTCAGACTGGGGGGGGCGAAGGTTCATCTTCCAACACGACAACGACCCTAAGCATGCTGCCAAGATAACAAAGGAGTGGCTATGGGATAACTCTGTGAACGTCCTTGAGTGGCCCAGCCAGAGCCCAGACTTGAACCCAATTGAACATCTCTGGAGAGATCTGAAAATGGCTGTGCACCGACGCTCCCCATCCAACCTGATGGTGCTTGAGAGGTCCTGCAAAGAAGAATGAGAGAAACTGCCCAAAAATAGGTGTGCCAAGCTTGTAGCATCATACTCAAAAAGACTCATGTACATGTGATTGTTTTTTATTTTTAATAAATTTGCAAAGATTTCAAACTTCTTTCACATTGTCATTATGGACGATTGTTTGTAGAATTTTGAGGAAAATAATGAATTTAATCCATTTTGGAATAAGGCTTTAACATAACAAAATGTGGAAAAAATGAAGCGCTATGAATACTTTCTGGATGCACTGTATAGCTTGGCCAAGCAATAATGCCAAGTTCAATGGAGAAGAGAGGTTGCCAGCATTGCTTAGGGAGAGTGCAATAATAAGCAATTGCATTCAGAATAATAGTAACATTAATAGCAACGCAACAGGTACAACTGTTAGAATAAAATGTACTATTTATAACATGTGGAGCTGCCATTTTACTAAATGTCTAACATTGCTACAAATATGACAGGTATTCATTTTATTATGCCTTTCAATGGTTCAATACTTCAAACATCTTACCGTTGCCTCATTAATGGAATGTTGATACAGTTAGCAGCAGCAACAGCAGCAAAAGGAACAAATCTTCCTATAAGTGGTGAAATATGCTAAAAAAATAAAAAAACATATAGGATTTTTCTTGTTAAAAACCTATATAGTTATGATTATGTTATGCAAGAACCACATGCAGAGCAGTATTTATACTTTTTAATTCAGTATATATGTAGTCAAATTCAGTGGAATTTCAGTTCTGGATCTCCCACACCTGGCCATTTTATTAAGCAAGAATGCCTCAAATATGTTCACACTGTAAATAACAATCCCTTTACAACAGGAGCCTTTCTGGAAAAATGAGAAGTGCCAAAGCTCAAAGTTTACAAAAGACATGCTCATTATTAAAATCAGGTTCAGGGAATCCAGCCCACCGGAGAATTTAGAGGGTACTCTTTATCCTGCGCATGGGACCCTATTCATTCCTATGGGGAAAGCTTTACTCCACAGAACTGGGGAAGGCCACCACTGATACGTCTCCCTAAAGGATTAATAGAGATGCTACGCACATGCATAGAATAAAGAGGACCCAGCAGGTAAGCTTTTGAAAGGAAGTCTATGTGGCTCCAAGAAGGGCCACAAAATAAAAAAAAAGTTTCCTTTAATGGAGACAGAGGTAAGTAATGAAAAAGGTGGTCTGCACTGGGGGGATGCAACCATGCCTTTAAGTACATCTTGTATGAAAAAGGTACAGGTGTTCTTTAAGCACCCAGGGTTTTGAAGGCCTTGATGCTTATGCAAGGGCAAGAAAAAATACACACATTTTACATACAAGTGCAAAAATCAAACATGGTAGGGCAATGTAATGCCCACAACAAACAATTACACCTCAGCAAACAGGACAGTGAAGCAAGGTCAACAATTAGCTGCGATTTGCTAAAGACTTTGCACATTCCTCTTTGTCATTAAAAAGGATCAAATGTTTATTTTAATACAGTTCAGTTTTAATCTTACTCTTCATACAACCAGTCCTATTAGCTTTCATCTGAGGTTGATGCCGTGAGTCAGTGTATGCTTTAACCAATCTAAAGCTTGACACTAAAACACATACCTGTTTAAAGAAAAACTATAATGGTTTTGCCTCAGTTTTAGAGGCTTGTTAAACCTATTTTAAATCTTTTTTTTTTGTATGAATTTTTTATGAATTTGCATATAAAAGCTTTTTTATTCACAAACATTTAATAATGAGTGTACTAATGGCAGAGAATTGTGGATTTTCTACAAGGAGGTAAAACATAGAATCTGCTTTTTTTTTTCTTTTTTCTGTTTACTTTATGACTGATTGAACAAACCTTGTGCAAAGCAGGTGCAGAGGAGTAGGGAGGATAAGAATTTTTTCTGAATGTAGCTTGAACTACTGAGCTCCATAAACAACAAGCATTTTTGTTCTTTTTTGTTTTGAAATGAGGTTAGAATAGTTCTTCCTGACACAGAGCAACTTGTGAGCTCTAAAATTATAACCCTGTGTACTGGGCAGCTGACAGGTGTATAGACTTCTATGCAATCCATCTTCGGGCTGTAATGTAAACTGTGATATTCTCCCAGCAGGACATGATTTAAAATATTCATCTATATTTCAATAAATCTCATTTACAATATAGTATTATTTTACGTTTTGTTTTAGTAGTACAACAATGGTTGAATTAGGTTCAGTCAACCAGTGCCAATCTGTATTTGTTTTTTTAGCACAAGCATAATTTACAGTGCTTTACAGAGTAAGCCTAATCAGTTCTTGTGCCTACCCCAATTTTGACCGATTAAAAGTTGAACTCAAGTTAAATACACAATTTAAATAAATACGGGAACTCTGTTACCTGCAAAATTATTTTTTTATCTCTGCCCATCTATTCTTGAGATTTATATAGCACCTCACACAGCACAGCTGGGTGGATGAGACCACTCACAGTTAAAGAACTCTTTTGTGTCCTCTCTCCATCCGCAGCCTTCTGACTGGACAGTGAAACAGCAAAAGCAAACTAATGTGGTCATCCCTACCTGCAAACCTTCTAAGCATGTTCCCTGTAAACATATCAGAATGCAGCATACCTTATTGATTTTAGTGCTGTCCCTCCCTCTGCTGCATAGGGGACTGCAACATACTAATTCAAGTACTTACACTAGTTTTAGAAAATACATTTAATGATTTACAAATAAATACAAAGCTACATTAAAGTAGAACTAGAGGCAATTAAAAAAAAAAAAAAATCAATTGAGAAAGGAAGGATTATAACCCCTATCTTTTCTTTGCCATCTGTGTCAATTGGGGAGAATTCCCTTCCCTTCCTGTCTATAAACCAAAACAGAATGTGAGTGGAAATCCTTCCAAACTGAAGGCATCCCTGGTTGTCACCAGAACTAGTGTCCCCATAGGAAGATTTCCCATTGGTTACTATTCTGGGGACAACCCAAAATTTGGGTTTTTCTTTCACTATTACTTTTGATGCTAACTCGAAACATGACAAATAGGGAGGATGAATCTTCCTAATGAGGGTACAGACTGCAACAAAAACCTGACCTGTGTTCTAATCCCTCTTCACTCTATCCAAAACATAAAAAATAGGTTTTGCCTTTAGTTATATTTTAATTTGTGACTTTTACATTTGCTTGGAATTCAACTTTAATGTGTGTAAACATGCAAAAGGACAGAGGGTGGCACCCTACAATCAAGAGACATGCTGTAATAAGCAGCAAGGCAAAACGAAAGTATGCTACATTGGTTCCAAGTATTTTCCAGCAATCAGGAATACCAACCACAGAAAAAGGAACAATCCTTTCATTTTGCATTTCATATTAACAAAAATACACAAATCAGTAGAACAAAATATTGTTGTGAATGAAAACCCACAAAGTATCATGGCACAAGGCAGATCCCTCTTGAAACAGGTAGTAATGTTATCAAAAAGTTGAATTGAAAACATTTAGCCTGCTGGGTGGACAATATGTGGCGAAGCATGACCAGCAGAAATTGCTTTCAATGCTAAACTTATGACATGCCTAGCTCAAAAAATAAAAATAAAAGCACAGATGCAGTGCTTAATCAATGCCTAATCGATGTTCCTTCTTCGCTGAAAAAAGTTTTGGGCTACAAATTCAGGCCAGTGGCCTCCCTGCACCTAGATTTGTCGCAATGCAATCTAATGTATACATTTCCTACTGCTGAAGCAAATGAATCCTAAAAACAATTAGAACTTTCATTGTTTAAAAAACCCAATAACCAAGACCCTTCTAAGCCATCATATGTTTAACCACTTCCCGCCCGCCCTATAGCGGATTGACGTCTGGGAAGTGGTTCTGTTATCCTGACTGGACGTCATATGACGTCCAGCAGGATAACATGCCGCAGCGCGCCCCCGGGGGCGCGCATCGCGGCGATCGGTGGAGCGGTGTGTCAGTCTGACACACCGCTACACTGATCTTGGTAAAAAGCCTCCGCCGGAGGCTCTTTACCACGTGATCAGCCGTGTCCAATCACGGCTGATCACGCTGTCAATAGGAAGAGCCGTTGATCGGCTCTTCCTCACTCGCGTCTGACAGATGCGATTAGAGGAGAGCCGATCGGCGGCTCTCCTGGCAGGGGGGGTCTGCGCTGATTGTTTATCAGCGCAGCCCCCCCTCAGATCACCACACTGGACCACCAGGGATCGCCACTAGGACCACCAGGGAAGGGGCAACATGTGGATGGCCAGGTATGTACCCCATGGCCATCCACATGTGCCCAGTGTGCCAAATCTGTGCCAATCAGTGCCCACAAATGGGCATTGATTGGCACCATTATGTTGCAGTGATGCCCAGCAATGTCACCCTTAGGGGCATCACTGCAAACAAGCAGTGCCATCAGTGCCACCCATCAGTGTCCATTCATGCCACCTGTCAGTGCCCATCAGTGCCCATCTATCAGTGCCCATCCATGCCCATCTGTGCCAACTATCAGTGCCACCCATAAGTAACCATCAATGCCACCTATGAGTGCCCATCAATGCCACCTATGAGTGCCCATCAGTGCCGCCTATAAGTGCCCATCAGTGCCACATACCAGTGCCACCTATCAGTGCCCATCAGTGCCGCCTATCAGTGCCCATCATCAGTGCCAGTCAGTGCCACCTCATCAGTGCCACCTCATTGGTGCCACCTCATCGGTGCCCATCAGTGCCGCCGTATCAGTGCCCGTCAGTGCAGCCATATCAGTGCCCGTCATTGAAGAAGAAAACGTACTTATTTACAAAAAAGTTTTAACAGAAACAAAGAAAAACTTGTTTTTTTTTCAAAATTTTCGGTCTTTTTTTATTTGTTGCGCAAAAAATAAAAACCGCAGAGGTGATCAAATACCACCAAAAGAGAGCTCTATTTGTGGGAACAAAATGATAAAAAATTTGTTTGGGTACAGTGTAACATGACCGCGCAATTGTCATTCAAATTGCGACAGCGCTGAAAGCTGAAAATTGGTCTGGGCGGGAAGGTGTCTAAGTGCCTGGTATTGAAGTGGTTAAAGCTGAACTATGTGCAAAAAAAATGTTCGAGCTAAATTGGCTGCATGTGTAACTTACCTTAATGCGCAGTCCATTTTCTGTAGCGTCCATTGCAGATGCTTGAGACTGGCCACTGCACCTCGGCGCCCACTTGTTGTTTTGTGCAGGCAAGATGTACAGTATATGAATGTCAGAGGTGCATGAGCAGGGAGGCCCCAGTCAGAACAGTCAGTCTTTTCTCCACCTGTCCCACTCCACTCGTCAGTAGTGTATGGAGGCTTCATCAGCTTTGCAGGGCTGCAATGATACCTCCACACACTGCTGACAGTCAATTACTGGAAAAGGGCAGAGGGGTTGAAGCAGCACACTATACCCTTTCCAATATTTCTAGTGTTGTTGCATAATTATAGTAAAAGATTCCTTTTTTCAACATGTAGGTAATTTGATGAAAAATGTGCCAGCGCTCCTGATGCAATTTACCTGCACAGCAAAGCTGGTTGGCATGACAGGAAGCACACTTTGTGCTGCCAGATATTCAAATATAAGCCGTTTCGAAAAAGAAGCAATTGCAATTACTTTGCAGACTTTTAAGTGCCACCTGGAGAAATTGAATCAATTCAGGAGAAACATTTCTACTGTGCCTTGCTCCACTGAAATCTTCATAAACTACCAAACGTCATTTAGTGAAAAAACGTATTCTGCCTAGCTTCATGGAATCCTCCATACACTGCTGGCAAATGTCACACTGTGGCATACATGGCCATACGTGGCTCCATTTTTCTATTTAACGGGTTGAACAAAAAAAAAAAAAAAAAACCCTGACCCGATTCCTCCATTCACATATTCAATGTGGATGCAGGAATTCTCCCCGCTGTGTCATTGTACTTTGACAGTGGAGAGAATCCCCCACTGTCAGAATGCACAGACCGGCGCTGATCGAACAAGAAGATACTGACAGGGTGGTTACACAGAAGTTGATCCTTTGATTGACTTGTTCGACCACAGTGGCCACACATGCTGAACCAGACGGATTTCATTTCATGTATGGCCAGAGTGAAAATATGTATACACAACATTTCATACTCCTGATATGTGCCTGTTGTACCATGTACTCATATGAAAAAGTATACTGTTCTCTTTGCATTACTTTCTTTGTGTGAAATCCCTGGTGTCCCTGCCAGACTCTGCTTTCCTATTAAAACTGACCCCACTAAACATGAGAACAGTGTGGTCAGTTCTCTAGCTGTGCAGGCAACTCAGCCTGCTCTCCTCCAATGATTAGACTTGTCCTGACAACCCCCCCAAATCTGCACAGCCATTCACTGGGTAGATCAGTGTGCTGCAGCTCCGCATCCAACTAGCTCTTTTGCAGCTGAGGACAGAGGGAATGTGGTCACTTATAAATAAGGGGGGGGGGGGGGGGGTATTTATAATGTTTTTTTATATCTATACACAAATGCTTTGCCCTTCATTTTTATTTAAAACTGCATGGGTTGTTTAACAAGGGGATTGTTTACAATCACTTTAAGACAATGTCTAGTGTATTGTATAGGATAGTATGTAGCTTGCTTTGAAACTGTTTTTGAGTAATTACCAGACAATCATTCTTTTTTATTAGGAGAAGTATAGCCAAAGCTATTTTGGGTGTACTTCTCCTATGGACCACAGTTCGTTCTGCACTCCTGTGACCCGTTTTCACCCACTGTCATCTGATGTCACAGAGCTGGTCCAGGCTCTGAACAGATCAAGACCATATGGCCTGGACTGGCAGGTGGCTTAGCCACTCAGTGAGCCACAGGGAGACTGAGCGAGCAGCTGCCACCTACCCCATCCACAGCCCAGCGCTGGAGGGGGGCAGAGAAAAGAGCCAGTGACTGACAGTCACCAGCTCTCTGCAGGCAGAAGACAGAACTGAACGATCAGAAGTCTTCAATCGCTCAGTTCTCCGTCTTGGAGGCAGCGGAGGACAGCTTCAGCCATCTAGTGCAGCCTCTCTTGTGGCATCTTCCCAAACTCTCTAAAACATGCGCTAGTCAACCCCATACTTAAAAAGCCGTCACTGGACCCCACCAATCCTAACAACCTACACCCCATTTCCTTACGTGCCTTCTACTCCAAACTTCTTGAAACGCTGGTCTACAACCGACTGAGTGGCCATCTGACCATGAACAAACTTGATCTCCTTCAGTCCAGATTTCGCCCTCAACACTCCACAGAAACTGCTCTCCTTAAACTCACAAATGACCTACTAGCGGCTAAAACAGACACTATTCTGTACTACTTCTTCTGGACCTCTCTGCTGCCTTTGACACAGTGGACCACCCCCTCCTCCTCAAAAAACTCCACTCCTTTGTTCTCTGTGACTTTACGCTTCGCTGGTTCTCATCCTACCTATCCCACCGCTTCTTCAGTGTCACTTACAACTTTACTTCCTCCTCTCCTCTTCCTTTTTCCATCGGGGTCCCCCAAGGTTCTGTTCTTGGACCTCTCCCTTTTTCAATCGACACCACCTCCCTGGGTCAGTTGATTGCCTCCCATGGCTTTCAATATCATCTCTACGCTGATGACACCCAAATCTATTTTTCCACCCCCCAGCTCTCTCCACCTGTGTCCTAACGCATCACCAACTTACTAGTAGGCATATTAGCCTGGATGTCACATCACTTCCTCAAACTCAACCCATCCAAAACTGAGCTCATGATATTTCCTCCCCCAGGTGCCACTTCCCTTGATTTCTCTGTCAATATCAACGGCTCAACTATCAACTTGTCTACACACGCCAAGGTCCTAGGTGTAATCCTAGACTCCAAACTAACCTTTCGGCCCCACATCCTATCGCTATCCAAAATTTGCCGCCATAACCTCCGCAACATCTCCAATATAGGCCCCTTCCTAACCAATGTCACCACAACGCTTCTAATCCACTCCCTGGACATCTCTCGACTACTGCAACTCCCTCCTCATTGCCTTACCTCTAAATAGGCTATCCCCACTTCAGACCACCATGAACGCTGCTGCCAGGCTCATCCACCTCACAAACCGCTCAGCATCTGCTTTACCCCTTTGCCAATCCCTCCACTGGCTGCCACGCAACCAACAAATTAAATTCAAGATACTAACAACTTACAAAGCCATCCACAACCTGGCCCCCAGCTACATCACTAAATTAGTCTCAAAATACCAACCTAATCATTCTCTTCGCTCCTCCCAAGACCTCCTGCTCGCCAACTCCCTTGTGACCTCATCCCATGCTCGCCTTCAGGACTTCTCCAGAGCCTCTCCCATCCTCTGGAATGCTCTACCCCAATCTGCCCGACTTTCTCCTACTTTGACCACTTTCAGACGATCCCTGAAAACTCATCTCTTCAGAGAAGCCCATCTGTCCCCCACCGAACAACTGTACATTTATTTTCTCCATCAGCACATCTCCCACAGTTAATACCTCTTGTACCTCTTGACCTTACCTCTTAGATTGTAAGCACTAAGGAGCAAGGCCCTCTGATTCCTACTGTATTAAAGTGTATTGCATTTGCACCGTCTACCCTCAAGTTGTAAAGCGCTGCGTAAACTGTTGGCGCTATACAAATCTTGTATAATATTATTATTAATAATCTAGGTATGACTTTTTTTTTTTTAGAGTCATGCTTCTCTTTTAAAGCCATAATCTCTTTTTTGTTACATTCCCCTCCCTCTACTAAACATTTTGAAAATGGATTAGTGGAGCAGGGCAGAAGGATTAAAGACACTGCACCCTACTAACAGCTCATCAGTGAAGCAGGGCTGAGAGTGAAAACTGCACATTGCTGAAAACGAAAGCTTCGTCCGCTCCACAGATCAATTCCCAGAAGAGTGGGAGATTTAGAGCAGCAACAAGAGTTAGGCTGGCCATAGATGGATTGAAATTCGGCCGGTTTAGCAGAGCCTGACTGAATTTCAATCCATTTGTGGCCATACCTTTTCCTCAAAATGATTTGCAGCCAATATTCTGCAGCTGCTGATCAGTGTACTCTGGAAATGGAGAGTCCCGCTGTCAGAATTCAATGTTCCAGCATTCCTCTATCCACCTGAATGGTGTGAATGGAGGAAGCCATTATTTTTTTGTTCAGCCCTCTGGGTGGGAAAAAAAAATAAAAAAATAAAAAAAAATCGATGGCCAATTATGATTAAATCCAATCAGCAAATCCGCTACACTACACATTACAACTACACATTAGAGCTCATTTATAAAGCCCAGAACTGCTGGCCAACGGAGTAGCATAAGCAATGTGCCTCCCTCTCTGCCTCTACCCACTCAACTGTTCACTGCACAGCTGAGTACACTCCCAAAATCCAGGTCACTGCATGAACCTGGAGAGCTCTTGGGAGAATGCATACCTGTACAGAAACATAAGTAGGGAGTGCTGGCATTGTGAAGAATATTCAGGACTCAGTGATGACATCAGAGGATTTAATTTTAAAATAAAAAAGATGTTATGCTTACCTGCTCTGTACAAGGATATTGCACAGAGTGGTGGCACCTCCTCATTTTCAGTCCCCCACTGATGCGTTCTGCTCCTCCTTCCTGCGGGTGCCCCCTCAGCAAGCTGACGGTCCACCAATACAGGCGCTTTGCCAAGCTGGGCTGTGTGCGTGACCATAGGCACCTTGGCCATGCCCCCCTGCTCCCTCCTCACAGGATTTGACCGACAGCAGCAGGAGCCTAGCT
Source organism: Aquarana catesbeiana (assembly GCF_042186555.1). Lineage (NCBI taxonomy): Eukaryota > Metazoa > Chordata > Amphibia > Anura > Ranidae > Aquarana > Aquarana catesbeiana. The sequence goes on along the minus strand of NC_133326.1, from coordinate 361,632,310 downwards.
CCCTCTGCTCTCAGTGTTTCCTGTGAAAGCAGGAAGACAGTGCGTTTTGGGAAAGGGAGGAAGGAAGTGTTAATGGGGCATGCAATTTGCCCAGATAACACATCAGCTATATATGACAAGTTCTGAATGGCACAAAACAGAATCGAAATTCTTTGCCCTAAAAACAAAAGGCCATGTTTGTGGCATGGTTAATTTAGGTTACCGGTTTCCCTTTTGACCTGCTGGATGTGAAGAGTTAAAAGTGAGCACTGATGAAATGGATATTAGTCATTCAAGTAATTAAAATACAAAATAAGTCGAAATGCATGAAATACCTTGGTTAGTGCGTTAAGTCCTAGAGCTGTGGCAACAGCACCTGTGGTGGCAGAAACATAAGCTGTTCCCAGTTGGCTAAAACAACAAGAGGTAGAAGTGTTTGCATGTGCATGGAAAAGCATTACATGAAATAATGAAAGGTAAGTGGAAATTTAGTGCGTTTAGGAACTGATCTACAATGTTTCCAAAACACATGCTCTGTATATAGCAGGTCAGTATTGGGTATCTTGATAGTTATTAAACCTTATATAGCGCTTCATTATCGGAATTGTCAATTTTAAATAACATATCGTAGATATTTGCTAGTCAATTTATAAACACAATGGTTCCTTTAAGTTTAACCTTGATTTAGGATGTATAAAAGGGTCCTCTCTCATGACACTCTTTCTGTACTTCCTACTAAACTCCTGTAAGCTTGTCAAAAGGGAACATTAAGGTAGCCATTACTGAACTCTTCAAAATACCAGTTGCCGGCTATTATGTGTACCTGGTTTAAAAAATTTGAGTCACTTACTAGAAACAAGTACCCAAAACAGGAAGGTTAGCCTAAAGTGGGAGGTTGTACTCTACATACTTGATCCAAGACCGTGGAAAGCATTAAAGGCATGACAGCTAGACAGTTGGTGTAGTTACAGTGATCAGGAATGGCACCACACTTGTTCTTTTCATGACCGTTTGCTTTAAAGACTGGGATACTCCCATAAGGTGGTTTTTCCTGCATCAGGGAACAAATCTGTGGTTCCACAGCAGCACTTTTTTTTTGTCAGCCCAGCAAAGTGAACTTGCAAGAACATAAAAATGTGTTCTCTTCCAGGGGCATTCCTGCAGTCCCATGAACAGGCTGATAGACACTTCCACAATGAAAGTTTTAAAGCGGAGCACACTGCGTTCAGCTGATGGACAATGGCCAGCTAACAATTTAGTACTATTTAAGTATCCATTCATAATACAAATTGGTCATGGATCAGAAAGAGATGATGGATGCACTGTTCATATTGTTTTTCTTTTTAATGGAGAAAGGGGACTAAATGCAAATTAAGACTTCAAAGGCTAAGTGCACAAAAGGTGTTAAGACTAAATCGGAGCCATTAGAAAGCAATTTATGAAGCTTTTTGAATTTGTTTTATTTATTTTGTGGCAGGACAAAAGGCTATGCCCATAGTACTTTGCAAACACGCACACAATAGGTTTGTGGTGCGCTTCCACTAATTTGAATGGAAGCGTTTGGTTAAGTTTTAATGCCTGCAGAACGTTGCTGGCAAAACCAAAAATTAATTACTAGTGTATACTAGACCATTTGCTATTCATATAAAGAACAGGCATTTGCCTTGGAAAGTTTTATTAATGCAAAGTAAATAGTTCTTTACGCCTCTGAACAATGCCTAACTACAAGGACTGTGGGTACTCATTAGAATTAGGTAGGAAAAGGTCAAACTGTAAAACAGAAAGATACTCCTGAAGTCATAAAGCATGAACTACACATCAAGAGAATTGCCCTCTGAAACCAGCATTGTGCAATTGTGACCCAAGGTCACTAATTTCACTCCAAAACATGGCAAGATTCCAAAGTCATATTGGCATAGTTATAGCAGTGTGAACTGAGGATGCTGGCACAAAGCCTCATACAATACACTGTCCTACCTTCCGGTGATGGGAGCATCTCCACTCCTATTTGTATAGTTAACGATGGCATTAAAAGACTGGTTAATCCACTGCCAAAAGATCACGGCTGGCGTTGTTCTAAAAATAGAAAAAAGCATTTACAGGCTTTGTTCATAGTGCTTAGAGGCAGCAGTCAGAACGACTAAAACATGAACATCTGGGCTCCGGCTCTATTTCTATATGGAGACTCCTCTGACAGATGAACACACATACTGACTGCCCTCCTCATTTCATATCTTGAAGCAGAAAATGGGATGTCATATTAAAACTTGAATTTCATACTTAAATATATTACACATGTCAAAATGCATTTAACGAACATGGACATATTCTAATGGTTAAAATTGCACTAACTGCTACACATTACCAGAGAAATTAATGATTTGCAACAAAGCACAAAAAGCTCATTATGTAAAAGATCAGGTATGAAATGCATACAAGCAATCTTTTTTGATCTAGTGTACCTAAAAGACTCCAGTTGTTAAAGTCTGTTGGTCATAATACCAATGCTTTTATATATTTGTGTGGGGTTAAAGTAGCAATAGTCCTCACCTACCTTGGAGTCTCACCCCTACTTCTACAATGGGTAATCCAGCTCTGGTTGCATTCTCCATAACCTGAAATAAAACCCTTGAAGCTGCAATGTCGGGCCTGGGAGCTCAAATTTCTACTAGAATCCAAAAGGAACTCACCATATAAAACATGATCACATAGAATACAATGTTCTATACTTTGAGGAAAGAAAAGTAGTTGTGCTGCTTAAGTGTGCCTGTGCTTTGCCCATGTAGAATAACCTACTTGATCCCCTTCAGTCTGGATTTCACCTCAACACTCCACAAAAACTGCTCTCCTATAACTCACAAAATGATTTACTAAAACAACAATATTTAATCCACTCTCAGAATAAGAGAATACATATATAAATACTATTAGAGGTTAAATATGGTACATATCATAAGGCTTAGAGATTAGATTTTTTTTTTTTTTTTTTTAACAAAAAGGAAGACCTAAAAAAAAAAAAACACTGTTTTGCTAATTTTCAGGCAGGACTGTAATAGAATATTATGCATGACAGAATCCCCTGTCATAGGCTTGATATAAGCTATCTGCACCTGCTGTCACTAAGACATTTAGTAGGAGCATGCTTTTGTATCACCTGTCATGATGCGGTTAAAAAAAAACAAAAATTAGCCCTTTATAGTGCAAAAACAGTAGGTAGTCACTAATATAAGAAGTTAATGCATACTATGAAAGTGTTATAAGATTATATATATATATATATATATATATATATATATATATATATATATATATATATATATATATATATATATATAATCTCATGTACAGCATCTCACAAAAGTGAAAATCGGAAGAAAAATACCGCTTTCAACGCAATCGTTCGATAATCGGATCGTTAGTACAGAGACTGCGAGAGCCGATCACGACAGTTCATCCAATATTATTCGATCGGACAAGCACGAAAATTTTCCTCGTACGATACCAGATCGTACAATTTTTGTTTAGTAAGTACAGTTGTCCGAAAATACAATACAAAAAACACTACAACACATGAGATCACTTTTTTTTCTGTCGTACAAGAATTTTCTTGACTTTAGTAACCTATTCAATGTCTACTTGCGACTAGTAAGAGAAAAAAGTTGGACGATCTGTCATCCGATTTTCGGATCGCGTGTATGGGGCATAACACAGCCATTAATATCTAAACTACTGGCAAAAGTGAGTACACCCATAAGTGAAAATATCCAAATTGGTCCCAAAGTGTCAATATTTTGTGTGGCCACCATTATTTTCCAGCACTGCCTTAACCCTCTTGGGCATGGAGTTGACCAGAGCTACACAGGTTGCCACTGGAGTCCTCTTCCACTCCTCCATGACGACATCACGGAGCTGGTTGGAGGATGCCCCACAGATGCTCAATAGGGTTTAGGTCTGGATACATGCTCGGCCAGTCCATCACCTTCTTTAGCAAGGCAGTGGTCGCCTTGGAGGTGTGTTTGGGGTAGTTATGTTGGAATACTGTCCTGCATCCAAGTTTTCAAAGGGAGGGGATCATGCTCTGCTTCGGTATGTCACAGTACATGTTGGCATTCATGCTTCCCTCAATGAACTGTAGCTCCCCAGTGCCAGCACCACTCATGCAGCCCCAGATCATGACACTTCCACCACCATGCTTGACTGTAGGCAAGACACACTTGTCTTTGTACTCCTCAACTGGTTGCAGCCACACACGCTTGACATCATCTGAACCAAATAAGTTCATCTTGGGCTCATCAGACAACAGGACATGGTTCCAGTAATGTCCTTAGTCTGCTTGTCTTCAGGAAACGATTTGCTGGATTTCTTGACTCATCTTAGAAGAGCTTCCTACTGGGACGACAGCCATGCTGACCAATTTGATGCAGTGTGCGGCACTGAGCATTGACAGGCTGACCCCCCACTCCTTCAACCTCTGCAGGAATGCTGGAAGCACTCATACGTCTATTTCCCAAAGGCAACCTCTGGATATGACACTGAGCACGTGCACTCAACTTCTTTGGTTGACTATGACAAAGCCTGCTCTGAGTGGAACCTGTCCTGTTAAACCACTGTATGGTCTTGGCCACCGTGCTGCAGCTCAGTTTCAGGGTCTTGGCAATCTTCTTATAGCCTAGGCCATCTTTATGTATAGCAACAGGTTTGGTTTGTGTATATGGACTGTATTATAATTATTATTTATTTTTCTTTTTTCTGGTTGAACTAGAAGGACTTTTTTTCAACCCGACTAACTATGTAACAATTCTTTTTTTCAGCTTCTCAGAGAGTTCTTTGCCATGAGGTGCCATGTTGAACTTCCAGTGACCAGTATGAGAGAGTGAGAGTGATAACACAAAATTTAACACACCTGCTCCCCAGTCACACCTGAGACTTTGTAACACTAGTCACATGACACCGGGGAGGGAAAATAACTAACTGGGCCCAATTTGGACATTTTCACTTAGGGGTGTACTCACTTTTGTTGCCAGCGGTTTAGACATTAATGGCTGAGTGTTGAGTTATTTTGAGGGGACAGCAAATTTACACTTTTATACAAGCTGTACACTCACTACTTTACATTGTAACAAAGTGTAATTTCTTCAGTGTTGTCACATGAAAAGATAATATAATATTTACAAAAATGTGAGGCGTGTACTCACTTTTGTGAGATTCTGTATACGAAGGTTGGAGGGGGAATAAAAAACACTTTTATATTAAAATGGTGAAAGAGTGGTGCTGCTGCTCTCGGGCACAGCACGAGATTGATTTCAGGACCAGGTAAGTAGGGGGGTTTGTCTTAACCTCCCTGGCGGTATGATTCTTTCGGATTTTAGGTGCTGAAAGCGGTACAATTATTTTGCATGAAATTTGGCGTTTTATATTGTAGGTCTGTAAATCTTAACAATAACACACTTAAATCTGTCCAAACCAGAGTCTAGTAGATATCCCGGGTATGATAAAGTTTGAAACACAAAAACATAAATTATAATATAATAAATAAAAATAAATAATTAAAAAAAATTTAAAAAAATAGTAATAAAATAAATTTCCCCACAATTCACTATCGCTCAATTCTGCAAGTGTTCTAATTTACTATCGCTGTTTTCTA